>NC_066621.1:127715069-128371847 GCF_025201925.1 Gopherus flavomarginatus | reverse complement strand
TGGTTCAGGCCTCAGGCCTTACACCAAGCCCATGCTTCATGGCGCTCTCTTTCTACTACAAATAGCTTAGTATATTCAGGTTCTTATTGATTGTACATTTTTAGTATGTTAGAAAATGGTGAATGATATATTGCTTATGGACTAGATAATTCATGTTTTGCTTATGATTAAGGATAAGATTGTCACAGAAGTCATGGAAGTCATGGATTTTGTGGCTTTCCGAGACCTTCTGCTTCAGCCTCGGGCGGTGGGGGGACCCTGAGCTCCTCCCACTCCTGCAGTGGGGCTGGGCTCCCCCCCCGCCTTCCTCCACCGCAGGACTTGGACTTCGGTTGTCCCCAGTCAACCCCTCCTTCCATTATTTTTAGTAAAAGTCACAGACAGGTCATGGGCTTCTGTGAATTTTTGTTTATTGCCTGCAACTTGTCCGTGACTTTTACTAAAAATAACCATGACAAAATCTTAATATTACTCATGTTTTGTGTCAAACTGTTAGGATGGTAACTGGAATTTAATTACACACACCCGGCAACGTATACAATGAATTATTAAACAAAATATCCTTAAATATTTTGATAAAAGAAGTTTATGTATCCAAAATGTGTTTCACATTTATAACTAAATGATTTATTAACAGAGGGATTAACTGTAGTTAGTGGATTAGGCTGATTATTTCAGGTCACCAAGGGAAATTTTCAAATATGCCTGTGTGAAAGTGACTGGAATTTAAGTTCCTAATCTTGCCTAAATCTGTTGAAAATGAGACAGTTTACTAAATTACTTAGGCTGACCTGTTGTGCCATATTCGTAAAGCTTGATCTCAAAAGTTTGATGTTTTCCTCCTAATTTTTTCTTTATGTAGAAAAGTAGCTTTTAACTCAGTTTTTGATTAAAAACTCAACGGATTCAGCATATCTATTTTTTTATTAAAATTTTTGAATAGATTATAATAAATTTAGGCTTTAATATATTTTGTAATAAATTCAAATTTCATTTTAAACAGGTTTATCATAAAGAGAATTATTGTTATCAAAATCAAAGAAATCTGATTTTAATTAAAAATCAGATTTTTTTGCTTTTTAAATCATTGAGTTTTATCCACCTTGAGTCCCACACATTGAGAGCTTCTGAGGAACTGTGTATGGTAGGCTTGCAGATTCAGGCCAACAAGAACACCTTCACTTACAATCGAACCTTCTTTACTTCTGGCAAGTCTTACTTGAATGAGTGAACCTTGTTCATGTAAGGCCCTAAGATGGACAAGGTACAGGACAACAGTTCAGGGAAGTGAAACAGAAGAGAAGGTTTTGATGTGGAATTGTAAGGAAGTACTCCTGGAAGAATTGCATTTTGAAGTAGGAGAGAGAGGAGGAGGGAAGGAATTGGAAGGTTCTTTGTTTTTTTCCCCCATTATTATCACCACCACCACCACAAGCATCATAGCAACAGATTTTGTGCCTCCACTAGCTATTTTTCATGATTCTGAAAGGCTGGAATAAATATTTTTTTGTATTCTTCCTCATCTTTTTTACTGTTCTGAATGTTTATGAAAATAGGTCTTTGTTTCTGAATAGTTCATTTCCTTCTCTTTATTCTCCAAAAGAAGTCAACATCCACTCTTTTACCATTCTGTTGTTGTAGAGATAGTTTTGATGGCACAAGTAAAAATTATGGCAATGATTAAGTAGCCTGAACAGGTGAATTTGTAAACACAAAGAGTTGGTATTTATGGAGAGATCTCCAGCAATAAAATGTCTGGGAAGTGAACCAACTTTCATATCCTACCACCATCCAGAAAAAGTGACATAAGCAACATTTTGGAGAAGTAATCACTTAAAATTCATATTAGTATATCAGAATTAAATGTGCTCTGCTTTCATTTGATAAAGGAGTAATGGTACGTTAGTGGTTACAGGAGGGGGAGTCGAGGGTTTGGGGTTCTAAATCTGGCTCTGCTATGTGAACTTGTATAAGTAACTTAAACTTGCTGAGTGTCCCTATCTGTAAAATGGGTTTAAAAATACTTTTCACACAGATAGTATTATGAGGCATAATTAGTTAGTATACGTGAAGTGCTTTGATATACTTGAAGGAATTAATTAAATAAATAAATAACACTTCGTATTTGCGTGTAGCACAACCTTTATTTTTCAGAATTTTTAAAGATAAAATAATTTCTGTATAGGAATGGTGGTTAAGAGTTTTGTATTGATATATTGTCTAGGGAGAGCTCTATCTGAATAATACGGGTATTTATGCATTATAATAAATGTTAACACTGAGAGCAATACATTCCTTTTGAAGTCCTCTGGTATTTGTTTTATTTTAGTAACTACATGTCTGTTGTTTGGGGCATTAAAACCCACAGTCACCCTGGTTTTGACATTGCCCATATAGAGAGTTCTAGAGTATATGAAACTCTTTGCTTTTCAGTTTACACTTTTAAATATTGTTTTGTAGCATTTTACTTAAAATTTAGATTGATGTCATGGGTAGATTCCAGGTCCTAAAAAATGTTTTACAATGTGCTAGAACTCAGTGCTCTGCTAAGTGAAAATTTCATGGATTGCTTTCTACTATCCTTGCCTCTTATAAATGACTTTAGTGATGTTTGCTGTGAATTAGGTTGTCTGCTGACTAGATGAATCTGCAACTTTAAAGAGCACGGCAGGCAAATTTTTGTAGATCTCACATATTTCTCTACCTGCAGAATTGGACTGGCTTAGCAATCCAAGCTTCTGCACAGAAGATGCACTGAAACTGCACCAGCGTGCTGCAGATCTTACTCCTGAGAGCTCACAACTTATAAGGTAGCAGGTTCTTGGCAACTTTTTAAATATCCTTTTTCTGATGTCCTAGTTTTCTTTTGTTGTAAGTGTGGCCAAACTCAGGAGCTTACAGTGTAGCTTTTTATTGCATGATTTACTGTTTATATCGCCAACAGTTGTTTCAATGAAAGATATATTACCTCACCCACCTTGTTGCTCAGTTCACTGGTTAGAAAGCCAGCATGGTGTCATTTATAAAACTATGAATAATTGCATTTCCTTTCATTTTAAAGCAGGGTAGGTAAGCTACAGCCCGTGGGCCGGACCCTCCTGCCCGGCCGCATAGCTCGTGGCCCAGAAGACTCACCCCCAGCCCTTCCCCTGCTGCTCCCTCTCCCCCCACAGCCTCAGCGCACTGCGCCAGCGGCGCAATGCTCTGGGCGGCCGGGCAGCACAGCTGCAGAGCCGCAGCCTGAGCCGGTGCTCTGGGCAGCGTGGCTGTAGTGCTGCCAGCCACCAGTGCTCCAGGCAGCGTGGTAAGAGGGTAGGGGAGTTCGGGGTGGTGGTCAGGGGATGGGGGTGTGGCTAGGGGTTGGAGCGGTCACAGGGTGGGGAACAGAGGGGGGTTGAATAGGGGCAGGGGTCCCGGAGGGGGCCGTCAGGAAGGAGGGGGGGGGTTGGATGGAGTGGTGGAGGCAGTCAGGGACAGGGGATCCGGGAGCGGTCAGGGAACAGGTGGGGTTGGATGGCGTAGGAGTCCCAGGGGGGCTGTAGGGGGCGAGAAGCGGGGGGGGGTCTGATAGGGGTCAGGGGCCGGGCCACGCCTGGCTGTTTGGGGAGGCACTGCCTCCCCTAACTGGCCTGCTATTCAATTTTGGAAACTTGATGTGGCCCTCAGGCCAAAAAGTTTGTCCACCTCTGATTTAAATTATTGAGAAATTAGCCTTTTAAAATTACTTTTGATTTAGCTCTTTCTCACCGATGCATTCAAATCACTGCTAATTTTAGTGATAGGTGGGAGCTGAGTGATCATGATTAAGGCAGAGTGTTAGTCACTGGTGTTTTTAGTAAAAATCATGGACAGGTCACAGGCAAAATCCACAGCCTGTGACCTATTCGTGACTTGTACTACATACACCTGACTAAATCTTGTGGTGGTGGCCGTGGGTGCGGTGATTGCTCGGGGTGGTGGCCTAGGGGCACCGCAGGTGCTGCAGGATGAAGGTTGGTGGGGCTGGCAGGCTCCCTATCTGGCTCTGCACCTCCCTGGAAGCGGCGACATCCCACTCACTCAGCCCCTAGGCGTAGGCACGGCCAGGCATTTCTACACGCTGCTTCTGCCTTGAGCACTGGCTCTGCAGTTCCCATTGGCCACGACTCCTGGCCAATGGGAGCTGTGGGGGCAGACTCTGCAGGCAGAGGCTCTGCGCAGAGCCCGGAGGCTGCGCCTCTGCCTAGGAGCCGAGGTATGCCACTACTTCTGGGGAGCCCCCCAAGGTAAGCACTGCCCAGAGCCCTCACCCCCTCCTGTGCCTCAGCCACCAGTACCCTCCCACACCCAAACTCCTGCTGCTGCTGTGAGAGGGGTGAAAGATGGCCTGAGACTGCCCCAGCAGTGGCCGGGGTGGCTGGCCCAGGGACTGCCTGAGCTGCTCAGGTGGCCCCCGGGCCAGCTGCCCTAGCCACTGCAGAAGCCACAGAATCCGTGACCTCCATGGCAAACTCACACCCTTAATCATGATTTTTCATTAGCTTTTAAATATTCTAAGTAATCCTTGAAGGAATGCTAAGGTTTAGATACCATCTTTGTGTTCCCCCCCCTCTTCTTTATGAAAACCAGTTCAAATAGTCACTTTCCCTACCACAGTTGAATATAGAAGATTGTCAGTATAAACTGTGCGGAGATGGGCATTAATGAAATACTGTCCCATGTAAAGCTGTGGAGTTGCAATTCAATCTTATAGATCACTTAAATGACTGATTAAAGGGCATTTTGATTAAAAAAAAAATCGATCCAGTTCTATGAAATACAGGGTTGTATTTTAAACACTTTTCCCAAGAGGGTGCAATACTAGACATATTGATTTAAGTCTTGAGTGCATTCTGTAGTAGTTAATGGAGTGAGTGGGTGAGGTTCTGTGGCTGGCAACGTGCAGGAGGTCAGACTATATGATCAAGATGGTTCTTTCTGACCTTAAAGTCTGAGTCAGGTTGAAGCAGGAAAGTTCTGAGCTTCAGTGATGTTTAATTTGGGACAAAGTCCTCTGTTTGATGTGTCGGCTGCTCTTTGTACTGACAAAAATGTATTTGTTACAAAAATCAAAGTTGAATCCATCTCTGTTCACCAACTTATGTTTGACTTGGGTTATCAGAATATAACTTCTGCAGCTAAACTTGCCAAAACTTTGTATATTTGTCATTTTTCTTCAAGTCTTTACAGGCTTATAATGTGATAAAGCAAAAGGAATTCTGAAAATTACCTTGCAGATGACATTATGTAAACAGCAAATATTTTAAATAAAAATATGATTTGAATTAAACTATAGAGAGAAAATATACAGAGGAATTATTTCATAAATTTGACTACTTAATTTTTGGTACATTTTGAGGGATTTTCCCCAATGATTGGCAGTAGCCCCTTCATGGATTTTTTTTTTCAACACCTATTTGTTTTCCCAAAAGGTAGTCTGTAAATAATTTTTAAAAGGTTGAGTTTGTGACCTTTTTTTTTTTTTTTTTTTTGGTATCTTTATGAAGAAGGGTGCCAAGTGCTTTTTGTAGATTCCAAGGCCAGAAGGGACCATTATGATGATCTAGTTTGATCTCCTATATAATACAGGCTATAGAATTTCCCAAAAATGATTCCTAGTGCGTATCTTTTAGAAAAACATCCAATCTAGTTTTAAAAATGGTCAGTGATGGAGAATCCATCATGAGACCTAGAACGTAATATCGGCCATATTGGTGCAGACCAAAGGTCCATCTAGCCCAATCCTGTCTTCTAACAGTGGCCAATGCCAGGTGCTTCAGAGGGAATGAACAGAACAGGTAATCATCTACGAATTTATCCGCTGTCAGCCATTCCCAGCTTCTGGTAAACAGAGGCTAGGGACACATTGTTCCTGGTTAGTTACTCTCACCTTATTTCCCATCTGAATTTGTCTAGCTTCAACTTCTAGCCATTGGATCATGTGTTATCTTTCTCTACTGGATTGAAGAGCCCGTTATTAAATATTTGTTCCCCATGTAGATACTTAAAAATTGTAATCAAGTCACCCCTTAATCTTCTTTTTGTTAGACTCAAAGAGCTCAATCTATATAGTTTATCACTATAAGGCATGTTTTCTAATCCTTTAATTCTTCTCGTGGCTCTTCTCTGAACCTCTCCAATTTATCAATGTCATTGAATTGTGGGCACAGAAGTGGACACAATATTCTAGCAGTAGTCACACCAATGCCAAATATTGAGGTAAAATAACCTCTCTACTCCTGCTCGAGATTCCCCTGCTTATGCATCCTAGGATCACATTAGCTCTTTTGCCCATAGCATCACACTGGAATCTCTTGTTAAGCTGATGATCAGCCACGACCCCCAAGTCTCTTTCAGAGTCACTGCTTCCCAGAACAGACTCCCATTCTATAAATATCACCTACATTCTTTGTTTCTGGATGTATACATTTATATTTAGTCATGTTAAAATGAATGCTGTTTGGTTGAGTGCATTTTACCAAGCTTCTTTTTTTGCCCCGAAAGAGTGCTTTTTTCTGATTGGTTTTTGATCTTCGAAATATCAAGAATATCAAGTCTGGTCTCTTTTGCTTTTTACTGAAAGATGTCTTGAAAGTATCAGGTGTTTATTGTCAGTTTGTATCTTAGCTGAGAGGGTACTGATTTCTTAACAAAGACATGCCTTCTTCCAGCTGTTCATGAAGTACTGAAATTAACAGTGAGCATCCTCTCAATTGCTTTCTTTATTCTCTTAATTGCTCAGCTTTCAGTTGCTTGTACTGTACTGTAAAATTTTACTAATTTTCTAGTGAGCATAGATTCTTCCAAGATCAGCAAGAAATATATTTCTAATCTAAAAAGTGTATATATAATATATATTACAACACATCTTTCAGGTATTTCTTATGCATCAATAAAAAGCAAAAAAGAGCACTGGTCATTCCCTCTCCCCACCCCTCTTTGAAAGCCTCTCCAGTCATTTTAACTTGATCTAATGTGAAAGTGGCCTTGCAAAATTGTCTTGAAAATGTATCAGCCCAGGTACAAAAGCAACTCATTCACTTTTACTCTGGGGGTGATAATAGAAAGGACTACTGATATTTATTCACTTATCAAAGTGTACTTACCATGGGCAAGTGCAACTTCGTAAGATCTGTCTCAAGTAGTCATTTCCAAAAAAATTTCAGTAATTTTAAAGGTAAAGGTGGTGGCTGTTGCTCATATTTCTTCCACTTTTGTGATAACCGTTGATGCATTTCACTGTCTGAGAGCTATCATTCCCTATAATTTGGAGAATGAGGAAAACTCTAGTTATGAACTTTCTCACTGGTGAGATTTCTTTAAAATTGTTCTAACTATGTAAGGAGTGATTTGTTTCTTAGCAGGAGTCCTTCAAGATCAGAACTCTCAGGAGGAAGTAATACCAATGAAGATCTAAAAAAATCAGCTAAAAAAAGGAAAGGGAAAAAGAAAAAGCATCACCACCACAAGAAAAGAAAAAAGAAAACTAGAGAGGAATCAAGTAACAGCGAGTCAGACTCAGACAGTGAGTGTATGAAGGATAAATCTAGAGGAAGTGACACAAACCATGAAAGAGAAGCAGCAACATTGAAGTATGTGCATTTTACTAATATGCTTGGATATAAATGTAATCCTATTCTAGTATGTGTTGCTTGAACTGGTTAGATGAGAGTACTCTCACCAGTGCGTCAGTTCTAACGCTTATTCTCTTAAGTTTAAACTTCCATTGTAACTATCTTAGAACAGCACAAGAAACACTCAAACATTTTTTTTTAATCCATTGTTGCATCTGAAAATTTATGATGAGGGATATTTTATGAAGTATTTTTCTCCAGAGCTGAACAGAATAGCAGAGCAATGAAAATGTGGTGCTTTTTTAATCTTAATGCTCCCTGTGAATTATTGTAAATCTTTGTTTCATTATATTAATCCTTGAGTAACCTATTGTGCTTTGAGAGGAATTGTATTAAACGATGTTCTTAGATACTGCCGAAGATTGAAGTTGTTGAATAATGAAGCAAAAATTTATTTTTCCTAAGGGGAAGTGTTTCATTATACTATGCATTCATAATTTCCCCTCTCAGCAATGGGCATTCATTATAAGATGTATATTGATGTTTGTATTAATTTAGTATTTTTAGTTTTATTTCTTCCCTTTAACCATTCATTAGTATGCAGTATGCATCATACACTTTATTTTTTGTATATGTGAATCAAGATTTGAATGAGTGATGTTCTATTATATAAGTGGTTCTCAGTCAGGGGTACACATACTCTTGGGGGTATGCAGAGGTCTTCCAGGGTGTACATCAACTCATCTGGATGTTTGCCTAGTTTTACAACAGGCTGCATAAAAAGCATTAGCGAAGTTGGTACAGACTAAAATTTCATACAGACAATGATTTGTTTATACTGCTCTGTATATTTTTATACACTGAAATGTAAATATATTATTTATATTCCAATTGATTTATTTAGAATTGTATGGTAAAAATTAGAATTGTATGGTAAAAATTAGAAAGTAAGAAATTTTTCAGTAATAGTGTGCTGTGACACTTTTGTATTTTATGTCTAATTTTGTAAGCAAGTAGTTTTCAAGTGAGGTGAACCTTGGGGTATGCAAGACAAATCAGACTCCTGAAAGGGGTACAGTAGTCTGGAAAGGTTGAGAGCCACTATATATCACCTGTTGGCTTGCTGCTGCTTTCAGAGACACTAAAATAACCAGTAACTAGTCTATATGTGGCAAGAAATATGTTTTAAAGTGACTAGTATGATGGTTTGAATAGGAAAAAGAGCGTGCATGGGTGCATTGGGTGCCCAGGCTCAGAAAGTGGACCTTCCATTTTGCGCTGACCACTCTCATTGGTGTAATTCAGGTGCCCAAACAAAAGGATTGATATTCTTGTACGTACCTGTATTGTGCATATAGGTTGTTTTGTATATTTTTTTTCTGAGAAAACTTAAAACACTCTTTAAATATAAAGTCTGTATTAAAGTTTATGTTTAAAACTCTCACTGATGTTAAAATGGGACCTATGCACAGAATTATTCCTGTTCGCATTTACATCTGAAACATAAACAGTGAAACCCTCTTGAGTGCCTTGTTGTAGGTGACTGTTGAAAACCTTTTCAGGATGCTGAAGCTCCTTTTTTTGTAATACAAATGTGAAATCAGAATTCACTTTATCTTGCAGTTCTTAGAGGTGTAACTTAGCTGCATCTTTAAAAAAAAATCACTTATGTAACTAATTCTTAAAACCTTTACATTTTACTGAATTGCATTGGTATCAGCACAATATACTAACAGATTATCCCCTTTTTGATTTACTTTTTCTTATAGAGAAAGTTACAGTTAATAGCAATATTTTTTTCTTGCAGGCTTTAGACTTAGTAAGAAACCCATTTATTAAATCCTGTTAAGCACTTTCCATGCTCTTGGAAGTCCATTTGGGAAATGCAGTGAATGATTTTCTTTTGAAAGTTCACTGTATTGGTGGCTCCAGTGGTAAATATCCACTTCTGTTTTCCCATCTCTTTCACCAGTGTGTGACTTATTTGTTAAATGGTACATGTATCATGGCCTTTTGAATGTGTATAATTTATTATGGGATCTAGAAATGTTACATTTCCTGGTTTTGTAAATGCTTAATGTTTAACTCAGATGTTCTGAAAATGCTTCTTCCTCCCCTTCGTCAGTCTAGAAGACATAACTTCACATGGTGTCACCAGTCGCTTTGTTTGGCTTGAGAATATTCAGACTTTGACAGCAGAGACCTTCAGGACAGACAAGACTCCAGACCCTGCAAACTGGGAATACAAGTCACTGTATCGAGGGGACATAGCAAGGTACAATGGGCTGTTTTGTTTTGATCTTAAAATGTCTCAAGACATGTTAGTGGTGAGATTATATTCAAAGTTTGACACTAAAAATATTTATTTATAACATGTAAAACCATGCTCAGTAATGTCCCTAGCCTCTGTTTGACAGAAGCTGGGAATGGGCGATGCGATGGATCATTTGATGATTATCTGTTCTGTTCATTCCCTCTGAAGCACCTGGCATTGGCCACTATCAGAAGACTCAGTATGGCCGTTATTGTGACCTGCGAGAGCCATGGCTGATGTATGTGAAGCTGTGGTTGTCTTTACTGTCCCCTTGTCTGGACTGGTAGGGGTAGGGATGCAGCCCCTGATGCCATGAGGAATGCTGGGGGTAGGCGGTATATAGAGGCACTATGCTGCAGTACTCCATGGACTGCAGAGGGAGGCAAGTCTGAGATGTTGAACCTGTAGGTCCACAAGAATCTGCAGCATCTGTGTTTGCTTTTGGAGAAGCCCCATTATATCCTGGTGCATCTCCTTCTTTTCCTGGTAGGCCCCCTGGGCCTTTTTCTGATCCGTTCTTTCCATCTCCACACAGTCTGTGATATTCATCCTCCAGGCCATCTGTTCACAGACTGATGCAGCACTGGCTTGCAGGATCTCACAGGACATGTCCATCCTGAGTCGTCTTTTTTTCTCCTCTTTATCTGGCTCAGGTGTTCTGTATGTGTGGAGGGGGAAACTCCTAAAAGCTGGTACAGCACAGCTACAAATAAAATACAGAGGTGCCATAGTCAGTATAGTCAAATGGAAATCAGAAGTTAAGATTCAGAATTCCCTTGCCTTGCTCCCCAAAAGTTTTAAACAAGACTTGCTTATTGACACTTCTGCTTTGCAGTGATTGTGCAGAGTGCCACTCACAGCACCAACCATGGTGAGTATGGCTTGCTGTGGTGAGAAAATGAGGAGGGAATTGCTTGATTGCATGAAACTCTGTGGGAGTACAGGACAATGGCATTGAATACTGGCACCATTTTCCACAGGCAGTGGTGATTTTAGCTGGTATCTCACTCCTGAAGGTGGTAAAGGCACAGAGAATATAGCTGTGCTGGTGTCCCAGAGCTGTTTAGGCCCATATGCTGCTAGCCTGTTTACTGCAATGGTGCCTGCCAAAGTTATCACTGACTGGCATGGGAAAGTGTCCTACTGTGGAGGAAGAAATAAGGCTGCCATCCCTAGAAACCTTCAGGAGAGGATTGCAGTGTACCTCCATGAAAACTTCATTGAGATTGCTCAGGAGGATTCAAGGGGTATCCCTGTGTACATAAACAAACTGCTCTGCATGGCCCCCTGCCTAACTCTAGAGGGAGAATGAAAAACTGGTAACATTTCTACCTTTGTTGTACCTCTTCTGGTGCAAGAAAATTAATGAAAAGTCAATAGCTGTGTCCTGAGAAGTTGGGGGCGCTTTACTGTACTGACAAATTTACAGTTACCCAAGGTTCTTTCCCCTGCATCAGACTTGCCCATGCTTGACCACTGGGACTGACTGTACTGTGGTGGAGTCTCAAACAGGTTCTGGTTCACAGCATAGCAGCCTCCCTCCCCCCTGCACTCATATTCCCAATTCTCTTCTTCCTGCTCCCTCACCTCCTTGTGCTCTGTGTTCACAGCAGGGGCCTGTGACTCAGCCTGCTTGGGGGTATCCATGTGTGGAGGTGGTGGTGGGGTCTCTGCCAAGTATGGCATGCAGCTCTTTGTAAAAGGAGCAGGTCTGTGACTTGGCACAGGATTGATTGTTGGCCTCCCTGGCCTTCTGAAATGCCTGCCACAGTTCCTTCGCTTTCACGTGGCACTGCTGCTGATCCCTGTCACACCACTTCTTCTATAAGCAGATTGCACGGAGGATGCAGATGTCCACGTTTCTGTGGCTGGTCTGTAGCTGAGTGTGCATAGTCTCTTCTCCACACAGACCCAGGAGATCCATTATCTCCTGTTTACTCCTGGCCAGAGCACATCTGGAGCATATAGCTGGCATGGTCAGCTGGGCAGTTGTGCACAACAGTGGTGAGCTGCTTAGAGGTGTGCTCACGAAAATGCACAATCAGGAAAAGGCATTTCAAAAATTCACAAGGTTTTAAATGGGGGTAGGTGACATTAACCAGGGTACAAGCTGGATTTGATGAACAGCTGCATCCTTTGAATTCTCCAATCTGGGGCGCCTTTTACACTGCTTCGCTATGAGAGCTACCACTCCGCGTCTGCTCATAGCCTCCAGCATGTAATTTACTCCCAGTTATACAATATGAATGCTATTGCCAGCCACTCTTGAATTACACTGCAGAGCAACACCAGCAAATTCCCTTTCTCCCAGAAATGTACATCATGTACTGCCCAGCTCTCTCCTGCACAATACAAGCTCATATAAAGTATGTCATTTTATTAATAGAAAATGATAGCACAAATCCTGTTATCTCAAATGGAGTTTCCCAGACACTTCAGTCCAAACACATTGATTTAGGTAAAACAGGTTTGTTAATTACAGAGAGCTAGATTTGAAGTGACTACAAGTAATGAGGCATAAAAGTTCAGAATTGGTTACAAGAAAATAAAAGTAAAAGTCAACTAAAGCCTAACTTAATAAGCTAAGTGAATTCAAAGCAAAGGTCTCTCACCACAGTCTTAGTGTCTGAAACTCTTTCAGTCAGGATCTCTCCCCCAGTCCAGTGCTTCTTCCTTTGTTCTTCAGGTGTTGTCAGTGCTGTGAGTAGAGATGAAGGGGGAGAGAACTTGGGACATCTCTCCTCTTTGTGAGTCATCTCCAGCTAAGGTTCACGAGACAAAGTATGAAAGTCACAGAAAGTGTGTGGGGAAACTGAGGTACAGAAAATGTCACACAGCAAGTCAGTGGCAGAGTCAGAAATAAAACTCAATGCCTGACTCCTAGTCCAATGTACGACATCATAGAAACATTCTTTCATGTTGTTGTTGTAAATCTAACACTGGTACTTTGTATGCTGAGCTAGAGCAATATGTATATAATTTGTGACACAATTCTACTGCCAAAAATATTTAAAGCTCAGCACATTTGTATACCCTTTACCTTGCATGTATTTTATATATTTTGTAGTAAATTTCTGTACGTATTTGTCATGTTTTCATGTAGCTCTGATTCCTGTGGTCTTTTCCATGTAGATTTGGCCTATTCCTTTTTGTGAAATTGTTAATAATACAAAAAGGAACAGGGACCTAGAGATACAGAAAACTAGCACAGGACTAGGCTACTTATACTCTGTTTTTCCTATATAAAAATAATCCAATTTACATAGCAAATATGGAGTCTTAAATATGTAGCAGTATCTTGATTGGATGGCCCCCAGTTTGTCCACATGAGAAGAGTGGTTCATGCTATTAGAAGGAAGAGAAAAGGTGATCTTTCATGAAGTACTAAAGATCTTGCTCAGAAAGTATTAATTAAGTGGCAGTTTAATGCTTGCTTCAGTTCTAACGCATATAGTAGAAATTATGATGGGAAAGAAAAGTTGAACTGGAATAAAAGGGGGAAAAAATAAGCACTTTTTACCTTTTTAAAGCTCTGTACAAATATCTTATTCAATTAGGAAATACTGAAAAGTGAACTTCTGTCTTTTAAAAGATAAAAATACATATTTGACTAATATATATTTTAATGGTCGCACTTTTTAAAAATGCATTGTTGTATTTTTTTCTTTAAGATACAAGCGGAAAGGGGACTCATGCCTTGGTATTGACCTAACGAAACAATGTATAACTTGGGAAAGTTCCATGGTAGAAAAGAAACAGTCCCACAAGCGACCTGAACGCTACTTCACGAAGAATAGTGTGCAGTTATTGAGCACAGATGGAATTCCAGTTTACAGTAAAAGCCAAACTTCTTCATCTGGTCCAAGCACTTTTATACCGGTTTCACAACTGGACAGTGATGCTCCTCCTACAACAACCTGTGTGAATCCTCTTGGGATTTATGATCCATTGACCACACTCTGGTTGCAAGGAAAAGGTCCCCCAGAGCATGAGACTTTAAAGCAGCAGGCATCCCAAGAGACCAGTGAGAATGTTAACTCTATTCTAAAGGCAAAAGTGGAAGAATATAATAGGATGGTCAGAGAAAATCCAAGAGATGTTCACACTTGGATGGAATTTGTTTCTTTTCAGGTACACATTTTTGTACTTCTCCTTGCAGTAATTTGTGATATATTTATTTTATTTGTATCTGAGTAATTTTCTGCTTAACATCTTGTTTCTGAGTTAAATTATATATGTGTGTTTATGCTATTATACATGAAATATTTTGTGATTTATGTTTTAAAAAATAAAAACTTGCACTAATAGAGAGAGATGCAGTCATTCATTGTCACTTATGTCAACCTTCTCCTTTGTGCTTCTACAAAGCCTGAGAACCTTCTGTATTTATAACTTTATGTTGATTTCCTTTTATTTTAAGGATGAAGTAATGAGAGGACCCAGCCCTTACGCCATCAAAGATGGAGAGCAGGAAATAAGGAGAAAATCATTCAAGCTAATCCTAGAAAAGAAACTGGCCATTTTAGAGAGAGCTATTGAAAGCAACCCAAATGATGTTGATCTGAAACTTGCCAAGCTGAAGCTTTGTACAGAATTCTGGGAACCATCAAGTTTGATCAAAGAATGGCAGAAACTGGTTTTTTTGCATCCCAATAATCCAGTCCTATGGCAGAAATATCTCTTATTTTGTCAAAGTCAGTTCAGCACCTTTTCAGTTTCAAAAGTCCATAGTTTATATGGAAAATGTTTGAGCACTTTGGCAGCTGTACAGGATGGCAGCATGGTATCACATCCTGTACTGCCTGGCACAGAAGAAGCTATGTTAGGTAAGAAGATTATCTTTTTATATCTCATTTTATGGCCATTAAGATTTTCATACAGGCTGAATATATTTTTAAGAAGAGATTCTTCTCTGTATTGTGCTAATTTTTTGCTTTGCAAAGAGCCTGCTGAAAATGTCTGGCATCTTTCCTCTTTAGGTGATAGTAAAAGTAAATGTTCAAGCCCAATATGGATAAAACATATGCTTCCCTTCCCCAAAAGAGCTTGTGATATCACATCCAGTAATGCTCTGTGAGGAGTTTAAAGTACAAATTTCAAGGGGAGGGATTTGTAGCCAACATCAAATAGGTGTGTTGTTTACCTTTGCAAAATAAATTCCTTTGGTTTGCGCAGCAAATAGCAGTTATATATATACAGATGAAACTTCTGAGTACTCTTAATTAGGGCTGTCAATCACAGTTTACTCACGTGATTAACTGAAAAATTAAGCGCGATTAAAAAAAATTAATCATGAGTAATACTGTTAAACAATAGAATAGCAATTTAAATTTAATATTTTTGGATGTTTTTCTACATTTTCAAGTATATCAATTTCAGTTACATCACAGAATACAAAGTGTACAGTGCTCACTTTATATTTTATTACAAATATTTGCACTGTAAAAATGATAAAAGAAATTGTATTTTTTCAATTCACCTCATACAAGTACTGTTGTGCAATCTCCATCATGAAAGTGTAACTTACAAATGTAGATTTCTTTTGTTAGATAACTGCACTCAAAAACAAAACAATGCACAACTTTAGAGCCTACATATACTCTGTGCTGCTACTTGTTCAGACAATTGCTAAGAGAAACAAGTTTGTTTACATTTACGGGAGGTAGCTTCTTGTTTACAGTGTCACCTAAAAGTGAGAACAGGCATTCACATGACACTGTTATAGCTGGCGTCACAAGTTATTTATGTGCCAGATGTCCTAAAGATTCATATGCCTCTTCATGCTTTGGCCATCATTCCGGAGGACTTGCTTCCATGCTGATGATGCTTGTTTAAAAAAAAATATGTTAATTAAATTTGTGACTGAATCCTTAGGAGTATTGTATGTCTCCTGCTTTGTTTTACCCTCCTTCTGCCATATATTTCATATTCTAGCAGTCTTGGATGATGACCCAGCACATGTTGTTCGTTTTAAGAACACTTTCACTGCAAATTTGACAATATGCAAAGAAGATACCAGTGTGAAATTTCTAAAAATAGCTACAGCACTTGACCCAAGATTTAAGAATGTGAAGTGCTTTCCAAAATCAGAGAGGGATGAGGTGTGGAGCATGCTTTCAGAAGTCTCAAAAGAGCAGCACTCTAATGCAGAAATTACAGAACCCTAACCACCCAAAAAGAAAATCAGCTGTTTGCAGGTGACATTTGATTCAGATTATGAAAATGAACATGTCGGGTCTGCACTGCTTTGGATCATTATCAAGCAGAACCCATCATCAGCATGGATGCATGTCCTCTGGAAGGGTGGCTGAAGCATCAAAGATGATAATCTTTAGTGCATCTGGCATGTAAATATCTTGTAGCACCTATTCTCACTTTCAGGTGACATTGTAAACAAGAAGCAGGCAGCATTAGCTTCTGCAAATGTAAACAAACCTGTTTGAGTGATTGGCTGAATAAGAAGTAGGGCTGATTGGACTTGTAGGCTCTAAAGTTTGACATTGTAGACAATGTAGATAACACCTCAAAATATTTAAATAAATAATATTCTTCGATTGTTCATGTCCATTACACATTAGGTGTGCATGTGCCAAGTGCATGGACATCGGAAACTTTTTCCTTTAGCGACTCCAGTCGGGCTGGCAGGGGAGCCCCTGCCAGAGCGGCGCCTCATGCTGGTGCATATATACCCCTGTCGACCCAACCCTCCTTCAGTTCCTTTTTACCATCCTGGCAGCATTGGAACAGTTCTTCATCTCTCGCCTCAGTGTCCCTTAGCATTGTTATCAGCATTTAGCAGTTATCAGTAGTTAATAGTTAGCAGTAGTTAGCACTTCTCAATAGTGATAGTTATGCTTCCTTTGTTCTAGGTGTTTGGAAGCTCTTCCAACAGCAGCCCTGGGCTGCGGGGTATGCCGCAGGCCCAGGGCTTTAAGGTTTGTGCCATGTGCCGCAAGCCTATGCCTATTAGCGATCCCCACGACTCGTGTCTCCATTGCCTGAGGGAATCACATCAGACGGAGCACTGCAAGATCTGTAAGGCCTTTAAGCCAAGGACTAAGAAAGAGACTTTCGTCTCAAGCAGCTGCTCATGAAGGCCGTGCTGCAACCTTTGGCCTTGGACTATCCGACCTCAGCACCAGATTCCTCGTTTCAGAGTGCCCCTGCGTCAGTTTGTGATATGGCACCGGTGGGGCACTGCAGGCATTCTGCACCGAGGCAACAAGACAGGCCCCGGCACTGTTCGACCTTGCTGGCCTAAGACCCGAGGGCGCTCCTTGCATAAGACAGTGGCACTGCCAAGGGAACCGAGCACGCAAAATGGCATTGGTACCCCAGGGCATGTCCTGGCACCGGTGGCTCCAGCGTCTAAGAGCCTGTTGAGCCCTGGGCTAAGCGCCTCGAGTGTGGAGGAAGGGCTGGAGGTGCTCATAGAACAGCCCTCCACAGCAGACACCTTTGAGGTGGCAAAGGACCTCATCAGATTGTCTGCTACAAGCCCCCTTGCTGCCAAGGAGAAGCCTCCGGCACTGTCACTAAGACTGCCATCTAGAGGCAAACCGGCAATGGTGCACCCGTCCAGGTCACCATCCTGGCACTGCTTCTGGCGTTGGGCCCAGTCGAGCTCAGCCTTGGTGGATCCTCTGTTGCCCCTGACTCAGCGAGCCTCGAGGGCACCAGACCCCAGCCAACACATGGCACTGGCTCTGTCAGTGCACCCCTCCCCGACACCATCACTGGGCTGGCGCTGAGGCGATGCAAGGCCGAAGTCCCCGGGCCTGGCCACAAGGCATGAATACTGTTCCCGGTCGACAAGGCACCATTCCCAGCCCTGCAGCGGCACTGATCCATGCCATTGCCCTTGCCTTCAAGGTCAGCGTCCTTGGAATCCGAGGTGGACTCGGGCTGCTCCAGCTATGCCTGCAGGGTACTGACTAGCAGGGAGCCCCAAACCCCGTGGCATCCCCAGTGGAGCCCACCAGGACAGTGGCCGTTTTGGACACTATGGGCTTATCACTAGCAGGAAGGGTCCCCCTCCAGAGCCTTAAGATATGGCTACTTGAGACATCGGTCCTGGTCCCCGCACTGACACCCTTCCGCACCTAAGGCGGCCACGGTTTCCAGGCCACCAGACACTTCTCCGGAACACAGGAGGGCGGAAGCGACACCGAGCCCGGTGCCGTCCCAGACGCAGTCAGTCAGGCCCCAGATGAGCCCCCACTGTGCGAGGAGGTGCAATAAGGGCTAGAGGACAAGACGCAGAAGGCCCTAACCTCTTCGTTCTCCTCAGACGAAGCTGTGGCGGGCATGGCAGTATCGGGACCTCCCCCGATCGACCACAGGGCGTACCAGGAGCTGCTCTGCAGGATAGCCCAGTGCTTGGGCCTGTAGGCGGAGGAGGTGGTAGAGCAGGAGGATCCTATGGTGGACATCTTAAGCCCTGAAGGCCCCTCCAGAATCGTGCTCCCACTCATAAAGACAATCCAGTCAAACTATAAGATGGTCTGGCAACCTCCAGCATGCCAACAGCAATGGGCATAGAGAGGAAGTACTTTGCCCCTTCCAAGGGTTATGACTTCCTCTCTTTCACCGGTCCCCTTTTCACTGGTTGTCTCCGTGGTCAACGAATGGGAATGACATGGGCAGCAAGCCTCAGCTCCCAAGTCCAAGGAGGCAAAACGTCTAGACCTATTCGGCAGAAAGGTCTGTTCCTCTGGGGGCCTCCAATTGAGGATCGCGAATCAGCAGGCGAATAGACATAATTTTAATTCCTGGGCAGCAGTTTCCAAATTTAAGGATTCCTTACCCCAGGGCTCTCAACCTGAGTTCATGACCTCGTGGATGAAGGGAAGGCAGTAGCCAAAACTTCTCTGCAAGCCTCCCTCAACTCGGCGGATGCTGCAGACAGAACAATGACCTCAGGAGTGGGAATGAGATGCTTGGCGTGGCTCCAGACTTCAGGCCTTCTGCCAGAGGTCCAAAATACCCTTCAAGACCTCCCATTCAAAGGGTCCAGCTTCTTCTCAGACCAAACAGATGCCAGGCTGCATAGCCTTAAAGACTCCCGGGCAACCCTTAAGTCGTTGGGGATGCACACCCCGGTAATGCAGAGGAAACCTGTCAAGCCCCAGCCACCACAACAAAGGTCAATACCAACTTCACCATAGGCAGGAACCATACTGTAGGAGAGGCGGAGACAATAAGCGTAGGCGGAACAACACACCTAGCCAGGGCCAGGGAAAGCCACAACCTGGCAACAAACAAGGGTTTTGAAGGTGCGCTCGAGGACAGCGCATCGAACCAGATCCTTCCGTATGTTTCCTGACCCGCTTGTCCTGCTTATACCGTGCGTGGTCCCATATAACATCGGACCGTTGGGTCGTATGCATGGTGAAAGTGGGAGACACGCTTCAGTTCTCCTCCTCCCCTCCCTCTCAGCCACCCCCCTTCCCTGTCCCTCTCCAGGGATCCCTCTCATGAGCAACTCCTGATGTAGGAGGTACAGACACTCCTCGAGGTGGGGGCTGTGGAAGAGGTCCCTTGGGACCTAAGGGGAAAGGGGTTTTACTCCCGTTATTTCCTTATCCCCAAAGCAAAGGGGCGGTCTTTGACCCATTTTAGACCTGTGTGGACTCAACAAATTCTTAGTTAAGGTCCACTTCCGCATGGTCTCCCTTGGCTCTATTATCCTGGGGATTGGTAGGCTGCCCTTGATATGAAAGATGCGAACTTTCACATTGCCATTCATCCTGCGCACCGGCAGTTCCTGCGGTTCACCATAAACCAGCACCGTTACCAGTTTACGGGCCTGGCGACAGCCCCGTGTATGTTCACGAAATGCATGTCAGTAGTGGCAGCCTTTCTTCGCAAAAGAAAAATGTGAGTATACTCGTACTTAGATGACTGTCTCCTCGCGGATTGGTCCAAGGAGAAGGTCCGCTCCCACATGGTGATGGCACTGGACGTATTCCACAGGCTAGGTCTCCTAGTCAATGTGCCCAAGTCCTCCCTGATACCCGCACAGAGGCTACAGTTCATCGAGGAAGTCCTGGACTCGGTACAGATGTGAGTGAGCCTCCTGGAATCCAGATTTCTGGCCATCCAGCGTGCCGTAGATTCCATGCTGAGGTTCCTCACAACCAAAGCCAGATGCTGCCTGCAGCTCCTAGGACACATGGCGGCGTGCACCCATGTGGTCAAACACGCTTGTCTGCGTCTCAGGACTTCGCAGTTGTGGCTGGCCCAGTCGTATCGTCCCGGCAGAGACCCCCCCCCATGGACCTTTGTAGTGACAGTCCCTGCCCAGGTATTGGACTCTGTGGACTAATGGCTCAATCAGCAGGTAGTTTGCGAAGGGATCCCCTTCGCCACACTGCCACACAATGTGTGACACTGGTAACAGACACGTCGGACCTTGGCTGGGGAGCACACTTGGGGGACCTACGGACGCAGGGCTTTTGGTCCAGGGACGAAATGTCGCTCTCCATCAACATAAGGGAGCTCAGGGCAGTTCACCTAGCCTGCCAGACCTTTCACACTACTTTAGAAGGGCACAGCGTGACAGTTCTCACAGACAACACCACCGCCATGTTCTATATAAACAAGCAGGGCGGAGCCTGTTCCTCTTCTTGTGCCAAGAGGCTCTTCTCCTATGGGACTTTTGTATAGTCCGCTCAGTGAACCTTGTAGCATCATACCTTCCGGGGAAGCAAAACGAGCTGGCGCAATGCCTCAGCCGGTTGTGCCAAATGCACGAATGGACAATGAGATCGGATATCTTGCATTCGATCTTCCAGAAGTGGAGATTTCCCCAAATGGACCTCTTTGCCACCAAGGACAACAGTCAATGCCAAAACCACAGTCTGGGCTCAGGTGCAGATGCCTTCATGATCCCTTGCAGCAGGAGTCTGATGTACACCTTTCCACCACTCCTGCTCATCCACAGAGTCCTCCTCAAGGTTTGCAGGGACAAAGCGGTGATGATTCTCATCGCACCAGCTTGGTCCCGCCAACGTCGGTTTACGACTTTGCTGGAACTGTCAGTGGCCACCCGATTGCCCTGCCCCTAGATCTCATCATGCAGGACCGCAGGCGCCTGCTCCACTCAAACCTGCTATCGCTACATCTAATGGCATGGAAACTCTGGTTGAATGCTATGGAGAGTCAGTGCTCCCTTCAGGTGCGACAAATTCTCCTCAGTAGTAGGAAGCCTTCCATTAGGGCAACATGCCTCGCTAAGTTAAAGAGGTTCTCCTGCTGGTGTGAACCAAAGCACATACAGCCTCTACAGGCCTCTTGTTCCAGTCATACTGGAATACCTACTGCACCTCAAACATCAAGGTCTCGCCCCCTTCTCAATTAGAGTACATCTGGCTGCAAGTTCAGCTTTCCATTTAGGGGAGTCTGGGCAAGTTTTCCAACCCCATGATAGCCCGGTGAGAGGGTGTTTCTTTACTCTCGCCCACTGGTCCCTCCCTGGAACTTTAACCTGGGTCCTGACTAAACTCATGAGACCACCCTTTTGAGCCCCTAGCCTCTTGCGCTTTCACTCACCTCTCCTGGAAGGTAGTGTCTTTGGTGGCCATTAGATCCGCAAGGAGGGTGTCAGAACTGAGGGTCCTCACTTCGGAGCCCCCTTATACGGTTTTTTATAAGGACAAGGTACAACTTAGGCCACACCCTAAATTCCTCCCTAAAGTAATTTGGCAATTTCATATGGGACAGGACATTTGTTTGCCAGTGTTCTTTCCCAAACCACACACGGACCCAAGTCACCATAGCCTGCATACTCTAGATGTTCATAGGGCCCTGGCGTGCTGTCTGGAGTGAACTAGACCTTTCCGCAAGTCAACGCAGTTGTTCGCTGCCACTGTGGAAGGAATGAAAGGGCTTCCGGTCTTGGCACAACGGATTTCATTGTGGATTGTATCTGTGCATGCTATGAGCTCGCCAAGGTGCCAGCCCTGGCGATCACGGCCCACTTGACTAGGGCTCAAGCGTCCTCGACAACTTTTCTGGCACAGGTTCCACTCCAGGAGATCTGTAGAGCAGCCACCTGGTCGTCGGTGTACACAGTCACAGCCCACTACGCAATCCATCAACAGGCCAGAGAGTACGCGGCAGTCGGCAGGGCTGTGCTTCACTCAATTGTTCCATGACGCCTACCCACCTCCTATGGTAAGCTTATGAGTCACCTAATGTGGTAATGGACGTGAACAATCACTCAAAGAAGGAAAAACGGTACCTACCTTTTTGTAACTGTTGTTCTTTGAGATGTGTTGTTCACATCCATTACGTTTCCCACCCTCCTGCCCCTCTGGCAGAGTCACCGGCAAGAAGGAACTGAGGGAGGGTCGGTCAGGTCGGCAGGGGTATATATGCACCAGCATGAGGTGCTGCTCTGGCGGGGGCTCCCCTGCCAGCCCGACGGGAGCCGCTAAGGGAAAAAGTTTCCAATGTCTGTGCACGTGGCACGCGCACACCTAATGTGTAATGGACATGAACAACACATCTTGAACAACAGTTACGAAAAGATAGGTAACCGTTTTTTCTATCGTTTAACAGCATGATTAATCACAAATAATTTTTGTAATCGGTTGATAGCCCTACTCCTAATTATTGGGGAAAGGATAATGGGAAGTCTGTTTTTTTTTGTCCTGAGAATCTCCTCTAAAGAAGTTGAATTCAAAACTCTGACAATATAGGGATAAAATGTATACTGTATTGATTTAAAGACTTAAAGTGCTGGATTACCAATTGGTTTAGAGTGCTTCTACATTGCTTGTTCATTTAAGCTGGGCTGGACAGAGCACTGGGAAATATACTATAGGAACAAATCCTGCATTGGCAGATAGATGTTGGACCACATGATAATAGCTTCTTACATCTACAATTTCTGACATTTTAACCACGTCCTACAGCCATCACAGTAAGGGATGTTTCTCTGAGTATGGATATCCTTATTGATCCTCATTTCTTAATCTGTAAATTCTTTTTCTTACCAAACACCTTTAAGCTATTTTCAATGTTTGCCACTTTATTTGGAGGAAAAAGTTTGCAAATACATTGTTAAATGGACAATAATCCGATTTTTTTTCCAAAGAAACAAACTTTTTCTTTGTTTATTGATATCCCTCTGGTTGAAATGAAAATAGACTCAATTTCACTTTTGTTTCTGGTCATTTTCACTTTCTGGTTCCCATGCACTAGCATGATGCTGTTATAGTTGGGTTGCAAACATTTTAGGATAATGGTTTTGACATCAGAATTAAAATAATACTAATGGAAACATTTCTGAGAGTTTCAGGTTTTGTGAATGCTTCTTTTAACCAAACCTAAATCTTGGGTTAAATTTGACCTGACAGTGTCCCTTTACTTAGTAGGAAAATTATCAAATTGTCAGTCATGATAAACGCATTTACAGGTGACATAATCCTGTTATAAAGATAGTGGGTACTAAAGATGTATGCCAGTCTCCTATCTTCAGCCTTTGATAAGTACGGATAAATGAACGGATTAAAAAATCTGGTGAATTATGCCATCTAGTGTTTAATCAAATGTATTGCTAGCTGCATGAAAATAAAAACAATGAGGAATCTGGTGGCACCTTAAAGACTAACAGATTTATTTGGGCATAAGCTTTCTTGGGTAAAAAAACTATTTCTTCAGATGCATGGAGTGAAAATTACAGATACATGGATAAATATATATTGGCACATGAAGAGAAGGGAGTTACCTTACAAGTGGAGAACCAATGTTGTAGGCCCATTTAGTCAGGGTGCATGTGGTCCACTCCCAATAATTGATGAGGAAGTGTCAATGCCATGTACATTGGCTAAACCTGACAGTCTCTACCTAAAAGTATGAATGGACACAAATCAGATATCAGGAATGGTAACATACAAAAGCCAGTAGGAGAACACTTCAGTCTCCCTGGACACTCAATAACACATTTAAAAGTAGCCATTCTTCAACAAAAAAACTTCAGAAACAGACTTCAAAGAGAAACTGCAGAGCTACAATTCATTTGCAAACTTAACACCATCAATTTGGGCTTGAATAGGAACTGGGAGTGGCTGGCTCACTACAAAAGCAATTTTCCCTCTCTTGATACTGGCACCTCCTCATCAATTATTGGGAGTGGACCACATCCACCTGGACTAAATTGGCGAGGACTCCCCACAGCGCGTTCTCCCCGCAGCAGCACCTGGGATGAGAGGGAGAGGTACCTCTCCCTTCTGCGGTGGCTCTAGGGCTGGGGGCCATAGGATAGGCGCCACTCTCCCAGCCCCTGCAGGTCCCGTTGGGGCTAGGTTCAGGGATGGACACCCCAGCTGTGACAGGTCCAGGCTGGGGCTGGGTTCTGAGAGGGGTGCCCCCAACAGGGCCGGGCCGCCCCCTGACAGGGCCAGGCTGCCCCGGCCATGGCAGATCCGGGCTGCTGCATAGTTGGGGCCGCCACGGCCGTGGCAGGTTGGAGGTGGGGCTAGGTTAGGGGCAGGGGAGGGGTGCCCCTCCCCCGGCTGCGGCAGGTCCCCGGGCAGGTTCCCTGAGCACTTGCACAGTGCTAAATAGGCTGCTGTGCAGCCGTGCAGCTTACAGGGAATGTAGGCCTTGACATAAATCTTGGACATGCCAGTAACAATTTTAATTATTTTTCGGAAGGTCTTTTTGTTGTTCCAACGTAATGAGTCTCCACAGCACTGGGTATTGGAGGAGATATGTCTCTTTATCTTTGTGTTGCTATCCAATATTGGGGAACTAAATATTACTTTAAAGTATTATGATTTTGTCCCCTTTGCTTTCCAGCTGTCTTTCTTCAGCAGTGCCATTTTCTTAGACAGGCGGGCCATTCTGAGAAAGCTGTGTCTTTGTTCCAAGCCCTGATTGACTTCACCTTCTTTAAACCTGACAGCGTAAAAGATCTGCCAACAAGAGGACAGGTAGCAATGTCTATTTAGAACTGTTTTTCACTCTGTCTCATTGCATGATCTGTTTACATTGGAACTGCACACTGACATAAAAATATTTGCTGATTTAAAGGTGTTAGTTAAAATTAAAAATTGATTCACTATTTATTTGGCACTTCTGCAGGGTGGACCCTGCATTCTCCCCTGGTTGGGAAAGGCAGCCATAGTGCTGTGAGCTTCTGGAACCTTCTGAAACGCATACCCAACAGGGAATGTGCACTCTTACGGCAATGAATATTGGTACCATTCACGCAAACATCATATCTCAGAACCAGCATCAGATCTTGTACCTAGATTTGCAGATGTTTCATCTGACAGCTTGGATGTTGGTTGGTTGAGCACTACTGACAGAGATTGTTCCCTTCAGGTTAAACAAACTCTCATACAAAGTAGGAAGTCCTCCACCAGGAAATGGAAAAATTGTCCTAAAAGTGGAAAAGATTTTGTACATGGGCAGCCAAAAAATTTTGGACCCTGTAAAGGCACCAGTACCAAAGATCTTAGATTATATACTAGTCCTGGAACAGGTGAATCCATGTACCAGCAGTATCTGCATGTTGCATACCACTACAGTCACACCAAATGATATTGAAGTTTCTCAAGAACTTCCTTCACATTTATCCTCGAGTTAGAGATCTGAAACCCTCATGGGACTTCAGTATCATCCTCGTTAAACTAATGGAGACCCCTTTTGTACCACTGTCAAAATGTTCCACAACTTACTATCAAGACTCTTTCCTTCTGGTGGCCATCACCCAAGCTCAGAGGGTCGGTGAGCTCTGAACTCTTATGGATGGATTGCCTTACACTTCCTTTATTAAAGACAAGGTGGTGTTGAGACCAAACCTCAAGTTCATCTCTAAGATTTTCTCTGACTTTCACCTGAACCAGTAAGAAACCTTGTCAATTTTTTCCTTAAAGCTGATCCCGATGCCAGGAGAGAAGAAACTGCATACCTTGGATGTATCCAGAGTTTTCCTGTGGTACCTTAATAGGATCAAGCCATTTTAGCTGTCTCCGTGCCTCTTTGTGGCTATTTGTGGACCATCCAAAGGCCAAGCCATCTCATCACAAGTGGATTGTGTAATGCATTTTTCACCTGCTATCAGCTGGCCGGTGAGGGTCCCCCTTTGAACATTAAGGCATACTAAACCAGAGCCCAGACTATATCTATCACCTGCTTCAGAAACATTCTGAGATTTGTGAGACTACACCCTGGAGTAACCCACCAATTTTTGTGAATCACTGTGCCCTTGACATGGGAGAGCAGTACTCCAGTCACAGTTTGATTCAGCCACTAGTCCACACTCTCGCCATCCACGGAAGGCACTGCTTGTCAGTTATTTACAGTGTGGTCCACACTGCCATTTGCTTGAAGGAGGAGGAGAATGGATACTTATCCTGCAGTAAATCTGTGCTTCTTTGATATGATGTCAGTCTGGGTCCTACAACCCACTCTGCATCCCTGGTTTTCGGAGTCCCCAGCTACCATGGGCTTCAACTTCTGAGGGAACTTAGGGAGAGCAGTTGCCATTTCACCCTTCATGGCCTCATATGGGAGCATGAGGAAGCATAGGGCACGTGAGGCACATGCACACCTCTGGCCGAGTCACAGTCTGTATGTGAGAGATGTCAGGGATATAAGTCCAATGGGGGCCTATCACAGCACTCTCTGTAAGGTCCCTTTATCTGCAGCCCTAGCTCTTATTGCAGCATCCTGGTTTGAAATGTCTCTTATCCCGTTCTGGGCTCCTTTGAATTGTTCCTGCTCTTCAAGCAGTCCTGGCTCTGATGTGGGGCCACATCCCCCAGGGCTCCCTTCCTGGAGAGTCTTCGCCTCTCTAGGCCTTTCTGGCCCCAACTCTTAGCTGGCCCACTAAGAGAGTTCAGTTCCCCTTCTAGGATGTTTCAAAAGTCCAGACCACTTTCCCAGTGGCTGGTAAGGGGGACCCGGGCCTGCCCTCAACTCTGCGTCCCAGCCCGGGAACGCTAAAGATAGCAACCATCTGCCACGTCCCTTTTAAATAAACTGTGTTGCAGCTACAGTTCCCTGGGCTGCTTCCCCGTGGCTCCAGCACATTCTTCACCTTTACCTCAGGGCCTTGTCCTGGTTGAGTCCTAGCAGCCCAGAACTCCTTCGTGTTCCCCCTGGCCTCTGCCAGCAGTGCTCTGTCTGGGTCCTGTAGCTCCCTCAGCCAGCCAGCCAGGCACACTATCCACACTCCACCAGCTCCATTAAGGAACTGATCTTACTCTGCCCCTGCAACTCCTCTTAGACTAGCTTGTTGGGCCCTGATTGGCTGCGTCCCACACAGCCACTCTAGGCTGGTTGGAGGACCTCTCTACTGCCCTTTACTGGGTCAGGGTGTAGCGCGGGCTGCAAGACCTCCAGCAGGGTGCCTCGGGACCTAGTCCACTCCATCACAGTAGAACTTTTTCATCTCTGCTCACTGTTTAACAAATGTATTGGCAGGT
This sequence comes from Gopherus flavomarginatus, assembly GCF_025201925.1. Lineage (NCBI taxonomy): Eukaryota > Metazoa > Chordata > Testudines > Testudinidae > Gopherus > Gopherus flavomarginatus. Next base: position 128,344,497 of record NC_066621.1, on the reverse strand, counting down.
TGTATCAAGAACGTGCGCAAACTATTATTACAAATTGTATATCTATTTTAAGAAGAAGTGCACTCTCACAAAGTTAGTATATGCACTGTTAGGAGCTGTATAGAAATAGATTCACTGCCACCAAAAAGAAATCATGGTTTGGGAGGTTCAGAAAAAAGAAATCACTTTTGGTTCTATTTTAATAATAAAAATTAATTAATAAATAATTAATAAAAACCTAAACACGAGGCAGTTTTCCCAGGTGAAAAATTGTATTGCCCTTTTGCAATTTTCACACTGAAAAACTGTTTGGTTTGGGTGATGAAATGTCACTTAATCTTTCTCCTATTTGTTTGAAAATGTCATCAGTTTCCTCCATCTCTATTAACTAAATCATTTATGGCTTTCTGTGCCATGTAGTAAAGAAAAGCGACATCTATTGAGTTGTGAAATCATAAACTTAATTATTTTAAATTTATAAAATGCACGCAGTTGCACATCCCTGTGTATGTAATACAAAATTACGCAGTGAAGACCTAAAACAAAACAAACAGCTTACATACAACACTGTACATATTCATGTCCTGCTGTCAGACAAAAACCTGGGAAAGGATGGACTCTGCCTCATTTCTAAAGTTTTGTCTGTACTGGGGATTTTTTTATTTTATTTTTTTTTATTTCCCACCTTTGCTAACACCAATTTAGCTCATATGGTGTTAGCACCTTAGGAGCCCTAGTTTAGGCAGACTGCCGCTCATGTTTTAAGCACTGTCCTTTAATCATGCCAGCTGACATGGTTTATTAAAACACCAACGGCTTATTCGTACTTGGATTTGCAGCTTTACTAATACCAGTAGTGTGTTAGCAATGGTGGGAATTTTTTGTAAAATTTTTCCTAGTGTACATTAAGGTCTGACTGTCCATTCTGATACCTTGTTCAATTTCTTCTTCATCTTACCATGTCATATCTTGTAGAACATATTCAGGCTTCTCATCCTCTCTCTCTCTCTCTCTCTCTCTCTCTCTTTTTATATATATATATATATATATATATATATATATATATTTTTCTGCTTTAAGTATAGCTATATGGTGTTCTGCTGCCCATAACTATTTCTGTACTTACTGATTTGATACCACAATAAGAACGTTGAGTTGTGACGCAGAATTATATGAAATTAGATGCACTATTTCTGATCAGTTTTCAGCATCCCATTCAACAATGTACTGAAATAGCTCAGTGACCCATTTAGTATTTATTTCTAGAGCAGTTATCCCGACACAGATGTTTCACAGTTGCTTGTACGGCCAGAGGTGGATGATGAGCAGCTGCTGTCTTGCTTCCACTATTGACGTGGTTTCTAGGAGCCTCATTGCCCATGTTATATGCAGCAGCGAGCCTGCTCATCCGTGTTAAAAGTATACCGTCAAAACTTTTTTTTTAAAACTTACCTATATTTCTGTGTTACTTTCTTTCTACTGTGTGCTAATTTAGTTATTCCTTTTTTATTAGCAGTTCATCTGTGTCAAGCTATCACTAAGTCATTTTTAAATGTGGCTACAATGTTGAAAATGATATGTAGTATGTTTCTTGCCTCAACAATAGGTGGAGTTCTTTGAACCATTTTGGGATAGTGGAGAGCCTCGGTTTGGAGAAAAAGGAGCAAAAGGCTGGAAATCATGGATGCATCAACAAGAAAAGGGAGGCTGGATTATCATCAATAAACCTGGTAAAACTGTACCCTTTCATACATTTATTTTCGACAAGTTTTTTCTTTGCTTTCTCCTATTTATTAACTCATAAAGGCTTCTGGTTTTACTCATAGCCTGAGAACACTGAGAGTTACCATAAATATCTATGTCAAAAAGGAATTGAGTCACATGGGCTGAGGGAAATATACTGTATTTTTTTTCCATGTGCCTTTGCATGTTACAGGCTATTCCCAGACAAAAATCTTCACCAGGATAGAGGTAAAGTTGAAAATATATTGCCCTTTTAAAAAAAAAGAGAGAGCCTTATCAGTTACTACACTCAAATTAAGTCTGCCTTGGTGCACATATGAATTCCAACAGTTTGCTCTTCAGTCTTATACAATGTGTAAGGTTAAGATTTTGTCACAGTTATTTTTAGTAAAAGTCATAGACAGGTTGCAGGCAATAAACAAAAATTCACCGGAGCTGTGACCTGTGCAAGACTCTTACTGAAAAGAATGGGGTGGGGCAAGGGCTGCAAGGGGAAGGGGAAGGAATGACAGCTGGAGCCCTGGCTGAAGCCACGGGGCAGAAGCATACAGAAACCGCTTCAGCCACGGAGGGCAGGGAGGCAAACTACTTTGGACAGATGGACTTTGGACTCTCCTGCACTGATGGAAAGCTGTGGGGTGCACAGCCCCAGCCGCAGCTGCGTGGATGGGGACACAGCCCAGGCTCCTGTTGTAGCTGCGAGGGGCATGCACAGCCCTGACTCTGGCTGAAGCCACGGGTCGAGGGTGCACAGCCTCAGCTTCTGCTGCATTTGTGAGGGAGGAGCACAGCCCCAGCTCTAGCAAAGCTATGGGTCAGGGTTGTACATCCCTGGCTCCAGCTGAAGTTGCCGGTTGGGGGTGCACAGACCCAGCTCCATCCCCGCTGCTGCCAGCTGAAGCGAAGTCACGGAGGTCTGGTAAAATCACATAATCCATTACTTCCCTAACCCCTGTGACTAAATCATATCCTTAAATACGTGTAACATAACCTGCATCGCCCATCCCAGCCAGTTTGTTTATTTTGTAGATGAGGATGAAGAAGATATAGATGAAGATCAAGAAATAAAGGATAAAACTCTACCTAAATGGCAAATTTGGCTGGACATTGAATGTTCCCGTGAAACAAGGCATTGGCTGCCTTGGCGACCTGACAAAACTAAAAAGCAGACTGAAGAAGATTGTGAAGACCCAGAGAGACAGGTCATTGTGATATATAAGACGTGTGTGTGTGTGTGTGTGTGTGTGTGTGTGTGTGTGTGAGAGAGAGAGAGAGATTTCTTTACATTTAAGTTAATCTGTCAAGGACTCCATGCATGCATAATTGTTTTAAACAAAAAATAATAGTTTTGGAAGATCTTGGATATCTCTAGGGCAGTGGTTCTGAAAAAAAAATTTTTTTTTTTTTACTTGGGTGGGACTGAAAATTCACCAGTGGTTTCTTGCTGGGAGCCATGAAGTCCTCCCCAAAACCGACTGATGGGCTTGAGGTAAGGTTGTTCCAGAGAGTGAGGAGGTACTGGTTGGTGAGGGTAGGCTGATGGGGCTCATGAAGATCAGATATTGTGTTGTGGGGAGGGAAGTTCCCGGAAGGAAGTGGAAGACTAGTGGAACTAGGAAACGGCACGGGGGTTGAGGTGATGCGTTTCCCTCTTCTTGTTGTTTAGCTCCAGAACTGTGCTACTTCACAAAGCTGGAACTGTCTTTTTGGCACCAAAGCCTGCTGGACATGCTGTTTCACCTCCCCTGGAGCTGAGCACAGTGCAGGCATCGAGAAGGGAGGAGCTTCTGTGGGTTAGGGGTGGGGTAGACTGTCTCTGGGTCCTAGCTACTGCAAGATTTGGCTGAAATTTTTTTTAAATTGTTTTGCCCCTGCCCTCTTGTTGATTGTGCCCTACAGTTTGAAAAACTCTGCCCTAGGGATTGGTAGTGGGAGCCTTTGACCTGTAGGTCATTGTCTTTATATCCAACCTGTGTCAGTGGTAAGTGATAGTCCTGTGGTGGCATTTCTGAAGTGTGATGGTGTTCCCAGTCCAATCCTTTTGCAGATAAGTCCTTGTTCATAAAATCACGACCATGCTTGAACTGTCCCTACAGTTTTATAAATCAAGGCTTGAAAAATTTACCAGACATCAAATGATAATCTTTATAGTCAAGGTGTTGCCCTGGATTTGAGGGTTGTGTGTACCCCAGAATGTGATCAAGCTAATTGCAGCCATTTTATGTACATTCAGCCACCATGAATTAATGAAATAGAACACCACATAGTTAAGGGTTAATTTGTAGACTGGCTTTCAGAAGCAAGATCAAAACTACTGGCAGTTTTGCTAATCAGAATGCGAGGATGGGAGAGGAAAATAAACAGTTGAGACTGAAAACCTTGGTGGAAGGAAGACCTTGAGTCTGGATGCCTCTGATATTAGAAAGTTTATTGAAAGTTAGGAAAAGTGATGATCTAGTAGGGGTCATTGTGACCTATGTGTTTTATAGAAGTTAGTTAAAAAAAGTCTAGATAGTAGAGTGTACTTTGGAGCAGTCCTGTGAAGCCATTTTGAGAGAGGTTTTTCCTGACACCTTTTCTCCCCGTTGGGTGAGCAACTGGCAACTGCGAACCTGCTGTTAATTACGCAATACTGTTCCAGATATTAAGTAAATATCTGGGATGTGCTAAACCTATTGCTTACGTCTGTGTGTGCTTAAATCTAATAAACTGCAGTTTTAGATAGAGCACACTTACTTGCATTCATCTTATCACATGGAATTGCTGTGTTCCTATTGATTTATTACTGACACCGCCTGGAGTGAAATAGTGAAGATGCCCCTGCTGTGGGTTCTGAAAACTCTGGGTAACCAAGGAAGTTGCAAAAGACAAGGGGGTGAGGGGGAAGCACTTCTCATCAAGATCTAGAGGCCATACTCTGCTTATGAGCCCAGTACATTTGTCATTTCATGTGCTTGAAAGGAAGAAGGTGCTGAGACTTCTACCCCTGCTTAAAGGCTTCCACCTTTATAGTAACCTCTCGTTAGTAGGTGTCTTAAAAATTTTTAACGTTACTGCTGTAGATGCTGTAAGGGAAAATGAATTTCTTCATGTCAGGAGATTTTTGTCAGCAGTGTCTGAGATTCCATGCCTGCTCGCTACATGTCCTCTTGCTCTGATATGAGTGTATATAGGAAGGGGCAGATGCTCTGCCACTGCAGTTACTTTTCAACCACCTGTGGCTTGAGATGGAGCGTCATGGTGTCTGGTAGCCTGCTGACCCAGTTTGCTGACTTTTTTTTCTTTATTTCATCATTTTCTTGTTTAATTTAGTACAGCTTTGTGCTTTTGGGGGAGGGGGGGATGTCTTTGTGTCTCAGTATTCTTTTGCCTGTTCCACTCAGCCCCTCTCCTTCCATGGCCTTTCTTCATGGATTATGCCAAAGATTCTGGGCTTCAAACTTTGCCAGACCTGCCTCAGGTTCTTCCCTGTTAGCAAGGGGCATTCCAGTTGCCTTGAAGAAGTGCATGTCCCCTCCAAGTGTAGCATCTAGTCAGCAGCATATCCAGAAAGCTGAGGGAGAATTGATTGAAACTGCTTCTTATAGACTATTCCCTGAGACTTGCAGGGTCCGAATCCCCACTATTGTTCAACTGCTCAGAATGCTCCAGTGGCTGCCCAAGCCTCTGCTCGATAACCAAAGACCTGGAAGGGGAGTCTTCAGAGTCTTCAAGAACATCTGAAAAGAAGAGACCCCTTTTCCCTGAGAAAGATACCAAGAGAAGGGAGAGAGTCACCCTCTAACTAGGGAACAAGGAGACTTCAGGTCTCAGTATGGGTACCATTAAGGCTTTTCCCTTCTCCGGTACTGAATTCCCAGTACAATTTCATAATGCGTACTGAGAAGCCTTGTGCAGTACCAGTGTTGGTACCGGAATAGGAGCCTCCTAAACAAAAGGATTCCTCAAAGACTCGGGACTCAGTCATTGTCCTTGGTGTCACTGTGCTCAGGCCACGAGAAAGCGCACATGGACCATAGTTTGGTACCATTCCAGGTATCTCTCGACATGATGACTCCCGAAAAACAGTACTCGGATTCTCTAGTACCATCCAGGATCCTCTTTCATGAAGACCTTCGAATCCTGGAAGAGCCCAAATCACCTCTGCTGAGGGCTACTGAGAGGCATTTCCCACACGTATTGACATTACCATCTGGTGCTATATCAACGCACCCTTCTATGAAGGCTCGGCTGTCATTACTGATGCAGTTGCCAGTCCTTCCTTGCCTTTTGGTACCAAAATGACTCCCAGTACTGAAACTTGTTGCTCATCCACTGGACATGGGTAAGGACACTTTCTTGGACTCAGATATATTTGTCCAGAATTCCGCCACCTTCCCTTTCCAGCCTTCCTTGAAATGCACCCAGAGGACTCACCAAGAACACCGGCACCTGTGGATCCTCTGGAGACTTGGGAGAAGGGTTGGAAACTGGGGGGAACATGGGCCATTATAGCAGGGATAAAGGAGAGACAAGAGAGAACATGGTGGGAAAATCAGACCAGTATCTTACATGTCTATTTACTAATGTGAGAAGTATGGGGAATAAGAAGGAAGAACTGGAAAAACTAGTTAATAAACACAACTATGACATGGTGTTTATTAACTTGATGAGAATATTAGTATAGAAAGGTTCAGCTTGCTCAGGAAGGACAGGCAGGGAAAAAAGGGAAGATGTGTTGCCTTATATATAAAAAATGTGTGCACTTGGACTGAGGTTGAGATGAAAATAGGAGACAGACTTTTTGAAAGTTTCTGGGTAAAGATAAAAGGGGTAAAAACAAGGGTCATGTCGTGGTACGGATCTACTACAGACCACCTAACCAGGAAGGGAAGGTGAATGAGGCTTTTTTTATTCTTTTTTTTTTTTCCTTTTTTTAAAATAAACTTAACGAAATCATCCAAAGCACAGGATTTGGTGGTGATGGAGGACTTCAGCTACCCAAACATCTGTTAGGGGGAATATAACACAGCAAAGCACAGATTTCCAACAAGTTCTTGGAATGTATTGGAGACCATTTTTTATTCCAGAAGGTGGAGAAAGCCACTAGAGGAGAGGCTGTTCTAGATTTGATTTTGACAAATAGGGAAGAGCTGATTGAGAATTTGAAAGTGGAAGGCAGCTTGGATGAAAATGATCATGAAATGATACAGTTCATGATTCTAAGGAATGGTAGGAGGGAAGACAGCACAACAAAGACCATGTATTTCAAGAAGACAGACTTGAGCAAATTCAGGGAGTTGGTAGGTAAGATCCCTTGGGAAGCAAGTCTAAGGGAAAAACAGTTAGAGAAAGTTATCTCTTTGAAAAACTACCATTATTAAGGGCACAAGAGCAAACTATCCCACTACATAGGAAAGATAGGAAGTATGGGTTGTTCCACTACCTACTCTCCTTCCCCTCTGCTTTGGACTTTATGGTTGAAAAGGAACTGGAGTGGTGGTGGGTCCACCCTTGTACCCTTATACGAGAGCATGAGAATGTGTAGGGTGCAAGTGTGGACCCATGGACTGATGACAAAAATCTCTGATCAAGAGTGCATGGGCACATGCAAATCCTCACGTGGAGCACCCATAGGGACGAAACACCTTGAAGAACTCCAGTTACTGTACAGGTAAGTAATCTTTCTGTCTCTCTTCTCCTTTCCAGACATCCCTAACTGCTGTAAGAAGTGGAGAGTGTGTCCGTTACTCTGCCTCTCCCACAGCCTCTTTACCATTCTTCCAGTTGTGTTCTCATTCTTTGTGAATAGCTGAGTACCTGCCTCCGTCATGCATTGCTTTTTCAAGCAGCATGAAACTGATGTGATTTTTGGCAATTTTACTGTTGCCCAAAGGGTTCTAGATAGACAGTGAACTTGGGCATTGCCTTGTTAATATCATTCTTCTGCTCCTTGGTGTGCAGGTATGCAGAAACAAAGCACTAAGCAATAGTGGCCGGGGAGGCCCTTTGCCTGTCTAGGGAAGAAGGCATAGTAGCTCCATGAGTGCTGGAAGGAGTTTGCTCACTAGTAGCAATCATAATACCATACATATTTCTTTAAAGGGTGCAGCACTCACCTCCCTCAGCACTTGCCTCTGGGTACTAGCAACACTCCGTGTCCCCAGTCCCCTTGGTCATGTGCATATGTTGAGGAGTGTAGAGTTGCTATCATTGATAGTCAGCCCCTGTTCTTAAGGAGAGCTGCCTGGAGCCTTATGACTGCCTTTGGAGTTGTACCAGGCGAGGGAAGGAGCTTGAGCTATTTGTGCTCTCTGTTTCTCCCTCCCACGGCCTACCCCCAGTTCCACATACATCTCACCTCATTGCTTGCCATTGCATTTCTACAGAGGAACAGACACATAGATAGTAACTCAATCACTTACGTTTCAGGGAAGTTCAAGTGTCGGACTGGTTCTGTGTTATATTTGTATATCTGTCCTGTGGGCTCTTCTGTCTGACTTTAGGCAAGTCATTTGACCTCTTGGTTCCTTGATTTTTTTCCCTCATCTGTAAAATGGAAGTCTTGTGAGACTTAATCTTTATAAACGTTCTGAGATGCACTGCAGAGTGGTTAATAAAACCTGCATTTAGAAAAAAAGATTTCCTTATTAAATGAGCAAACTGAAAGCTACCTGAAAGCTGACCACTTATAAAATAAGCATCTGACATGAGAGCATGGGGAATAAACAAACAAACAAAAAGTAAATAATCACCCAGAGTAGTTATTTTATATAGGATACTATATTCTTACACTTAGATTGTAAGCTCTTTGGGGCAGTGACAGTCTTATGTTTGTTCAGTGACTAACACAATGGGGTCTTGGGCTTTATGCACTACTGTGATACTTATAATAAATTTATAATTTTATTATAGAGCCAGGAGACATAAGTAAAACTGAAACCTGTGCAAATAGAGAGAGGAAAGTTAGATTTGTAGGCAAAGAAAATATAGTTAGAATAAGTGATCAGACATTAGCATCAAGGTAAAGACAAGTAAAACAATATAAGGAATAATTTTTAAACTAGTCCTTTTGGACCCCTGTATATAAGTTTCTTGAAGAGGTCATTGGAGATCCTGCACTCCTTTCACTAATCCAGACCTGTGGAAGTCTATTATCTGCAGATTGGGCCTGCAGCCTTCTCTGGAAGGGGACTATTATTCATCTAATTTGCTTTGTTTTTCTTAATTTGAATCAAGTTCCATCACCATTTTATATTCATTTTTGAAAATCTTCATTTAACTCAGAAAGCTGCTTGAAAAATTATAGACTTATTTGGTTGAATTATGATTAAATTAACTATTTTATTCCTTTTTCTAGGTATTGTTTGATGATCTTGGGCCATCTTTAATCAGACTTTCTAGTCCAGATCTTCAGTTTCAGCTGCTATACTCATTTCTGCAATTCGTGGGAGTCCCATGTGGGCGTAGTCTGTTTCCTTCAAATCTCTATATCGCTATGGATGAGAACAATATCTTTGACACTGAGCAGTCTGAGAGGCCGCTGACTTCTTTTGACTCACTGCTTTCTGGAGTCAATAGTATTGGCCATATGGACACAATGACCAGAGGGAGACAGCACATAGGACACTGTAAGGAAGGAGAGGAGTTCATACAGAATGTCTTTCATTTAATATTGCCGTTGTTTTCAGGAAAGGAAAAGGCAAACCTTTCTGTCTGTTGGCTACAATATGAAATCTCAAAGGTAATTAAGTATTTGTGCACTGTCTCTCAATGTGGCTTATAGTTTTATTATGTACATTTTTATACCATTAAAATAAGCAACATTATGGTAAAGTGAAGGTTGAGCACTCAAAGGTCAGGAAAAGCTATAGTTAAGGTGGTGTACTCAGCTTTAACTCTGTTCACTTATGCATATATTTCACAGTAGTCTATAATTACACAATAACTAGTTTGTTGAAAAATGGTATAATTTTTCCACATTCTTAGATCATTACATTGTCTATTACTGTGTCTTACTTTGTGTGTGCTAGAGAGAGTCCATAAGCAATGGTTATACAAAATGCACAGTTAATGAGGCAAGAGCTCCTATGAAATCTAATCTACCAAGGCATTTTGTATGATACTTAGCTGAGTGCCTGAATGATATGGTACCTGAGTACTTAACAGGGAAACTCAATACTCAGTTTTTACATTGTTGAAAAAATAGTATAGTATCATTTGGAAAGTAGAATGTGATCATGTAATTCAGTTGTAATTCTACTAGCTGTGATTGTGTGTGACTGTATAGAGCAGTGTTTTCTCAACCGTTTCAGGTTGGTGACCCCTTATTCAAAGTTTAAAAAAAAATTTTTTTTCACAAACCCCTTTAAATTTATTGTAAGAGTTAAAAAATGTATCAGTAAGAATGAGGAACCTATATAAATTGGGTATATTTTTGAGAGGTTGACAAAGAATACTGGAGCAGAGGACAGTGAGAGTTTCTTTGCTTTAAATTGTAATAACATTTTCAGCACTTTGCAAAGTCTCCCCAAATTGCCTGTCATGAAATACTAGTATGGATGGAATACATGTGAAGGTAGCTTGATAGGGAGTGGTATTCACCTGCAGTAAACACATCTGACACTTGGCAAAGGATTCAGTCTTTTTTAGGCCTACAAAGGGGTTTTTAGCCTCTGGTGTACCTTCACCTGTGAAGGTACTAGTGCAGATCCTTAGTTGTAGGTAGGATGCATTGGTACATCTGATTGCAGTTTTAAACCATAGTAAAGCACATTGGCAAGTAATGGGTTTACACTCACACTCCGAGTCTACAATAGAGGCTTGCAGCAGTGTAGCAGCACTGGTGATTGAAAATCCTGGTGTGGAGAAGGCCTCAGTTTCTCTTTGCTGATTCTCTGTTCCATTCAACCACTCCCTGCAGTATATGTGACATATGACATGAGCTGGCTGGTGGCCCAGCATGAGGAGGGAAATAGATTAATTTTTTTGGCATAAGAGCGAAGCTAAGGTGGTGAGGGCATTTTTTTCCCCTTGTCCTCCCAGTGGTTGTGCCTGTGGGAAATGCTGTTGACTCAGTAATCTTTAATGGGCTAGTGATGCTGAAGAACACAGACATAGAATAATGAACCCAAATACAACTGCGGGTTGGGGGTTTTTTTTGGTTTTTCTTCCTCCAAAGTTTGTTCTGTCAATTTTCCATGCAGGTTGTTCAGTGTCTCCAAGCAAAAAACAAGAAGAAACTGAAGTCACAGGGAAAGAAAAGCAAAAAACTAGCCAAGAATCTCCTTAAGGCATCTGAAAACCGAAACAACCTTTCCCTCTGGAAACTGTATGCCTACTTGGAATGGTTACTTGGCAACACTGAAGATGCTAGAAAAGTGTTTGATACAGCTCTTTGCTTGGCAGGCACTGAAGGAATGAGAAATACCCAACTCTGTAATCTGAGCCTGCTTTATGCTTCACTAGAAGTGGAGCTACTAAAGAATTTGGAGGAAACTGTTATGTCACGTGCTTTACATATATTGACCAAACTGGCTGAAAGTGGACCATATGTACCTTATACTGGGCAAGTGCTATCTGTGAATATCTTGAAAGCTCGGAAGGCATATGAGCATGCATTGCAAGATTATTTAAGTGAAAGTCCAATCTCTAATTGGGATCAAGCCAGCAGTTCTAGCCAACTAGTTAATTTAGTTGGTTGTTATGCACTTTTCCAGTATTTGACTGTTGGAATTGATGCTGCTGTGTTAATATGTAGACATATTTCTGAAAAGCTTAAAGGTTCTGCTTCACAGAAGTTTGAAAGCATTGGAGAAAATCTTGGCATTCATAATTTCCCCACTGCTCTTGAAGCTGTCACACTCATGCACACAAATTTACTCAGATACCATATGAAAGTTAGCATTTACCCTTTAAATCCACTGCGAGAGGCACTAACGGAAGCTTTGAAGCTGTATCCTAGCAACCAGTCTCTTTGGAGGTCATATATCCAGATCCAAAGCAAATCTCACAATGCTAGCAAAGCACGAAGATTTTTTGATAGTGTCACAAGGTCTACTAAGTCCCTAGAGCCGTGGCTGTTTGCAATCCAAGCAGAGGAGATGAGAAAGAAGCTTGTCGAGAATGTTCAGAGGTAATAGAACTCCAGACAATAATACTGTCCGCTTCGCTCTTCATCTGTAGCTGTCAAATCACTTTACCAAGGAGGGTGGGTACTGTCATTATCTTCACTTTACAGATGAGGAAACTGAGGTTTGGAGAGGGTATTTGTTCAAGATCTCACAGTGAAACAGTGGCAGAATCATGAATAAAATGTAAATGTCCTGACTCTTGTCCCATATTCTTTCTGCTTTATCACACTGTCCTCAAACATTTCTCAAACCGCAGAAGTGACACTCTTGTTCTTGTTCTTCAGTATAATGAAGTCATAAATTGTAATAGTTTGTGATAAAATGTAAAGGAAGACAGCATGTTGAAATTTAGAACTTGCTGCTGTTTGCAGTCTGAGTACTGTATTTTGACTGTTCTAACGAGAAGTCTCTTTAAATCAGCAGATCACTAATTATCATAAATATCAGATTAATCTTTGCTCATTGGTGGAAATTTGAGAATAGCCCATGCCTTCTTCCTTCAGACATTAAGAGGACAGGGGCAATCCTCAGGTCTTTGATAGTGAACAAAGAATTGTCTAGTATGCTAGCTGGACTGTTTTAATAAATGAAAAGCCCACAATGCTCATTTTACATCATCTGAACGCATTAAGTGATTTAATTTGTATCACTGCAGCACAGAGAGAGATCAAGAAGACCTGATGCTGTAATGGAGAAGAGATCAAAATATTACAAGCTTTTAAGAAATGGATGATTGCAGCTCTGTGCTGTTGGTGTTTGCCTTTGGTCAGATTACTTTCCCTGCAGTATTTCATTCTTTCCTGGATGAAGTCATCTTTAACCCAGACACCTTTGTGAAGACTGTATTATCCATTTGTATAAATTCCTATTACAGGACAAAGATACAAATGATTAATTAATTATGCATAAAATGTGTTGAATGCCCCCACTACTGAGGAATAAGAGGAATTCAGTAAATAAAAATCTCTGCTCTTTTTAAAGATTCTTTTTAGCCTCTGCAAACTCTAGTTGCTCTTTCAGGTTTGCTAAAGATGTATTTCGGGAAATTTCTAGAGAACAGAGAAGGAGCTAGCAAAATTGAAGGTCATTAACTTTTTTTTATAGGCTAGTTATAGTTTATGTGCTGAATGCACCCCCCCCCCCCCCCCGCCTTGTTCGTTAAACGCAAACTTATTCTTAATTTGTTTTTGTTTGGACTTTTTAATTCACCCCCCAGTCTCCATTGTGATTCATTATGGGAACTTGCAACTACAGTGATTGAGCCTGACTACAGTATTCTTAAATGGTGTCAAAAATATTTAATGTCGGATCACTGATGTTTTTGTGCTGTTCTCAGCATTTTGTGTTAATTACACTATTTTTATTAGTTATTTAAACTATTGTTATTCATTCTTCAGTATGTTTCTGAATGCAGAACAGAATGTGCAGAACACATTAGACAATTTAAATGTTGCGTAATCTTGAGAGCATATGTTGATTTTTTTTAAAGTGTTACAATTGTTGATGTTGCTAAAAGCCTTGTTTTAATTACTTGTAACATGTAGGCTAAAATGTCTGAAGAATAGTAATATGTCATGCTGGGTAAAAACTAGAATCCATAAGTGCCCTCAGGTTACATTGAATTAGGATATTATAACCTAGAAAAAATGATCATTTTTCTCAACTTTGAGTTTAGAGTAATAATTACTTTGATATGCCAGATGCCCTTTCCACAAAGAAAAATAAATACCTTTTTTTTTTATTGATTTATATATTAAAATGCCAGTTGGACGAGCATATATTCCAAATCAGTTTAATCTGAGAGCACTAAATGTTAACAGAGAAAGCAGCATGAAGTTCCTAATACATTTGTGAAATTTTCTATGGAATGGAAGCAGTGAAATTACTCTCGCCTTCTTGTATAAGGACACAGTTGTTTACCTCATGTATATATTGTTTGCTTTTCTGTTTCAGAGTAGATGTTGGAGAAATATATTCAACAATTCCTGAAACTGGGTTAACAAATCGGATCAAAGCTTTATTTGAACATGCAATTCAGAGTGAAAACGGTGCCCATTGTCCATTGCTGTGGAGAATGTATTTGAACTTTCTGGTGAGATTAGAACAGTGTTTGGGCTTAATTTTATTATATTTATCATATTTGGAATTTCTGACTAACAGTGGGCACTCTATGGTATGGATGGGTTGAAAGATGCTTACGTTTATCATTTTGAAGTTTGGTGCACATGTTAGTCATATCTGTTCCTACAGAAGGGAATATTTGAGGAAATGCGGTTCGGTCATTTAGACCAGGGATTCTCAGCGTTTTTCTCACTGAGACTCCCCCCCAACATGCTATAAAAACTCCACTGCCACCTGTGTCACAACTGTTTGTTCTGCACGTAAAAGCTGGGGCCTGTAGCAAGCAGGGCAATTGCCCAGGCCCTCGCAAAGCTCAGTTGCTCAGGCTTTTATATGCAGAAAAAACGTTGTTTTCTGCAGCTTTGGTGTTTTTCAACTTCAGCCTCAGGCAGTGGGAAAGTGGGGCTCCGGGCTTCAACTCCAGGCAGCGGGGCTTGGGACTCTGGCCCCTGTGGGGTAGTGGGTCTTGACAGACCCCCTGAGACCTGTTTGCAGCCCCCCAGTTGAGAACTGCTGATTTAAACTGTGTTGGTTTAGTGAAGAATTATAATGTGCTTGTAACATAGTTTTAGCAAGCGAGAGATACTAAGTATTATTACTGTTTGCTTATGGCAGTGGCCACAATGTGGTAGGCAGTTTTCAGACATTCAGGAATGGACTGTCTCTGTTATGGAGCTTGCAGTTTAAAGATAGGTGGACAGAAGTTAAGGAAAGGGGGAAGAACAAATAGGAAAATTATAGAAGTCAACTCAGTTTATTTTAGATAGCACTGCAGATAAAGATCTTTAAGATCTTGAAGATTTAAGATGTAACTGCTTTACTAGCTATATGCGATAATTATGGTTATGTCTCCATTGGATTTTGTTTTTGTTAGTAAAGTCAAAATGGAAATATCTGCTGAGGTGGCCATAGTGGGCTGGGCACTTCTTTATAAAAAGTTTCATCCCGTTTTTTTTATTTTGAAAGTGATCTGATCTCTTAGCCCCTCTTGTATCATTTCTCTAAATCAGGGTTTCTCAAACTCGGGTCCACGAGGGTCTTCCAGGGGGTCTGCTATCATGTCCAGGGCCACCGGCCACGCTGATCAATTCCTCCCTCTCCTTTCCAGTGCCTCATGCACACCAGAGAACAGCTGTTCAGAGGTGTTCAGGAGGCACTGGGAGGGTGAGGGAGTAGCGGGGAGGGGGGCACACTCATGGGAGGGGGCGGGAAGAGGGGCAGGGGTGGAACAGGGATGGGAAGAGGTGAGGCTGGGTTTGGGCCTTGGGGGGAAGGATGGATTGGGGGCGGGGCCAGAGGCTGAGCAGGGAGCTTGGGGGTCCGTAAAAAATTTTAAAATCAAAATGGGGGTCCACAGGTTGCTAAAGTTTGAGAACCACTGCTCTAAATGTTCCATTCCCCAACTTTTTGGATCAAGCTTTTCAGAAAAGGAAGATAAAGGGGGACTCTTTTATTCTGAACTTAACCCACAGGTAAGCTGGACTGGTTTTCAGCTAAGCATTTGTCAGTGTTCAGTGAGGCCCTGAGCCTTGGCATGAGCTGGTACCTGGTCTGCCAGTGTCACATCCCCTACGCTAAACAAAAATTGGTTTGACATTTGTACCATGTGTGTCTGAATGATAAAAATGGTACCTATGATAAAATGTGATCCTTACATTTTCACTTGTGGAAGAGTTATTGGTGTCAGATGAGAATAAGACGCAATAATAATTCTTCGCCTAACATCGATGGCACATAAAAGCTTCTTGAGGGGTAAAACCAATTATTCAGTAATGTTCACCTCTGCAGATATTACCACTTAAAAGTAAATGTTATGTCTGTCCAATGTCACCAGAAAGTCCTGTAGATCTTATCAGATCTTGAGATGTGTTTAGTTCATTCTTAAGTATTTTTGACAAGGTATTTCTCTATCTTTAACAGAATCAGTAATTCAGTTGGATTTTGAGTCAGTATTCCCCTTCCCCTAAAATCCCATTTATTCTTTAAGAAAGAATTAGAGACAGAATGATATTGAGAGCTGTTTGAAGAACAACAGGAGATGTACATTTTAGTGCTCAGTTGTGACAACTAAATGAAGTGTGTTGCTATTTAGCATTCATAAATCTCACCATGCAGTATAAAAGGTTTAGTGACCCAACGTAACCCAATTGGTGTCTACAAATAATATTTCATCTATGTGAAATAGAAACCGTACACTTCAGCATGAAACCTGTTGATCTTAATATAATCATTAATGTAGTGAGACCGAGTGAAAATGTTAAATTACTTACAGTTGAAAAATCTCTTGCTCCTTGAAGACCCCAAGGAGCTTTGTAAGTGGTTGGTGTAGGAAGGCACGGTTTAGATCTAGACTTGCCACAGAGTTTCCTTTACATAAAGTTATTTTCAAACCTGGTCAATTCAAAATATTCCCTTTGCAAGAAACTATTAAAATCTTTACATATAAATGATGACCGAATAATGAGACTAGCCAACCAATGCACTCAAAACTGTTTTAAAGCTCTGTGCTGCTGGTGTGTTCTGTATTTGCCCCATCAGATATCCAAGCTGGCATTTCTAGGAAGAGGATTTACCTTCCTTTAGCTAGGTGCTGTCACAGTTTGTGATGAGCAACCCTGTCTTGGCCACTCATCAGACTGCTGTGAGGGGATTCAGCTGCTGGATCCTGTTTGTTCAGACTCTGGAGGTTTAAAACAGAGCCCAGGTATAGTGAACAGGGACAGTCTTACAGCCTCTGAGCATGCCCTCAGGGTGCAGATCTTCTGTCATCCCCACTGAGATCACACAGCCCACTGCCCCGTCATTGGAACCGGTGCTTAACTCTCAATCTCCCCTTGTAGTTTGAACCTACCCTCTCCCAGAATGCCACTCAGAAGTGTGAGCCTTCTGGTTTACTGCTTCAAGGGGGCCTGGCGGTAGGTGTAACTGTTAAATGCACAGACCTTGTACAGAATTCTAAAGCACTCTTTACTAACGCACAAGAAATACAGAGTACAGATCATATAGAAAACAACAAACAACCCGAACATAATGCTCACTTTAGTTATCCTTCCTTTGGGAGTTCTTGGGAACTCATCTGTGTTCAGATAGGAAAGGCTTCCCCTACCTACTCAGGCTCCTGCAGCAACTTCTCAAATCTTATTCTGGTGGTGATTGTTGAAATTGCATTTACATAGACATTCCAGTGTACGTGACTTAACCATTTAATAACTGAGGGAAGGGCATTGAGCAAGTCCATGAGGAAACCAGGCAGCCCTTGCCGATGGATGCAGCCTGCAAGTATATGATCTACATCATCTTGGCCACAGTGCCAATGGGGGGAGTCATGAAGGCCCTATTTGTAGTCACTAGAAGTATATCTTATCACTCAATCTGAAGCAATTGAGCTTTGCCCCCAGATGGTGTGGAAAGTCAAAACCCGGGGACTGGACTGTTGGATCTGTCATGAGATAGGCACTAGCTATGCTGGAAGCTTGTCCTTGCCACCTAGTATTCTGCCTGCAGGTGACATCGAGGTTCCTTAAAAAGAATTGTCCAAATTGGGTGCCTTGAATTAAAATGGTAGATTGGTGGATTAGAGACCTCTGTAAACAGTGATAGACCCAGATTCTGTAAGGTGACTTATCAACTGATGTCAGAAGGGGCAGGACCAGCAACCAGGCCAGGTTATTATATATATAGTTTAATTCAGCTGCATGTCCACTAGTCCTATGTGAGAGGGGCTGAGCCACATTGGGGAACGATATTCTGCTACAGAATAGCACAAGGAAGGCCCAGAACTTCGCATTGGCTCCCTAGTTTGAACCAGATAGCTGGCTGATCAGGACATTTCTTGTCTCTATTTGCAGTGAGGTCTTGGTAAGGTGTTCCTTGCATGTCCAGGTGTGGCCCAGTGTGACGTCTAGATACATAGACATTAGGTCGTTGTCCATTCAGGAAGATGTTGAGCTGTTCGTTGGCCTTGTGTGGTTTAGATGCAAACAGCTGGAAACGGTCTTTGACACTTACTTTGAGTCTCCATTTTTTACAGTAGTGGGCCAACTTTCTCATATCTGCATGGAAGACTTTGTCTAGGTGATTGAAATCCTGGTCCTGCACTGCCAGACAGATGTCTGCATAGATAAAAGGCCTGGCTGTGGCGTAGGGAAGGTCATTTGTGAAGAGGCTGAAAAGTATCAGTGCTAGAACTGAGCCCTGAGGTATACCATTGTTTTGGCGACCTTTTAGCAGCAGTTCCACACCTCTGACAGCCTGTCACGGTAGGACCAATGACACTTTGTACCTTAAGCCCCTATGCCAGATTGCGCTATATGCAGCAGCAAGGTCTAGGAATACTGCACCTGTCTTCTGCCTGGTCTGGAAGCCATTCTTGATGTAGGCAGCAAGTGCCAGCACTTGACCACAAGTAATTGTGGTTTGGTCTGAAACCTGCTTAATCTACACTCGGGATAAGGGGTGGGAGCAATTCTCTGAAGGATAAGCCTTTCAAGTAATTTGAACACAAATCTTAACAAAGAGATCAGGTTGTGGTAATATGCTGCAGTTCGATTGTCTTTCTCAGGTTTTGGCAAGACTATTTATTATGTTTGGTCCTGTGCAAGCTCTTAAGCTTTTTATTCTTCTAGATGACTCTTACATCCAATTCTAGATGTCTCTTCTAGATGACTCTTGATAGCAAAACGGCTACTCAGTGTTTTCTAGTTTTTCCCTGGCTCTTCAGGAATTCAGATGAGATATTACCAAGCCCTTAGCTTCATGTGTTTTCAGTGTTTTGATCGCCCTTTCTGTTTAATCTGTGGCAAATGGCTGAAGTCTTCAGTTCTAGATATACACTGTTCCTAGTGCCATCATTATTTCTTCATCTCTCCTTCAAATGTTTTGTCCTTATCTGCCTTTGCAACATTTATCAGGTGGGTAGCAGTGTTGTTTGGAGAGACTGGGCACTATGCTGGAGGTAGCTGAGCAGCACCAAGTTTTCTGATTAATGCCCTGGCTTTGTGGCTGGATCTTGAGGTGTTTAGTTCCGTGTTAACTTGCTCTCATCTCTCCTAGAAATATTCAAGCTGTCTCAAGATGTGTGGTGATGTCTGGATCACGACTTTCTTCATACTGATTGAGGAGTTTTGCATGCTCCTTATCTAGATAGAGAATGTAGGACATTATAACAACTTCTTGGAATTGAGGTGATGAAAGCTTTATAAATGGCTCTTGTAAACAGCATATAAGATTCTTCAGCAAAGATGATGTGTGATGAAACTGCGCCAATTTGCTCTCCTCCAGTTCCGGCAAGGTGTTTTTGTTGGCGCTTAGAGTAGGTGTGGATACTTGGTGAAAGTGGCTAAAGATCTCAAATCACTCAACTCCTGCCCTTTTAATCGCTGTTTAGTCTCTGTCAGGTGACCTCAAATCCTTACGAGGTGACTTTGTTGCCAGGTGCACTCCTCAGACTCCCACCCAGAAGTGGTTTGTCAATCTGTTATCAGTTATATTTGTATTTGAATAGAGGACAATCCCGAGTTAAGGAACCTTTATTGTCAGCCCTGTATCACTCCCCTTGGGATTTTTGTCCATTATGGAGGCAAAAGTAGAACAGAGGAAACATCTACCCTCAGATATTCAAAATCGAGTTTGCAGTCTGCTAAAGAGAGAGAGCTCATAATCTTATACAGAATTTATAAATTTAGCCAAATTTATCACAGATGCAAAGTTAATTTTTGCAAACAAAAGGGTCTACATTTTCAAGAAGACCTCAACCCTTTCTCCTGCTCTTTGTGTGAAACTATGGGCATTATCATTCCTACACACATTTTTTGTGGGCTTATCGCTTTTGTAAGCAGATGATAGAATTTGCCCGTGTAACCCCTTTATAAAATGCAAATATTGTTGTGCATGTAAATATTATTACTTGCATACAAATAGCAGTATACTAACATTGTATGGACAAATGGAGGGCATTTCTTAGCAAATTTAGAATTGAGGAA
Organism: Gopherus flavomarginatus; assembly: GCF_025201925.1. NCBI lineage: Eukaryota > Metazoa > Chordata > Testudines > Testudinidae > Gopherus > Gopherus flavomarginatus. The sequence goes on along the minus strand of NC_066621.1, from coordinate 128,324,561 downwards.
ACTCTGGAAATGGAACAATTAGATATTCTAGTTTTTTAAGGAGAGAGAAAAGTTAAGATGGCACAGTATTTCAAGATTAACAGGAAAAGATAGTATAGCTCAGTTGCTAATGTACGTGCCTTGGAGCCTTGGTCTTCCATGCTAGGAGTTGTGTTCTTGTTTAATGCTAACCTTTGACTGTGATATTAGAGGAGTGCTGTCCTGCAAGTGAAAAATCAAACAGGTTCCTTCTGTCATTCTTTGATGTGTTTCTGTTTCACTCCACCACTTGTGAGTTACGAAGAGCCAACTTCTAACTCATAAAGGCATTGCTCATATCATAGTCCATTAATATAATATACCATATTACATATATACCTATTATACAATCTGTTCATAAAGGACTCCTTACCAGGGAAACTCTGTCTGAACTTTTGCATGGTAGTGTCTCTGCTTCTAAGAAGACACAAAATATCACTTCAGCAGCCACAATTTATTTGAAATATGGATTTTTTTCCCCCTCATAGTTTTCTCTAGGAAATAAAGAAAGGAGCAAAGGACTGTTTTATAAAGCCCTTCAGAACTGTCCCTGGGCAAAGGTAAGTGTTTTGTTTTTTAAATTTAAATTTGTCATCAAGAAATGAAGATTTTTATATTTTAGAAATAAATTTGAAAAGTTTAGGATGTAATTAGCCATGAGACATATGTGGAAAAAGAATGAAAACTGAGGGAACTCTTACTGTCAAAAGATGCTAAGGATTGACTCCAAATGAGAGGTGAATTTGTAGGGCAAACAATAAATAAATAAAGTGGCCAGTGGAGTTTTCAGTTTCATAAGCTGAGGAATCGTATTGTATAAAGCATGAAGACGATCCCCCTCCCTGGAGAGATGGTGTTTTGAGAACCATGTTTAATTCTGAGCACTTCAATAGCAGAAATATGTAGGAGACAAATTAGAAGGAATTCAGAGAATAGCAGAAAATCAATAAATTGGCAAGCACCTGTGACTCTCATTGAAATTGAAAGGAGCTTCAAGAACTTCAGCACATTTCAGACCTTACATTTGGTTGCTGAAGAAAAGAAATATAGTTTTAGAAACAGAAGAGACCTAGTCATTTATAGTCCATACCCCTGACTACAGGATTGCCACCCTATCTTGATTCTTTCTTCTATGTATGCTGAAATGCTGGTTGCATCTGCTAGTTGTATGTACTCTTCTCTGTCTAGCCCCTCTTTCTTGAACAGAAAGATGGCTGAGTAAATGTGTGTTTTTTTTAAATTGTATTCATAGGTGCTGTATATGGATGCAATAGAGTATTTTCCAGATCAACTGCAAGAGACCCTAGATCTAATGACTGAAAAAGAATTGAGAGTAAGGGTACCTATAGAAGAACTGGAATTGCTACTGGAAGATTAAAAAAAAGATGGTGCAAGAACAACAACAACAAAAAAGAAAAAGAAAAAGCAAACCTGAAAAAAGGGGAGTGTTGATGTCCAAAAGTCTGTCTTCAACTATTATCTTTGACTGGGACTTCAATGGACTATGCACATATTTTTCTTACTAAAAACAATTTGTTAAAAACTTTGCTATTCCTATGCCGCACTACTAGCTGTAAATATCTTAGAATTTGTTCCACGTCCTGTAGTGGGCTGCTTTACACATGTAAATACATCTGTTTTTCTGGAAAGCAAAATCCACAAAATGATACTTACCGATAATTAATTTGCTGTTGGACCCCACCTACAGTTCATATGCTACAGTTTAATACAGCCGTTCCCTTGAATTCAGTGGAATGTCAAGACATGCCTACTACAATTTGCTAGGCAGCACAGGAAGTAAACATCTGCCAAATGTACCCTTTACAATCTGCTACTATCAACAGGCTAAATATGTCCTGCTTGGTGTGGATGTATATATAAATATCCACATATGTTCCAGTATCTTGCTCTCTGTACAAAACAAGAAGATAAGTAAAACTCTCGAAAAAAATTACCAGAACAACAATTAGCTCAGTTGATAAACTGTTAAATGCCAAATCTTGTTTGACAGAGTATCAGTTTTGTCTTTGTATGTGGAATAATATGACAATTCTAATGTAAATATTTATTAAAACATACTTAAATATTTTAATCTAGTTGGAACTTGGATTTTTTATTTTATAAATGTTCATTTTTGTGAGGAAAATGTATTCATCTTTATTTTTAATATCTAGATCTTTTCTAGCAGCAAACTTTTGTTTTGTTTTTAATATGCAAGCTATTATAATTAACTTCCCTGTGCTCCCAACATACACTGGGTAATTGTCATGAGAGAAATAAATGGTAATTCTGTTTGAGGTGCTCCTTCTCACGACATAAGACTATTTATAGCAACTCTGTACTTTACAGGCTACTTGCCACTGATATAAGATGGAATATGGTAACTGTTTTAACAGTACATAGCATGTTTTTTCCACTTCCCACTATAAACAGATGTGCAGTGTTACTATGTTCAGGTAAAAATAAATAGGGAATTTAGTTATATAGAAAGTGCTAAAATATGAACAAGACACTGGATTTCGCATCCTGTTGTTAAGACTGGAAGTGATGAGGATCTGAGTTTTCATCTGTGAAAGAAACTACCTCTAATAGCAGGCCCTTCAATATCATATGGGGTATTGGTTTTGTATTGACTCTAGAGGAAGAATGCAAGCTACTCAATCACTTATACTTATCTCTGCAGCAATAAGATACACCACGGAGGGCTCCTGTCCAGCCCAACCCTGGTCAGCTGATGAGATCTGTTGGCATTGCAGCACAGGCTGTTAAGTCCATTTTAGTTTGCATTGTAATTCATTTATCCATTTGTGTACTTATTTTGAATGTAGTAGGGAATTTGCAAATGTTTGACTATGTTCTTAAATTTTCTAATACTTCCGTAGCAGCTTTTACTGAATATCTAAAATTGCTTTACTTAGTAAATTTAGCCTCATATTATTGCTCTGATTAAGTGTAAGTATGGCCACATTTTTGTTTCAACATTAATGGATTCAATGATATTTTTCTTTGTAAAAAACCCGTTACTTCTAAAATCCCAGTTTCATGAGATGGCAGGAACACTCATATGAGAGCTAGCAGCTTGTTACTGGGTGGTAGGTGAAGAAAGAGGTCAGACTCTAACTTCTCTGTTTCTTTGGTGAGTCAAAAATTGAGTCACTCATTCTCTGTTCCCCTTTGAGATGTGGCCAATGGTAGGGATGTGGAAGAGGATCTGGCATGCCTAGGCTCTGCCCAGCCTTAGAGGTCTGTTTCTGCTTTGCTTTTTCTCCCACGGGATGAGGAAGTCCGTAAAGCTCCTGCTCTATATCATTCTCCACCTCTCTCCCTACTCTGATCCTCTTGCTCACACTTGTCCATTTTCTCTCCTCCTAGCTCACTTTACCCTGCCCCCTCCTCTCCCAGTACCAGAGCTAGAATGTTTGTGTGGTTTCATGGGTCTCATTTCTCATGCGTAAGAGCAAGTCATTGACTCCACTCCACCCTCAGAGAAGTGTAAGCAGGTTGGGGCTGGTGGGTGCAGGCCCTTTCCCCAGACCCTTTTCTCCACACCTGAAGAATAAGAGCAGCAGTAATGGCTGGCTGGCCCCCAATTCCATGAATTTACTGTACAATGCTGTATGCAGATGTAATGCCATTCCTTATTCATACATATTTCCCCTGCTTAGATATCTGAGTTAGCCCTCTTAACCCAGCTTCAACCTGGTAGTTCATGTTCAGTTAGTTAGGCACCATGACCCTAAATCTATTTCAGAGTCACCGCTTTCCAAGGTACATTTCCCCATTCTGTAAATGTGACCTATGTTCTGTGTTCCTTGTAGTTTGGCTGTATTAAAACACATGTTCAAGTGAGCCCATCTTATTATGTGATCCAGATTGCTTTGTAAAACTCACCTGTCCTTCGTTACCATTTCACCAATTTTAGTGTCGTCTTTAGCAGCAATGGTTTTATATTTCCTTTGAGATTACTGATAAAGATATTGGATGGCATTGGGCCAAGAACATATTCCTGCAGGAACCCACCTGAAATAGCTTCTTAGATGATGGTTTCCCATTTTACAATTTACTTTTTTGAGATTTGTCAGTATGTAATCCATTTCATGGGCTATGTTCCATTGGTATTACATTGCTATTCTTTATATTGTTAATTTTTTAATCAGAATGTTGTGCAGTTCTAAGTCAAATACCTTACAGAAGTCTTAAGCATGCCATGTTCAGAATTACTTTTTATTATTCAGCCTTGTAATGTCATCAAGAAAAATCAGCTATGTGTCATAGGACTTTTTTCTGTAAAACCATGCTGATTGTCATCAACTACACTACCATCCTTTAATTTACTGATTGCGCCCCGTCTCAGTCTTTCCATGATTTTGCCTGGGATCAGTGTCAGCCTAGCCGGAGGAAAAAAGATGGGTCACAGAAATATTACATGTCTACCCAGTTTCTGGAAGTGTCCTTTTTCCACATCCCTGACCCTTTGAGTAAGGGGTTAGAGCATCTGTGAGACACCCAACAAGTTCTGCAGCAAAAGCAGGAGAATTGGACTGTATATTCCTGACATTTCTAAGGTTTGGGTTTTTTTTTAAGCAGATTTTTTATTTTTAAATCTTTCAGGTCATCTTTATCCATCACAAAGCAGCAAGAGAGCGCACAAGCTGTGTTTACGAATTCCTTTGCAGGACCTCTGTAAGACAAGTCATCCTCAGGCATATAAAAGGAAAGTTTGGCATCACCCTTATATCGGTCCCTGCTCCTTCGCCATGCAGAATCCATTGTTCTCATACCTCATTGTCTTGATCTGTATCAGTGAGCCAGGTCCTGTTCCTCCCCTTGTAGTACCGGAGGGTGCCCTAGGCTTGCTGAAGAACTGGAGTACCAGCAATGGAGTATTAAGTCAGATTCTTCATCTTCCCTCAGCCCATTGGCAGACATGGAGCAGTGGTAATAGTAGGTCTGACAGGAGGAAGACCCCAGCTGGAAAAACCAGGATCAGAGTGAGGAAACCTTTGTCCCACCTCCCTGTCTGAAGAATGGGAGCAGCAGCAATGGCAGCAGGCTGGACCCCTCACACAGGTACTGACCCCAGCCCTATGGGGGAGGAACTTGGGGTGGGGAGAGATGGCTGGGCAGTCCCCTTTCTGAAGGACATAAATCTACCCTGTGTAGAGGTCAAGCATAGGAGTTTATTCTTCTTCGAGGGCTTGCTCATATCCATTCCAGTTAGGTGTGCGCGCGCCGCATGCACGTTCGTCGGAGACTTTTTACCCTAGCAACACTCGGTGGGCCAGCAGGTCGCCCCCTGGAGTGGCGCCGGCATGGCGCCCGATATATACCCCTGCTGGCCCGCCCGCTTCTCAGTTCCTTCTTACCGCCCGTGTCGGTCGTTGGAACTGTGGAGCACGCCTAGCCGTTCTCCACCTCCCTAGCGTTTCACTCTTCTGTAGTTTAGTGTATATAGTTTAGTTATTATAGTGTTAGTTGTAGTTATAAAGTTAAGTAAGTATAGTGTAAATAGTTATTCTGAGGATCGGGGGTTCGCCCCTTTTTCCTCCCCGCGGTGCCGGGGCCCATGCCCGGTTCACCCGGCTTTAAGCCTTGTGTGGCCTGTCATCGGCCGATGCCAACAGGAGACCCGCACCGGCCCGGCACCCTAGCCGGCACCGCTCCCTCTCCCCGAGGAGCAAAAAGCACAGGGCTCCTGCGGTGCCTGCAACTGCACCACAGTCAGAGCGTGCCTCAAAATCGGACCGCCCGGCACCGTCATCTGCCGCGGCACCGAGCGTCGCCGCACCGTCGACTCCGGCCCCTCAGAGGCAGTTGAGTCCGGTACCATTCAGCTCCCCAGTGAGGACAGGGGTCGAGCTCGTCGCGTCCTCCACGCCGGAGGCCTTCTCAGCGGCACGCAACATCATTGCATTGACAGAGCCCGAGCTGCCCCAACCCCCGGCACCGCCGGTGCGGGTTATACAATCGCTGGGCAAGCCCGCCATGGTACGGCCGCATTCGCCAGGTACTACCGAGCAGCGGTCCCGATCTAAATCGAGGGACCACTCACAGCGTCACCGCTCGAGATCTAGACGCCGCTCGCAGTCCCGGGACCGCTACCTGCGGCACCGGTCGTACTCGCGGCACCGTTCGAGATCCAGGTCGCCGTCGTACTACTCTCGGCACCGGTCTAGATCGCGGCACCGACGTTCATACCGCAGCCGATCCAGGCACGGCAGTGGCCGGCACCGGTCGACCTCCCGGCACCGAGCCGGTAGCAGGTCCCGGTCTAGATCACGGTACCACCATGACTCCCGGTACCGTTCACCGGCACCGCACAGCGACGTCGGGATGCGCAGAGGCCTGCCACAGTCATCGGCGGCTCCTCCCTGGCCTTCGAGACACTCGTCTGCTTCGTCCCATATGGACAGCGCCTCTTATGGGGGTTCAGATGTGCACACCCGCACGGACCAGGGTCCACCTCAATGGTCCTTTTGGACGCCCTGGGCATAACCACCAAGCCCAGGGCGAACCCTCGGGACAAGCTCGCTCCAACCCACCGGAGCGTCGTGCACCAGAGGCCACACTCAGTCGGCCCCCCCCCCCCCCAGGTACGGAGGAAGACCCCACGTACACCATGGGGCAGCAGGATTCCCGGGAAACGGAGGCCTCTCTGGAGGAGGCTTCAGTGCAAGAACCGCTTCTCCCTGGGGTGTCTTCGTCCTCGTCCCCGGATGAGGCGGTAGCGGGCACTTCTTCATCAGGACCCCCGCCGATCGATCTCCGGGCACATCAGGACCTGTTGAGGCGAGTGGCCCAAAACATAAACCTTCCCGTAGAGGAAGTCCCGGAAGTAGAGGACCCGGTAGTAAGCATCCTCTCCGCGGAGGCACCGACCAGGGTAGCCCTCCCCTTCATTAAGTCGATCCAGGCAAAGGCGGATACCATCTGGCAGTCTCCGGCCTCCATTCCACCCACTGCCCGCGGCGTGGAAAGGAAGTATATGGTACCATCCAAGGGGTATGAGTACCTCTACGTACACCCCGCTCCCTGCTCCTTGGTGGTACAGTCAGTCAATGACCGGGAACGCCACAGCCAACAGGCTCCTGCTTCAAAATCCAGGGAAGCCAGACGCATGGACTTACTGGGACGTAAAATTTATTCTGCTGGAGGCCTTCAGCTCCGTGTGGCGAACCAGCAGGCCCTCCTGAGCCGTTACAGCCACAACACCTGGGAGGCTGTCGGCAAATTTGCAGAGCTGCTCCCTCAGGACTCACGCCAGGAATTTTCATCTCTCCTGGAAGAGGGCAGGAGGGTCACCAGAACCTCGCTACAGGCGTCATTAGATGCCGCAGATTCAGCAGCGAGGACTCTGGCGTCGGGCGTAGCCATGCGCCGTATATCGTGGCTGCAGTCTTCCGGACTACCGCCGGAGCTGCAATACACGATCCAGGACCTGCCATTCGACCAGCAGGGCCTCTTCTCTGAGAAGACGGATCCCAGGCTACAGAGCCTAAAGGATAACCGGGTCATCATGCGTTCTCTGGGAATGCACACGCCCCAGACTCAGAGAAGGCCATTCCGCCCCTACCATCAGCGCACTTACCCCCCGCCTCGCCCCAGACAAGACTTCAACCGGAGGCGAGGCCGGCCAAGTCGCAGACGACAGTCAGGCCCTCAAAGGGGTAACACTTCCGGGTCCGAAAAGCCACCGCAGGGACCCAAGGCGAACTTTTGAAGGTGCGCCCGAGAGCAGCTTACCAATCCCCTCCCTGGATCCACTTCATTTCCTCAACGGCCTCCGCCATTTCCTACCGGCATGGTCCCAGCTGACTTCGGATCGTTGGGTCCTGAGCACGGTGCAGTTTGGTTACCATCTTCAGTTTGTTTCTCCACCCCCCTCCCATCCTATCTCCTCGTCCCTCTTCAGGGACCCCTCTCACGAGCAACTTATCGTCCAGGAGGTTCACAAGCTCCTGTCCATTGGGGCTATAGAGGAAGTACCAAGGGAGCTAAGGGGCAAGGGGTTTTATTCCCGGTACTTCTTAATCCCCAAATCAAAAGGGGCCCTACGACCCATCCTGGACCTGCGAGGCCTGAACAAATTCATCAAAAAGTTCAAGTTCCGCATGGTAACATTAGGAACCATCATTCCTTCCCTGGATTCAGGAGATTGGTACGCTGCTCTCGACATGAAGGATGCGTACTTCCACATTGCGATCTTCCCCCCGCACAGACGGTATCTCCGCTTTGTGGTGAATCAGGACCACTACCAGTTCACGGTCCTCCCCTTTGGGCTCTCCTCGGCCCCCCGGGTGTTCACCAAATGTATGGCGGTCGTCGCTGCTGCCCTGCGACGTCATCGTATCCATGTCTTCCCTTACCTCGACGACTGGCTCATCCGAGGCACGTCGGAAGAGCAGGTGACCGGACACGTCGCCATCATCACGGGGCTGTTTGCGAGCCTAGGCCTGACCATCAATCCGGACAAGTCCACTCTGGTGCCTACGCGGAGCATAGAATTCATAGGGGCAGTGCTGGACTCCAACCTCGCGACGGCCAGCCTCCCCCGGCACCGATTCCAAGCCATAGTGTCCATGGTCACAAGCCTGCGGGCCTTCCCGACCACATCTGCTCGAACATGCCTCGCTCTCCTGGGGCACATGGCAGCATGCACCTTCGTCACCAGACACGCAAGACTCCGCATGCGCCCGTTGCAGACCTGACTAGCGTCGGTCTATCGACCACACTGGGATGCCATAGACACAATTGTAACGATTCCACCGAATGTTCTAGGCTCCCTAGGCTGGTGGACAATGCCCTCCCAAGTGTGTGCGGGCCTCCCGTTTCACGCCCCACAGCCCTCAGCGTCCCTGACAACGGACGCATCATCGCTGGGCTGGGGGGCGCACCTGGGGACCCTGCGTACACAGGGCCTGTGGTTACAGAGAGAGTTGACTCTTCACATCAATGTGCGGGAGCTACGGGCCGTTCGCCTAGCATGCCAGACATTCCAACGCCATTTGCACGGTCGTTGTGTTGCGGTATTCACGGACAACACAACGGCCATGTAATACATCAACAAGCAGGGCGGGACCCGGTCCTCCCCGCTGTGTCAGGAAGCAATACGTCTGTGGGACTTTTGCATAGCCCACTGTATTCATCTAGTGGCCTCCTTTCTCCCGGGAGTGCGGAACACCCTGGCGGATCACCTGAGCAGATCCTTCCTGTCCCACGAATGGTCCATCCGTCCGGACGTCCTCTATGTCATTTTCCGGAGGTGGGGGTTTCCCCAGATAGACCTGTTCGCCTCCAGATCGAACAGGAAATGCCAGGTGTTCTGCTCTCTGCAGGGCCGCTCCCCGGGCTCCCTGTCGGACGCGTTTCTCATACCGTGGACGGGTCGACTTTGCTACGCCTTCCCACCCTTCCCTCTCGTCCATCGAGTACTGATCAAGGTCCGGAGAGACAAGGCCCGCCTCATCCTGATCGCTCCGGCATGGCCGCGGCAGCCTTGGTACACCATGCTGCTCGATCTCTCCCTGGCAAATCCAATTGCCCTACCTCTTTGGCCGGACCTGATCACACAGGACTTCGGCAGGATGCGCCATCCGGATCTACAATCCCTCCATCTGTCTGCATGGCTCCTGGCTGGTTAAGCCAATCCAAGTTGCGCTGTTCCGATGCAATACAGCAAGTGTTGTTGGGCAGCAGGAAGCCTTCCACGCGTTCAACCTACCTAGCGAAATGGAAACGCTTCTGCTGCTGGTGCAGTCAGCACAACCACGATCCACTCGCCGTGCTAGTCCCCACCATCTTGGACTACGTGTGGTCTCTCAAGCAGCAAGGCTTGGCGATCTCCTCTCTACGCGTCCACCTCGCGGCTATATCCACCTTCCACCCAGGCGAGGCTGGCAAGTCCGTCTTTTCTCACCCAATGGTGTCAAGATTTATCAAGGGCCTGGAGCGGCTATACCCCCAGGTCAGACGGCCTACCCCTACTTGGGACCTGAACCTGGTTCTATCCAGGCTCATGGCGCCCCCCTTCGAGCCCTTAGCCACATGCTCGCTGCTGTACCTATCCTGGAAGGTGGCCTTCCTAGTCGCTATTACAGCGGCCCGGCGAGTCTCCGAGCTTCGGGCTCTGACCGTGGACCCTCCGTACACGGTGTTCCATAAGGACAAGGTACAGCTGCGACCGCACCCGGCGTTCCTCCCTAAGGTCGTTTCCTCCTTCCATATTAACCAAGACGTCTTCCTGCCAGTCTTTTACCCAAAGCCGCATTCCTCCCGAAGAGAGCAACAGCTCCACTCCTTGGATGTCCGAAGAGCTCTCGCGTTCTACATTGAGAGAACAAAACCCTTCCGGCGTTCACCACAATTGTTTGTGGCAGTAGCAGAACGCATGAGAGGCATGGCAATCTCCTCCCAGCGTATCGCATCCTGGGTCACGTCCTGCATCAGGACATGTTACGACTTGGCCAGTGTGCCAACGGGACCCCTGACCGCCCATTCTACCAGGGCTCAGGCTTCATCGGCCGCGTTTCTGGCTCATGTCCCCATACAGGAAATCTGCCGTGCGGCCACATGGTCTTCTGTGCACACCTTTGCATCACACTATGCGCTGGTACAGCAAGCTAGAGACGATGCCGCTTTTGGCGCAGCGGTTTTGCAGTCTGCAACGTCTCACTCCGACCCCACCGCCTAGGTAAGGCTTGGGAATCACCTAACTGGAATGGATATGAGCAAGCACTCGAAGAAGAAAAGACGGTTACTCACCTTTGTAACTGTTGTTCTTCGAGATGTGTTGCTCATATCCATTCCACACCCGCCCTCCTTCCCCACTGTCGGAGTAGCCGGCAAGAAGGAACTGAGGAGCAGGCGGGCCAGCAGGGGTATATATCGGGCGCCATGCCGGCGCCACTCCAGGGGGCGACCTGCTGGCCCACCGAGTGTTGCTAGGGTAAAAAGTCTCCGACGAACGTGCACGCGGCGCGCGCACACCTAACTGGAATGGATATGAGCAACACATCTCGAAGAACAACAGTTACAAAGGTGAGTAACCGTCTTTTACGCACAGCGCTGGCGAAGTGTCACCTTGCTTATCAGGCTCAGAGACACTGTCAATCGATGGATTACAATAGAATATATAGATTTTCCATGGGCGGGGGAAAGTGACGGGGTAGGCAGTTTCACACCCCGGGATAGGTTTTGCAGCAAGACAAGATAGCACATTAGCCAATGGTTAAAAGGTTACATAATGTCTCCGCCCATGGTCTCAAGTTAGCAAGTTAACATTTAATTAATACTTTGATAAAATGTTATTAGTATAAAATATATATATATATATAGAATCTTGATTTGTGGTCCATAGAAATGGAACAACTCTGATTGTCCAACAGGTACATTCCTAGGGGTTAAAGCAAAGAAACAGTGAAAGTATGTGACAATAAAGATTGTCCCCTTTATGTCTTAAGGCAGGCATTGGTCCCTGGGAAGGGAGGTGGAAGGATGCCATATCTTATACTGACATGTGCCAACTTTTCATAAACTCAAGGTTGGATCTGTGGGAAGAACGTTCCCTACAGGAGAGACTGACACAATAGGAAGAGGGATCCTTTGTTCAATCTGAAACATTGGATGAAACATAATTATTCAGTTACCATTTCAACATCTGGCATTTCTACTGACCAAGCATATCTTAGTAAAGGCATGTTATTTTGTTTACCCCAACTTTCTCTTAGCTAATCACTATTTGCTAGGTCTCTTGACCAAACTCTGCTTGACCAAACTCTGGACTTTGGGTCTCAAAAAGAGCTGGCACAATCCATATAAAGTGCACATTGATTTTAACCCTTCATTTTCTCTGCAGCCTCACAGCTGCACCTGATTCCTCTTGGATTTCTCCCTTTTCTGAAGCAGAAGTGCCTGGTGCAGCAGACTAGATTCTTGTGCATTTTAAGGATGCTCCCATACTGCTCACTGAGCCAGGTTCTTAGGGCATGGACCTACAGAACCTAGTGCTTATTCAGCCGTGTTTGCAGTATTGGGAGGCTTCAAGTGCCTGACGCTAAGGGAAGTGGGGGTGGGGGAAACCATCATCATACAGCACCTCTACTCCAAAATGCTCCTCGGCAATCCTGAAACCACAGTAAAAGAGGCTGTGGTGGGAGGAAAAAGGAGGGTCTAGAAATTTGGCAGGGGGCGTCCCCTGGTCTTGGTAGCCTGCTCAAATTATGAGCCATTGAAAATCAGGAGCCTGGATAGACAACTGGAAGAAATTAAAGGGTTGTAGGGAGCAGGAGGACTGCTAAGGGGTAAGGGGGACGGAGAATGTGAGGGGTAAAGACTGAGGGGAAATGATATCTGATTCCGTGACTGGTCAGTTAGTTAATTTAGTAAGATTCATTGCGATAGTCCAGTTTAAAACCCACCCCTCTCTATTGGGTATAAGAGCCTGAAGATACAGGATCAGATTCTCTGATGGTGTGAATTGATGTAGCTCTATTAGCAACACTGATTTACACCAGTTGAGAATCCAGCCTACTGTGGGAAATTCATCCGAAGCCAAATTTTCACCTTCCCCATGGAATTGGATATACTATCAAGTTAATTTTAGTCCCACAACGAGGGCCGGCTCCAGGGTTTGCTGCCCCAAGAAGCAGAAGAGGAGAAAAAAAGAAAAGCCACGATTGGGATCAGCTTTACCGCTACTGTTTCAGTCTTCGGCGGCAATTCGGCTGCTGGTCCTTCCCTCCGACGGAGTGAGGAACCCGCCGCCGAATTGTCGGACGTGCTGCTCCTCTCCGTTGGCCGCCCCAAGCACCTGCTTGCTGGGCTGGTGCCTGGAGCTGGCCCTGCCCACAACACGACTGTACTTTCCTCTTCAAATAGGCCTTTTCACTGAGAAGTGCTTATGAGCTAGAACATGCAGTGCTTTCTTTTCAGTACCATAAATGTCCCACACTGCTTTGGATTTAAAATATGTAGCTGCACATCTGTGTGATGAACTGTGCTTGGAAGACATAACGGCAAACTGGAGCTTTAATGAACTGGAACTGACTGCTGGAGATTAAACTGCCGGCCATGTAGTGGGTAAATGGGAAAAACCTTTTCAGAACTACTATGTCACTGTTTCTATTGCACAGGGTCAAGGGAAAAAGATGTTTCCACAGTGTTTTTCTTCTGTGTAGTCATGTTGGAAGTCATCTGCCATGTATCTCCTATTCCTAGGTAAGCAAAAAGGTATTTGGACCAGTGGTTCTTAGTAACAGCGAATAATCATTTTTCTCTCATTACTAAGAAGGAAACCTAGCAGAACTTTTCTGCATGAAGTTTGCTTTGCCATCTGTGATTCTGGATTGTGTGGATTTCGTATGAAGGTCTCATCAACACTGATAGTTTGCCTGGGAAGTCTTCTTTTTCTTCCCAAAATATCTGTTTCTCTAAATCTTTGCCTGAGACTAGGTGAACCCAAACCAGTTATATTCTATAGAGTGGGAATTCAGAGGCTGGGCTTTGAATTTTCAGCTGACAAGATCTGGGAGGCAGTGTATCCTAAGAGAGAGTGCACTGGACTGGGAATCAGGCACACACGGTTCAATTATTAGCTCTGCTGCTGGTTTTCTGTGACCTAGGGGAAGTGACTTCCCCTGACTGAGCCTCACAGGGATAACGATCCTGACCTCCTTTGTAAAGCACTTTGAGATCTATGATGTTTTTGCTGTATATTTTTGTTTGCTGTTTTTTGAATTTTAATCATATTATGTAGTACCTGGCCTGTAAATACAAAGATATCAGTCTCCACGGCTGTCAGTATGACTGAGATTCTCCAATTATATATTTGAGGTAGTTAATTAGGAAATGGCAGCGACCAAGAAAGTTGAAGATAGTGTTTAACGAAAGCAAACGTCTCTTTTAGATGATTGCCCAGGTGCATTGCCTGCCCATGGAAGCTGTGACTATGATGTTTGTGAAGATGCCTCCTGCCAGTACAACGAGTATGTGATTTGTCACTTGAACAGATGTAGGACGTGTGGAGCTGTCTTTCTGGGCTATGACAACCTCACTGTAAAATGAGTCATTTTGGGGGAGGAGGGAATTCCGGTCACACATACATTGCACATTGCAGTGTTATAAGTTGTTTTGGTCCCAGAATATGAGAGAGATAAGATGGGTGAGATAATATCTTTTATGGGACCAGTTTCTGTTGGTGAAAGAGACAAGCTTTCAAGCTACGCAGAAGAGCTCTGTGTAGCTCAAAAGCTTGTCTCTTTACCAACAGAAACTGGTCCCATAAAAGATATTATCTCACCCATCTTGTATCTCATATTTACTGTAGTTAACTAGTCTGTGATCTCAATATGGTAATACAAATACATACAAGATCTGCTAAACTAGTGACCTGGTTGTTTTGGTTCTTCAATTGTGCAGTGGTGTTGTGCACCAATAAAGAGCTGGTGCACTGTACTGCCAAAGGGACTGCACTTCAGTGGTGAATAAATCATTTATGTGCATAAGATCTTACATGTATATAGAACTGATCTTTCAATACGCTGAGCTTAGGAAAGAGGACATATGGTAAGGTACCATTCTTCCCCTCCACACACTCAAACCATGGGCAAGCAGCATGGCTGGATCTCTGCTTAGAGTTCCAGGGACTGCCAAAAGAAATGCACTGTTGCACTAGGAAGTTTTCTTAAGATGTTTTTAGCATTCTGTGTTCTCAAGTGGTGTTTCTAGGGAAGTTGTGGAATCTCCATCTCTGGAAGTATTTAAGAGTAGGTTAGATAAATGTCTGTCAGGGATGGTCTAGACAGTATTTGGTCCTGCCATGAGGGCAGGGGACTGGACTCGATGACCTCTCGAGGTCCCTTCCAGTCCTAGAGTCTATGAGTCTATAAGGGGTTTCATTGTATTTCCATCTGTTTTGGCTTACTGAATGCAACATAGCCAGCTTTCTATTCACTTTATAGTCCATTCTTCCAGTCCATGCTACTTCAACTTGCTGGCAAGAATGCTGTGGGAGGTCATATCAAAAGTTTTGTTAAAGTCAAAGTATATCACGCCCACCATTTTCCCCATATCCACAGAGCCAGTTCTCATCATAAAAGGCAATCAGGTTGCTCAGGCATGACTTTCCCTTGGTGAATCCATGTTGACTGTTCCTGATCACCTTCCTCTCCTCCAAGTGCTTCAAAATGGGTTCCTTGAGGACCTGCTCCATGACTTTTCTGGGGACTGAGGTGAGGTTGACGGGTCTGTAGTTCCCTGGGTTCTCCTCCTTCCCTTTTATAAATATGGGTACTATATTTGCCTTTTTCTAATTGTCCAGGACCTCCACCGATCATCACAGGTTTTCAAAGATAATGGTCATTGGCTCTGCAATCACATAAGCAAACTTCCTCAGATGCATTACATCCAGCCCCATGGACTTGTGCATGTCCAGCTTTTCTAAATAGTCTTTAACCTGTTCTTTCACCACTGAGGGCTGCTCACCACCTCCCCATATTATGCTGCCTAGTGCAGGAATCTGGGAGCTGAACTTGTTTGTGAAGACCAAGGCAAAAAAAAGCATTGAGTACTTCAGCTTTTTCCACATCATCTGTCACTAGGTTGCGTCCGACACTTTCCCTGACCACCACCTAACATGCCTGTTGTTGTTGCTAACGTACCTGTAGAAACCCTTCCTGTTGCCCTTCACATCTCTTGCTAGCTGCAACTCCAGTTGTGCTTTGGCCTTCCTGATTATACCCCTGCATGCTCAAGCAATATTTTTATACTCCTCCCTAGTCATCTGTCCAAATTTCTGCTTCTTGTAAGTTTCCTTTTTGTGTTTAAGCTCAGTGAAGATTTCTCTGTTAAGCCAAGCTGTTCGCCTGCCGTATTTGCTATTCTTTCTGCACATTGGGATGATTTGTTCCTGTGCCCTCAACAAGGCTTCTTTAAATTACAGCCAGCTCTTCTGGGCTCCTTTCCCCCTCATATTAGCCTCCAGAGGATCCTGCCCATCAGTTCCCTGAGGGAGTCAGTCTGCTTTTCTGAAGTCCAGGGTCCGTATTCTGCTGCTCTCCTTTCTTCCTTTTGTCAGGATCCTGAACTCAACCATCTCATTTCCATACATAGTGTGCCCTTTGCTCAGACAATTGCACTGTACCTTTTAAACCTTTACTTATGACATATTTAATAATTATGAAAAAACAAATGGCCACAATTGCCATTAATCTGAGAGATGTATGTAGCAGTAGCCAGAGCAAAAAGATTTTATAGGTGGGTATTTCAGCATTTTTAAGCAGAGCTTTAAGTGTCCTGGTTAGAGATGAGTGAATGATTCACAATGAATAAATTAGCTGACAAATTTAGCTTCTCTTTCTGCTTGAAGAACATCTTCAGGAAGCATCTGAGGATATTCAGATACATTTGATGATATTCAAAGATAACTTTTTAAAAAATGTTTGGCAGATCTGCTGATGCAAGATTCTTACTTCTGTGGACTGATCACAAACTTGTCTTTGTGAATATTCAGTGTTTATCTTTGGTGCTTAGTTTGTCGTCTCAGATAAGCCTTTTGGTGGTGGTTCTGTTCTCAGATTGGGTTACTGAACAAGCACTTCTGGGACAAATGCCCGGCTATGTGAATCCAAAGTTAAGAACATAAGAGCTGCCATACTGGGTCAGACCATAGTCCATTTTGCCCAGTATACTGTCTCTGAAAGTGGCCTGTAGCAGAGCTCCAGGAAGAGTGTACAAACAGGGCAATTATGGAGTGAACCAACTCTCTTTCACTCCCAGCCTCTTGTAGTCAAAGGTTTAGAATTGCGCTGAGTATGGGGTTGTGTCCCTGACCATCTATGCTAATAGCCATTGATATCTTCCATGAATTTACTCAGTTCATTTTTTTTTTTAAACCCAGTTATACTTCTGGCCTCCACCACAAGGCAGAGAAATGAGTTTCACAGATCGACCATCCGTTGTGTGAAGAAGTACTTCATCTTTTTTGTATTAAATCTGCTGCCCATTAATTTAATAGAGTGACTCCGTCTTATCCCATGACTGCTTACTTTGCTTACGAGCCTCTGGTGAGGGACCTTGTCAAAGGCTTTCTGAAAATCCAAATACACTGTATCCACTGGCTCACCCTTGTCCACATGCTTGTTGACTCCCTCAAAAAATTCTAATACATTGGCTAGGCATGATTTCCCTTTACAAAAGCCATTTTGACTCTTCCCCAACAAATTGAGTTCATCTATGTGTCAGATAATTCTGTTCTTTACTATATTATTAGCCAGTTTGCCTGGTACTGAAGCTAGGCTTACTGGCCTGGAACTGCCAGGATTACCTTTGGAGTCCTTTTTTAAAAATTAGTGTCACATTAGCTATCCTTCAGTCATCTGGTACAGAGGCTGATTTAAGTGACCAGTTACATACCCCAGTTAGTAGTTCTTCAATTTCTTATTTGAGTTCCTTCAGAGCTAAGGGTGAATACCATCTGATTCTGGTAACTTACTACTGTTAATCAATCTCAAACCTCCTCTATTGACAGCTCAATCTGGGACAGTTCCTCAGATTTTTCACCTAAAAAGAGCGGCTCAACTGTGGGAATCTCCCACACATCCTCTGTGAAGACTGATGCAAAGAATTCATTTAGCTTCTTTTGTTATGTTACATTTTACTGTTAGTTCTGCAATTGCATGTTTTGAGTTCCGTCAGAACTCTTGGGTGAATACCATCTGGTCCTTGTGACTTATTACTTTTTAGTTCATCGGTTTGTTCTAAAATCTCTTCTACTGGCACATCAATTTGGGACAGTACTTCACATTTGTCTCCTAAAAAGAATAGCTCTGATGTGGGTATCTCCATCATGTTCTCTGTAGTGAACACCGATGCAAAGATTTGATTTAACTACTTTGCAATGCCCTTGTCTACCTGAGTGCTTCTTTAACACCTTTGTCATCTAGTAGCCCTGCTGCCTGTTTGGTAGGCTTCCTGCTTCTGATGTACTTAAAAAAAAAAAATTACTGCTGGTTTTTGCATCTTTAGAAAGTCGCTTCTCAACTTCTTTCTTAGCCTCCCTTATTATACTTTTACATTTTGCTTGCCAGAGTGTATGCCCCTTCGTATTTTCCTCATTAGGATTTGCCTTAATTTTAGAAGATGCTTTTTTGCCTCTAATGGCCTCCATTACTCTGTTGTTTAGCTATGGTGGCATTATTGTGGACTGCTGGCTTTTTTTGAATTGGGGTATACATTTAGTCTGAGCTTCTATTATGGTGCTTTTAAATAGTCTGTGTTGCTTGCAGGCATTTTACCCTTGTGACTGCTTTTTAATTTCTGTCTAACTAGCATCCTCATTCATGTGTCATTCCCCTTTTTTAAGTCAAATGTTACTGTGGTATTTTTGTTGTTTTTGGTATTCCGACTTCCCCCATGAGGATGCTAAGTTAAATTACATTATGGTCTGTCACCGAGGTTGAGGAAGTCACGGATACCATAATTCTCTGCAACCTCAGTGACTTCTACAGCAGCTGCTCAGGTGGCCCTGGGGACAGCCACACTGGCCACTGCTGGAGCGGCCCCAGGCCAGCTGCACCACCCACTGCTCAAGCAGCCTTAGGCAGTTGGCCCTGGGGGT
The DNA here is from genome assembly GCF_025201925.1 of Gopherus flavomarginatus. Taxonomy (NCBI): domain Eukaryota; kingdom Metazoa; phylum Chordata; order Testudines; family Testudinidae; genus Gopherus; species Gopherus flavomarginatus. The sequence goes on along the minus strand of NC_066621.1, from coordinate 128,305,930 downwards.
GCCCCTTCCCCCCTGCAGCAGCCCCCAGCTCCCCCCAAGATTTAGTCAGGGGTATTTACAGTATAAGTCATGGACAGGTCACAGGCTGTGAATTTTTGTTTATTGCCGTGATCTGTCCATGATTTTTACTAAAAATACCCATGATTAAATCGTAGCCTTAATTATGCTATTACCGAGCGGTTCAGCTATATGCACCTCTTGAACCAGATCCTGTGCCCCACTTAGGACTAAATCAAGACTTGCCTCTCCCCCTGTGGGTTCCAGGACTAGCTGCTCCAAGCAGTCATCAGTGGTGTCTAGAAATTTTATTTTTGCATCCTGTCCTGAGGTGACACATTCCCAGTCAATATGAGGGTAGTTGAAATTACTAATTATTACTGCATTTTCTGGATTTGTGCCCTCTCTAGCCTCCTGAAGCATTTCGCAATCACTGTCACCATCCTGGTCAGGTGTTTGATGATATATTCCTACTGCTATACTCTTAGTCAAGCACGGAATTTCTCTCTGTAGAGATTCTTTGGCACAGTTTGATTCATTTAAGATTTTCAGCATATTTGATTCCATGATTTTTTTTAACTTAGTACCACTCCCCTACCAGCATGACCTACTCTGTCATTCTTGTATATTTTGTACCCTGGTATTCAGTGAACACTCAAGTACGTGACTTTAAAATACACTTTTCACAAATATCCTTTAGCAGTAAAACTTGGCTCCCTGGGAAGTGAACACACAAGGAGCACAAAGTGGCTACATTTAAAAATCTGAGCAAATATTCACAGAAACTATTCTGTTAGGTGATCTATCTTTCCAGTTCCTGGTCATTTCCATCCCCTCGGGAGTAGAAAAGAGAATGTAGATGCTTACATGTTAGAGAAGACCTAGTTGATCATGAAGTCCAGTAGTTTTCAGCTGGTGGGGTGTGATTTGGAAGCGGTTCAAGAATGGGTACCAGGCAGGTTGCTGCTCTCATCTGGTATGCTGACAACTCTCTGGAGCGGAAAAGGGAAAAAGCAACTTGCTTCTCTGTACTCTTCCTTTTTCAGCCTTCTTTCAGCAGCATCCACACAGTGCTCTGCTTCAGGACAGGGGATATTTCATGCTCCAAGGAGCTGAAGAGCTGGTTTCACTGCCTCTCAGAATGGTGCTGCCCTGGAGCTGAGTGCAATGTGAACAAGGAGAGGAAGAAAGACCCCCTTCTATTCATAGCACCAGCCCAGACTCCATCTCAGCAGCCCCCTTGACCTCGCTGGATTCAAGTTAACCTCTCGGCCAATGCGAGATTGTTCCCTACAGTCCACTTTCCAGTGTTCTATCCTGGCTAATTTTAAATGTACCAAGTGATGGGGCTTCCACCACTTCCCTGGGGAGACTATTCCATACTCTACCAGATCTCCACCTAATTTTTAAAATTTCATGCAATTATTGTATTCCCCATGCCACTACACAAAATAACTTTTCTCGCTTTTTGAAGATTGTCCTATGGTGCCATTTAAACCTGGTACATAGAAGTTGCAGCAAGATTACTCTATTTGCAACGTTCCATATTCTAGGGATAGAAATGTTGCAAAAAGTGCAGAAAGTTTAATTCTACCTGGAAATGGTAATTGGCAGGTTGTTAGTATGGACTAAAAATGTCATCTCATCTCCTCAGCTACTGTTGAGTCGAACTGTATTTACTACTTTTTAGCTTTCTTTGCAAGCCTGTTAATCCAGCCTCTTCATTTTTGTTGCTCATCTCCAAAACTCCTCTAAGATTTCCACACACTTCTGGTGTGGAGATCACACATGGCAAGCAGGACTTGTAATTATTGTTTGCTGCAGCATCTGTGTTTTCATTATGCCTGTTTTTATTAAAGCAACTGTGCCCTATCTTTGAAGCTGTAGTGAATCTTGAATCTAGTTACCTCAGGAGAACATAAAGGTTAGCACAAAATTATTGATTCTTCCTGAACATTGCACAGGATTTGGCATGCATCACATAGACAGGAGCAGGAAATAACGCTCTCATTTTTGCTCTTTATAGCTGAAGAACAAGTTTTGCCTTTGGCTGGATGGCAAGATCCTTGAGATAGACTGACTCAGTTTGTGTTCTGATTTTTGACAATGAACCACCTTGTTTTAACATGAAGACCAGTTCTCTGGTTTTGCTGTCATCATCATTTTAGCACTGGATATTTTCATAGGGATTGCTGTTTGTGAGTAATTTCCAAATTTCTGTTGCTTTCCATTGTCAAGTATATCTTTTTAAATTACCAGATCAAAGTTACTGTGCTTGCCATTGCTGTGCAACAGCCTTAACTGGACAGATGAGTACATACATTTTCACTGCAATTTTGATTGGATACAGTATTCATCTCCTAAGTTGGTGGGTAGTGTTGCTTCACACTGTTTCATTTTTGTAGTAAGTGATGACTATGGTTTGTGTCTGGAATGAAAAGTGCCATATCAACTAAGTTAATATAGTTAACTTAAATTTGTGTTAAATTTGAGTTCTGTCACTAATTCACATAGTGCCATAGTTCACACTAGTTTTTAATCTTTTTGTTGCCAAGCTGGTGTTTTCTGAGAGAGATTACTGGAGTATGTTTCTGATTTGTATTTGTCTGTCGAGAGCTCATTTACTGTTGTATACATTTTAAATAAATAAATGGAAAAGATCAATGCCATGAGACCCTTGGAAGATTAGGCACCCTAATAATTTGTACATCATTGCACAGGGGATTTTAGCAACACATTTTCAGTATTACAGGGAAGTACCTCAGTGGCTATGTGTTAGGATATAGATATTCAGACCTGTCTGCAAAGGCCTATACTTTTAAGAATTTCGGTGTATTCTTATCACTTAGCTAGTTAGAGGTATAAAAGAGAGAATCAAAATCACTGTCTGCTGGTGTAAGGGCCTTCTCTTACTGTGACACTCTGAGGCCCTGTTCTTAGGCTAAGCAGCAGAAGCATCCATAAGCTGGGAAGTGTATGGTCACATCCTCAAATTCCAAACTAGTCACATTGAAGTAAGGTGCTATTTGGCTGTTAGGCATTATCAGGACAGGATTGTATTCCTATCACCTCCAGAGAAAGGGAAGAGCCTAGAAGATGTAAAAGGAAACTTAGTTTGATAGCATTCTGTCTGGCTCTAAGAACTCACTTATCAATAGCTGGGATGTGAAATCTTCATTTCTTTGTTGTTCTATCACTGTAGTCCCCATTTCCCTATTGTTTCTATCTGCTGTATAATTAATTTTGTTGGGTATAAACCAATTAAGGTGGTGGGATATAATTGGTTAGATAATCATGTTACAGTATGGTAGGATTGGTTAGGTAAATTTCAGTAAAATGATTGGTTACGGTATAGCTAAGTGGAACTCAAGTTTTACTATAGAGTCTGCAGTCAGTCAGGAAGTAAGGGGCGGAATGGGAACAAGGGAATGGGAATTATGTTTTGCTGGGGGGGATGGGAACAGGGACACAAGAATCATGCTTGCTGGAAGTTCACCCCAATAAACACTGACTTGTTTGCACCTTCAGACTTCAGGTACTGTTGCTCTCTGTTCATGCGAGAAGGACCAGGGAAGTGAGAAGGTGAAGGAATAAGCCCCCTAACACTATGTAAGAACTAATTATCAGAATGTGATTGTATTTCTGCCATATTTGATCTACTCTCCCTGCAGTGTCCCCAGCTATCTTTCTGCATTTTCTTGTGGCTACATACTAGGAAGCTCTCAGTACTTTTGGGAAAATATATACAGAACTTAATATACCATAGTGCTTATGGAATGCAGCAATATCAGATAATCAGGATATTATAAATCATTGCATTTCACTCAGATTGTGGTCAGAGAATGAGTAAAACAATGAAGTAAATGATGAGATTCTTTGTGACAGAAATAAGAGTAATCTAAGCAGTTTCTTTGTTTCTTCTCATAGGGGCAGGAGCTGGGAGATTGCAGTGTGAGTGCTTTGAACAAATTGGTAAAACTTCAGAAGTCACGATTGTTCACCAGGTGTTGGGATTTATAAAATGTATACTTTTTTTTAAATTAGAACAGTAGTGGTTGTCTTAAATGCAGAATCTTCAATATGGTGAAAGCCGTAAGTTTTGACTTTACAAGATCTCAAAGTGAAAATAACAATTGTGTTAAAACTCTATTTTAAATATGAACACCAGCTTTTAAAACTTATCCAAAAGGTTGTTTTAACTGACAACCTAGAGACTGTCTTTTTCTCTTAATGAAAAGTTTTGGTCAGCTGTGATTCTAACAAACAGGGTCTGAGTTCGTTAAAAAAAAAAACCAACAAAAAAAACTCTTAACCCTTTTTATAACTGCCTGGATACTATTACATTGAAATATCCTATAAAAAGAATACCATTGTTACTGGACTAGGTGTAACTGTTAACTAGATTTAGGCTTACTACAAGATTAACACAAGTATAGATTCATTTAGGATGAAGCAGAAGTACTATATAACTGACAAATCCAATTCAGAGAAATTTTATAATAAAGTTGCTCCCAATAGTTAGTAAGTTATGAGACTGAACGGTGGCTGCAGGTCTTGTTTTCTGAAATAGTCCATAGAAGCCAGTAGCCCGATGAAAAAAATCATCAAGCCACTAATAGGTAACTAGGCAATTTAATACGTCTGATGTGTTGACAGACATTTTCTAAATAAAACATTTGTTTCAGAATTTATTTTTTTAATTGAATAAGTATTTTATAGACTTACAACTAAACACAGTCCATGCTTAGAGGCTAAGATGTTATGCTCTATTGATGAGGCCTGTGAAACATCTGTTGCCATTTCATGTATTTTGAAAGAGAGAGAAGTTCCCTAAAGATAAAGCCCCTCTGGGGTGCCTTCTTGTTTCTTATAGAGAACATTCTCTTTGGATTTTTTGAAGTCTTCATTAGTTACTTTCATTCTGCGTTCTCTCAAAGCCATCAAACCAGCTTCTGTGCAAATTGCCTACCGAAGAGAAAAGCTGATATTAATTGCTAGCTACAGACAACTAATTCAAACTACATATGCATTACTGACACAGTTTTCAAATATTTTCTAGATGCTAGTGCAAACAGAACAGTGGCAAAACCATGCTAATCATTACTTGCCATATTAAGTTATGAGGCTAATAAGACTGGAACTCAAGTTCTCTCTACACCTGTATTGAATAAATAGTTGTTTCCAATCCAAGCAGTGCTTCCATGCCCACAGGAAATCAACCATTACAATATAACTTAGCACAGTCCATCTAGTAAACTGAGGCTGCCAATGTGTGATCGCTAAGCAGAACTTTAAGAGGGGTCTCTAGAGGTGAAATTACAAGGAGGCAGAACTTCTAATCTCTATTCTCAACTCTGCCACAGACCTGCTGTATGGCTTTAGGCAAGTTACACTATCTCCATGTAAAATTTTTCTCATCTACAACTTGCGTACAGCAGTGATACTCAGACTGAGGCTTGGCAGCTGCAAGTGGTTCTTTCACATGTCTCCTGCAGCTCTGTGTAGCACATATTAAAACACTATGATTTTAGTTACAGTAACTCCTCACTTAACATTGTAGTTATGTTCCTGAAAAATGCAACTTTAAGCAAAATGATGTTAAGCGAATCCAATTTCCCCGTAAGAATTAATGTAAATGAGGGGGTTAGGTTCCAGGGAAATTTTTTTCACCAGACAAATGACTATATTGTGTGTGTATAAAAGTTTTAAACAATTTAATACTGCTACACAGTGATGATAATTGTGAAGCTTGGTTGAGGTGGAGGAGTCAGAGGGTGGGATATTTCCCAGAGAATGCCTTACTGCTAAATGATGAACTAGCAATTGGCTGAGCCCTCAAAGGTTAATCCTCTCACTCTACAAGGGAACAGGAATGGAGGGAGGGGAGACAGCATCACAGGCAGACAGAGATGTGCATTTCACCTTTAAGTACCCTGACCCTACTCTTAAGTATACTGCCTTGTTAATTAGATCACCTTGCTGAGACCACAGCTGCTGCCAGCAAGCTCCCTCCCTCCCGAGCCCTGTTCTGTGTCCCCCTGCTCTATGGAAGATGGGGTAAGTGGGGTGCAGCGGGGGTAGGGTTCCAAGCCCCTACCAGCTAGCTGCAATGGGCTGCTTTTCCTGCCAGCAGTGGACAACGCAGGCGGCTGCCAAAGGACATTAAAGTTGTGCAATGCTCCCTTATAAACGAGCATGTCCTCTAACTGATCAGCAACGTAACAACATTAACCAGGACAACTTCAAGTGAGGAGTTACTGTATTAAGCAATCAGGATGCTTTTACTATGTTGTTTATAGTTGATAAAATCAATACTTGGTCAGTCATTGTGCTGTAAGAATACAGTAAATGAAACAATGAATTCACACTATTGTGGCTCTATTGGGTGATGGTGATTGCTGATCTGGCTTCTGCACCACTGAGGCCTGAGTATCACTGCTCTAATCAAGGATAAAGGAGAGAAAACAGTAAAAGCTTTGAAGGACAGTGACTGTCTTATGGTAGTAGAGAAGGGGCTGCTTACTGGGATCATAGCACAAGGTCTTAATTCACCTCAGATATTACACATTTATCATAACTGATGTTTACAAACTTAGTCAGCACTAGTGCACCTTACCTTAATATCTGCGCCAGACAGATCATCTTTAGCCATAATGAGCTCATCTAAAGTTACATCATCTGCCAAAGTCATCCTGCTTGTGTGGATCTGAAAGATGCGCTTCTTGGTCTTTTCATCTGGTAAGGGGAACTCAATTTTCCTATCAATACGCCCTGTGTGTAGGAAAGACATTTAAGTGATTCTAGATTGAAAGCAGTGGAGTCTGTCCCCTGAAGAAGTACAGAATGAGCTGTTACTGTTTCCCCCACATTGGCAGAGGTGTGGAGGCAATGTCCCGCAGTCATATTCTTGAAGAAAAACTGAGGTCAGAAGGTAGGTGATGCTCCATGCTCATGAGAATATGAACAAGCTGTTACCATTTTATTAATGCTTATGCAGTGCTGCATAGTAGGGTCCGTGTGCAAGACAAAATAGACAGTCACTGCCCCATAATGTTTAAATTAAATAGGGAGAGAACTACTACTGGCCTAGTCATATTTAAATAGAGGAACATAAGAATTGACAAACTGGATCAGAGGGAAGTCCATCTAGTCTCAAACAGTGATCAGCTTCAGTGGAAAGGTGTTAAGAACCTCACAGTACGCAGATGTGGGGTAGCTTCCTTCTTACTTCCCAAATACTTAATCTCTTGTTGGCTGTTTTTACAACTTTACAATATAGTATCTGTGCCCAGCTCAAGTTTTGTTGCTACTCAGCTTTTATATCTGATTTTTAATATTTTTCCAGGCAAGAAACCCAAATAAGGACTGAACCCTATAGGTCTTTAAAAAGAATCATCATCCAGCCCACTCTTCTCCATTCCCTATTATTAAATTCCAACCAAACAGGACACACTTGCATCATACCTTGAAGGTTGCCACGTCCGGAAAGCAAGTTCAATAAGTAAAAACTTGTCACAGAGAACATCCTGGCACTTGCCCTTTCCTATTTAAAACAGGTACCTGCTAACATGAGGTGAGGCTTAAAGCTTTTAATGCTTTGACTTTTATTTTTCAAACTGTGGAGTTCCTTTGTATACAAGTATTCTAGTAACCTTAAAGTTCACCAGCTTTAACTGTGAATTGAATACAAGTGATCAAAAACAAGCACTTCATTTTGTTTGCACTGAATTAAGTGCTTGGATAGTTCTACCTTTATTATAAAGCAGCATACTCCAGAACAGACAGAATGATAGGTGCCAGGTTTATACTCAGAGTTAAAAAATAAAATCAGCCCAGAAATTATGGTACTGGTATTTAATACTGGTGGTCTGTTTTTCGATAGCTGAATGGAAAATGTGCTTCTAGATTAAGAGGAAGGTTAGCAATTAGGACAGACTCCCCTATCAAAGACATCCTGCATGAACATGGGCTAGATTTACAAAGGAATTTAAGTGTGATGAGGTTAAGCATCATCACGCCTATCCCTTCAGCACTTAGAAAATTGCTAGGATTCTCAGAGTCTGAGATAGGTGCCTTAGAATGGGAGTCACAAAAGCCAGCATGCTAGGCTGCTCCTCATCAATGGGTGATGCCAAGGAAAGTGGTCTGTCCTCGTCCCCACCCCTCTCTGAGTTCAGCACCTAAGTCTGGGCCGCAGGGAGTCACCTCCCACTGCTTGAGACTCTCAGTGCAAATCTTCTCTTAGCAGTGGGTGCCTATGGCATTTTGCAAGGAGCTGGGGGTGCCAGGACCTCTCGTAACTTTTAGCCCAGTGGTTAGTATATTCAGATGGGCTGTGGAAGACCCCTGGTTCAAGTCCCCACTTTGCCTGAGAGGAAGAAAGGATTCAAATAGGGATCTGCCACCTCGCAGGTGAGTGCCCAACCATTGGACTATGAGATAATCTGATGTGGGCCTCCCTCATTCTCTCCTACTGCAGCTGTTGCACTGTGGATAAATAAATAAATAAATAGTCATTGGAGCAGGGGGGCTGTATCCTGGGTCTCCCATGGCCCAAGTGAGTGCTTTAGCCACCACATTAGAGAGTCATTCTTATGCTTGTTCTCCCTCTCATTCATGGTGGAACAACCTCAAGAGGTGAGACTGAGGGAACCGCACAGACTATTCCATAACCTAGTGGTAGCAGATCTCTGTTTGGATCCCTTCACACTTTATGTGGAGGAGCAACTTGAACAGGGGGCTGAGGGGGTCTCCTGCATAAATAGCCTAGCCCCTGGGCTAAAAGATAAGAGGGAGGTCTCCCCCTCCACAGCACTTCCCCAGTATTTTGGGTGAGCTCACCTAGGGGAGCCTGATCTGGTAGGTAAGCTCTAAGCCATGCACCAGATCAGGTCCCACAGGCAAGTTAGGCGGAAGAACCACCTATCTTCCTCTATTTTATACACTGCTCTGGGGCCTTAGGCATCTGGATGTCTAGAGGAAGGTTGCTGCATTGCACATGAGTACATGCAAAAATATAGGCACGTAGGGAACTTTTACTGTGAAAACTTAGGTGCCTACAGCGTTCTGGGGCAGCTGAGCAGGGCTTTTGTTAATCCCACTGTGACCTGATTTGGGGATTTAGGTACCCAAAGTGGCAGTTAAGCACTGAAGTCCTTTTGTGAATCTAGCCCTTAGTCATAATGCCTCAGCTCCCCATCTGTAAAATAGGGATGATATCACTTCCCTACCTCACAGGGGTGTTTTCAGGATAAATGAATAACAAATGATGAGATACTCAGTTACTATGGTAAAGATGGACATATAAAATACCTAAACAACAGCCTGATCCATTAAAAATAATTTTAATATTCTTCCTTGGGATTAACTATACATAATGCATTTATAATGCAATTTCTCCTGTAACTGAAAGCTATCCTTTTTCTCCATGCACATACATCATGATTCATATTCTACATCCTGTTCAGGAGGACTGACTTTTTATACTCCTAAATCAATATTCCTTCTAAGTCATAACATGATTATGGAGAGTCTCAAACAACGTTCTATAAATAAAGGTAGAAATGAAATTCAGTACCTGGCACAAGAAGCTTTTTGGAGTAAATGCGACTTAATAAAAATGCATAATAAAAAGTCTCTTACCTGGCCTGATTAAGGCTGGATCCAATGTTTCTATTCTGTTTGTGGCCATGATAACTTTCACATCCCCACGGGAATCAAACCCATCTAACTGGTTCAGCAACTCCAGCATAGTACGCTGGATCTCTCTTTCACCACCAGAATTTGAGTCATATCTTTGAGGCCGGGCAAGAGAGAGAAATATAACCAAACCAAATTAAACCTTGTACAAAAAATTTTTCTTTACCAATAATAAAATGATCAGCATATCAGAAATAAATGCTCTGACACTCTACCATTGATTATAAACAGTTTTTCGTCGGAGCTTAAACCACCCAGATTATATAGGAATGTAAATATGCCCTCAAATACAAAAGCTTTCACAACAGCTCAGTTTATATACCACCTGGGTCCAGTAAGGTAAGCAGAAGACAGGAACAGCCTTAAAAAAGGGACACCCAGCTTTAAAGTCACATTTCTGACTGAAAATCTTGGCTCTTCTGCAGTTACAAGTAACACTAAACTGAAAGATGAGCAAATACTCTTATTTTTCCAGTGTTTACTTTATGCATCAGTGTGAATAGTTAGTTTGTCCCTTAATGAAAAGGCCCTTATAAATAGGGAAGCAGAAAAATCGTCAATTTTTTAACAGGAATTAAAAAATATATAAACATACTATTTAGAAGGGTGCGTTCTCAGAAACTGATTTCTTAAATTAATCCATTTCCAGTTTTTCATATATGCACAGATTTTATGGTCAGATAGTATTACAATCATCTAATCTGACCTTTGAATAGAAAAGGCCACAGAATTTCACGATTCCAGCATCTAGTCCAATAATTTCGGGTTGAACCAGAGCCTAGGTTTATCTAATCCCCTCCCCATGTTTTTTTTAACTAACATGACATTTACAAACAATCATTTTGCTGGTATATAATGCCCCTTTCCCTTACCCATTTTTCAGTCCTGTCTATTTACATTGTAAGCTTTTGGGGGCAGAGACTGGGACTAGCACAATGGGGCCTGATGCTTGACTGGTCCCCTAGGCAGTACCATAATAAAAAATTAGAACATACAGTTTAGAAACACATCCAGTCTTGATGTAAAGACAGAGTGATGTCCTTGGTAAGCTATTCCAATGATTAATTACCCTCAAGGTTAAAAATGTGTGTCACTTCCAATTTGACTGTTGCTGACTTTAGCTTCCAGCTGTTAGGACTTGACAGCATCCCTCTAACAATCTCTTTGCCTGTGCTGACTGAAGTCAGACCTTTACTGAAACAGTTTGGGTTTTTTTAAACAGAAGTATGAAAATGACATCCCAAAAATATACTGTTATTTCCAACGCTTTGATTTTTAGGGTGATAATGGGCTGCTTTCAGGACACCTTAAGCTGTGAAGTGCGTCAGTCCCAATTAAACCTTGCTCCATCTTTAAAACAGCACAGCCTGGATGCAAGCTGACATTAGTTCAGTGTGACATAATGGCTCACTCACATAGATCAATTTTTTTAACTTCTGCTGTGGACAGTGTAAATTAAAAATGCTATAAAAGTTATGGAAAGTTATTGCGCATGGATTTTTACCATGATACACCCAAACAACGTTATTGTTAACTTATCTACAGCCCTACATATCTGCGTAGCAGAATGTATAGACAAGCATCTACAGATTTATATAAATAATAACAATAGAAAAATAAGTTAAAGTAATCAAATGTACTCAGCTAATGTTGGAGGCATGACGAATTTATTTGCTACACAAGCCATCTCTTTCTGCCCAAAGTGATCCATCATTACTGTACCTATACTGTTAGGTTCTACTACAATAGCAGCTACACTTTTGGCATATCTTTTAACAAAAAATGTTTTGAGAGTTTTGTAGTAACTACTTCAAATTTTACTTGTCAACAAATGGAAGTGTTGTTTACATTAAAAATCATTTAACCCAGTGGTTCTCAAACTTTTGTATTGGTGACTCCTTTCACATAGCAAGCCTCCGAGTGCGACCCCGCCCCCCCATACACATTAAATGCACTTTTAAATATATTTAATACCATTATAAATGGTAGAGGCAAAGCAGGGTTTGGGGTGGAGGCTGACAGCTCATGACCCCCCGAGGGGTCCTGACCCCCAGTTTGAGAAACCTTGATTTAACCTATCAAAATGGAAATGATGAAAGGAGAAATTCAACACAAACTCACACAAAATGAAATGTTTCAGATAATTTTGTGAAGAATAGGGAAGTTATTATTATATTCAGTGTCGAAGCGTGAATGCAATACACTACCTCTTGGTACCAATGGCATCTATTTCATCAATAAAGACGATTGATGGAGCATGCTCCTCAGCTACGCGGAACAATTCACGGACAAGTTTTGGACCATCACCTAGGTACTTCTGTATAAGCTCGGAGCCAACAACTCTCAGAAAGGTTGCTGAGGTCTGGTTTGCCACTGCTTTGGCTAGCAAGGTTTTACCTATTATCAGTTGTAAAGAAACACTGCAGTGAGTTTGCAGTAACAATTATTAACTAAGAAAAAACACTCATGAAATACAGAACAGTGCTGATATACCAAGTCTAATTACATTAAAATTACAACTCAATGACTAAGACATTGCAACGCTGAGCACCACAGTGCTGAACTTTTAAGTGCCTAGAAAAATCACAGAAACAACACTGCGATCCACAATGATTGAGTTAGGCACACAGGCTTCCTATACAATGAATGGGGAGGGTTAGGTACCTTAGAACATGATCCACAAAAGCCAACATGCTAGGCAGCTCCCCACCTAAGCTAGACAATGACAGGTGTATCCTGGAGACAGGCACCTACCTCTGCTTAGTGATCCATGAAAGAAGACCCACCTCTTTTGAGCCAAAAGATTTAGGTGCTTAAGACATTTCTTGCAGGACATGACAGGTGCAAAGCTACCATACCCCGAGCCTCCCACATCCCAGGTGAGTGTTGTAACCACTGCAATGCAGTCAGTCTCTCTCTCTGGCCCAATGACTATTTAAGTATTTATCAACAGTGAATCAGTCGTAGGGCCAGTGAGAAAGAGTGAGAATGACTCTAAGCCCAGGGTTAAGGCATCCACCTGGGAGATGGGAGACCCAGGGTCCAGTTCCCATGCTGTAATGATTCAAGTATTTATCCACAGCTTCAACCAGAGAAGCTGAGGAAGCCTCACATCAGAATATTCCATAGCTCAGTGACTGGAGCACTCTCCTGAGAAGTGGGAGACCCCTATTCAAATCCTTTCTCCAGTAGCGGGGGGAACTGAACCTGGGTCTCTGACACCCCAGGTGAGTGCTCTAACCACTGGCTAAAGTTATAAGGTGGACACTACCTCCTCCGGGAAGACTCTGAACAGGGCCCAATCCAGGAGGTGGCCTCTGAACACACTACACATGACTTAGGTGGATGAACACCTATCTTCCCCCAGTTTGTGAACTGCTCTAGGGCTTATGCAGGAGATAAGCTTGGAACACCTAAGGGGAGGCAGTAGCATGCATGTCCAGAGGCAAAAACTCAAGTGCTGAGGGAAGTTTTACCCTGAAAACTCAGACCCTAACCTCATCCAGCAGCTATGGGGTGCAGCAGGAGTTTTGTGAATCGCAGTGGAGCCAGAGTTGGGACTTAAGTGCCTAAATACCTTTGTGGATCTGCACTTAATACCTTAAATGGGATTAATTGAGCATACTTAAAATTACTGTTATGGAGGATACCTGTGCCAGGTGGGCCATACAGAATTACTCCTTTGGGAGGCTTTATACCCATCTCTTCGTAATACTCAGGATGGGTGAGAGGAAGCTCCACAGACTCCTATAGCATAAGAACAAGTATTTTATAAATATTGACTAATTAATCCGCACAAGTCACGGGAAGTAATTGAGTATTACTGTCCCCATTTTAGAAATGAAAACATTAAGGCTGAATGAGTGCCCAGCCAAAAGCCACATAGCAAGTCAATGTCAGAGCTTAATTTAGAATTCAGGAATTCGTGGCTCCTAATCCTGTGTGCAGAGCACTAGAGGATGCCTCTAGAATCTGAGGATTATTCAACCAGAGAAATCTGGTTTCCTCAATGTGTTAATTATCAATTATTAAGGCCAACATTTTCACTAGTGTTCTGGGTGCCCAACCTGAGTCACCTATTTCAGAGGGTAGGAAATCAGCACTTTCTGAAAATCATGTCTCTTTAAAGTGAGGCAAAATAGGACTCCCAAAATCACTAGTCACTTTTGAAAATTTTGATATAATTGTAAAAGACTGCTAAGGCTGAGGATTTTAAATGTACAAAATCCCAGAAAGCTCAATGCTGTCTTGGGTTCCACAGCAATTGTGACAATTCATGCACAAGTTTTGGACCATCATCTAGGTAACTTCCTGATAACAGATGCTTAAAGGTTTTCTTTTTAATTAGATAAATTACTAAATATGAGTACCTTAATTTCTTGAATCTGGTTGTCAAGGCCACCAATGTCTGCGTAAGTCTCCTGAGGGGCCTTCTCCACTTTCATCACTGTAACTAAAGGATCTGTGTCATCCATCAGGACTCCTATCACAGCATGAACCTAGTCCAAGTGGTATACCAATACCAAACATAAGTAAAATAGCATGCATTTTACTCAAGAATTATCCTAAAGATAAAACACAAAGCTACACAGGAATCCAAGATTAAATGTACTGTACATTCACACAGCGACATGAAACACACAAAGCACTTATCCTTGGATCTTACACTATGGTACTCTTGTAACAGATTCCAAAAACAAAGGCTAGTTCAGAGGGATATTGGAATTGCACCTGTCATAAACAGATAGTTAAGGGTTAATGTCTGTAAAGGGTTAACAAGCTCAGTGAACCTGGCTGACACCTAACCCAAGGACCAATCGGGGAACAAGATACTTTCAAATCTTGGTGGAAGGAAGTCTTTGTTTTGTGCTGTTTTATTTTTTTGTTGTTGTTCTCTCTTGGGATTAAGAGGAGCCAGACATGCAACCAGTTTTCTCCAATCTTTCTGAAACAGTCTCTCATGTTCAACATAGTAAGTAATAGCTAGAAGGCGGAATAGTCTTTTTGTCTGTTTTCTTTATTTGCAAATGTGTATTTTGCAGGAAGGATATTTTACCTCTGTTTGCTGTAACTTATACTTAGGCTAGGGGGGAGGTAGTCCCGCTGGTCTATCTAAAGCTGAGACCCTGTAAACATTTTCCATCTTGATTTTACAGAGATAATTTTTACTTTTTCTTTCTTAATTAAAAGCTTTTCTTTTTAAGAACTTGATTGATTTTTTTCCTTGTGTAAGACCCAAGGGGATTGAGTCTGAACTCACCAGGGAGTGGTGGGGGGAGAAAAGGGGGGGGGGGAAGGTTAATTCCTCTCTGTTTTAGGATCCAAGGAGTTCTGGTCAATGTCTCTCTCAGGGAAAGTCTGGCGGGGGGGGGGGGGGGGAAGAAAAGAGGGGGAATGTTTTATTCCTCTTTGCTTTAAGACCCAAGGGGTTTGGGTCTTGGGTTCCCCAGGGAAGGTTTTTGGGGGACAGAAAGTGTACCAAACACTACATTTTGGTTGGTGGCAGCGTTATCAGATCTAAGCTAGGAATTAAGTTTAGAGGGGTACATGCAGGTCCCCACTTTCTGGACGCTAAAGTTCAAAGTCAGAATAAGACCTTGACAGCACCCCACTCCATCTTCATATTGTGAGACAACTTACCTTATGATTGAGCAAAACAGAGCAGCCTGGTTCAAGAAGATCTTTGTCCACAAAAGACAAAATACTGACATAGTGTTCAGATCCCACTGATGTAGACACTATAGCGTGATTATCATCAATAATCTCCTCCAGGGTACCTACAGACATTGGGGTTCCTCTCAGATCATCCACCTTTGATCTCTCTTCCTGCAAGAAACAAAACAAGCAATAGTAAAGAACTAAACACAGAAAAAAATAGCTTCTGCAAAACATGTATTGTACTGCTTTAAACATATATACTAAAGTAAGAACTATTGCCTATGTGAGGAAAAAATGGAAATTCATTACCCAGTTCTATGGCAACTGTTTGAAGAAAAAGGTTCCTTGTACTTTTTGTGATGCAGTATAGATCCCACAGCAGAGGAGGACAGGAGCTCTCTTTTGGGGGCAGCTAAGAAGCTAAACCACTTGTTTAATCTCATGCTGCCTTATGCCTCTGCAGCTTATCCTATAAGAATGTGTATGTGTCTAGAGCATTCCTTCCCCTCTCTGCTGGCTGGCCATCTTGGGGAATTCCACCTTCAGAGACTCACTAAACAAAAACACGTGCCCCACCTATAATAAACTGTATCGAAACTCAACCCACTACTCCAGTCCCCAATATTCCTGAAAGGAGACTCCTCATCCTCTGTTCTTCAACTAGGGAGCCGCTCGGTAAGGAGACTGTACCTTATATGCTTTATTAAATACAGTTAAAATAAGTATTAAATATTTACTCTGTTTTTATAAATTTCAGTCACTTTATTTCCAGGTCTTGTGCATCAACTAGTTTACATTGTTTACAATTTTACTTCTAAAGATCTAGGTTAGTAGTATCTCAGTTTTAATAAGAGTGTAATAATTTCCTCAAGACTTACCTCTTGCTTTTCTTCCAAAGGTTTCATCTGTTCCTGATTTCTGATAAATTCTTCCTCCATAAGTAGGTAATCTTTAATTCTCTCTAATTTCAACAATTTGAGTCTGCATTGTGTGTGAGGTGTCACTGTAATGAAAGAAGCAGAATCACTGTATATCTGACTCCCACTTAGATATGGTATAAGATATTCAATAATTCACTGCTAGAAATTGTTGGCCTAATCCTTATTAACAGGCCAGTCTGAATCATTACCCAAAGGCCTGTAAACTAAGAAATCCACCAGCAAATCTTTTCAAAATACTAGTTCTTTAAATGAAAGTTTCTAACTGGATTTTCTTCCAAATGTCATAATTACTTTCCACCACAATGATCTCTGGGAGTGATGGCTTTAGGCATGTTTCTCTATAAATGTACGCAACCACTACCAAGCTTTTCAATGGCACATCAGTAGATGAGTCAATACTTCCAGAATCTAACAGGTAAGGTAAGAGTGCATCAAGCAGAGGTAGGCACTGCAGACTAAGAACATGCTCTGGCAGCCATAGCTGCTACCATGCTAATACCTCACCACAAAAAAGCTCCAGTGGCCTAGAACATGGATGTAATTTCCCAGTGGGGTTTTCAGCTATCAGGCAGCATAGTAAAGCAATACTTTATTCCACTTTAAAGACAGTAGAGCATAAGAACGGCCATACTGGGTCATCTAGCCCAGTACCCTGTCCTCTGACAGTGGCCAATGCTAGATGCTTCAGAGGGAATGAACAGAACAGGCAATCATTGAGAGATCCATCTCATATTGTCTATTCCCAGCTTCTGGAATTCCGATGCTAAGGACACCCAGAGCATTGGGTTGCATCCCTGACCATCTTGGCTAATAGATTCCATATCTACAGTATTCAGTCCAGACTCTGAATGATCCTTCCAGAGCCCCAGTGCTTCACCTGCTGGAGAACTTCAAAGAAAACAAAAATGCCAGCCACAATCTCACAGCAAAAGGGTCAGTTCAGGAGGAATTTTACAGGTCTTCCTTGAACTGGTGCTTTATCCACTGTCATAGATACACCTGTGCAAAGCACAGTATACACGAGTTACAGAAGTACTGCACAATTTATACCAGTGCCGCTTATTCCAGCCACAACAAATTGTGTTGAATCAGAGTAAATCCTGTTTGCTCTATTGCTTGCACTAGCATTGCTACACCAGTGGTTGAAAACTTAGTATAGGAAAGGCCATAGATACAAAGCAAATTCACGTCCTACTCACAGCTAAAGCTTCACACAATAAATGCCAAAACAAGAGTTCTCCCCCTCTAAATCCAGAAAGGGCCTCTGAAAAAAAGCAGCCCCCAAAACCACCTCAATCCACTCCCCAATTCATTTAGTTTCATACTGCAAGTTTCATTTGGGAATGTGAGGAGAATTACAACAGCAGCGAACACACTCATGTAACAGAGCAAATCTAACTGCAAAAATCTAATTGTTAATGACTGCAAGCAAGCACCTTAACCACAACATTGCATAATTTAACACTGTATCCCTTTTGAATTCATCTGTTCAGATCCTCTGCAACAATTGAAAAAACACCTGATATCCTACTGTCCATTTGTCTACCATGTATCTGTGTCACTGTTCTACTACTGGACAGAATATGTAACCCACTCAAACATATGTGTGCATTTTACAGAGAAAAAATCCTACTGGTCCTGCACAAGAATAATGTTTCATAGTTTACTGATAATTCAGGTGGATAAAAGACTTATTTTTATTGTTTATATAGACAGAAGAGACTCTCAACATCACTTCTCCCAGCTCCTAAATACACAGGAGGGTTAGTCACTCTTTTGCTTATTCCAATGCTACTCCAACTATTTTATTCACAGGATCTTCCCCACTTCTGACCTAATTTAAGAAAAAAAAATTGGATGCCCTATAGAGTGTTCTCCAGAAAAAATATTAAGAATTAAGGTAATCTCTAATAACCTTAACTAAGCAATAGGGAAGTTATTTCTAATAAAATCTTTACAGTGTTACCTTTGCTTTTACAATTTAGTCATTTGAGATTTAGGCCTAATCCTGCAATACAATCTGTGGGAGCAGAACCCTTGTGGAGCTTGTTGCAGGATCAGAACCCTAGATCCCCCAATATTATAAGAGCCTTGTGAGATGGTAGGAGAAATAAACATACTTACCCAGTGGGAGTTTGCTGGCTGCATCTGGTCCCTTTGTTTTCTTCTTCTTTTTCCCTACTCTAGTTGGAACTGGAGGTTCATATTTCTTCTTCTTATCCTTTTAAACCGAATCAGACAAGCACAAAACAAAAATCAGAATAGCTATCATAAGAACAAGCCACAGAAATCCACCACAGCACCAAGCTGAAAAAGAACTCAATTTGAAAGTAAACTACAATGCAAAAATATACTGGGTTTGTGACCTTTACTTGTCCTTTATGATGTATAACATATAAAGAGGGAGGCTTTAAAAAGAAACTATTTTTTTCCTGCTTACTTTATACATTGCATATATCAGATCTTGAGTTGCCTCTTTCAGATGAAGGATTTTGCCAATTTTTGGAGAACTAGGAATCTGATGTCACAGGAGACTGAACCTTGAACTGTAAATCTTCAAGGCCTCTAACAGCGAGGCTTAAGGGAGAGAGGAGGTTCACTCTCAAGCCTAGTCTACACTAGAGAATCATACTACTGCTCTCTGCACTGGTGTGATGGTGTAAGTTGCAGCAAGGCAAAGTGTTTACACTAGCCATCCTATGTGGCACAGTGCACAGCTTGCACATGCAGAACAGAACACTATGCTCTGTTGCAGCAGCACTATACTGTGGAGACTTATCCCAGTGTTATTTTACATCACAAAGGAGCAGTCAGGTTCTGCAGTTTGTTTACTATGCAGTTTAATCTACAACCAAATATATTAAATTCACTTGTTAATTTGTATATTTATAAGTTTGCCTGCATAAACAGAATTCTAGCTCAGAAGGACTCATTTTTCTTCCTAAGCCACAAGAAAAAAAAGGCATATTAGTTGGATTTTTAAAAAATGCACTTGCAGCCGTGAGCCTAACATATGCACACAAGTGCTGACTTGATACTCACAAATCAGGTATCTGCCTGCAGATTTTGAAAAGTCAATTCCTTTGTGACCAAGAGCTATTTTTATTTCACTATTTGTAAATAGGGTATTTCTGCCATTAGTGCCTATTGTACAGTTTACAGAGCATGCCATTTTCTGAGTAAACCATGTGAGTTCTTCTACAACATGCATATGAAAGTGATATTTGGGGAGGCTAGGAAATATAAGCAATGGGAAAATTTTAGGCAGTTTTGAGTATATGGAACAAAAGATTGTTTAAAAATCCATTGCTGAAAACTTAGGAATTAGTCATGCAGTTCACCCTATTAAAAAAGAGTAATTGATTTTTCATTATTTACCTTGTCATCCTTCTTGCCACCCCCAGGACCATGTCCACCACTTTGACTTTGACCCTAAAGGAAAACAAAGATGACACCCAAATGAACGCAAGCTATTTGTATTTGGAATACTAAGAATCTTGAAAGAATCTTGCAAAAAGAATATGTAGTTAGATACATTTTAATAAGAGTAAACAAACTGCTGGTAAATCCTAGAATAAATCAGTCTTCTCAAGCAGGAGAGTTAGTGAAGGGATTTGAAGAGTGGAGCAATATGGACTGACCAAAGGGCAAGGAAGATTACTTCAACAGCTATGTTTTGGACTCGTACAGCATTGTACTAGCTTGGTGTATAATGGTTATATCTCTTTCCTTTGAAGCATAAAGTATGGGCCACAATTGAACTAGATATGCCAGGAAGATGGCAATCCCTATTTCCAAGACCTGTAAACTATTTCCTTGTCAACAATACAACTAATCACATAAAGCTAGTGTACTCATCTGTACTAAATCAAGGATTGGTATTAAAGCTAGTGAAAAGAATGTACTATCAATAAGGTTAAGATTTTGTCACAGGTATTTTTGGTAAAACTCAGCCAGGAGTCACCAGTTTCTGGGATTTTTTTTTTTTTTTAAATTGCCTGTGACCTGTCCCTGACTTTCACTAAAAATAATTGTAACAAAATGGGGCTGACTGGGGGAGGATTGAAGCCCAAGATCAGGGGAGGGGCATGAGAGCTCGAGCCCCACTGCCAAGGTGGGGGAATCCAGCACCTGCTGCCCATGGCAGCTGGGAGCTGCAAGGGTTCTCCCACTGCCCACAGCACCTGTGGCAACTCAGAGCTGCAGGGCTCCACAGCAGCTGCCAGCTCCAGCCCACCACCCCAGGGCTGGAAAACATCACAGAGGTATCTGAAAGTCTCAGAATCCATGACACAATCTTACCCTTCACTATCAGACATGGGTGTTCACTGAACAAACTGTGTTATTAAGTCCACAGGTTTTTATATGACTTTTCACATTTTTAGCGAGTTAGACTATAAAACGGGTTAGCTTTTGCTAATCAGTTAAGGCAATTAAACAATAAAGCTGTGCATTTTAATTGTGCATTGTATGCTTAACACACTATTGTCAGCTCTTAGGATTTTAGGTGTTTTTCTCAAAGCACCAGCTACTAGAGTCATGCAATTATATGGGCCTCTCAGCTGCCATTAAGAAAAAAACAAACAGGTTTCTCGACCTTGGGGTTGTGAAAACTGAAAATGTGACCCAAGTGCTGTCCAAAGCCTCAAATATTAAAAAGACCCAAAATTGTATTTTAAAAATCTCAATAATTTTAAGGTACTTGTGGTTTTTGAACACTTTGTGCTGGCAATACCCTACACAGCACCACACAATGTGAGCACTTTGAGATCTACTGATGAAAAATGTTATGTCAAAATTAGGTGTTTTTTATTATTTAAACAGAAGTTTAACAAACCAGTTGTGGGTGTGGGAAAGGGGACAGGACCAGGCACCAGCCCCCGTTTGTTTTGTCTCCGTTTTGCTAAATGCCAGACAGGCAGGCCTACAGAAGAGGAACCTTTACAGTCCCCTCATGAGGTACCGGATAAGACGGGTGGCAGCTTCGCCATTCCCATCCCCCTTTGTTTCGCCTGTGCCTGGTAGCAGCGGGGATCTGCTCCCTTCGCTGGCCGGCGGGGCAGGACGAGGGTCTGCCCCCGAGGGGGACCGGCCCCTTCTGGGCAGGGCTCCGGGGGATGCTCCCTTCCGGCAGGTGATTTTACGGCTTAGAAATAAACTGCCTCCCGAAATCGGTCAATAACCCGCCTCATGCCGTTCCTCCCGCCCCGCTCCCCTCGCTCCGGGGCCGGCGGGGCAGAGGCCTCAGCCGGGGATGGGCGATGACTCCGCATACGCCGGGCCGGCGGGGGAAGGAGCCGCGCCCCAGGGGCAGGGGGCCCAGCCCCTCTCCAGATCTCCCCGTCCCTCGGTCTCCTGACTGCAGCCCCCGGTTACCGGTAACTGAGACACGGGCCCGCTGCTCACTCACCATCCTACACCCACCGACGCAAACGCCGCGGCGTATGGGGGCCGAGAAGGGACAGATAAAGACAGAGGCGGGGCCGCTACGGAGCCTAGGAAAGGCCAAGCGCGGCCGCGAAGAGAGTGAGGGGCGGGGCCTGAGCGCGGGGAGGAAGGAAGGAAATGGATGGGGCGTGGAGAGCAAGAAGCCTCTGCCCAACCCTGGAGAGGAGGGAGGGGCTGGGGGCAGCGCGCGGGGTCACGTGACGCGGGACGGGCGGCGGGTTGGGGCGCGGAGAGGTGCTGGGCGCGCGGTGGCGCTGTTCTGAGCTCGTGGGGGGCGCGCGGCAGGTTCGCGAAGCTGTGTCCGTGGGGAGACGCTCGGAGGGTAGTGCCCATTGCAGAGCAGTCCCTGCTGTGACGTGGGGCCTCTTCCTGCAGCTGCGTCTTGGCTGAGTTAAACTCCCTCTTCTTTCCTGAAGGGGTGAGCCTGGCTAGCTCGGTAGCACAGCAGACTCTTAATGTGAGAGTCCAGAGTTCAAGTCCCTGGTCAGGTGATGAACTACTCACTATATCTTGAAAATCTTTCCTGAAGGGATGTTCCTGACCTCGTTGGGTCCCTTTGCATTAGGGCTGCTTTCCCTGATATTTCACACTTCCACCCAGTTTACTGACATCCATAGAATTAAAAATCAATTACCCAGATTCCCACTCTGAAAGTGCTGCTTGTCTTGTCTCACACACATCTGAGTCTAAGAAAAATGTTGAAACCAACCTAAAAAAAGACTATAATTAAATAATACACCCCATTCTCTTCTAAGAAACTAGGCAGAAGCTAAAGTTTAACCAGGTATTCTAAAAAAAACCTTTATAGATTGTTCTCCTTTATCTCATCTCTAAGTATCTCAGAGCATTCTGTGCTGGGATGAACAAATTTTTATTCTTGTTGGAATTCTGCAACAGTACTATGGCTCCAGATGCAACAGTGTCAAATGGATGGATCTTGGATGGATCTTGGAAAGCTGTAGAGGGCTCTATTATTAAAAGTTCACCATGATACTAAAGAGATAGTAGGAACCAAATTCAGGTTTGGTGCAAACAGGCGTAACTCTTTTGAGCACGATAGAGTTGGCTTGGTTACAGCCGGGGCGGCTCCAGGCCCCAGCACGCCAAGCCATGGGAGCACTCTGCCGGTCGCCGGGAGGGTGGCAGGCAGGGTGCCTTCGGCGGCATGTCTGTGGAGGGTCTGCTGGTCCCACAGCTCCACCGAAGCCGCACGCCTGCAGGAGGTCCACCGGAGCCACGGGACTGGCGAGTGGCAGAGCGCCCCCGTTGGCATGACGCAGTGCTTGGGGCGGCAAAATATCTAGAGCTACCCCTGGTTACAGCATCATGGCTGCTATTCACAGTGTCTCCTGGGATCCACCATTACAACATTGGGCCTGCATTGTCCTGATCCTGAAATATGTCCTGATGAAACTGGGTCAAGAAAGAGACCCAAATGACATCACCACCTCCACTGGCTCCAGTTGAATCCTCAACTCCACCTGGGATGTGAGACTTTAGTGCCTGCTATCACCTCCCTCTCCCATGTGTCCTTTTCCTTCCCCAGCTTATTTCTTCTCTTTCTTATCCCTCTCCTTTTGCCTTCTGTCTAATAAAAGGCTGGCTTAGCTGGCCAAGACTGTACATTTTGCAACACTGGTGTAAACCTATAACCCATTGGTTCTCAAACTTTTTTACTGGCGACCCCTTTCACATAGCAAGCCTCTGAGTGTGACATCCCCCCTTATAAATTAAAAACACATTTTAATATATTTAGCATCATTATAAATGCTGGAGGCAAAGCAGGATTGGGTTGGAGGTTGACAGCTCGTGATCCCCCATGTAATAACCTCATGACCCCCCTGAGGGATCCCGACCCCTAGCTTGAGAACCCCTGCTATAACCAAAGAGGCAGTTAAAAATAATGCCGTGAGCATCCTGATGCTGGTACAGTTTGCCAAGTTTCAAAGTGGCCAGCTGTGGGTTGTGCTTGTATCTCTCCAGCAGTGAGGTTACAAGTGAAAGTTAACACTAGAGATAGAGCTCCATTTTCTATCTTTGCTGTTATTTTCTCTCACCTCTTGTGATTGTCTGTCTTGTCTCCTAGAAAGCAGGATTGGACTTTAACAATAAAAGCAACAATAACTGATCCAGCCCACCTCAACTAACTTTTTCTCTTTGCCTCAAAAAGAGTAGCTATTGCCCTCTTGATTAATACTGTTTAACAGATTGTCAGGTGTGTGTGTGCATGAGTGTCCTTCTAAAGACACTTTACAGCTTAAAATAATGAACAAGGGACATTGTTAAAATAAAAGCCTTAATATTTTACTGTATTTCCTTCTTTTTCTGAATCTTTAATAAAAAGTTAAAAAAAGTAATGGTTTTCCATGGTACTAAGGCTGAGGTCTCTGTATACCAAACTTTGTTTAAAAACTGATTAATGTTGGATAGTGACACGGTCATGTTAACACCTTTGACTGTGGGCCCATTTATTCCATCAAGATTAATACAACACCCTCATTTGTCTCCTATGCGCCTTTTAGAATGGAGGCAGATGTTCCCTACATAATGTTCATAGATGCAACAAAAGGGAAATTAGTGAGGAAATCTGCTCAACATCTTAGATGTCTATACAAATGCAAGGAGTATGGGAAATAAAAAGGAAGAACTGGAAGTATTAATCTGTAAACTAAATTATGTCATAATTGGCATGACAGAGATGTGGTGGGAGAAATCTCAGACCTGGAATATTGGTATAGAGAGGTATAACTTATTCAGGAAGGACAGGCAGGATAAAACAAGTTGAGGTTTTGTATTATACATCAAGAATATATGCATTTGTTCTGAGATCCAGAAGGAGCTGAGAAGCAGACCAGTTGAAAGTCTCTAAGGTAAAGATAAAAGGGGTAAAAAATAGGGCTGTCATGGTAGGCATCTACTGTAGACAACTAAATCAGGACAAGGAGGTGGCTGAGGCATTTCTAGAACAAACAGAAGTATTCAAAACACAAGACCTGCTAGTAATGGGGGATTTTAAATTCACAGACATCTGTTGGAAAACTAATATGGCAAAATACAAAATTTCCATTAAGTTCTTGGAATGTATTAGGGACAACTTTTTGTTTCAGAAAGTGGAGGAGGTAACCACGGGCACAGCCATTTTAAACTTTATTCTGACCATCAGAAGGAATTGATAGTGATTCTCAAGGTGGAAGGCAATTTGGGTGAAAGTGATCACGAAATGATAGATTTCATGACTGTAATGAAAGGAAGGAGTGACAGTAACAGAATATAGTCAATGGACTTAAAAAAAGCAGACTTTAACAAACTCAGAGAACTGGTAGGCAGGTCCCATGGAGAGAAAATCTAAAGAGAAAAGTTCAGGCAATTTCTCAAGGAAACAATATTAAAGGCACAACTTCAAACTATCTTGGTGCAAAGGAAAGAATAGGAAGAGGCCAACATGGCTCCATTAGAAGTTCTTTAATGACCCCAAAATCAAAAGGAATCCTACAAAAAGTGGAAACATGGAGAAGTTCTTTAATGACCCCAAAATCAAAAGGAATCCTACAAAAAGTGGAAACATGGACAAAGGACTAGTACAAGCATGTAGGGACAAAATCAGAAAGGCTAAGGTACACCTAGCAAGGACATTAAAGGCAATAACAAGAGGTTCTTTAAACACATTAGGAGCAAGAAAAAGACAAAGGAAAGTGTAGATCCTCTAATTAGCAAGGAAGACTAGCTAACTGATGACATCAAGAAGGCTGAGTCATTTAATGCCTATTTTGCTTTAATCTTTACTAAAAAGATTAATGGTGGGCAGATATTCAAGACCATTAACAACAAAGGGGGAGGATCACAAGCCAAAATAGGGAAAGAACTGGTTAAATTAGAATATTTAGATAAATTGTATGTATTCCAAGTTGGCAGGGTCTGATTCATCCTAGAATACTTAAGGTACTAACTGAAGCAATCTCAGAACCATTAGCAATTATCTTTGGCAACTCATGGAGGATGGGTGACGTCTCAGAGGAATGGAGAAGGAGAAACATACTACCTATCTTTAAAACAGGGAACAAGACGGACCCAGGGAATTATAGACCAGTTAGCCTAACTTCAAAACCTGGAAGGATACGAGAACAAATTACTAAACAATCAATTTGTAAGCACTGGTCCTAGAGGATTATAAGGTAATAAGTAATAGCCAGCATGGATATTTCTAAAACAAATTGTGCCACACCAACCTAATTTCCTTCACTGACAGGTTTACTGGCCTGGTGAATAGCAGGGAAGCAGTAAACATGATATGTCTTGATTTTAGTTAGGCTTTTGACACAGTCCTGCATGACATTCTCATAAGCAAACTAGAGAAATAGCTGAAATTAGTAAAAGGTAGATATGCAGCTGGTTGAAAGACCATATTCCAATAGTAGTCATCAATGGTTCATTGTCAAACTGGAAAGGTGTATTTAGTGGGGTTCCACAGGGGTCAGTCCTAGGCCTAGCACCATTCTATATTTTCATTAATGATCTGGATAATGGAATTTACAGATGACACCAACCTGGTGGAATGGAGTGGTTGCAAGCACTTTGGGAAGCAGGATTAGAATTCAAAATGACCTCAACAAATTGGAGAATTGGTCTGAATTCAACAAAATTAAATTCAATAAAGACAAGTGCAAAGTACTTCTTTTAGGAATGAAAAATCAGACGCACAACTACAAAATGGGGAATAAGTGGCTAAGTGATAGCATTGCTAAACAGGATCTGGGGGATATAGTGGATTACAAATTGAATATGAGTCAACAATGTGATGCAGTTGCTAAAAAAGTCTAACAACATTCCGGGGTGTATTAACAGGAACGTTGTATATAAGACAAGGAGGTAATTGTCCCACTCTTCAACGTTGGTGAGACCTCAGCTGTGCCCAGTTCTGGGCACCACACTTCAGAAATGATGTGGATAAACTGGAGGGAGTCCAGAGGAGGGCAACAAAAATGATAAAAGCTTTAGAAAACTGGGCATGTTTAGTCTTGAGAAAAGAAGACTGAAGGGGCACCTAATAACAGTCCTCAAATATATTAAGGGCTGTTATAAAGAGGACTGTGATCAATTGTTCTTCATGTCTATTAAAAGTAGAAGCAGCAGCAATGGGCTTAATCTGCAGCAAAGGAGATTTAGATTAGATATTAGGAAAAACGTTCTAACCATAAGAGCAGTTAAGCATTTGAACAGGCTTCCAAGGGAGGTTGTGGAATCCCCATTACTGGAGATTTTTAAGGACAAGTTGGATAAATACCTGTCAGGGATGGTCTTGTTAGCCAGACTGTACTTGTGGTGAACAAACAACTGGCATTCCATTTGCTAGCAAATTGGTAACAGTGATTATTGTTTAAGAAATGTCAAACAGCCTACTCAGCCCCATAGAAATCATGTAAGGATGGCAGAAATACTTTTGTTTTTCAGTATACATAGTGTTGCACCACTTACAAAACTAACAGTTCATAATAACAATGCCCAATGATAAAAACAAAAACAAGCAAACAAAAATGCTTCCAAATGCACTGAAAAAAATAATTCTCCAACCCTCTTAATTCAACCCACCTCCTCTAAAAACCATCTGAATAAATAGATGGGCCTTGAAAGGAGAACATATTCAGTTCTGTTGGACCATGTGAAAATCAAATTCCAGAATTAGGGAATTATCACTGGAGGGCAACCATCTCCCACATACATGTCAATCTAGGGACTGGAGTACTTGTGGCACCTTAGAGACTAACAAATTTATTGTGATCAATTGTTCTTCATGTCCATTGAAAGTAGAAGTACTAGTAATGGACTTAATCTGCAGCAAAGGAGATTTAGTTTAGATATTAGGAAAAAATGTCTAACCATAAGAGCAGTTAAGCACTGGAACAGGCTTCCAAGGGAGGTTGTGGAATCTCCATTACTGGAGATTTTTAAGGACAGATTGGACTTGTCAGCCAGGCTATACTTGTGGTGAACACTGTTAGTCTCTAAGGTGCCTGTCATAAACAGATAGTTAAAGGTTAATGCCTCTTTTACCTGTAAAGGGTTTGTCATGGTATAATTCCCCACTCTGAACCTTAGCGTCCAAAAGATGGGGTACCAGCATGAATTCCTCTAAGCTCAATTACCAGCTTAGAACCTGTAGCGCTGCCACCAACCAGGAATTCCAGTGCCTGGTACACTTTGGTCCCCCCAAAATCTTGCCCGGGGACCCCCAAGACCCAGACCCTCTGGATCTTAACACAAGGAGAGTAAATCCTTTCCCTCACTGTTGCCTCTCCCAGGCTTCCCCTCCCTGGGTTACCCTGGAAGATCACTGTGATTCAAACTCCTTGAATCTTAAAACAGAGAGGAAAATGCACCTTCCCCCCTCCTTCTCTCTCCCCCTCCCAGATTCTCCCTGAGAGAGACAGTAATCCTTATACAGAGAGAAATTAGCCTCTCTCTCCCCCTTCCCTCCTTTCTCCCCACCAATTCCCTGGTGAATCCAGACCCCGTCCCCTGGGGTCTCACACCAGAATTAAAAAAAACAATCAGATTCTTAAACAAGAAAAACTTTTAATTAAAGAAAGAACAAAGGTAAAATTATCTTTGTAAATTTAAGATGGAATAGGTACAGGGTCTTTCAGCTATAGCCACTGGGAATACTCTCCCAGCCTAAGTATACAAGTACAAATTAAAATCTTTTCAGCAAAATACCAATTTGAACTCCTTCCAGCCAAATACACACTTGCAAATAAAGAAAACAAACATAAGCCTAACTCGCTTTATCTACCTAGTACTTACTATTCTGACCTTATAAGAGCCTGTATCGGAGAGATTGGAGAGAAACCTGGTTGCACATCTGGTCCCTCTCATAGACTCATAGACTCATAGACTCTAGGACTGGAAGGGACCTCGAGAGGTCATCAAGTCCAGTCCCCTGCCCTCATGGCAGGACCAAATACTGTCTAGACCATCCCTAATAGACATTTATCTAACCCCAGAGCCCCCAGAGTGAACAACAACCAAAAACTAACAGCACACACAAAAACTTCCCTCCCTCAAGATTTGAAAGTATCCTGTCCCCTGATTAGTCCTCTGGTCACGTGACAGCCTGGCTCACTGATCTTGTTAACCCTTTACAGGCAAAAGAGAGATGAAGTACTTTTGTTCTATTAACTCTTACTTATCTGTTTATGATAGGGTTAAGAAGCTCAGTATACCTGGCTGACACCTGACCAGAGGACCAATAAGGGGACAAGATACTTTCAAATCTTAGTGGAGGGAAGTTTTTTGTTTGTGCTCTTTGTTTTGGGGGTTGTTCGCTCTTGGGACTAAGAGGGACCAGACGTCAATCCAGGCTCTCCAAATCTTTCTGAATCAGTCTCTCATGTTTCAAACTTGTAAGTAATAGCCAGGCAAGGCGGATTAGTCTTATTTTTGTTTTCTCAGCTTGTAAATGTTCCTTTTTTGCAGAGAGGATTTTACCTCTGTTTGCTGTAACTTTGAACCTAAGGCTAGAGGGGGTTCCTCTGGGCTATATGAATCTGAGTACCCTGTAAAGTATTTTTCCATCCTGATTTTACAGAGATGATTTTTACCTTTCTTTTTTTAATTAAAAGCTTTCTTTTTAAGAACCTGATTGATTTTTCCTTGTTTTAAGATCCAAGGGGATTGGATCTGGACTCACCAGGGATTGGTGGGGGGAAAAGAGGGGGATGGTTAATTTCTCCTAGTTTTAAGATCCAAGGAGTTTGGAACTGTGTTCACCAGGGACGTGGTGAAAAAGCCTCTCAAGGCAACCCAGGGAGGGGAAAGTTTTGAAGGGGACAGAAAGTGCTCCAGACACTGAAATTCTGGATGGTGGCAGTGTACCAGATCTAAGCTAGTAATTAAGCTTAGAAGTGTCCATGCAGATCCCCACATTTGTACCCTAAAGTTCAGAGTGGGGAAGGAACCTTGACAGTGCCACAAGTACTCCTGTTCTTTTTGTGGATACAGGCTAACATGGCTGCTACTCTGAAATCTAGGGACTCTCAGCTCAAAAATCTGAGCTGAACTCAGGTGTTACAGCAAAGCACCAAGATAAGCAGGGTCTTTAAAATACGCAGGACCCAAATCATAAAGGATTTTATAGGTGAAAACCAATGTATTTAACTGAGCCTAGAACAGAAGCAAATGCTAATGTGAGGATCCTTGCTGAGACTGCAAAGTCATTTAGCTTTGATATGGAGACTAGCATTGTGAAAGGAGTCCAAATTCTCTCTGAAAGATATGTGAACAGTATACAAGCAGGTAGGAAGAAGCTAATCAGCTGTCTGGAGGAAGATGACAAAAAATATCTTTAACTCTTATTATGCAGAACACTGTGATTTGAAGAATCACCTACTGAGGGACCATGTTTGGGCTAGTGTACTGAGCACTACCTGTACCAATAATAGGTACTAGAGCACTATCACTGCTGGTCATTTTCCAACTGTGTTTTGAGATGGAGACCAACAAGTATACTCATGCACTTTTATCTGTTCCAACAATACAAACAGTAGTACCTTATGAGTAAAACAGCTTTTCCCCCAATGATTAATTAAGATATTCATGCTGAACATTCTTTTCTTATATGTTTTCAAAATAAATGATGGCATGAGATCCTTGTTTTTAATTTATTTGTGCAGAGGGTAACCAGAAAAGCTGATAAACAAGGGAAGAGCAAACACATGAATCAAAGAAACATGAGCACTTGATTTCATCTCTCCTTCTCTCTACTCTCTCTAATCTACTCCAAGAAAGAAATACAACCTTTAAAAGTTTAACATTTTCTTAGAGCTATAAATGGAATGTGTTTAAGCTGCCAGGTGAAAAGAGACATTCTGCTGACCTTTCAGTTGCAACCTCTTACTGTGAGCTGAGCTGTGAGGAGTTGTAGCTGCAGCAGGAGGAAGATTGGAAATTATTCTTGTAACTGCAATTAGAAAGTTAAGGTGACTCATAGGTGCTGGAATTAGGCGTGCTGGCACACCTCCTGGCTTGAAGTGGTTTCCATTATATACAAGGTTCACAGTTTGGTTCAATGCAGTAGTGTAGCACAGGGGGAGCGAGTGAAGGTCCCGCTGCCAATATGCCGCTGAAGACCCGAAGCCCTGTCCTGTCAGTAAAAGCGCCGCAGCAGGTGGTGCCTTTTTTTTTTGCTCCCCCTCTTCCCTCCACTTAGCTACGCCACTAGTTCAATGGCTCTGAGCACCCCCACTATAAAAATTGTTCTATCATCCCTGTAAGGTGTGAGTCTTTTTGGTAGCCCTGGTATTTGTTAACCCCCTTTTCGATCAGCTAGTTAATTTAAAAGACAAACTTTTCATTGGCGCAGGAGATTCTGTACTTCTGATTTGATTTGAGAAGTACTTACCAAGATAAATATAATCAGATTAGCAACCTTTCTACGACCCCAAAATAATACTAGTTTTTAGTACATATACAGAGGTCTACATTTTCACAACATCCCTGTGAAGTGGAGTAGAGAATTTTATTATGTCCTTCTGCAAAAGCAGGAAGTAAAGCATACAGAGATGAAAAGCAAAGTTGTGCCTATTCCTGCATTGGTGCCCAAAGGGAAGGGAAGTGGAGACTTCCCCACATACCTAGGTAAAGGTCAGGCAGAATCCTAGTGTCTGGGAGTGCAAAGACTACTTGAATCCAGCCCTGCTCCTGGCACTACATTCCCCAGATGAAGTGACAAAATTGTTCAGGGCATAAGATCATAAGAATGGCCCATACTGGATCAGACCAAAGGTCCATCTAGCCCAGTATCCTGTCTTCCGACAGTGGCCAATGCCAGGTGCCCCAGAGGGAATGAACAGAACAGGTAATCCTCAAGTGATCCATCCCCTGTTGCCCATCCCCAGCTTCTGGCAAATAGTGGCTAGGGACACCATCCCTGCCCATCCTGGCTAATAGCCACTGATGACCAATGGCAAGGACTTTCTTTTACTATTACTTCTGGATGAAAGCTAAAAAATTTAAAATTTAAAATGTTGTGCAAATATTTTAAAATTCTGCATATTTTACTTGTCAACATAACACAATATAATCACACCAGTTTCAATTATTTTGGTAATTTATTTCAAATAACCTGTCAATAAGTGTGTCTGTAACAATGCAAACAACAGAAAAGATTCAGGAAATGTTTTTTGACAAATAATGACTTACAAGGCATATTAATACAGAACTTTAAATAATAATTCATTTAAATTATAATGCATAAATGTATTTTCCTTACCCTCAGAAGTTGTGCAAAGGCTTGGGGGAGTCAGGGGTAACAGAGGAGCTGAAGGAGCAGGAAGTAATTGCTGGGAAGGAGACTGGGAATGAACTTGGAGGGTTACTGAGTGTGAGTGGGAGAAGTATGGAACATTTTTTTGTGGGAGGAGGGACTGTTAGGGAGTTGGGAAGCCTCCCCATGTAGACCCTGGCTGACTCCTACCCTCTCCCATTCAGTCAGGCACATCTGTCTCCACCTCCCCCAGTCCTCATGCACCCTGTACTTCATCCCCATGTGTCCCTGCACCCTCTCACCCCCTGTCCCATGTGGCTCTTCAGTCCACCACTCCCTCACTCCATGGGGGCCTGTACCCTCCCTCCCATTCAGCCCCCACCCCAGTCTGTCCCCACCATATCCCATGCCTCCTCACTGGCCCCATAGGCAAGGTGCTGTGAGGAACTCAGTCTCTCCTTCTTATAGGCTGCTGACTGCTATGGTCGGTGAGCAGGCTGCCTGTGTTCTGGTGCCACAGCAGATCCTGGTGGGCAAAAGGCATAACTGTACCACCTCTCCAACAAAATGTATTCTCTGTGGAGAAAAAAAATCTGCAGGGGACCTCAATTTTGTGTGTTCACAGTGGTGCAGAATTCCTCCAGGTAAAGCGTCTACCACAATGGAGTCCCAATCTTAGCTGGAGCTCATAGGTGCTACTGTAGTAAATAATAATATGTAATAAAAATAATGGCTCCATCCCCCTACACATCACCCAGCAAACTTTTCCAGGGTGGTACAGCAACCACGCTGCCTGGTGGCCCTTGGAAGAAGTAAGCTTGATCCTGTTCCCTCACTGGTAAGAATCAGGAACAACTCCACTGAGGCAGTGGAGTTATGTTGGTGCAGAACAAGTGTGAGATCAGATTTAGGGCCACTATGCCTTTGTGAAAGACAATGTCTCTAGGAGCCCAGGAGGGTGGGTGCACCTGTGAAGCACCCTAATCACAGGCTGTGTGATTGTAATACTACCAACAATATTGAAAAAGGGCAAGCGGGATGACTCGGGTAACTCTAGGCTGATTATCTTGACATCAGTCTCAAGGAAAATCATGGGAAGCCTGATAAGGGATTCAACAGATAAATAATTAAAGCAAAATAATATAAATAATGCTAGTCACCATGGTTTTATGGAAAACAGATCTTACTAAACAAACTTGATTTCATTCTTTGATGAGATTAAAAAATTGTTTGATAAAGGTAACTACACTGGACCCTCACTAGAACGCACATCTATATAGTGTGAATTCGCAAATAACACAGTTGCGACCATGGATCCCAAATTTAATTACTTCAATTGCAATTCATTTTAATGAGGTCCCTGCTATAACACGATCCCCGTGTTAACGCGACACCACACATGGATCCCAAATCCCACGTTCTAGCGAGGGTCCGATGTATGTAGAGGGAATAACATACTTAGACTTTTATAAGGGATCTGACTTACTACTGCACAACATTCTGATTAAAAAATTTACATTATACAATATCAATAAAGCACATGTTAAATGGATTAAGAACTGGCTATCTGATCTCAAAAAGTAGTTAATTAGGAATTATCATTGAGGTGTTTCTAGTGGGGTTGTGCAGCAGGGGGTAATAGTATTGACTATTCAACCTTTTCATCAAAGTTCTGGAAGTAAATATAAAATTACTGAAGATAAAATTTGCGGATGACACAAAGATTGGTGGAGTATTAAGTAATGAGGACAGGGCAGTCAGAGTGTTTTGGATTGCGTGGTAAGATGGGCCCATTCAAATAAAATGCAATGTAATACAGCCAAATGTTAAGTTAGATAGCTAAAAACAAAGGATGCGGGCCATAGCTACGGAACAGGTGACGATCCTCAAAAGCAGCAACTCTGAAAATGATTTAGCAGTCATGCTGGATGAGCAACTGAACATGAGCTCCCAGTGCCATGCTGTGGCAAAAAGGACTAATGAGATCCTTGGAAGTATAAACAGTGGAGTAGTGAATAGGAGTAAGGAGGTGATTTTACCTCTGTGTACTGCACTGGTGAGACCAATACTGAAATACTGTGTACAGTTCTGGGGTCAACATATTCTGTGGCCTGCGTTGTGCAGGAGGTCAGACAGGACAATCATTATGGTCCCTCCTGACCTTGAAGTCTATGATTCTATATTAAAAAGTTGTGACTTTCTTGTGGTGAGAAATTTAAAGACCTTAATCTGTTTAGTTTATCAAAAAGAAGATTTAGAGATGACTTAATTCCAGTGTATAAATACCTTTGTGGGGAGAAAATACCAAGTACTTAAGGGCTATTTAATCCAGCAGAGAAAGGTATAACAAGAAACAATGTTTGAAGCCAGACAAATTAAAATTAGAAAATCAGGCACAATTTTTTAACAATCGGGGTGATTAACCATTGGAGCAAACTACCAAGGTAAGTGTTGGATTCTCCATCTCTTGGTGTCTTCAAGTCAAGACTGGGATACCTTCCTGGATGATATGTTTTAGCCAAACACAAGTTACTGGGCTCAATATAGAAGTAAGTGAGTGAAATTTAATAGCATGTGATATACAGGAGGTCTGACTAGATCAGTGGTCACCACCAGGTTGATCGCGATAGACTGGTTGATCCTGGAGGATCTCCTAGTTGATCATGATCTCCGGCTGTGCAGCGGGGCTGCCGCTAAGACAGGCTCTCTGCCTGCCCTGGCTCCATGCCGCTTCCGGAAGTGGCTGGCGCGGCCCCGCAGCCCTGAGGGTGAGGGGAAAGGGGTCTCTCTCCGCATGCTGCTCCTGCCTCTAAGCACTGCCCTCGCAGCTCCCATTGGCTGGGAATTGGGAGCTGTGGCCAGTGGGAGCTGCGGATGCAGTGCTTACAGAGGGGGCAGAATGCGGAACCACATGCTGCCCCCCTGTTCAGGGGCCGCAGGGGCACATTGGCCCTTTCCCGGAGTGGCGTGAGGCTGAGGTAGGCAAAGAGTCTGCCTTAGTGGCAGCCATGCTGTGCTGTTGACCAGGAGCCGCTGGAGGTAAATGCTGCCCAGCAGGAGGCCACACCCCAACCCCCAGCCCTGAGCCCCCTCCTTGAGCCAGCACCCCATAGCCCCTCCTGCACTCCAAACCACCTCCTACACCCCAAACCCCAGCTCTTACCCCCCTCCCAGAGCCAGCACCCGCACTCCCTCCTGCACCCCAACCCTCTGCCCCAGTGCTGTCCCCCTCCCAGAGCCAGCATCCTGTACCCCCTCCTGCACCCTAGCCCCCTGTCCCAGCCCCTCATCCCCAGCCCAGAGCCCACACCCCCTCATGAACCCAACCCCCTACCCCAGCCTGGTGAAAGTGAGTGAGGGTGGGGAGAGCGAGTGATGGAGGAGAGGGGGATGGAGTGAGTGGGGCAGGGCTTTGGGGAAGGGGCGAGGTCTCAGGGAAGAGGCGTGGTAGATCCTGGGTTGCCCTTAAATTCAAAAAGTGATCTTGGGCATAAAAAGTTTGGAGACCACTGGAGTAGATGATCCAATGGTCTCTTCTATCCTTAAACTCTCTCTCTCTGTGTGTCTATATAATCTATCTATGTAATCTGTTTTATACATCTGGCCATCACCATAGTATCTGAGCACTGTCTATGTAATAGCAATAGCAAAGTCCTTAGTGTACTTCAAGGAGTTTCTGGCACTTCTCCCTTTTTGGGGTCAAAACTCCACTTGGAGTAGGGATTTTTTTTGTTTGTTTTGGGTTTTTTTTTTAGTGGGCAGATTAGTATTGGTTTTGGAATAGAAGGGCATATTCATATTGGGAGCGTCATTTATGGTGGAAAGGCTTTCTCAAAGATGCCAGTTTTTGCAATACTTGCTAAAGATTGTCAGACTCTGGATTCACTTGAACTTCTGTGTATTTTCCTCAGCACACTGATTCTATTCTTTAAATTCTTTGAATCTGGGTTGCTGCGTTTCTAAGAATATAAGAACATATGGCTCTACTGGGTCAGACCAAAGGTCCATCTAGCCCAATATCCTGTCTTCCAACAGTGGCCAGTGCCAGGTGCCCCAGAGGGAATGAACAGAACAGGTAATCATTGTTATCCATTCCCTGTCGCTCATTCCCATCTTCTGGCAAACAGAGGCTAGGGACACCATTCCTGCCTATCTTGGCTAATAGCCATTGATGGACCTATCCTCCATGAATTTATCTAGTTCTTTTTTGAACCCTGTTATGGTCTTGTCCTTCACAACATCCTCTGGCAAGGAATTACACAGGTTG
Organism: Gopherus flavomarginatus; assembly: GCF_025201925.1. Lineage (NCBI taxonomy): Eukaryota > Metazoa > Chordata > Testudines > Testudinidae > Gopherus > Gopherus flavomarginatus. Next base: position 128,269,662 of record NC_066621.1, on the reverse strand, counting down.
ACCGCGTGTTGTGTGAAAAAATACTTCCTTTTATTTGTTTTAAACCTGCTGCCTATTAATTTCATTTAGTGACCTCTAGTTCTTGTGTTATGAGAAGTAGTAAACAACACTTCCTTATCTACTTTCTCTACATCAGTCATGATTTTATATCCCTCAATCATATCTCCCCTTAGCCGTCTCTTTTCCAAGCTGAAAAGTCCCAGTCTTATAAACCTCTCCTCATATGGAAGCTGTTCTATACCCCTAATCATTTTTGTTGCCCTTTTCTGAACCTTTTCCAATTCCAATATATCTTTTTTGAAATGGGGCAACCACATCTGCACACAGTATTCAAGATGTGGGCATACCATGGATTTATATAGAGGCAACATGATACTTTCTGTCCTATTATCTATCCCTTTCTTAATTATTCCCAGCATGCTGTTCGCTTTTTTAACTGCTGCTGCACATTGAGTGAATGTTTTCAGAGAACTATCCACAGTGACTCCAAGATCTTTCTTGAGTGATAACAGCTAATTTAGACCCCATCATTTTATATGTATAGTTGGGATTATGCTTTCCAATGTGCATTACTTTACATTTATCAACATTAAATTTCATCTGCCATTTTGTTGCCCAGTCTTCCAGTTTTGAGAGACCCCTTTTGTAGCTCTTTGCAGTCTGCCTGGGTCTCAACTATCTTGAGTAATTTTGTATGATCTGCAAATTTTGCCACCTCACTGTTTACCCCTTTTTCCAGATCATTTATGAATATGTTGAATAGGATGGGTCCCAGAACAGACCCCTGGGGGACACCACTATTTACTTCTCTCCATTCTGAAAACTGACCATTTATACCTACCCTTTGTTTCCTATCTTTTAACCAGTTACCAATCCATGAGAGCACCTTCCCTCTTATCCCGTGGCAGCTTACTTTGCATAAGAGCCTTTGGTGAGGGACCTTGTCAAAGGCTTTCTGAAAATCTAAGTACACTATATCCATTGGATCCCCTTGGTCCACATGTTTGTTGACCCCCTCAAAGAATTCTAGTAGATTGGTGAGGCATGATTTCCCTTTACTAAAACCGTGTTCTAAAGCAAAGATCATAGAGTTTATGAATATTTTCCCTCATTTCAAAGAAGCAAGTAGGATGTGGAGTATATTTTGCAGTTTGCTTTAATGTTTCCTTGTCTGTTATTTCACATTTTCTTTTGAAATGATATTTTTGTGTGGGAAAGGAGTTGTGTTTATGAAATATTAATATGCCTCTCTCTTAGTTGTGCAGAGGGGCACTGGATTTTTATCATTTACTTTAGCTTGGTTCTATAAGCTTTACTGAGTTTCTTTTTTGATTTCTGGATTCCATCTTGCTTTTATTTGCTGTTCTACTATTTTTACTGTAAAGTTCAGAAGCATTCTCCCCCCTAGTCTTTTTTATTTTCTTCTAATTCGTGCATTAGCTGCATTTTCTCTTATAATGTCAACTGTTCTTCATTTCTTTAGCTCTGAGATTCCCTCTGAGACCTTTTTCCACTTATGTCAAGCCAGGCCTACATTTAGGGCCCTTTGAATAAAAGAATACAAAACTTTCATGATATTAATGAGATTCACTGCATAGCATTTACTGTTACACAGTTAAGTGATTATTTGTCTTAACTCCATAGTGTGCCTCTGATATGACACCCTCCCACCCAAACACACAAAATTCTCCCCTAATCTGAGCTCTGTCAGGGCTGGTGTGGAACCATATTTGTTTACAATTATAACTGGGACTGGTAGCAATGTTTATTCTCAAGGTTGCCGAGCACTTCCCATTATAAGGCTCTTTTTTCAGTTGCATATAACTTTGCCAAACTTTAGCTGGGAAAATTACAAAAAAACAGCTTAGCCATTTTTGAGAACATGAGTAGGTAAAAATATATTGTTTGCTCATTTAAAAAAACTCTGATGACCCTTTCTTTGAAATGGGCTGGGACCCCTGTGCTTTGGAGCAGGGATTTCAAATTTAGCAGGGATGTGACTTGTTCTATCCTTGTAAAAATCTGCCAAAATTTGGCCAAATGATAAACTTTTGAAAAAAAGATCAGTTTGCACATGCTCAATAGACACTTACTAGAATGTCACAGCTAAGAATTCCAAAGATTCTGTCCTCACTGGGCATGCTCCAGCTCATGGCAGTAGGGGTTGAGTAGGACTTTCCCTCCAAATGCAGCTCTGTGCTTCTGTGGGCTGGGGCTGAACACTGGAACTGAAAGCAAGGAGACTATCTCTAATATGCTCTCAGTGTCCTCACTAGCCTTGGCTGACCCAGGCAGAAGGACGAAGCTCCCTGTTCAAATGCAGTGAAGAAAAGAGCAAGACCAACGGGATTGGGGGGTGGAGGGGTTGGGTGGGCGATGAGAGGGATCTGCCTACAAAACTGAAAGGATGCCCTCTCCCCTCTTGAAGAGGCTAGGGACCAGAAAAACATGGGGATCAACTGAATGTTCAGAATGACAAATGAAAGACCAGGAAGGGAGTGTGGGTGAAAGGTTCTAAATCAGGGCGCCAGAAGGGGACACTGAGCAGAGAGCCCTGGACGGTGCCCACTGCTCTGCAAAGAAGTCCAAGGAACCAGCGGACACCACACAAAGAAACTCTGCCCAGATATGTGAAGTGACAAGAGAGTGGAAATTCAGCGCACAAGATGGACAAGTTCTGAGGAATGAGGGCTCTGAAGAGAATGAGACTCTTGTCTATCAGTAGAGCCCTGCATGGATATATAAATGTGCATCCTCATCCAGTCCATGATCCGCAAAAATTATCTGCGGATAACCGTAGATTTGCAGGGCTCTACACTGGGGGCTGGACTGAGGCTCTGAGGCACCCCTCACTCCAGAGTCTGGTCGGGGAGAGTCGCGCTGGCAGGAGAGTTGCACCTGAGCAGCTCACTGCTCAGTGTCCCAACCCCCCGCCAAGGGCATGTGGAGGGACCCAGGCTCCCCACAGCTGCCAGGGTGTCTCTCCATGACTGGGTTCTGGCTGGGGAGGGGAGTGGCTCAGAGCTGCAGACCGGCCACAGTAAGAACTGGGCAGGCAGCTATGTAGGGGGTGGGGGGACTCCACCTGCCCTGGGTGTGGGGCCTGAGCAGCCCTTAAACCCTGTCCCTGCCCCCCAGACCCTCCGCCCAGGGCAGGTGGAGGATCTGCACCACCGTTCCTTACAGCTGCCCACTAGCTCTTACTGTCAGAGCCCTGCGTGGATACCATATTTGTATCTGCACCTGCTCTGGAATCTGCAGAAATAGTCAGCAGATATCTGCGGATGTAAAGCAGATACCCATGGATTTGCAGGGCTCTCTCTAGAGGATCCCTGTCTCATTTGCTGCAGAAGTTGGAAAATGTGTAGTGAATGAGGTGGAGGATTGCAGGAGAAAGGCAGGACTCATAGCATTTGCACTTAGGCTCCCAAATTACTTAGATATTTTTGAAAATTGTATCCAATAGCTTATAATAAGTCCCAGGCCTAAACTGAGCTTTGTATGGACATAGGAGTCCACCTGCATAGAGCTTTTTGCAAGACTGGAGCTTTAATCTGTTATGATATAAACAACCATGTTAAATGTATGTACCTGTGATCAAAAGTGTTATATAAAATGACAAGTAGAAAAAAAATGGATACAACTGGGACTCAGATGCTACATCTTTAACAAGGGAATATCAACTTCCCTCCCTCTTTTCCATGCATTCTGTATTATATGTTACAGCAGCTCATTTTAACACGCAGAACTGGAGCCTGTTAGTTTCAGCTCTGGCTACATCAAAGTCCCTCAGCAGAAACACATTTGAGTTGAATAACTGAGTGTATAAGCAGAAATACCGTGACTTTTAAATATTATTTGTAACTCCTGTAATCCTCTTTGACACAGTGTTGTATTCCTATTTAGAGTCCGTCAGAGTATGTTGTTGTCTAAACCACCAAGATTATGTATTATGCTGGCTAACGTACCTAGTATACTTTTAGATTATTTTAAGACAGTGGGCCATATTCTGTGTTGCAGGTGAGGAGTACTAGGAACAGCTGAGATGACAGGGCTTCAGAGATGCCCTTTGCACTCCCCTGATCCTGAAGACACTCTGCAACCAACCAGTCCCACTGTGTAGATTAGAGCAGCCTTCAGGTTGCTCTAATATGCACTGGCAGCTGGGGATCACCAGCGCATAAGGGAACTTAAATTATGTATTCCCATCCACTAGACACACTCCTTATACCATCAGTCAGGAATGGGGTGGTATAAAGTAACTATATGCCACACAAGGATTTCTCTACTCAGAGCAGATCCTTTAGGGAATAGATTCTACCAAATTTAGGGCAGTTGTGTCAGTGGATTGGTGCGAAGTAGCCAGAGCACAATCCAGGACTAGGGCCACTAAACTGCAGCCTTAATCTCATACAGATTTATTCGTATACTTAATGTTACTCTCATCAGTAATCCCCTTTACTTCGGTGGAACTGCTCACCTGCTCAAAGTCAAGCATATGCATAGGTTTATAGCATGGCACATGCTAAAATAGATTAGAAATTCTTACGAGTCTGATTCCTTCAAGAATGTGCTCTGTGTGTGGTTGGGAAGGAGGGTATGAATTTTATTAATCTCATGGTCTTAAATTTGAAGTACTCCAGTCACACAAGTTGTGGGGCCATTAAGTATGCTCTCAACACATCCTTGTGACAGGTTTTCCATTCGGTAGTTACGTCTTGAGTCCCAACCACCTGAGGACAATATCCACGTTATGAGATAATAAAACACACTTGGATAACATTCCATACCTATTTTATTATTGCAGTTGTTACCCCTTTAGACCCAAGCAGCTAGACAAAATTTTGGGGTCTTTCAAGTTGTTCCAGTTAGGAGACGAAATCGATGCAGAAGTTTGGTACCTTTGATACCATTCTGTTTATTTATGAGAATGTACAAAGTCCTGTTTTCCTAAACACAGGAGGAGTCAAACAAGCCAGAGACAGATTCACTGCTCACAGCACCAAAGCTCTTTCAACCAGCATGCCCCCAAAGCTCTCTTCCACAGGATCATTGTACCATGCTTGTTCTCAGGCTAGGCTGGAGCTTCTTGCTCCTTCTGTTTCTGTGGTGCTTCTCCTGTGTGCTCTCTCTCTTCTGCTTCTCCCTCACCTCCACCCTCACCCCTTCTCCTCTACTCCCTCATCCAAAACAGTACTCAGCAAAGCCCTCCTCCCACATAGTTTTAGTTCCTTGGCAGACTTGCACTTTAAATACTAGGGGCTAGATCCACAAAGAGATTTAGGTGTCTCATTGCCACTTTAGGTTCCTAAGTCAAAAATTTAGATCCTCAAAACTCCAACTCAGCTGCCCCCTAACCTTTTAGGTGCCTAACCCTATAAGTCCCTAGGTATCTAATTTTCCACCAGTAAAGTCCACTAAGCACCTAAAAATCTTCCAGTGAGCATGCACACAGCCACCTAAGTCCCAAAACCCAGAGCCGAAGCCTTGGCAGGATCCTCAAGCTAGGCATCATCTGTCTATCTCGCTTGCAAGGCCCAATCCAGTAGGTGTTCTCAGAGGATGCCAAATAGATTGGGCATGCTCAAAACACAGCTACCATCACCCATATAACTTTTAGCCCGGTAGCTAGAGCACTCACCCAGGATGTGGTAGACCGGGTTCAAATTCCTACTCTGCTTTATTTAAACCCACATCTTCCAGGTCAGTGCCCTAACAACTGGGCTCTGGGATATGCTGTGATTGAAGCTCTTCTGTTGAAGCCATTCCACTTTGTATAAATAATTAAGCAGTCATTGGAGCAGGAATTTTAACTTGAGCCTCCTAACTTAGTGCTCTAAACACTGTCATTCTCATGCTTTCTTTTACCCAATGAACTATTTATATAGAGTGGAACAGTGTCAACAGGAAAGACTGAGAAAAACCCACCCTAGAATATCTTAGTGTTTAGAACTGAGAGGCTGGAGACATAGGTCCAAATCCAGCAGAAGGAGGATTTGAACTTGGGCTTCCTATGCCCTGCATGAGTGGGTGAACCACTGGGCTAAAGGTTATAAACAAGGGAGGGACTATCTCCTCCTATGCCTAACTCCAGGAAAGGGTTCCTGGCTGTGAATTGTGAGCAAAGACAGGCTCTTCCCTCTAACCTGGATTTAGATGCCTAACAGTCTTTGAAGGGTTCTGCTTAGGCCCCACTCCTCTCCTTGGCATTTCCTATTGACTAGCTAAGGTGACCTGCTCAGTGTGTTGGCTTTTGGGGAACACCTTTTTAGTCACATCATTTTCCCCCTGCATTGCATAGGGAGCCTGGGTGCCTAACTCGGGGCTATGGATTCCATTAGGTGACAGGGTATCTAAAGTTAGGTGTTGCAATGCTAAGCCTCATCCCCTTTTGTGGACCTAGCACTAGGAGTTTTATATACTCAAATACAGCAATGTGCAATTTATATTTTCATTTTTATAGGCACTTAGGAAAGTGGCAGACTACTTAACTATGCAAATTTTATAAATATTCATTGCTATGCATGGTTAGCTACATCAAACCCTGTCTGGGGAGCAGAAGTATTTACTGTAAAAATCTCTGAGAAGATACATTTTTGGAATCCTCATGGAGAAGAGATACTTTATTAAGTAAATAAATACTTAAAAACTTGGTACATTGTGAATACTTAGAGGAAAATTAAACTAGCAATAGAAAACCATTAACCAGGCTGTCTTCATTAAACCTCTAGGGCATCGCCATAAACTGTCAAACACTGTAACAAATAGTACTGATATGGCACACATTTTTTAATGGTATTGCCTACACACTTTGGGCTAAACTCTGCCTTCCCATCCACTTGTGCAATGCCATGGCAGTCAACGGAGTCACACAAGTGTAAGTGAAGATAAAATATGGCCGTTGCTTTTTAATTGTGTGGCTGTGTCTATATGGAGTCATTCAGGTTTTTTTTCTTCTTGGCCACTTGTTGCATCATGTCTACAAGAGTTATTTATACATACTCGGTTCTGAGGTATCATCAAACATTTTTTGAATTTGCCAAGATTTTGTTTTAAATGATTTCCATATTCAAACTTTTGCCATATTATCTTTGGATGCAGATACGGGACCAATTTTGTCTTGGTACAACAACTGATTTTAATGCAGTGGCACTTGCTTACACTTGGGATGCTTACACTTCCTCTCAGTCTATTTTCCTTTCCTCAGCAACCTTACAAAATCTGGAGATACATCAAGACAGATGAGTAACAAGTAGTTTGAATCAGACTTCCCTAAGCAGAAATAACTTTTGCTTTCAATTAAATGTACACTTGATTTTAGCTGGTATAATTCTTACAAGAATGTGTTCTTTAAAAATGAACCTACAAGAGGTTATGGGACTAGGTAAGGAGGTGGAAGCCAGACAAAGTTTGCAAGATTTCCATCAAGATCCATGATTTTAAATATATGGAGGAGGGTTCACCTTGAAGTATGATGGCAGTCTAAAAAGGTGGCTACATGTGCCTTGCCCAAGGTTATACAGGAAGTGTGTCAGAGCTAGGAATAAACCCAGATCCTGAGTTCTAGTCCAGTGTATAACCACAAGACTATCCTTCCTTCCTTCTGGCTCTAACTGGCACAGCTGCACATGCACAAATGGGCCTTGATGAGGGTCCTGTCTGTGAACATTGGGACTACTGTCATCCCTGAAGCACCTATTAAGAATCTTCACATCTATAATCCAGACAAGTACTTGTGCTATAAGACCAGCTAAATGAACTCAAACTTAAATGGACTCCATTCTTTTAGGTTCAGAAGATACACGCTAATCAAAATCCACTCTTCACTGAGAGACTGTAAGTCTCTTTAACAGCCCTACCTCCACCTTAATTAGAAGTCTATGCTGGTTTGATGTCTGCTTGGGCTACAGTACCTTGCACTGGTAACCCTTTAAATAATGTAGCCATTGAGAAAAAGTATTCCACATTTCCCTCTCGTTGGGAGATTAGCCCGAAGCACAAGTAAATATATTATTGGAAACAAAGCTGAAGGACAATGTCTATTGGATGCTAGGCTGACTCATCGGAAAAATAAACAATTTCTAAACGGCAGAGGGCACAGTAAATCTAAAATGAATCATTTGGAAAAAAACAATGTGTGTCATTTATGTGTTCTTGTAGATACACATTCAGACATATGAATCAGTGAATAAAATAAAATCAACAACCAGACCAGTAGGAGAAAGATTCAGATTATTCATAAAGAAACAGAAACAGAGTATTTCTTCCTTGAGCTTCAATAGGTATCTTTCACAGTGTTCAAGGGTGCAGTAATGAAATGCAGGAACAAGTGTTCACTCTCATGTACTTGCCAAATTGGTAATTTCATTCTGTCCACCTAAAGTTTCAGCTGGATGCAACGATCTGTGTTTTCACTTTCTACTGTACGCATAGGACTGTTGTAGTATGCTCTTAAAGAGCTGCCTGCATTTTGGTGGTGGGGTGTTGTTATAAATTTATGTAGACTCAAATTGTCAAACATATCCATTAGTTTCGGTTGGCTCAATTTTTGGGTTCCTGACTTGACACTTTCTGCATCATACTTTCTGTGGGTGTTCACTCTTCTGAAAAGCCGTTGACCTCCAGTGGTATTGTGTGTGCTCAGCGCATCACTGAAAATCAGACTCCATGGTGCAGTGGGTGTCTACAGTTTGACACCTAGGAACCAAAGCAGCCAAAACAAGTGTAAGATTTAAAAAAAAAATTTTTTTTGCCATGGTTTATAAAAGTCTTTAAGATCTTTCAACATGAAAAATGCAACAGGAAAGTAAGATATGATTCATTATTATGCCTCATGCCCCAAACACCTGATCTTATGTGGCATTCTTAGAATATTGTGGAACAAGTAATTATATTCAACAGAATAATTGTAATAATATTTTGCACCTCTAGAGGCTTTCATGTGAAGATTTCAAAGCACCATACACTAGTTAATTCTTACAATACTCCCAATGCGTAGGTAAGGGACATTACATAGGTCAGATTATCCAATCAAATTTCAGTGAAGAGTAATTCTCATTTATACAGCTGTAAGAGAGATCAGAATCAACCCCAATTACTTCAGTGGGTGTTGAATCCATATATGTAAGGGCAGAATTAGTCCCTAAGGGTTCAAGTGGAATTGTGCCAAAGTAAAACCAGTGTGAGATCATTAGGGGTGGCTCCAGGCACCAGCACACCAAGTGCGTGCTTGGGGCGGCAAGCCACTGGGGGCACTCTGCCAGTCACCGCGAGGGTGGCAGTCAGGCTGCCTTCGGCGGCTTGCCCTCGGGACCAGTGGACCCTCCGCAGGCAAGCTGCCGAAGGCAGCCTGCCTGCCATGCTTGGGGAGGCAAAATGCCTAGAGCCGCCCCTGGAGATCATAGTTACATTCACAGTCCATTTAAGAGGGAGAAGGCTCTTTTTTTTTTACCACAGAAGGCTCTTTTTTTAAAGGCACTGGTTGGCAGAGTCCTAAGCTCTGCATGATTCATCAGCTGTTGTGTTTCTTTAAGAGAGGACTCTGTAGTACCTCAGCAGTGGGCAAAAAACTATGTTGCTATGGTAACCTTTTGTTGCACTGCAGGCATATGGAAACATGCAAGTCGATCTTTTCATAAGTTGCTCTGGAGCTGTAGTGACAACGAGAGCCCTATTATGTAGGGGATTTGTGACTGTATGATAGCTAATACATAGACCACTTGAATGTGACTGACTGACCCTCAGGGAGTTATATACTCCAGTGGAATCTCATTAAGTCTGGGTGGAGGGAAGGAACAGCATTAATGAACTGCCAAGACTAGTAAATTAAGTGGGGAATATCAGGTTCCTCACCTTTTGTCTTAACAGTTACTAATGGCAGGCAGCTAAATCCAGAGGTGTGCCGAAGAATCTGCATTTCCTCCTGATATCAGTGAGAAAGTTGCCAGTGCTCAGCATTTCTCAGAGATTGGCTCACAGCGCTTCATTAGTCAGAGGGCCCCTGGCTTGGCTTTACCAAACTGAGCAGCTTCATTCCCTAAAGTAACATGCAGATAAATTTAAGTTAGTTCCTGAGCTACTTTGTTGGGCTGAGTCGAGCTGACAAAAATACATACAAATAACTCAAGAAAAGACAAAAATACTGAATGAGCCTTCTCCCTTTCCCCCTGGAGAGCAGCAATTCTAAAGACACACAGAGATGCACTGTAAAAATGATATTGTCTACTGCTCTTCCCAGGTCACGGATATGCAATTCTTACAGTAACCACTGTTTTCCAAGTCTGTGTGCTCTGGCCTCCATTTAATTATTAGCCGCTACTGGTTTATATGTTTTCCCTCATGAAAGGCCAGAGTTGTTATAATTAATTATTTATCAAGTGCTGTGAGTGCACATGCTTTACAAAACCCAGCAGATGGTCCCTGTTGGCGAGAGCTTACATATTAATAAACAGATGGAACACACACTTTTAGTTACGGGATAGTGTGCAGAGGACATTGGCAAGGAGAAAGACATGGGAAGGATTCATTAGAGAAGGTGACTTTAAGGAGGGGATTGAGAAAGGAAAAGGAATATATGGGTCTGTTCCTGCCTAGCTAGATGGGGATGCAGAAGGCCTGGAATGCAGTGGAACCAATGAAGTCAGTGGAATGAGAGGCTGACTCTACCATAGTGAACAGAATGACTGAAGTGCAGACACAGGGGAAGGCTGATAGGGCAGCCAGGGGAGATGACTGAAAGGAGCATAGTAAATATAGAGAAGTCCAGGAGTCACTGCAGCAGACTTCAATCAGCAAATGGAAAAATCTCATTTTCTCTAATATGCCTTGAGTTGCTGGCTTGACAACCTTTCCTGAGTAATTAGGTTGAAGATGTGTTGCTTTTAATCGCCCTCCCTGAAGTACCGGGGTTTTGCATTAAACGGTTGGCTATAATATAATTACTCCTGTCTGTCATATCATGTGATATTATAATCTAATTCTGCACAAACATCTTGCCATGTTCACATTTGCTACTGAATAATTGTGGCTTTGGTTTCATGGTGTATGGCCTGTTCAATCAGTCTCTAATTATAGTGCTATCTGGAGGTATGGTTGACATACCTGTATAATTATGTTTACTGTTAATAATGCAAATTGAATCTGTTAAATTAGTCAAATCAGCCATCATCTACTCACTTGTAATAATTTATATGGCAGTATTTTCAGCTATTTAGAGAGTGCACAAGCACAGTCAGGCCTGGTCTACACTACGCATTTATACCGAATTTAGCAGCGTTAAACCGATTTAACCCTGCACCCGTCCACACAACGAAGCCCTTTATATCAGTATAAAGGGCTCTTAAAACTGATTTCTATATTCCTCCCCAATGAGGGGAGTAGCACTGAAATCGGTATTGCCATGTCAGATTAGGGTTAGTGTGGCCGCAATTTGGCGGTATTGGCCTCCGGGCGGCATCCCACAGTGCACCATTGTGACCGCTCTGGAAAGCAATCTGAACTCAGATGCACTGGCTAGGTAGACAGGAAAAGCCCCGCGAACTTTTGAATTTCATTTCCTGCTTGCCCAGCGTGGAGCGCTGATCAGCATGGGTGGCCATGCAGTCCCAAATCCAAAAAGAGCTCTAGCATGGACTGCATGGGAGATACTGGATCTGGTCACTGTATGGGGAGACAAATCTGTTCTATCAGAGCTCCATTCCAGAAGATGAAATGCCAAAGCATTTGAAAAAATCTCCAGGCTATGATAGACAGAGGCCACAGCAGGGACTCAACACAGTGCTGTGTGACAACGGTAACGGAAAGCCAAAGAATCAAATGGATGCTCATGGAGGGAGGGAGGGAGGGGGGACTGAGGACTCGAGCTATCTCACAATTCCTGCAGTCTCCGAAAAGCATTTGCATTCTCGGCTGAGCTCCCAATGCCTGAAGGGTCAAAAACATTGTCGCTAGTGGTTCAGGGAATATGTCGTCAATGTATCCCCCCTCCATCCCTTCAAAGAAAAGGGAAAAAAATGGTTTCTCACCTCTTTTCAATGTCACCGTATGTCTACTGGATGCTGCTGGTAGACGGAGTGCTACAGCGCTAAACAGCAGCATCCTCTCCTCTCCCCTCCCCTCCCCGGTGGCCAATGGTATGGTACAAAATGATTGATAGCCATCCTTGTCATCATCCTGTGAGTGCTCCTGGCCTCGGTGAGGTTGGCCGGGGCACCTGGGCAAAAATGGGAATGACTCCCGGTCATTCCCTTCTTTAAGCTTTGTGTTCTGGAGATTCAGTCGTGGCAGATGGTGCAATAGGGCTGGTAACCGTCCTCATCATAGCAGCTGGAGGCTGAGCTCCTCTCCCCCCACCCCTTTTCATGTCTAATGGAGATTCTGGACTATCATAGCAGCGGGAGGCTGTGCTCCTCTCCTCCCCAACCCTTCAGTGAGTAATGGAGATGTCCTGCCTGGAATATCACAGCAGCTGGAGGCTGCCTCCCGCTCATTTTATCTCACTAAAAAGTCAGTGTTTCTTATTCCTGCATTCTTTATTACTTCATCACACAAATGAGGGGATGACTGCCACGGTAGCCCAGGAGGTGTGTGGGAGGAGGGAAGCAACGGGTGGGGTTGTTGCAAGGGCACCCCCTAGAATGGCATGCAGCTCATCATTTCTGCGGGATATCTGGTGCTCTGACCCGGAGCGGCTGTGCTCTCTGGTTCTCTAGTAGACTTGTCCCATATTCTAGGCAGGACTGACTCTATTTTTAGACAAAATATAAAGAAGGGGATGACCTGGGAAGTCATTCCCATTTTTGTCCATGCGCCCCCGGCCGACCTCAGCGAGGCCAGCCAGGAGCACCCATGACAGCAGCAGACGATACAATATGACTGGTAACCATCATCACCAATTTCCAAAGCAGCAGATGGTACAATAGGGCTGGTAACCATGTCTGCTACCTTGCAAAGGCAAATGAATGCTGCTGTGTAGCACTGCAGTACCGCGTCTGTCAGCAGCATCCAGTACACATACGGTGACAGTGAAAAAAGGCTAAACTGGCTCCATGGTTACCATGCTATGGCGTCTGCCAGGACAATCCAGAGAAAAAGGACATGAAATGATTACCGTTGCTTTCACGGAGGAAGGATTGAGTGACGACAGTTACCCAGAATCACCCGCGACACTGTTTTTGCTCCATCATGCATTGTGATCTCAACCCAGAATTCCAATGGGCGGGGGAGACTGCGGGAACTATGGGATAGCTACCCACAATGCAACGCTCTGGAAATCATCACTAGCCACGGTACATGGACGCACACTGCCGAATTAATGTGCTTAGTGTGGCCACATGCACTCGACTTTATACAATCTGTTTTAAAAAAATGGTTTATGTAAAATTGGAACAATCCCGTAGTGTAGACATACCCTCAGTTCCCATTCAAGGAATGAATGAAGCAAACAAAAGGAAGTAGGATCCAAAGGCCTCTTGTAAAAGTGGCAGTTTTGATATTTACTTTCAAATGACAGCAGCATCCATTGAGCACCTTGCTTTATAATACAACATTTTGCTAGGTTTAGCAAGTTATTCTAGCCTTAAGAATAATTCATATGTTGAGGAATACATACAGATACTTGAAGAGTTTTACTATTTTACATGTCAATAATGTGGTGCCTTACATATCACATTTCCTTTCATTGTATGTGCATACATTTCACATAGCTCACAAAAAAAAATTTTAACCTGAATTTTATTTGCAAAGCACAAAATTGACAGCTGTGTATAGTGTTCCTTTTGATGGCAACATGTGACATTACAGTGTATTTGGCAACAGGCCATTGTGTGCCAACTCATCATTAGAGATCATTGATGTTGACTTTATGTCATCTAAAAGCATTAAATTACATCAATAGTAGGTTTATAATACTCTACTTAGTGATCACTTTATTAGGATTTGTACATTTCCCCTAACATAATAGCAGGAATTGAGCCAGAAGAATACAAGATCACAGAAGTTAGAGATGGAAGAGACCTATGACACATAGATCATTGAGTCCATTCCCTGGCAAGAGCAGCGGGTGGGGAACTGATTAGACTACTGCCAAAGTTGGTGTGGGGGAGTGTTTTATGTATCATAGATATATTGTTGCTGTGTTTTCCTAAGTTGATGCTGTGTTCCTTTTCTACCTAAGAACGTTTTCTTTGTGTGATGGATCTGCTAAGCTGGAGCTACAACTCCTACCAGCTCCCTTCCTATTGTGCATCCCCTTCCCTCCTGGCCTGGTAAGGGGAAAGGTCCTGGCTCTGATCAGGCTCTGGGAAGTGGTGGCCATGTGGCTATCCAAGAGCTACAGAGAAGCTGGATACAGAGGACACATGGCTAACCAGGATCTGCAAGGAAGCTGGATGCTGAAGCCACATGGAGAGCCAGGCACTGCAGGGAAGCTGGAGGCAGAAAAACTTCCCTGGGAACCATATGCAGAGATGTGTGTTGAACAGCCTGTGACTGCTGGACATTATAGCTGGGACCAGGTTGAGTGGGACTTACGGGGAAGCAGCAGACAGCCACTGCAGAACAGCCCCAATGAGACACTAACCGGGTCTGGTCTGGAAACCTGCAAGTACCTATTTCTTGAAATATCCAGTAGAGACTGGGCAGGAGATAGCACTCTAAGCACTAGGCCTGACTCTCGACTGGACTGCCCCAGGGACCCAAACATTTACTGCTATTGTTCACTTTAAACTGTAACTGTTTCAGACTTTGTACCGGGGTATATGAAACCTTTCCCTTCCCTGTCAGCCCTAATAAAATACCATTTCCCTTAGCCATATGCCTGAGTGGTCACTGGGACCCACCAGTGCTAGCACTTATGAGGCTTAGCTGCTAAACTGCCTACAGTTCTTGCCTCAGAGTCATGGTACACCTGGCATGCTACTAGTACTCTAGCGGGTTGGTATACTGAGCAGCTCCAATAATTTAGATTTGTTTCATTCAGATAATCAGTGTTTGTGAGTGGGGAAGTATTGCCTATTAAGGAAGGTATTTAGTGATCCCAGAAATTCTGTGTTGGGACTTGAGTGGGAGATGTTTGTAAGGTTTAAAAAAGTCTCATAGCTATTTGAACCCCACCCTTGTTGCTGCTGACAACACCTAGCAGAAGGATTACACTTGTACATGTGAACAGGCACATGGCTGGTATTTCAGAATCAGGGTTACAGTGCATGAAGTCCCAAGAATGACAGAACACATTTTAACTGTCATAATCCCGTTAGCTTTATAGACTGTCAAACACAACAATCTGTCCTGAAAAGATCCTTGTAAATAAACTTTGTCAGAGAGAAGTATCTGCTATGTGGATGTTAGAAAATATATTCTAATAATCATTTGGCACAAGACCCCTGATGTCCCTGCGGCATGCACACAGATCAAGGGTATTTAGACAAAGCTTTCAAAGTAGAGTAGGTTAGGCCATCACTGGGTTGTCTGAAAATTGCTATAGTCCAATAATTTTAATTGAAGTAGCTTTAGTTATTTTAAATTCAAAACTATTTTTTTAAACTGGTGTGAGTTTATTAGATGTGAAAGTGTTGTGCTGAGCTTTTCAGAATAAACTGCCCTCTTTACCTGCAGAACAATTAAAACATGGCCAGTGCCAATGCTAGCTTCCCTAGTGTGCCCCATCAGTGTGGCTCAAACCCAACCTGGAGGGACCTACCTTGTGGCTAAGGGAATAGCTCAGTGCCACAGGATTCTTTGCTGCTTTTACATATTTGTTTAATATTTTGACTCTCTCAGCCTGCCAACAAGGATGCCACTTAATGCCTGCTGCCATGGTATTTTTCTGTTATTTGGGCTCCTGTTTATTGGGAAACAGCTTGAGATCACAGAACTCATTTGCAAAAACCATTCAACAGGCAAATCTTTTGGTAAATCTTTCAGCCACTGTTGACCTGGGATACATTTAAACCAACAGCCTAACAGTGAAAGGCTCCATAGGCTTTTATCCCACTCTCCTTCAAACTTACTTCTCCAGCTTTGTAGTTTCCTATCCAAAAACTGATCAAGCCCAAGTAGCTTTAGCACACAAGATGGGGCACGATCACATCACATGGTGTTATGCCTGCAATTATGACAGATAGCTTGCATTTATCTAAATTCAAAGTGAAGCTGGGAATGTTCTTTTAGAGTAATATCAATACTTTCCTGTCAACTCTCTAATGAAGAAGGCTTTGCCACCGAGAAAAAAAAGCCACCGGTTTGTTAATGGTTCTTTATGTCAGAATGGAAAATTCCTAAAGGGGCATCATAAGCATTTGCAAAACTAGAAAAATTCCAGCTGAAAGGGGATGTTTAACACAAACCGTTGGTTTGGTTGTGAATGTCAGACTTAATGACGTTGCTTTGCATAAATCTCCTACTTCTGGAGGGCTGGCCTTAGCGCCAAAAGTAAAATGAATTCGATGACTCAGCCTAACAATCCCCTCCCATCAAGACCTTGCAAAAGTCATCACCAGTTCAGCCCAGTTTTCAGTCTATGCTGTGGAAAGGACCTAGAGTTAGAACTAGCAGGGGTTACTTCAGGTCACACCTGCAGTGGCACATAGGAAGAGCACTGGGCAATGCCTGCCAATGACATCAGTGCTTGAATTTTATCAGAAAGACAGATGGATTTGAAAGAAAGATAGTAACATTCTACACAGCATCTAACAGATTGGTGGGAGCTCAGAGAAGAGCAACAAAATAATGAGGGTTTGGAGGAAATGATTTATGAGGTAAGATTAACAGAGTTCAATACATATAGCTTGTGTGTTTATATATGTGTGTGTAGTGGAGAGGATTGAATAGTAATCTACAAATATTTATATTACAGTGGGTGGTACTTGGGGTTATAGCTATAAATTCTGGGCTGAAGTTGAAGAAGGAAAATATAGGCAGGATATTAGAAAACATATCCTGACAGAATTATTCGGTGGAGGAAAAGTCTTCTAAAGGAAGAGGTGGAAACCCATTACTTAGGGCTTTTACAGCTAGATTGGACAAAACATATTATAAGGAAAAATCCTGTACTGGCAGGGAAATGGATTTAATAATATCTGACATATGTATGATAGTTTATGGGTGGGGCAAGGGCAATTCTCTGATCTTATGGTTACCACTAAAAATTCACCGAATTGTTGGAAGAGAAATGCCCTTCTTAGTCTCATTTCAGACGAATTCCGGGGCGGAGCTTGCCAGAAGATCTCTTTGTGTGTGTCTTGCCCTCCCTTCCTTGAACAGATGTGTCTCTGCATTCTGCATTGTCTCTCACTTAGCTATATATCTAGTATAGCCCTAGGTTGTTCGATATTTTCTAGTTATCCCTTGCTCATTATATTGTTGTGTTTTTACTGGTTAGCGACATTATGTCCGGATGCTATACATGTATATAGCAAGCAGTACAACCCAAGCATAATGTCTCGCTAACCAATAAGGGCACAGCTGCAGAGAGAAATAAGTGAAAGACAATTAGAAAATAGAGGCCATCCTAGAACTGTCCTAGATACATGGCAGACTAGGAGACTAAACAATGACTAAGGGGATTTGATAAAGTGTAAACAGCAGTGAGGAAGGAAGAGTTTAGCTTAGAAGAACAAGCAATAATAGGATGGAATCAAGAGAAGGAGTAGCAATAGCTTAGCTAAGTGGTGTCTAATTGAGTATATGTGTGATATGGAGGGGGAGGAACAGGGTAACAATCTACAAACATTTAAAAGGGATAAACCCTAAGGTGGGAGAATGATTATTTCGCTTGATACAAGGGAGTATAATTATGAATAATGGGTTGAAAGTTAGAAAGGGAACATAGCCTTGATGTTCAGAAAAAAAATTCCAGACAGTGTAAAATATGAGACTGGGGGGTATTCTCCCACAGTTCTGAGACATTTAAAATTACAATGAACGAAGTACTGAAACATATATTGTAAGGACCAGTCCTGGTTTGGCAGTTGGATAGGGTAGATTATCTAATAGGTATTTTCCATCTCTGTCTTCTAGGGGAGTACGTGATATGTTCATAGAAGTACAGATGGTTTTCATTTCCAATACTTGGTTCTGCAAAATACAGCTTTTGCTGGCATTTCTTTATTCTGAAGAATTGTTGAGATTGTGGTCTTTGAGCAGTTTTTTTTTTAAACTGGAGATGTGATGGCAAAGTTTATATAATATTTGAAAGTAGAATTCCCAACAACACATTTAATTGACATTAAATAGAACATTATTGTTACACTGAAGTGAGAATTCATAGAATCATAAAATCATAGAGCATTAGGCTTGAAAGAGACCAGAGGAGGTCATCTAGTCCAACCCCTCGCTCAAAGCAGGACCAACCCCAACTAAATCATCCCAGCCAGGGCTTTGTCAAGCCTGACCGTAAAAACCTTTAAGGAAGGAGATTCCAACACCTCCCTAGGTAACCCATTCCATTGCTTCACCACTCTCCTAGTGAAATAGTTTTTCCTAATATCTAACCTAGACCTCCCCCACTGCAACTTGAGACCATTTCTCCTTGTTCTGTCATCCGCCACTGAGAACAACTGAGCTCCATCCTCTTTGGACCCCCCCTTCAGGTAGTTGAAGGCTGCTATCAAGTCCCCCCTCACTCTTCTCTTCTGCAAACTAAAGAAGCCCAGTTCCCTCAGCCTCTCCTCAGAAGTCTCAGCCCAGGAGAATTCTCTCAGCCCAGGAGAATGCAGAGATGCTGCACATTTCATGATGCACTGCAGAGTTTTCCCAACCTTAATGCATTTTGTTGCATTCTGATGGCTGTGGGTGTCTGGTTTGCAACATCATATTTCTGGATAATTGTAAAGCACATGAATCTCTGTACAGTGACTGAAAGTAATAATTAGCCAGTCTGAGTGCAGACCTTTCATAATCACTGTACAGTTATTTCTTAATAAATGTCCTGTGAATACATGCATCTCCCTACTCTGGTTGGCTTCTATGATCCCTCTGCTTTGACTGTGCCTGGTACCAAATGTTGCCTCAGCTTCTCACCTGAAGCAGAAATACTTGTAAGAGTAAATAATAAAAAGCAAAGAAAATGGGGCTGTCAAACCAATAAAATGGACATTATTTAACCAAAGGAAAAAAATCTAACTCCTTTTTTTCCTCCCGCCATCTCCACACAGGTCAGCAAGGTCTTGTTCCCAGGATTATTGCAATACAGGGTGTTATGTTTAGACTTGGAAGAATTTGATTATTATAATTTTGACAGATTCTGTTTATTTTTAAGCATTTTTATTTCTATCAATTTAAATGTTCACAGTTGTGGAACATTATGAGAGGATCAGACAACAATCATTTAATGACAGAAGACATTGAGATTCAAAAAGTTAAAGATTTATAACCATTACAACGCAAGTTGTCAGCATCACATGTCCAAATATACAATACAAATATCATCACATCACTCTGAGCTCTCAAGCAGCATTTTGCTTTGTCTGTCTATAAGTTTAGATGAGCAATGGTTGGTTTTTTTGTTGGTTTATGTGTGTATGGTGAAATTAACAATTACTAACACTCACCAATAAAAGTCTAATCCTTCTGGGACTAATTATGTTATCTGTTCACTTTGAAAGATACAGCCCTGATCCCAAACAAAAATATTCTGCAGCTGTTCCAGGAAGAAGAGCTTTGCAACTTGCACAGTGGGAAGGTGGGTGGATGGGATGGAGGACAGGGTCAAGAGGGACTTAGAGGGTTTAAACAAGTCACCTTTCAGCAACATGTGAAGTTAATTAATAATTTCAGTGTACTAGTAATGACTGAGGGCGTTTTCCATTATCTGGATAATAGCCATACTATGAGCGGAATAAAGCCCAAGGCCTTTGGCCTTTCAGCCCAGGATACAGTTATTACTTTTAAAATCGGAAACACCTTCAGGTTAACATTGTGATAATTAAAGGACACTATCGCCATTTTATTTCTGAACAAGGTTATTTGGAAAATAGCAATGAGCCATCTCCAACTGCTCCTGACTTCCATCAATATTTTACCATTTCCACTGTCTGTTGAGAGTGGGATATGTTATGTTATAGAAGCAGCCCTGGTGAATGTTCTCCTCTGGGCTACGAATGACAGGCAGCATCCATACCCATTATTCTGGATCTCTCTGCAGCTGTTGATCATAAGATATTACAATTTCCCTTTCTTTCAACACCAGTATTCTGTTTGGAAATCATCCCTTCACTGAACAGTAGAAGATGTACAGGACCTGGCAGGTCAGCTTCCCAATGGAGGGGAATTGGGTGTAGTATAGATATAAATTGTTCTCTTTACACACATACACCATCTTTAAAACAGAGTAGGTCCAACAGCATGCAGGGCATCCCTTTTTTTAGGAATATCAGTCAGATATCAGTGCCCAATTCCCAGAGAGTAACTCTGCCTCAAGAATTACTCTAATCAGAGACAAATGGCAAAGAGAAAACTCTCCTGCTGCTCTGTCATCTCCTTTTCTAAGAACCATCGCTGACTACACAGAATAATATAACAAAAATAGAATAACACAGCATGTCTACCCAAGACTGAACATTTTGCATACATGAAGAAAAAGACCTTTGAAAACTATGTAAAAGTGCTCCTTGGTGATACTGTCATAGCATTACTTGATCATCTCAAAGATCCAGCAACTGTGACCAATGGAGCTCAGAGATGGCTCCGCTCCTTCTTTGCTCATCCAGATAGTCATTGTCAACAGAGCCTTCACCTGTGAAGTTCACAAGGCTACATTCACTTCCACATATAAATCAACATTTACATCAAATTACCGATGGAGATTGTAAGACACTGTGGTCTTAAGTGCCATCACTATGTAGATAACATTCAGTTCTGCATCCACTTTACAGCAACTACATCTCAATTATACCCAATGAGACAAGCACTTGGATGAACAGCAGCTAAGAAACCAAATTTGGACACCATGGAGGAAATGCTGATGGGAAAAGGTAAACATGGTGAAGAACGAGCCGAGACCCTTGAAAGAAAAGGTGTGTTTGTCTCATTAGAGAGATGAGGTGGGTGAGGCAATATCTGTTATTAAACCAACTTCTGTTGATGAGAGAGACAAGCTTTTGTACTATACAGAGCTCTTCCTCAGGTCTGGGAAAGGTACTCAGAGTGTTACAGCGAAATGCAAGATCAAAGAGATAGTTTAGTGCAGGGGTCGGCAACCTTCAGCAGGTGGTCCATCAGGGTAATCTGCTGGCGGGCCGCAAGACATTTTGTTTATGTTGACCATCCACAAGCACAGCACCCTGCAGCTCCCAGTGGCCACGGTTCACTGTTCCTGGCCAATGGGAGCTCCAGGAAGTGGTAGCCAGCACGTTTACAGACTGCTGTAATAAGCCACAAATCCAATGTCTTTATTAAGACCATTATTTTTAGTGTCTAGCAAAGTCGTGAATTTAAGCTCCCAGGCTTGTCTTTTGAAAGTGTTGTGCAAGTTTCCTTTGAGGACTGGTTTCATACACATAGTTATTATTGGGGCATTTAGTGCATTGGATGAGGTATACCCATGGCAGTGCGTGGAGCCCCCAGCTCCACCCCTTCCGCCCTCAACCTCCCTGTGGCCGGAGCCCTGAGACCCCCCTCAGAGCATATTCTGTGGTAGCTGAATGCCTGGCTGTAGATAACAGATTTCTTAGTGTGTTTGGGGTGTTTGTCCCATTGTCATAAGAATTCAGAGCCTAGGGATCCTCTGGGACTCCTCCCTGGTGCTGGATACCCAAATAGCAACACCTGCTAAAAACATCTTATTTAAAATATATGTAAGTTAAAGAGGCTAATCTCACACATGGCCTTGTAAGGGCACTGAATCTATTTCACTAACCAAACACAATGATTATCGCATGGTAACCAGAAGTGTCTGATTTGTTCTTGCTATCAGGACTTGTAGATACACCACCACTAGTGGAATGAGTTTGCACAGTGAATGACAGTATTGCAAATTACATCTTTTGTCAATTTCTCCTCAAGCCTGGACTGAACCATCTGCTAGAGTTGTTTTATATCACAGAAGACAAATTAGAAGCAGGAGTCTCTAAAGCCGTCCAGTCTAACACAAGCAAATACATATTTCATAGATCCCTCTGCCAGTTAAGAAGTGTTTGGACATCTAATTACAGATATGACTAAGAATATTAGATCAAAGGCCCAAAAATAATCAGAGTACCCATATTTCAATCTCTAATACAAATAAGATTAGCAATCGAGTAGTCCATTCATGGAAACTAACCAGATTTCATATTCAACATTAGCATTATTACACTTGTCACATAAACGGGCTGTACAGATTCTCAGCTTTGCCCGTCTGATAAAACTGCCATTTCATTTGTTTTCTCCTCTGTGTAGGGCACCCTTTGATGCTTTCCCATCGATTTATTCTATGGATGTGTGTGGTGTAGGTTGATAGGAACATTTATTGAGGAAATAATCTAGCCATCATGGATGAAACAGCGTACAGGCTGTATTACTGCTGAGTACATAGGCAGGGTGACCATATGTCTCATTTTGGCTGGGACAGTCCTGTTTTTAAGAGCTGTCCCGGATATCACAACCTTTTGGGGGAAAACCAGGCATTTGTCCCATTTGCTCTTGCCTTAGATGGGCAATGGGGCATGGAAGAATGTTTGGTCTGTCAGCCCCACCCCAGGCAGGCTCAGACTGACAGCTCGGATTGGGCTGACAGCCACATGCAGCAGGGCTTGGGCTGTCAGACTGACAGCCCCATGTAGTGAATCTCGGGATGTCAGTCCTGCACAAGTGGTCTTGGGCTGTAAGCCCCCACAGTGGGGCTCAGGCACTCAGCAATGCCAGGTGGCTTGGGCCAGCCGCCCCGTGTCCTGTTTTCAGTTTACGGAAATATGGTCACCTTATACATGCAGTACTTTGCCTTCAAGGGTCTCACAGAGTCAGACCGTTCACTCTGACCATACATTAGGATGGCTCCAATGCCATCATCTGGATTCCATGGACACCTTGTCACTATGGATCTGCAGAGTCATGCTCTGCTGGGTTTTGGGTGCAGCAGAGGACAGGATGTAGTAGAGGCTTAGCTGCTCCTCAGAGTATACTCTGTTCCAGCCTCAGATTTCAGCACATGAATGCAGCTGGAAGTTGAGGTCAAGTGCTGAGCAGGGACTTAGCCAAGGCAGTACAGCACCTGAACAGTGCAAAGCAACCACTTTCATTGCAGAACAATTCCAGTCCTTGCCAGTCCTGTGGATCCACAGAACTGGGAGGACTCAATGCCTGCAGTTTTGTGGAGCCACAAGCCCCTCCCCATTCAGCAAATGATTGCTTGATAATTTGCAGGAGTATCCCCCTTGATTTTTCCACCACCTCCTCTGGATTTTTCTGTGAGAGGAGATTACAATCTAGCCCTCTCTCAGTAAACGCAACCCCAGCCACTTGTGCATATATGTGTAAGCAGGGTCTGAACGAGCTCTCCCCTGACTTCTAGTGATGAGCTGAGGGAAGACTTCAGGAGCAGACCATGTTTGCATAGAGACGCCTACTCTGCCTAGATGTGCAACAGATGGAGCTTCTTTGCCAAAATGACCAATTTTCGCTGGTGTTGGTTACAAATCACTTTTGTAATTGAAAGCAGGACTAATGAAATCTGATCCTTATTGTACAAGTAAAGGGCAGCAGAACTGTGCTTAGCATGCTATGATTGAGGGGGTTCAACCTAAACTGAACCTCATTTGCTAAGCAGGGGGGATGTCAAATCCCAGTGAAGATGTGGGTGGGTAGGTGTGTGGAGGGGGTGGCTGCTGCCTAAAGAGTCTTAAACATCATTTGACCCATTTTCCGGTGAGCTAATTAGACTCAGTTGAGCATTCTCATTTTCCAGTTGGTGATTCCTAGAACTGACATCACTGCTGAGCAGAACTAGGGGCTAAGCCTTAGACCTTGTGAGGCAGCAGTAAAAGATAACAAAGATTGCACTGACTGTGAGGTTCCCTGTTATCTGCTGACACTGCGGAGACCTGAAATCACTGAGAGCTGCATTAAGTGGCAGAACCTCAAAACATGATGTTGTGGGAGCAGCAAGCAG
This sequence comes from Gopherus flavomarginatus, assembly GCF_025201925.1. Classification (NCBI taxonomy): domain Eukaryota; kingdom Metazoa; phylum Chordata; order Testudines; family Testudinidae; genus Gopherus; species Gopherus flavomarginatus. The sequence continues at coordinate 128,245,580 of NC_066621.1, read as the reverse complement.
CATCGGCAGAGAGGTAGCAGCTAGCGGCATCTGAGAGACAGTGGCCAGCAGAGGTAGAGAGACGGTAGCTGCAGAGAGCGTTGACAGAGAGACAGCAGTGGCAGAAAGCAGTGGCTATGAGCCAGTTGCTGCTTTGACATTCCCCCCCCCCAAGATGAACCCCAAGAATGCACTTCTGAACTCTGGGTCTTTGCTGACCAAGGACAACCAACTATCAGTTGGGTGCAGTGGAGGGAGAGGGAGTGATGTGTTAAAGGGACATTCATTTGTCAGACTTTCACGCTGAAGGTGGGAAACTGAGGCAAAGAACATTGCCCAAGTCACTGTAGGGTCTGGTTTGCTTATGGTCACATGCTTTTGAAGATGATTATGGAGTTCTCTCAAACTAATGCTTTGTGCCTTTTCCCTTTTAATAAAAGTTCTCTTTTGTTATCACAGACTAAGGCTACATCTACACTACAGCACTTACAGCAGCACAGCTGCACTGATGCAACTGTACTGCTGTAGCGTTGTGGTGGGGATGCTTTAAGCCAATGGGAGAGGTGGTAGCTATGTCAGTGGGAGAAGCTCTTCTGCCGATATAGCACTGTCTACACTGGCGCTTAGGTCAGTATAACTTATATAGCTCAGAGGGGTGAATTATTCACTGATCACAAATCACTTCAGGTGAGGAGCAGAAACCTTGCAAACCCAGGGTAGAATATCAAGAAGTGGTTGTACTGTGCAGGAGGCAGCAATCACTGCAATAATGAAGCAGGGAAGTGAGGATTTAGAACAGCATTCTGCTTCACTGCTGGCTGACGTAAGCAGGGAATTTCAACAGCCCCATCAACACCAAGCCTGAGTGGGATATTCTAGTGCTGCAGCCAAAACCAAAGAAGAACCTGCCAGTTTGGAGGGGATGCTTAACAGGAACCTACAAAGGAAACAAAGATGGGACCATGCACTTTTCTGAATCTTTCACTTGTATAGAGGAGGTTTGAAAGATGTAGTTCACCCCACCCCACCGCACCCCTCAAATAAAAAAGAATTCTGGGGCAGGAGGGTCGGCCTCTTTAAAAAAAGCCCTTTTAGACATATCAGGAATACTCAATCTTCCCTGGTTTGGGCTGAAAGACTCCTTGGAGGATGAGAACTGCTGTGGGAACTCTCAGCTCTTAGTTGAAGGTGTGGGATGGCGAATACTCAACACAAATGTTTCCTTTTTAAAATAAATGCATGTTAAGTGGGAAAAACAAGCCCAAGAGCTCCAGTTCTCGTGTCTATTTAGAACACTTTGTGTTGATCCTATGGTGCGAAGCAGATGAAACCCCTGCAGATCCAGTCTTGGGAGGATTCACCCAATGACTTGGGCTGCTGTACCAGCTCCTATACCTCCACTCCCCCTGAGCCATTGGCATGGAAAGTATGCTCAGGCCAGGGGTCGTCAACCTTTGGCACGTGGTCCATCAGGGTAATCCACTGGCGGGCCGTGAGACAGTTTGTTTATGTTGACCATCCACAGGCACAGCCCCCTGCAGTTCCCAGTGGTCGCAGTTCACCGTTCCCAGCCAATGGGAGCTGTGGGAAGTCGTAGGCCACAGGGACGTGCTGGCTGCCACTTCCTGCAGTTCTCATTGGCTGGGAACGGCAAACTGTGGCCACTAGGAGCTGTGGGGGGCCATGCCTGCAGACGGTCAATGTAAACAAAATGTCTCATGGCCCGCCAGCGGATTACCCTGATGGGCCGTGTGCTGAAGGTTGCCAATCCCGGCTTAGGCAAAAGATGTGGCCAGATGATTAGAAGGGTCTTAGGTCCCCTCCCCCCACCTTTCAAGAGTCACGTTAGTGCCTAACAGCCCTGGAGACTGAAGTCCTCTAGTTATCCAGAGGACAAGAAGCCGTCGTGCAGGTTTTCCCCACATTATCCCCCCGTTGTGTCAACTCTTAGGAAGGATACACCTCCAAAGGCGAGATGGGGTTCAGTTTCCATGGCCCAGTCCATCTTCAGCCTTTTATCTGAGCCTCTAAGGGGGCCAATTGCTCCCAGATGTGACCGTGTTTTGTGTTGGAGCCAGAGCCAGGTAGCATTGGGAGCCAGATAGTGGGGCTGCCTGGACAGTGGAGCCCCCCACCCAGGAGAGCCTTCTACAGGGAATGGGAGCTGGACAAAGGATGGGTTCTGTGGGGAATCACCCCCTGCTGCTCTGGGCCTTTCCCAGCTGCCCTCATTTTCCTCTCAGTTCTCCCCACTACCACCTCAGCTCCCCTCTGCTCTCTCCCAGGGCCGCCTCCCCCCATCATCCTCTCAGCTCTCCCCACTACCATCCCAGCTCCCCCCTGCTCTCTCCCAGGACCTCCCCCCCCATCATCCTCCCAGCTCCCTCCACTACCACCCCAGCTCCCCTCTGCTCTCTCCCAGGACCTCCCCCCGGTTATCCTCCCAGCTCCCCCCACTACCATCTTAGCTCCCCTCTGCTCTCTCCCAGGGCCTCCCCCCCGTCATCCTCTCAGCTCCCACCACCATCACCCCAGCTTCCCTCTGCTCTCTCCCAGGGCCTCCCCCTGACCCTGTCATGCTCCCAGCTCCCCTCACTACCATCCCAGCTCCCCCCTGCTCTAGGGTGACCATACGTCCCATTTTGGCCAGGACAGTCCCTTTTTTAAGCTCTGTCCTTGCCATCCCAGGCAAAAGTGGGCATTCATCTAGTTTGCTCTTGCCAACTTGATCTTGTCAAAAAAGTGGGGTGTGGAGGAACATGGGAGGCCGAGCAGTGATGCCAGCCCTATGCGGGGGAAGAGGGGGAGGCAGGACTCCAGTGAGGGGCAGGCAGGGCTTGGGCGAGCAGAAACGCCAGCCCCAGCCTTTGAGAAATATAGTCATCCTATCTAGTATGTGTGTCACTGCTCTCCCAAGCCTTGCCTGCCCTCCACATGGGAAGAGGGGCTCAGGCAAGTGGCTCGGCCAGCCCCACACAGCGGGGAGATGGAGTGGCTCTGATAAGCGGCTCGGGCCAGTCCTACGCGGTGTGGGGAGGACTCGAGCCAGCCCCATGGGGAGATGGGGGGGAGGGTTTGGGCCAGCCCCACATGGTGCCCTGTTTTCACCGTATTCTGCTCCCCCCAGGGCCTCCCACTGTCCTGCATTATGCCACTTCAGGCTAGAGGTAAGTCTCCAACTGCCATCCTCAACTGTGAGAAAAAGAAATATAAATAAGGATACAAACACCATGTGGCGCATAGTATGTGACCTTCAAGAAATTCTTTCTACAAATATATACAATAATAAACACCTATGTGGTGAGGAATATTTTGTTGCACTGAGTTACTAGCTGGTTAATTTATGTATGTATTGTGGGGAAAGGAGGGAGAAGAAATGGTCTTTGTGATACTGCTGGGAGGTTATTCCCTTGTGGATTGCTATAGTAAGTAATCACTAGGGTGCCTAGAGCAGTGTATAGGCATCATGGTTGAATTTAAACACAGATAAATCATACCCAGGCATAGTTTTAGTTGGATATGTATTTAGAATGTATCATCTATTTATGAGCTGAATTTTCTGATACCTCCTGATTAGCCCGACTCAGCTGAGAATCTGTCTGGGTCCCTCTCCAGCCCCATGTCCACAGCCAGCGTAATTACAAACAAAATTCCTACTGCTGCCATTGATGTTTCACACTAGCGAGGAGCCTGAGTGTAGGCAAAATGGTCAGAGCCAGACCTGTTTTTAGCCACCATAATTAAACCTGCTAAAAGCAAGCCTAAAAACAGACATGGGTATGAAGAGCCTTGTCCACGTAGATTCTCATCAAAGCCAACACCAGTTCAGCAGAAAGTGCAATAGTACCAGCGGGAATTTTTTAAAGACATTTTCTCACAGACAAAGCTAAAATATGTCACAGTTCTCCAAGAATTGGTTTCTGCAGGCATTAGGGACATGGAACCAGACAAGTATTTCTTGCTGAATAGGGCCTAAGATAGTGAATTGTTATTGTTACCATTGATCTTTATAGAAAACATTCTTTAAAGCATATTCCAGCTCATTTCCTGAAACCCTCTTCACCTGGATTTTAAAATTTCCTAGCTCATTACCAATTTTTGCTGCTTTTTTGTTGCAAGTCCCTGGATCTCTTTTCTGTAGCTAACGAGGAGCCAGCCTTTGGCCTAACACCTTCCTAGTACTGTACACTTAAGGTGTTAATTACTTTAGGGATCCATCTGGTGCTTTTTGTTAAAAAATGTTAACATTTGCTGGGATTGTGTTTCTATCATGGCTGGGGATACTCAGCTGAGGATTCTCAGCAACCGACACCCGGACCGCTGGAGGTTTGCTCACAAGGGTACCAGGTCCGGTACAACTGATTTGCTCCTTGCTTCACACCATACAGCCGCCCTTTCAGCACACCTGAACTGGTGAGGTTTAGCAAGCACTAGCACCATTGAGAGCTTTGCCGGCAGCCTCAGTAGAAAGGCAAAGGGCTGAATGCGCTGGGAGATACTGAGTTCATTTAACACCAACAGCAGCAGACCTGGCTGGTTAAAAGGGTGATACGGTGCTGGACTGTACTATGGGGGAACTTGCACTGTGACTGTATCTGTTCTGGAAATGAATGGAGAATTTCCATCTCCAGGGCAGCAGCTTTTGTTTAACCCCACCCCCCAGTGCCGCACCTTGGCTTTCTCTCCCACTGCACTGGCCTCCATTACTTTGGGGCTCTTCTTCTCACTGCCTGAGAGGGAGGCCATTGCTACATCTTTAGGAAGGTCCTTTCTTGAGCCTTGCCTCCCTCCACTGGTCAGATAAGCTGCTCTCTTTCATGAGCAGATTTACATCAGTTATTTTTATGCACTATATTACAGAAACTGTTTTTTATAACAGAAATCCTTGTAATTAACTGGGGTTTGCTACTAGAAAACTCTTGGCCATGTTATTCTGTGCTCACTATATTTTTAGGTTATTTTCTGACATGACAAAACATGGCCTCATGCAATGAGGCCATTTTAGGCCTACAAATAACCCTAGGCTAAGACGACAGTTTGAGGTTCCCCAGTATTTTCTGGACTAGTCACCTTTAATGTGAAGTGAAAACAATGCTGTGGAAAGAAATAGCTTAGTCCAATCAACCTCTGCATAACAGGTACTATGCTTAGGTCTTCGTTTTGCAGCACACCTTCCAAACTCTCAAAGGGAACTTCCAAGACTGGAGCACAGGGGAACAAGCAGCACCTGGTGCATATTCAACAGCCTAGTTCCATGCAAAAAAAGTCATAGAAATAGAGAAGAGCCAAGGTTTGCCAGTAGCCACCTCCACCTGCCATTATAGCAAGTGGATTGTTTACCAGCAAAGTTGCTTACATCTCTTGTGTTAGGTGCAGCTGCACCCCGGTTTCCCTTGCTCCCTGGGGAGTCTGGTCCTTTGGCCAACCCAACCTTCATCTCTACCAGGGTAACAAAGTCCAAAAATAACCACATGAACAACTGCTCCAAGAAGTTCAAAACCATTAGCCCTGTTTGTATATGGTTCAGCAACTCTCCTTCTCCCAACTAATGACTCTGCATGCCCCCAGATTCCTTACTCTCCTTCCTACCTGCCTTTGGGCTCCTCCCTAGCCTTTTCACGGGCTCCTTCTCTGCTCCTTCTCTGCTAGAAGCCCCACTGTGCCTTGTCCAGCCACCCTCAAACTGAGGAAAGAAAGGTTACTTACAGCCCTGCCTTTTTTCAGCATGTCTCACCATCAGGCCTACAGTCTCCTCTCTCCCAGGTGATTACAGTGTCCAGAATGTATATTTCAGGGCTGAAATCAAAAACAGCAGGGTGCTGTGCTGTAGCTTGCCCTAACAGGCCAGTACCACCACATTGCAATCCATCTGATCTTAATGAATTAACCCAGTTTTGAGTTCCAGATGGTATCTTCCCGCTCCTGCAATCTTGTAGGGAAATTTCTTACCAACACTAAATCTGGCCATCAGTTCAAATCTGTGCATGTCAGTAAGAATTGGCATAATTAAATACAGTGAATAAGCCCATTTGCTCCAGCTGAGGATCTGGCCCAGTATCCAGTCCCAGTTGCACCCTGAGCTACTACTGCCATCCATTGTCCCGTTTTTTCTTGCATCTAAGAAAGGTGGATTCTTCAAATGTCTCTGGGGGGCACAAAATTCCAAAGGCAGTTTTCAAATACAACCAGCTTTGGTGTAGATCTGTCTGAGTTAAGTGTGAGCAAATACAAGCGGCCATATGGATCTGCAGAGATATGTTCAGAAACCCCCTCCCATTAAATGGGTGAATAGTGTTCTTTATGCCTCAAGAGTCTGTCTCTGGAATTCAGGATCCTCTTTGTGAGTCTTAGTGAGAAGAGGAAATGAGGGTCAGAGTGTGACCCTCACCCTGGCTGTGCAGCATCACCATGCAGCTGCATTTAAACAACTCCTTCATATGACCTGTTTTGTTAACGTCCTTATTCCAAGTGGCCACATGCTACACTTTGCTCCAGAATTTGCCCAGGAGATTGAATGGAACCTGTGTTGGTTCTTAAAAATGAAAAATTAAAATCAACCTAAATTTCAGAGACATATACAGGCCCTATATCATGCTTACCACTGCATTATTTCTATTGATTTATCTACTGCATATGAAATATATATACTGCTCTTCAGGAAGAAACCAAGAAATCAAACAAATGTCAGCGCTTCCGCTGTTTGTTCTTTGTTACAAAGGACAATCTACCCAAAAGCTGCCCTCCCTCAAAAAAACCCTCCACAATCCTGCTCCTCTGAGTCAGATGAGTAGGCTCGGAATGTTGCTTTTTAAAATTTACAACATGTCAATAGGGAATTGATTTCTGGAAAGACAAAAATGATAGAAGGATAAGCATTGAACCCCAGAGTCTCCCACACTGCCAGCAAACCACAGAGGTACACGTTGCATAGGCAGCTAACATTGATTAACTGAGCGAGAGCTGTGCTGAAAGGCATGTGTGTGACAGCGGGAGATACATTTACCCTGAAGTGCACTATTAGCGTGCATCTTTATATAATTGACCATATGATGGACAATTCAATAAGGACATGATGCAGCACAATGAGGGTGATGTTCACATTCCCAGGCCCTTGGTTGTCCTTCTTCTCCACACATAAGACCTGTAGCAATGATCTTGAGCACTGAGATAATGACCTCATGTCTATAACTGGAGAGTGGCTTGCTATCAACAAGCAATGGGTAGGCTGTTTTCTTCTCACTAAGAAGACTGATGCAACCACTGTAATACAATGATCTATATTTTTGTTTGTAACTCTGTAACTCACTTGCACTGACAGTGAGGTGTGAACCCAAAACCTGTGGTGCTAGAAGCATGAGCCTCTGATGCTTGAGATAAAGGACTGAGGCTGATCCTCAAAAGCACTGATATCAATGGGAGTTAGGCACTTCAGCCACAACTGTAAAGGTATTTAAGTCCTCTCTGTGGAGTAGTAGCAGCCTCAGAAGCCTTTTATCTGGGCCAGCCACTAGAAGGGTACAAAGAATCACATTCTCCTAGCATAAACTATGAATTCATGCTTCTATTTCACGTCAGCATGTTTGTACCAAAAGGTAAGAATAGGACAATCTTTGTCTGAAGAGCACAACTTCGCTTTGTGCCTTTGAAAGCCTCCCTAAATGGGAGCACTTACACACAGGAGACAATGACCACATCACAGAGAGGCACATGTTCTGCCGTGGACAATCGTGTATTGCTTACCACTCATGATACCAGCCAGAAGGAGTCGCTTGGGATTGAAATGGTTTTTATAGTTCAGGAGTTAATGATTTGCTAACCCTGGACTGTAATAATACTTTGCACCGCCAGAGCACCTTTCACTTAGGATCCCAAAGCATTTCACAAGCATTGTGAGGTATGTAATTGTCATAAACAGATAAGTAAGAGTTAATAGAACAGAAGTACTTCATATCTCTTTTGCCTGTAAAGGGTTAACAAGATCAGTGAGCCTGGCTGTTACCTGACCAGAGGACCAATCAGGGGACAGGATACTTTCAAATCTTGAGGGAGGGAAGTTTTTGTGTGTGCTGTTAGTTTTTTGTTGTTGTTCTCTCTGGGTTCTGAGAGTGACCAGATGTGCAACCAGGTTTCTCTCCAATCTCTCTGATACAGGCTCTTATATGTCCAGAATAGTAAGTACTAGGTAGATAAGGCGAGTTAGGCTTATGTTTGTTTTCTTTATTTGCAAATGTGTATTTGGCTGGAAGGAGTTCAAATTGGTATTTTGCTGAAAGGATTTTAATTTGTACTTGTATACTTAGGCTGGGAGGTTATTCCCAGTGTCTATAGCTGAAAGATCCTGTTACATATTCCATCTTAAATTTACAAAGATAATTTTTACTGTTTTTCCTTCTTTAATTAAAAGCTTTTCTTGTTTAAGAACCTGATTTTTTTTTATTCTGGTGAGACCCCAGGGGACAGGGTCTGGATCCACCAGGGAATTGGTGGGGAGAAAGGAGGGAAGGGGGAGAGAAAGGTTAATTTTCTCTCTGTGTTAGGATTACTTTCTCTCTCAGGGACAGTCTGGGAGGGGGAGAGAGAAGGAGGGGGGAAGGTGAATTTTCCTCTCTGTTTTAAGATTCAAGGAGTTTGAATCACAGTGATCTTCCAGGGTAACCCAGGGAGGGGAAGCCTGGGAGAGGCAACGGTGGGGGAAAGGGTTTACTTTCCTTGTGTTAAGATCCAGAGGGACTGGGTCTTGGGGGTATCCGGGCAAGGTTTTGGGGGGACCAGAGTGTACCAGGCACTGGAATTCCTGGTTGGTGGCAGCGCTACAAGTACTAAGCTGGTAATTGAGCTTAGAGGAATTCATGCTGGTACCCCATCTTTTGTACGCTAAGGTTCAGAGTGTCATTACCATGACAGTAATATTTTACAGATAGGGGAAACAAAATGAACAGGAGACCTGTCCAGTGACAATGGTATCGCTGGATGGAGAAGTCAGGAAGCCTGGCTTCCAGTCCTATGATCTCACCATAAACCCTAGAAGACCAATAACCTTTCCAATATGGTGAACTCATTTTTGAGTTTTCTGCAGTAACAGCTGCTATTTATCAAGGTGTCATGGTAATTGTTTGAAATTTATATAAAAAAGGGAGTGATGGCTGAGTGCTAATGGAATCGTGCTATTCTCTGTGATTGGTCCCACTTATAATTGGGTTATTTAGCAACAATTGCCTCCACTCTATTATGTCAAAGTGCTAAGTGCTTCCTTCTGTGTAGTGCTTGAAAGCCAGTTCTGTTTTACTGAGTTTTATGAAGTTTGTGGATCTCTTTTTTAAGTACCAGGGGAAATTCTATGTATTGGTGCATAACTTTAGTGAGGGTAAGTGGACACAGAAGAGATAGTAGGGGTAAAAAACACCTGTGGCTGCAGTACAATTGGCAACTAATGGTTCTCTCCACTGGCACAGTGCAGACAATGGAGGCTTTTAGAGGGAGGCCTTCCCTGCACAGAGGCAATAGCACATACTAAGATAACTAAAAAAAACATTCATGGCAATCTGATGCTATTATGTTTAATGGAGCTGAATCTGCGGAAACAGAATTGTGTTACAGGTGTGGGAGGAAAGGCGAGAGGCATATATTTTATACTGCAGCGGCCTCATGGGAAGAACAAGTCTATTACTGAGAGGCTAATCAAAGAACCGTTGGTTATTCTGTGCATTGTAAAACTGAACAGGGCATTGTTATTTATATAAATCACTAGGGAAAGCTTAAACAAAGGAACAATAACTGGCTGCCCCATTAGCACAGCCCTGTGCAGTAATAGACTGGTGCTTCCCTTATCTGCTTTAATGATTCTTTCCCTTTTTATCAGTTTTCTTGCTTCCTGACACATGCTGCTGTTGCATAAAATATCAGAGCACATCAAGTCTGGAGCTGATGGTAAAATTAACCTTCCCAGTAAGACAGCTTCTTATTTGAGGTTTTAAAAACAAAGCCAGCTAATCAATTGTCGTTTGAATTCCCGGCTCAGAGGGGGGAATATGATTCTTCCTCCTCCTCCCCCTTGCACACACACTAATCAGTGCATTTTAGGGCCCTAATTTGAATTTTGATTGCCTGGCACACACATACAAGGAGAGGACAGGAAGTACCAAAGGTCTAGTAGTATCCAGTCACTCAGCAATGGCAGGAGATTTATGGTGTGGGTCATCCACACCTGGTTCTAACAGATCATCTCTGTCACTATAGGGTAGGAGGGAATTCTTTCCTGGCTTCACATTTGGCAATGAGGTTAACAATAACTGTAGTAATTAAACCACTAATGCTCTGTGTTCCCTGAGATAATGCTGCTATACAGTAAAGACTCATTTTCTTAGATTCAGGTATAATGGATCCTACCTATACCGCTGGGGGAAAAAAATGTCTAGTGTTGATTATCTCTTGAGGAGAAATGAAGCCCTTCTGTTGTTCTATATGCTACAACTCAGGTTTGCCTTGTGTCTCCAGGGGCTATGTACTAGCCTGGAGACAGACATCCCTTCTCCCCCCACTTTGATTTAGTTGCATGGATGCAGGCACAGTGTGGCCAAGGAGAGTGGAACACACCCATGCTTATGAAAACTACCATGGGCTCTTCAATGTTTAAGCAGAGCTGTCAGGTTCTCAGCGTTTAAGGTCTCATCCAAATTATGGACGTGATGCAAGTCCCATTATTAGTCCAATTAGCAATTACTGTTGCTTTTACTGTAACCTGCTGGTGGTTTTGGTGATACAGGAAAGGAAATGTCCCATGCTAAATGTATCTTCCCAGCTCAAGTAGCCTTGGATCAGATCTCCTGGAAGGGGATTGCTCTCATATTAAATAAGGAGGCTATAATCTAGCTTCAGAGTATGGCTTGTTATGGATTTTCTCAATTTTTTTCAACCATATTGACTGAATCAAGCAATGTTGGCATAATAATAGACAGTGATGTGATTGCCAGTCAGATTTCTCTCTCCCAGTTATAGTTATGGATCTAATTTTAGTGTCTCACAATTCATATATGTTCCTCATGGACTGTTTTACATTAATTAATTTGATCCACAATCTGAAATTAATTGGATAAATTATTCTATTCCTCAGTTTATTACTGCCACAAACTGTTTAATTTGATTAGAAACAGGCATACATTTTTAAGTGAGGGTGATTAGTCACTGGAAAAATTTAATAAGACTCATGGTAGATTTCCCCTTACCAGAAATTTTTAAATCAACATTGGAAGTTTTTCTAAGATATATGGTCCAGGAAATATTTGAGGATGTTCTCTAACTTGTGTTATACAGGAGGTCAGACTAGATGACCACAATGGTCCCTTCTGGACTTGGAATCTATGAACCTAGTTTTAGAATACTGAATTCTTATGATATCTGATTAATGTGGATTGGCTCTGGGTCACATGATTTGTACACCTACTATTTCAGGTTCATGCATTTCAACAATGGGCAGGAAAAAAAATTGCATTTATATTGCACCATATAGGCCCCACTTTAACAAAATATTTAAGCATGTAGTTATGTCCCACTGAAGTCACTAGGATTAGCAGGTGCTTAGGTGCTTTGCTAAATAAGGATGTACTGTCAACCCAGAAGGATCTAAGCTATTTCACCACTGAAATGTATCCACCTCCTAAATGGGGGACAGCAACCAATCCAAACATTGCACAATAGTGGGATAAAGGGAAAAATCTTCATTTCCACCCACTGATATGGATGGTGGGCCAAATCCCACTTGCCTTACTTATACGAATAGTTCCACTGATTTCAAAGAAGATGAGCAGTTTGTTCCAATAGAGATCCCATCCCTAGATTCTCTTACTTTAGTAATTTGATTCTTTTCTAATAGTTCTTTATTATAGAGATGCATTTCTGGCAGTAAGTGTAGTTTGCAAGGCCTCTCCAACCAATCATGTATGAACATTGTATACAGGGGTGGGCCTGGGCGGGCTGTAGCTCCTAGCACTCCTGCAGTGGAGCAGGGCAAGCACTCATGCCCTGGCTGGAGTGCCAGGCAGGTGGGCGGAGCAGGGCAACCCCCCGTGCCCTGTTGCCATGCCCCAGCTGGGGCGCAAGGCGGGTAGGCGGAGCGGGGCAAGGCCCGGCATCACGACCTCGCTTCCCAGCAGGTGCGTGGAGGGGGTGGGGGAGCAGGAGCACCCATTTTTCCGGGACCCCGGGTTGGCCCAGTGGCTAATCTGCCACTGGGAGGAGGGCAAGTGAGCGGGTGGCTGGCTGCGGTCGAGGAGATCTTCAAAAAAGGTAGGCCCACTGCCTGGGGAAGCCGGGCCTCGCATTGGGGCGGTGGGACCTGGAAGGGAGCTGTGAGTAGTGCATGCTGGAGAGCAGCGTCTCCTGCCAGAGCTGGGTGTGCGCCTGGGGCCACGGGCAGCCCCTGGCCAGGGGGTGCATCCATCACCCCCCACAAGGCTGGCTGCAGGGGTTGGGTAAGACAGGCCCCCCCCATCCCTCCTGCCCTCCTAGCCCCTCCATAATTGCCTGCCCACCCGAATATCCCATGCTGGCTACACCACTGGTTGAATGGCTATTTTATAAGGAAAAAAACCCACCCTTTCTCAAAGCACCATTAAGTTAGTAAAAGAAAAGTTCCAGTTCTCGCAGCATTATTAAAGCAACTGTGTTTGTACTTCAATATACAGTATGTGCAGACATGGGTGAGTTATGATACCCTTGTGACCAGCTCACTAATCATTCAACACTACATATGTGCCAGGTGGGTGATTTATGATGACATTGTAACCAAGCTTTTCCATTGCCGGTTCTATAGGGGCCAAGACCCTGATTCAGCATAGCACTGAAGTACATGCTTTATCTCCACTGGAGTCAATGGGACCTAAGCACATCCTCATTTGAAGCCCAAATCCTGAGAAGCGCTGAGCACCTACACCCCCCCCCCCCCCGTGATTTCAATCAAGTTGCAGGGGCTCCAACAAATGCTCATCACTTTCCAGGATTTGGCCCTAAATTTATAACTCTAATGCTTCATGAATATAGTTTTATTGCATTTAATCTTCCTGGCTGCCTTTCTGTACAGAAACAAAATGCTGATTTCCTTCCTGCTTTTTATTTAGAGACAGAAGGGAGCCCACAAATAATTGCTTTCCGTGCACTTTTAAACTGCACTGGTTCATTGGAATGAGAAGGAGCATGGCAACGAAACGAATGATGATCTCAGTGAAAGCGATCTTAACTGAGGACAGGCAAAACAATGTGGATGCAAATCTACGGCAATAAGTGAGGTTATTCATGCAGGCAGGATAGTGTCATTCTTCTTCTCGGTTGTGGAGTTTGCCACGCCAATTTGCAGCAGCCTCATTGGCGAAGGACAAAGCCCTCAGACCACTGTCAAATCTGGTCAGAACGCAGTTAGTGTCATTGAAAATAATACATCTAATTCCATAACATAACATATTACCTGACTGGCACACTAGGGTCTTATTACATCTTTAAGAATAAAGAATAATAATCTGCATCTATATAGCACTTTTCATCTGTGGCTCACAGAGTGCTTACAAACCTAAATAAGGAAGCATCATTATCCTTATTTTACAGATGGGGAAATTTAGGGACAGAGAATTGAGCACCCCAAGACCGCACAGAGAGTAAATGGTAAACCTGGAAATGGAACCCCAAAGTCTCCAACTCCCATCACCCTGCTCTGATCACTCAGTAACTCTCCTTTCCTTCTACCTAAAGGGAACATAGGTAAAGGTATTATGGTTTCTTCCAAATGAACTGTTTAGCTCTATCTTTCTTTCTTTTTTAATTCCCTTTTTTTTCTTTTTGCTGGGACCTGTACTGGGATTCATTTATAGAGCACTACAAGTAGGTGCAATATTAATAGGTCTTTGGCAGATGAACAATGACTTCATGAAGTCTCTCTGATTCTTAGCTACATGTAAGCCAGAATTTGGAACCAAGGCAACTACTCTGTCAAGATAAAGGAGTAATCCTTTCCTCTTTAATATAAACATGGTATGACTAATTTTGAATTCAAATCCAGCCAGCCTGTTGCTATACCTGAGCAATGACCTATTTAAAAATTGAATCTTTACATAGAAGACAGGGACCAATTATTTTAAAAGTAAGTGGCAAGTAGGCAAACCTTATGATTCTTGGTTTGACTCTTCCTTTTTATTTCTGTGCGTTCCAAGGCATAAAACCCAGGTCCCATGACTTCCTCCTGGCTGGACCACACTGCAATCCCCATGGATGTAGAATGAAACTAGATGTCTATGGAAAGGCACTAGAGATGGGCCCCAAGCTACAAAGTTCAGATCTAGATTTGGATCCAAATCCACAGCTTCTCAAAGCTGAAGGGATGTGGGGGTGTTAGTTGCCATTTGAACTCAGTGCCATTATGTAAACTGGATCCAAGTTTCCAGGTGCAGGACCAGATATTCCAGACTTTGAGGGGGTGGGGGAAGATGTTGATATCAGGTTCTGGTTAAAGCCCATCTCTAAATAGGATCAACATCTAAAACAGGTCAACGGTTTCCCAGGCTATTTATGCTGAATTAACTGAAATGGAGCAAATTACTATCAGAATCTAAGACTGATACATTTATGTAATGGGTCTAATCACAAGTAAATTCCATATGGCCTTCTTCTGGTTGTCCAACAAGGAAAGCAACTGAACAGCTTCCATGGATAAACTAGAGTTACAATAGCTATTAGAAACTGTGAAACATAACCAAACTCACACTGTAATATGCTGCAGCATCCTCATTTAGTTCAGAATCCAGCTGATACATAAAGAGAAATGTGAGAAATCCAAGCAGCCAAAATATGCAACAGGTTCAATTTGTTACTTATTTGTTCATCATCTAGCACCTAGATGAAAACTCAGCTGCTTTTAGATCTCAAGCACAAGCTACTTCCATTGTTCACAGCTCTTTTGCAAGCTGTAGGCTCACAAGGAGTCAGCATAGTTCAAGGGAGTTGTAAAGGCCACTGTCAATCAGCAGAACTATAATTATCATGATCATATTCTGTGGTGACTAATTAGGAATCAAATTATGATGTTAACCTTGTTTTTCATACAAGCCATGAATGCTTAAATTAAATGTGATCTGTAGTTTCTGAAACTCTGATATCTGTTAGATTTAAATGTTATAATTTCTGTACTTATTTGACATAATTATGTACTGTACTGGCTGATTCTGCGAACAGATGGCAGGAATTTCCATGACTGAATAATGTTCTGACAATGGAAAACATCAACAATTCATCAGTTAACTAAAGAAAAACACTGCAACATTTAACCAATGAAAGGCCTGGATTTTTCAAGGTATTTAGGTGTTGCTCCACTCAGCAGTACAACACCTAACTGAGTGAGACTCTTAAGTCAAGTAAATGTTATAATGCTGAGTGGAACAAGGCCTAAATACCTTTGAAAATCTGATCCAACGTGCTTTACTTTCGGTTATATTCCTCGAAAGAAAAAATGCATATGATAGAAACCTAACATGATACTGCAAGGAACTGGCTAGTGTGTTTTGATCACTGACCTCTACTGGAGTGAATCAGAACTGCTCAACTGTGTTTCATAGGCCCTAAACCACTAACAATTAAAGTAACATCAACTTTAGCTCAAAGAATAATTCTCTTACTCCCCTCCCCATTGAATCTTGTGCAAAGTTCTGCGAGATCAGAGGATTGGGCCCTGCATGTTCCAGTTCATGTGACCATTGGACTTTTCCCCTCACCCTCAAGGAAGCAGCCCTTCTGCATCTTCTTCAATTAAAATATTGACATTTTCCAGACTTACCAACAATTCAGCAGCTATATCCCTCTCCTCAGATGCTAGTACTGAGATGCTAATACAAGCAGCATGCTCTACAACTGGCATCCAGATATAACAATCAGAAATGAAATTGGCAACATTTACTCTGTGCTATCATAATCATAATGCTATCATAATGGTTCTTACTTTAATGAAAGATAGATGCCAAGTCTCTGCCCACTTGAAGCTTGGACTTCTTACTTTTATTTATGATAAATCCCGTTACATATTAACCTTTATACTTTCACGCAACAGAGACAAACTCACAAGGAGAGACAACAAGATAACATCAAACATATTTTGACATGGGGAAGAGGATGTCAATTCACAAGGCTATTGGGTTTATTAGAGATATTTTGTTGGCTGACACTTGTTTTCATAGTTAAGTTTAATTTAGGCAGTCATGCTGAGATTTTGAATCAGTTACAGGATATGCCTTAATACTGATCTTTAAAACTGAGTTCTTCAAAAGCCTATCACAAAGGCATCCAACAAGCATGTCAGTTGTGTATTCATTAGAAAGAACTGAACTTTTCTGAGTAAAGAACTTTCAGTTTTATTGGGACTGTACACTTCACAAAAGATAGTGGCCCAGGTAGGCCCAGTGCATTGGATCAATGCTACAGCCAATGTACTGTACTGTTATACTGTAATGGAAATGTTTGCAATTATTCTATATTTAAACACAAGTCGAACCACATTTTACCCATTTTTCCCATTTTTCATACAGAGTAAAGCTAACTGCATTCGAAAGAATGGTTTTCCTTCTCAAAGTTTGCCTTCTACCATTTGAGTTCCCAGAGTTAACTCATAGGAGCAAATCCCATTCTCCTTACTCAGAGTTAAATTGTGGTACCTCTTGCAAGTACAGATGCTTTTCTGCTGGGGATAAAATCCTCCTCCCAGACCATTATGAGTCAGTTTGGATGCGTGTGTGTGTGTGTGAGAGAGAGAGTTCCTCTTCCTCAAATTACCATGGAATGCCATGCACAAAGCCTGTGTTTTTTGGAGGGCTTTGCTCAAATGAGAAGACTTGGCACTAATTTCCAGGCAGAAATAAGCTGTACTGCCTTATTGCTTCAAAACCTGCATAGCCTTATTAGCTTTCTTATGAATCCAGCCTGTGCTATTTCAGAAAGTTGATATATCTGACACTGGACAAAGTAATTCCTGTTTCTGTGGAGAACAGAATGTGTCACACTTCCAATGACCCAATTTGCAGGAAGTGTGTTGATATTAAATTTGATTTAAAACATTCAGATTCATTTTAATTAAGACTCTTTGACTTAGTTTATTTTGATTCTTCAGTAGCTTGTATTGCATGGTATCCAGTGCTGGGCCATCTGAGTACCTCATTCATTGTCAGTTTAAAGACAGACTTTGACAGGCCAAAAAAGAGAGAGACTGGTTCCAGATATTCACTACGCTGACAGCTTCCTGCTGCTGCTCCTGTGAAATTCATCTCCTAGTACGGACAGCAAAAGCTCCCCCATACATCTTAACCATGAGGATGGGAAATGAAGAAGTTTTGTAAACAAACTGGTCCCTAATGCTGTAGGACTTTTTTGTATTGATTTATACTTGTAAAATTAATAGTAATATCACCAGCCAAATAATTAATAAATAATAACACCCTGCATATTAAAGGTCCAGTGCAAAGTAAATATTGTACAGCCAGCAGTGATAGCTTTTGACTTCAGTGAGAATCAGATCAAGGCCAGAGTGAGAGACAGAGAAATGTCAATATGTCTCATTTGCAATATCCACAGTACCAAGATTCTAAAGTCAAGAATGTTGTGTGCTGCATCTTGAAATAAAGGAATATGTCTCAAGGTACAGAGAGGCATAAGAAGAAATTTGTACACTACAGCTGTTACACAGTAGTCTATTTTAACAATTATCTCTATAATACTTAGGTTGATTTGTTATATTTGCTATAGCCTCCTTTTTCAACAATACAATTATGAAGGATAATCATTTCCCTGGATTATGCAATACAAGAACAGAGGGAGAGAGAGAGAGATCTGTGATTTGCATACACCTTATTTTGGATATTTTGAAGAGGTTTTGCAGGTCACTGACATTGTCTTATATAGTCAGTCACCAAGATTTTTCCAAAACTAAGGTGCTTTTGAAAACTTTACCCAAGTGACTTAGAAGCTTAAGTCCCATTGTTAAAAGTGATTTAGGGTCAAAATTTCCAAGTTATTAGGTACTTTAAAAACAAAACAAAACAGCAAAACAAAAACTAATAGGGATGTAGGGCAAGATTTTAAAAATTTGGTATCTAGTGGAATTTTCAAAAGCAACTGAGTATCATTGAGTTAATTCCCATTGGAGTTAGATACCAGGTGCTTTTGAAATCCTTACTGTGCTCCTATTTGTATCTTTAGGGTCCTAAAGATCATTTAAAAATCCGAGCCACAGGCGTCAAAGGCTCATTGAAAGGCAATGGGATTTAGGCATTTTTGAAGATTTACTCTTAGGACCCAAATCCTGCAAACAGTTACAGAGGTCCTCAATTTCAAGCACATGCATGACTACTGAGGTCAGCAGAACTACTTGCATTCTTAAGAGTAAGCAGCTACATAAATATTTGCAGAGTTGGGACCTTAAGTGCATATTTAGGTATTAAAATAGGTGGTTTAATTTTCAACCATGCCAGCTATTCCCACTGGCCTTTTCTATTGTCTTAAAAAAAATCCAAAAACTTGACATTTAAATTTACCCATTGAGAGTCAGGTTGTTTTTTTTAATATTTATCCTACCATTTGAAGCTTCATTAATATTAAATCTGGGCAGGCTGGTGAAATAAAGCAGAAACTAATTCTGACTTTGTGGACATTGGAGGTTGATTTCCTACCATCCTGATGAAGTTTGGGGGAGAAAAATTGAAAAGAAGTTTTTCACAGCATTTCTAAGTGTCTCATGTGAGGGCCCAATTCAATCAAGACTATACCCAGGCGTTTGCATCATAGAAGCCTGCACATGATAGCAGAACTGTGAAAATCCATTTTCTGTAGTGCTACAGCAGGGGTGTTCTTTATTCAAACCAGCCCTTACACAGGAGTGATCACTAAGGAAGCTTTGGAATGTATTTATTTATATCATATAGCTGCAGGACATTCAATCCAACAAGGTGAAAACATATTTTATTGGATAACTAACAACTAAAAATAAAAACCCAGGTGAGAACACCTGCCCCTTTGCCATTGTTAAATAAAGAACCTCTCATCTCAAATCAAAATGTTTCTCAGTGTAAAAACACTTCCTGTTTACTCACACCTAGGAAGATGATAGTATTGCAAACGGAATCATTCTAACCATCAGGTGCAGGTCATCCCAGTGCTCTCTGAAAATTCTTCCCATCTAGATCTTTCTGGTCTCAGTATTGTGCTCTCTTGACTCAAAGTTTTTAGAAAAGTTTTGAGGCAGATAGGGCACTGGCTATGAGGCAGAAGACCCAAGTACTATTCCTCTCCTACTCACTGTTGCATGACCTCTTCTGTTTTCCCTCCCACCCTTTACCTTGTCTGTTTAGTTTGTAAGTTATTTGAGGCGGGGACTGTCTCTTACTATGTGTTTGTACTATGCCTAGTACAATGGGGCTCTGATCTCTGCTGGGTACTTTTGGCACTAGCACCATAAATAAGGATGGGACAGGGGAGACATCAAATGGGCACTAACTTAAAGAAAGGTCTGTCATCAGATCTGTAGGTGAACTTTCAAAAATATTGACTCAGCTCATAGGTATCATTGGCTCAGCCATTAAGCTTCCCCCAGAGGGTGCTGAGTTTGATTGGGGAGGTTTGGTTCAGGCCCATCTCTGTCCCAAAGGCTGAGAAGTTTGAATGATTGTTCTCAGTGTTAAATTTGGCCTGCACCCTCTCCTCTGGAGGTATATCAAAAGCACTTCACAAGCTATATAAATAAAGCATCCCTGAAATGTAGTTACCATCTGGCCACAAAGCCTACTGCATGAGTCAGCAGAAGGGAGACTTTCCCCAAGAACATAGGTCAACCCCCCACTCTGATAGTAAAAGCCAAGGAATCTTTAACAACAGATACAAACAGATGTGTTTCATTAACTTTCTAGCTGATCTAAACAGTAGCCAATTTGAGACAGGTCCGCCCCAGAGCCTGCCATCCAAACAACCCCAACTTTGTCAAGGTTTGAAGCCAAAGTTTCCAGAACAATGTTTAGTGCCAGTGAAAGATTCTGTTTATTCTTTAGCATTATCCCAATTTACAAGATGCATCTGCCTGTGTATGCATGGTGTGGATAGTCCCATTTATTTTAAATTTTCTTTAATGCTTTTTCCAGTTTAGTCTTGAGCTCACCCATCTAGTCTAGATTAACCAGAAATAAGAAAGAATTCTATCTGACTAAGGTTCTGCTCCTCTCCCTGGAAAGTAAATCCTTTGTATTCTCTCTCTAGTTTCTGTATGACAATTACTAGACAACCCATTAAGAGCTTTGGGCATATCATGTCTCCTTCTCTTACCCTTCTTGGGTTTTTGTTTATCTCAAAGTAAAGGCAGTAATTAGAAGGACAGGGAAGAGGCATTGTGTCCTTGTTTCTAGTACGAATTTCCCATTTTTTTGTGTAGTGAGGCGTCTGCTGTGGAGAGGAATCTCTCACACTCAGATATATATAAAGCAAAACCCCTGATGCCCTATCTTAAAAGAACACTAACGTTGCAAAGTCACATTAAAAAAATTAGGAAAGGCCAAAACTAAGGGGCCATGCAACCTTAATTCTCATAATGCATATGCACAAGGGGAGAGAG
This sequence comes from Gopherus flavomarginatus, assembly GCF_025201925.1. Taxonomy (NCBI): domain Eukaryota; kingdom Metazoa; phylum Chordata; order Testudines; family Testudinidae; genus Gopherus; species Gopherus flavomarginatus. Next base: position 128,224,984 of record NC_066621.1, on the reverse strand, counting down.
ACATTCTTTAAATGCATACCATGTTTTCCAAAAGACTTCTGACTTATTCACTGCACAGGATGGATGGTGCTCAGCTAATGAATCAGAATTGTGTAGTGAATGAGTCCTGTACATTCATTAGATTGCACTTTCCTCTGTATTCAACAGCTAGAAAGAATTTGCCCATCAGTTCTCAGGGGTGATTATTCTAATCAGAAGAAAGAATGAGCAGTACAGGTCAAAAGAACAGTTTATTTACTTGTCTATCTACATTTCTAATTAGGTGGAGCTTTTCAAAACAATGAATATATTTTTCAACCCGTCTTTAGAGGTTATTAATAGAGAACTTTCTTCCATGCCACCTTTGCAAGTGTTCATAAAGTTTTATGTAACTTAACACCAGCACAGATCAGTTGACACTAATACAAATATTTGTAGTTCAACAGGAGCAGTTGGTGGTGGATCTGCTCTCTAATCAGCTCCTTAAGGATGAACTCCTGGTTTCCCTTTATATAATTGTTCTTACACCATTGTATAATCAAATGGTTTGTGCAGTAAATGGTGCTGATGGACAAATACATGAAAAGTGACACAAAGATGCTGTCTAATTCTTCTTATCAATCATGTGAACATTGCCTGATAATATCACATTATTCTCTTTCTTCTCAGGGCATGTCTACACAGGCAAAATTACAGCTCCGGCAGTTACAGCGCCGCTCAGAGAGCACTGAAGGGAAACTGCTGTTGTGTGTTCACACTGTCAGCTGTCTGCGCAATAGTGTGTTCACACTTGTGGCACTTGCAGCAGTATTTGGAGTGGTGCACTCTGGGCAGCTATCCTACAGAGCATTTCTTCCACTTCTGTCACTAAGACTTGTGGGAAGGCGGAGGGGGTCACGGGGCATCCTGGATTCTGTCCCAATGACCCGTGATGCATTGCTTCACATCCCAGAAATCGTTGTGTTTCCAGCCTCATTTGGTGCCATCTTTCAACGGTTTGTGTACTGTGTCCCCTGCCTCTTTGGGCTGCAGGAATGGATCCCAAACTGTTGACCAGTATGTTGCTCGCTCTAACACGTCACAAGTGGCAGTGGAGTTATTCCTTAACTACAAAGGCAAGAGGAGTTCAACATTGATCTCGCCACGCATGGTAGCTACAACACAAGGTTGCTTGTGGCTTTCATGAAGGTGCTGACCACACTGGAATGCTGCTTCTGGTCTCGGGAAACAAGCACTGAGTGGTGAGATCACATTGTCACGCATGTCTTGGATGATGAGCAGTGGCTGCAGAACTTTCAGATGAGGAAAGCCGCATTCATGGGACTGTGTGATGAGCTCACCCCAGCCCTGTGGCGCAAGGATAAGAGAATGAGAGCTGCCCTGCCGTTGGAGAAGCACGCAGCAATTGCACTGTGGAAGCTGACTACTCCAGATTGCTACCGATCGGTCGCTAATCAGTTTGGAGTAGGAAAGTCTACTGTTGGACTTATGCTGATGGAAGTGTGCAGGGCCATTAATTACATCCTACTCTGAAAGACCATGATTCTGGGAAATGTGCGTGACATTGTGGATGGCTTTGCACAAATGGGCTTCCTTAACTGCAGTGGGGCGATAGATGGCACACATATTCCAATTCTGGCACCAGACGACCTAGCCACTGAGTACATTAATCACAAGGGGTATTTCTCAATGATTCTCTAGGCACTTGCGGATCACCATGGGCGTTTCACAGACATGAATGCAGGCTGGTCTGGAAAGGTGCATGACACACACATCTTTCGGAACACTGGCCTGTTCAGGAGGCTGCAAGCAGGGACTTTCTTCCCAGACAAGAAGATCACCGTAGGGGAAGTCAAAAAGGCCCATTGTGATCCTGGGAGACCCTGCCTACCCCTTAATGCCGTGGCTTATGAAGCCATACACGGGGCAACTTGATAGCAGCAAGGAGCAGTTCAACAACAGGCTGGCCAAATGCAGAATGACTGTTGAATGTGCTTTTGGCCATTTAAAAGTGCGCTGGTACTGCCTCTATGGGAGGCTGGACCTGGCTGGTGATAATATGCTTATAGCCGCATGCTGTATGCGCCATAATATTTGTAAAGGGAAAGGTGAAAGCTTCACTCAGGACTGAACCACAGAGACTCAGTGTCTGGAGGCTGAGTTTGAACAGCCGGAGACCAGGACTATCAGCGGGGCACAGCGCGGGGCCATAACGATCAGGGATGCCTGGAGGCAGCAATTTGAAGCTGAAAGACACTAATATTTGTTGCTATGCTCAGGATTGCTGTGCTTGTAATGCTGGGAGGTGATTGGTGCACATGATGTAATAAGGGGGTTTAACATAATGGTATGTTGCTTTGCAGTGCTCTTTTTGCTTTCCATTAATAGAATAAAGCTTGCTTTCAAACCAACACAATTATTTTATTAAAAGACACAACCAGAGAAGAGAGTCAAACAAAGAAACAAAAACATCAGCAGGAAGGGGAATGGGGGAAGGAAGGTCCCAAGAGGAGGAGGGGTCCCGGGATGGCTAAAGATTTGTGTATGTCCTGGGATCACATCCAACCTTCTCCTTTGGATTACAATGCAGAGGGTACTGTACTTCAGTAGGGCTAAACTGCAGAGGGATGGGTGTTGAGTGCAGTGGGTAGTGGGAGACCACAGTGCTGGACTGTGAGGGGGGAGGAGTGGAATGTCGCGGGTACAGGCTGGAGCCAAGAGGTTGATAAGAGTGTGTTGGCAGTGTCTGGGGGTCACATGGGAAAGAGTTTTGCAACAGCATCTACAGGAGAGGGCGGGTGCGGAGCTGCTCAGTTTGATGAGCCAGTATCACCTGAAGTGTGTCTACTTGGTGCTCCACAACCTTTAAGAGCCACTCTGTGGCTTAATTCTGCTGTGCCGCATTCTCCTTTCGGTCCCTCCTCTCACTGTCCCACCACTCCTTCAATTTCTGTTTCTCAGTAGCAGAGTGCATCACAACATCACGTAGAAAGTCCTCCTTAGTTCCTCTTGGCCGCTTTCTAATTCTGCGCAGCCGTTCAGCCACTGATAACAAAGAGGGAGGCTGTGCTCCCAAGGTTATCTCTGTGAAATTTAAATGCAACATTTTACAGAAGCAGTATTGTTTGTAACACAGACAACACTGATTCAATGCTTTAAAACACAGCCAGTACTCACACACCTGTTACTAATTGGCTGACCCCCAGGCAAGCACACATGAGCCACAAGACCCTCAAAATAGTGATTAGCCATAGGGGCAGCGTAAATCACTCTTCCTGGACCCTGCTGTACACTGGGCATGTGGCTCTTGGGGAGAGCCAGCACTGTGGAGGGGGTCTATAATCATTCCAGTCCCCACACTTCCCACAGGATGTGATCATTATGAAGATATCTCACTGCTGAGGGTGAGAAGGGAATCAAGGGAGGGTCTTCTCCAAGCCTGCAGCTTCCGTCCTGGGCCCTATGTGGCTCGCCTGTGTGCAGCAGTGGTCCCCCAACCTGTGATGGCTCAGTGACGTGGGAAAGTTACTGTTAATGCAGCAAGAAACAAAGCAGCTCTGCCGAAGAACCTGCGGCAGCGGATTGCCCAGTATCTCCATGAGATGGAGACCTCTGAGGGAGATTTCTGTGAAGTGAGGGAGTTCACTATCAATAGCCTGTTCCGCTGCTCAGACTAGACATGTGATGAGAAACAAGCCTGCTTTCAGCAACCCTTCTGCCCCCAATATCTCGCTTCAGCAATTCCCAAAATCAGATCACTTACTAGGGGCCTCCTCTTCTGTTTGCGCTTTGCCAATCTCTGACAGCTGTGACTGGCTAGTCTCTAGGGTAGAGAAGAGCAAGTGACCCGTGCCCCACGCTGCAGAGGAAGATGAAAATCCCCCAGGGCCTCTGCCAATCTCCCCTGGAGGAAAATTCCTTCCTGACCCCAGATATAGTGATCAACCAAACTCTGAGCACACGGGCAAGACTCACCAGCGAGACACCCAGGAAAGAATTCTCTGTAGTAACTCAGATCCCACCCTATGTAACATCCCATCACAGGCTATTGGGCACATTTACCGCTAATAGTCAAAGACCAATTAATTGCCAAAATTAGGCTATCCCATCATACCATCCCCTCCATAAACTTAACAAGCTTAGTCTTGAAGCCAGATATGTCTTTTGCCCCCACTGTTCCCCTTGGAAGGCTGTTCCAGAACTTCACTCCTCTGATGGTTAGAAACCTTCATCTAATTTCACGTCTAAACTTCCTGATGGCCAGTTTATATCCATTTGTTCTTGCGTCCACATTGGTACTGAGTTAAATAATTCCTCTCCCTCCCTGGTATTTATTTCTCTGATATATTTATAGAGAGCAATCATATATAACCCAGGTCCCCAGCTAGCATCCTAGCCAATGGCACATCCTTCCTCTTATCCTCTCACCCTTCTTCTACAAGGAGGGATGTTGTAAACCTTTTAGTAGGAAAACTTACAATCATTTGGAAAGCAATGAGGTACACAAATGTTCACTGCCCCCTGACCACATAGGAGGCTGACTGTGTGGGGTATGCTTGCCTGCGCTTGACAGTTTATTCCCACTCAGTACTTCAAATTAAAGCAAAAATACTCTAAGATCTTGGCCAGTGTGTTCTGATAGGGAATTCCTGTCTGACCCCAAATTCAGTGATCTGTTTAACCCTGCACTTAAAAGCAAGAGTCATATTCATTTTGCATCCAATCCTGTTTATACTGCCAATGTCCAAGTAATTCATGTTGTTATTTTAATCCCAGTAAAGTGGATCCTCCCAGAATCTCAAGGGGTAGAGAATTTCAGACATGGATTAGACCTTTTGGTGGGGAGAGGGAGAGAGGCTTCCTGTATATTTAATTCAAACTTTTAAAATTTAATTTCTAAGCTTGTTCCTCCTTATCAAAATACATTAAAAAATGAACTAAATATGAAAGTTATGAACCAGAAAGTATGGTGGAAGAGGTAGGTCAGATGATTTAATGGAAAGATTGTACTTAAACTCAATGTCTAATTGGTAATTTATTTACTTTTAGGATCAAACCTAATCCAGTATAACAGGGATTCCTCAGAGCAGTAGTAAACTCCATGGTCACTGCTACTTCCCTCCATGGGAACATTTGGCTTTTGGAGCTACACAGTCTTGTAGGGATAGATTTTAAAAAGTATTTAGGTGGCTAAAGATGGAGATAGATGCTTTTGAAAATCCCATTGGGTACCTAGATGCCTGAATACCTTAAAAAACCTGGCCCTTAGAGCAAGATTCTAATTCCACTACAGTGAGTAGCGCCTTACTCCACAAGTCACCTCTTGAAGCCAATGGAGCTATTGGGGAGTAAGGGACAAACTATAATATTCTTCCTCAATAAAAGAGGACTGTACTCAATTAAAAACAACAAATCATGACATGAACAGTTACCAATATTGCCAAGCCCAAGTGTTAAAAAAAAAAAACATCAGCCAGCCTCCCCCCCAAAATCATGAGATTTAAATAAAAAAATAACTTTTAGGGTTCTGGTAATAATACATTCTGGTTTCTGAACATTTGGGTTGCACTTGAGTCACATTTTCTCTCAAACCATGATGACTAGAAACGTGAGTGTTTTTTTGTTTTTTAAATAAAAGCTCAGATCTTCATATAATCATTTGTCCCCAGGAGCTGAGGCCTTCAGAAAATACACAATTTCACAAGACTGATGATGAAACTGTGTTGGCAATGAATTATTCTTGTTTAATTTTTTCATTTTTTCCATTCATCATCATCATGTTTTCTATTGTCCATTTTGGCTCTTTTGTTGTTTTTATCCCCAGTTGACTGATCCACTACACAATGTTGTTAGATGGTTTTCACTACAGATAAATGTTGTCCTTCTTCAAATGAGTACTACAGTTCTTATAAGTCGTATAAGAAGAATAAAAGATGCTTGGTGCCGTCGCCTCTTTTTCATAAATAATATTAGTGTATTTATCAAGGTTCAGGGAACAATGGTGTCAGTATAAAGGGAAATCTCATGTTAAACTCTTAAAATAGCTGTTAACACTCGTGGCCATAATTTGCACCGTCTCCTTATTAAGAATCACAAATATCAGATTTGTGAAATCAATGGGAACCACCCACACATGTGCATAGGCAGAATTTGGCTTATTGTTTGTAACTAGAAAATGACTGCCAAAACTACATGTACAGCCCAAGTTTCAGAGCACAGAAAAGCTACCATGTTCCACTAGCTTCTTTCAAAAGGTAGGTGACCAGTTTATACATTTGCAGAATGAGATGGCAGTGTGGATTTTCATGAATAGAATGCAAAAGTACGGATGAACACCCTACAGACAATTAGGGTGCTCACTAACATAATTCCCTACATCATTATGCCTACAATAGATTATACAGTGTTGTTGTAGCCATATCAGCCCCAGGATATTAGAGAGACAAGCTGGGTGAGGTAATCCCTTTTATTGAACCAACTTCTGCTGCGGGAGAGAGACAAGCTTTTGAATTTACACCGAGCTGAAGAAGAGCTCTGTGTAAGCTTGAAAGTTTGCCTCTCTCAGCAATAAATGATATTACCTCACTCACCATGTCTCTCTACAGAAGATTCTGAGATACTGAAAACATAGGATTCATTTAATGAACAAATGCCAAAACTTCCCTCTTCCCACATGTTACCCTGAAGCAGTCATAAAATGGTAAACACCACGCATATAGCTCATCGGGCTTACAGGAAAACACGGATGATGTCACCAAAAATCTGTTCCCAGGGAATGCCACACAGGGTCAGCCCTGCTCACAGGGGTCACCCCACTGAGTTCATCATGTCTGAGTAGGGCTTGGCAGTGTGTACACATATTAATCCTTTATTATAGGGACTGTGTTACTCACTCAAAGCATGGAATGGATACACATTGATCTGAAGATATTGCTGCTGGGAACTCTTCAGAACAAAAGACAAAGCCAGTAAAGCTCATCTGATTCAGGATTTGTTGCAAACCTGAAACTTGAGCTCAGGTTGTGGAGGTTACCAAACATTTAGCACAAACCTGTGTAGTGACTACACATGTTGCAGTAAACAATTGTGATTAGCAGATAAATCACCTGGGCAGCTTGGACTAGCATGTTGGTCCTTCAGCTTAAAAACAAATCCTCTGTCAATTGGCTAAAGAACAGGGCCAGCCCACAACATTTTGGCACCTGAGGCAGGAAGCTCAAATGATGCCCCCATGCCTCTTCGCTTGGGCCAAAACTTTGAAAGATCTCAATTCTGCCTTCTTCCTGTTCTACTCCTCTCATGGTACTGCTCTGCTACCTACCCCAATAAAGGAGAACTAACAACTTAAAATGCCTTGTTCAAAAATTTTACATAACACTTAACTTTCAAACACCTGAACAGCAAATGTAACTTTTCTTGTCTGGCATAGTAAACACTGGCATGTTTATCTATTTGAATAATCAAAGTGGTGCTTTCCGTGCCTTCTTGTTTGCAAAGATCTGAACCGCTTCCAGAAGGTCCACAATCTGGGCCAGCTCATGCTCTATTGAGATGGTTGCAAGGCCAACCGGTTTCTCCTCTGTCAGTGTGGAGCGTAGATGTGTTTTTATTAACTTCAGCTTGGAGAAGCTGTGTTCTCCACTGGCAACAGTTACAGGAAGTGTTAGAAGTATGCGCAGAGGAACAAAAGCATTTGGAAAGATGGTGGTCATCTTATATGTGCACATATATTCCAGAACAGCCTTTGGAGTTGATCCTGCTAAAATGTATTTTGAAAGGGTTTTCAGTTCATCACCTAAATCACTCTCATCAATATCGTGCATGTCATCATGTGTCAACATTGTCTCTAGGACCCTGCATTGCTGGTGTAGGTCTTCTTCAGGTATAGTGAGGAGTTTTGGAATATTATACAACATCCCAAATATACTGCTGTGTTCCTTGAGCTGCATGAAATGTTCTTCAGCTGACTGTACAATCTAGCACCTGGTTAAACAATTCAACTTTGAATTGTTGTTTGGGGTCTCTTATGGGATTATCCTGTGCCTCGTAATCAAAATGTCTTCTCCTGCTGGGACACTTGTATCCTTGAATGGGCGGGAAAATCGCTTCTGTGCGAAGTTCCTCTGCCAACTTCTGTGAACTCTTCAGAATGTTTTGAAATCTCTCATCTGGCTGGTAAGACTATAGGTATGACTTTGCTTTGTCCAGTTGTTCCATTGCTCCAGATATATCATGGTAAACACCATGCAGTCTCTTGCTTACAACATTTATTTCAAACAGTATGTCATGCCACAACACTAAGCCACACAGAAATTTGAAGTTATGTATGTTTCTGGTGATTCAGTTTCCGTCTGCCACTGTTCTCCCACGACCAATTCCTGTCACAGCATTATCCTCCTCAATGGTAACTATGGCATCATCTATCTTCCCAATTTGGTGATCTACACTTTTCTTCAGGAATGTGCATGGTTACATCCATTTGAGATGGAGATATGGATGTTGCAGTAGCTGCCAGGTCACTTGCACTCTGACTAACTGGAAGATCAGGCATCTCCTCACCACTCACACCCTCACTGGGGACAGAAGGCTCACCATAAACATTTGTGTCTATGTATCTCAGGAGAGCTCCTGCCTGCTTAGATAGGAAAGCCTCCTTTGCTTTCTTTCTTTTTCTGAATGCTGCCCCAGAGGGGTGTTTTCCTCTTTCCCTCATGACTGCTGTTCTGTGCCAGCTATAGTGGCCCTCAACACTCAGTTGAAGGGGACAAATAAGCAGGCTGGTAGCAGGGCCTGAGTGAGGGAAGATATCAGCATCTTAGGGGCCTAACTGGCTCCTGCTACTTCAGTTGGCTGCTTGTTCTCCTCAAGTGGGTTCAGGGAAGCAGTAGGAAACAGGAAGTGCCCTGAGAAGCTGGTGTTAATCAGTCCAGTCTCCTGGGGGTGCTAGAGAGGTATATAAGAGGCTCCTCTTCCTCTCGCTCCCTGCAGCCCCTGCTGTTTTCTGTTATTCCCTCTCACCTTTTCTCCTGCCTGTCTGTTATGTCTCTTGTGCCCTCCTTCCTCCAGCACAGCACTCTACAATCTCTGTGCATCTAGAGCAGAACGAATACATATGCACCAGCAGCAGACACAATTTTCTACACTCTGGGTCCTAGTGGCATCCCCTACAGTCTGGCATCTGAGGCGGCCGCCTCAGTTTGCCTCATGGTAAGGCCAGCCCTGCTAAAGAAGGGTCTCCTAATAGTAGTAAGTCCTTCAACATCTCTGTGGGCCAGTCACTAGAAGCCCACACACAATCCCTTGCCCCTAGGATAAGTTTCCAGTGCTACCTGATTTATGGCTTTGGTTGGGAAGTATATGGTACTGTTATGCTGGAAGGTACTACAGGTGACTGCATGAATCACAGATCTCTTTGAGACCGAGGGAGAATGAACCTTCACTATACATGACTCTCAGGAAGAGTTAATCAGAAGCCCCCCAAGACAAAAGGGAGTTGTGAACTCCCTCAGGAGTCGGGACTAAGTGAGCTGAGGGGTTGTGCTGAGTATTGTTTGTGTGTGTACATGAAGGCAGAACACATAGAAACTGAGACCAAATACAAAAAGAGTGAGGCAGAGGCAAGCAAGAAAACCAAGCAGTAGCCAGTGAGCATGGTATGACCCTGGACAAACCTAAAGATAGTTTTTGGATCTGTTGGTTAAAGAGGCCTGGGGCTGTAAACTAAGAAACAACTCCTTTTGTTCTTGGTTCCTCCTGTGTTCAGAGCAGAACTTTTTACATTTCTTGTAAATAAACAACATTGCATCAGAAGACATCAGACTCTATTAATTTCTACATCCAATTGGAACATTGCCAGGGCTCTGGTCCGAAAGGAGCAACAGTGCATTAAAGAAAGGATGGTGTTTAGGTAAAGGCCCTGGATTGGGATTAACTGTGGATTTTGTTCCTGACTGCCACAGTCATTCTATGTAACTGGGCAACTCACTCATCTCTTGCTGAACCTCAGCCATCCACTTTTAAAAGGGGAAGATAATTCTTCCCTACCCAGGACCGGATTTACACCTTACACGCCCCTACGCACAGCATCTTCAGTGCCCCCCTGTCTACAGCTGAGCTTTGTGTTGCACACAGTTTGAGACAGGTAAGGTGCCCCTAAAATGCCGGTGCCCCTAGAATGTCAGTGCCCCTAGGCATGTGCCTATTGTGCCTAATTGGAAATCCAGCCTTCTCCTTACCTCTCAGATATTATGTTCATGGCTGCCATAGAAAGGACAAACTTGATTGCAAAGCAGATGGACTGTGAAACACCCACAGACCAAAATCAAATTCAAACTCTTCCTGCCCCCTTGTGAGATAACACCACTATGTTTACAGCTCTGATTGCTGAAGATAGAGCCCCTGGTTCCATCCAACCTTGAAGATGGCAGCTTTCACACTTATCATATTATTCATTTTAAATCCATCAGCTCCTCTCAGTGAGCTGAGGTGGAAGTTTGAGGGGACAATGCTTAAAGGACTGTTTTAAAGTAAAGTAATAAAATCATCCCTCAAACAAAGGATGTTAATTCAGCTTATTACAGGCAGAGCAATGTATAGAGAAGGAAATGACCAATGTATAGAGAAGGAAATAATGATGGAGTGATTAAAAAGTTAGTCAGAGTTCATAGAAGTTATTTGTAGTGTTGCTGTAGCCATGTTGATCCCAGGATATGAGAGAGAAATGGCAGAGGATGTAATATCTTTTATTGGACCAAACTTTTCATCAAAGTTAGTCAGTTATTGTTTGTAATAGAGACTGCAATGCTGAGACAAAACATATTGCTCTTTTTTCTCTGAATATCTGTGTTAACCTTTTGGAAGATTTGTCTTATTTTATCTGTGGACTTGCCTTTAAATAGCTCTGGGAAGTGAGAATTTTGCAAAATCTGTGCCTGACAGATGCAGGCTTCTGCCTAACTTTATTGGCAGTTTGCTTATCAAATGTGAAAGTGGCTCTCTGCTATGGCTTTGGAAAGTAGGGATGGGCAAACTCCAGTGCCTTATTTTGAACCAACTTGAATATCATATGTGATGAGAAGGAGGATGGTCCAGTGGGTAGGGCTTAGAATTTGGAAGACCTGCATTCAGGTTCCTGCTGCACCACAGCTTTCCTGTGTGATAACAGAGAAGTCTGTTAGTCTCTGTGCCTCAGTTCCATATCTGTAAAATGGGGATAATAGCACTTCCCTACCTCACAGGGGTGTTGTGATGATAGCTACATTAAAGACTGTGGGGTGATCAGACCTTATGGAGATAGGGGCCATACATGTACCATATGGAGATCTGAACTTTAGTAAGTTTGTGTCCCACATAAGAGGTCTGTGACAATGATCCAACGGAAATATAAATTGAAAAATGGAGCAGATTGAAGAGAAAGTGAAAAATACTGTTAATGTGAAAGAAGAGACTAGAGGGGTAGAGAAGCATGAAAAATAAAGGCAAATAATATAGGTCATTACCTTGTGGCAGCCTCGTAGGGGGCTCTTTATAAGAAAGGCTTTCCTTTAGCTAGAAAAGCATGGGCTGTCTTTAGCCTTTCTTGAGAAAAATGCATGGGTTTAAAGTTCACGGGGGAAATGTTTGCACATTTAACTACTGTAGTTAGGGTGATCAGATCACCACACTAAAATATCGGGACACATTGGGGTGCCATCAGCCGTGTCCACAGTCCACCCCTGCTCCTCCCAGGCTCCGCCTCCACTCTTCCCCAGGTCCCGCCCCCTCCTCGCTTGGTCCCCTCACCACGCTCTTCCTCATCCCCCAGCCTGCCGCTAGTTTGCTGTGTCTCTCCTCAGTTCCCCACCCATGCTTGCCTCCTCACTCACTCATCGCTTGCCTCTTCACCCCCTTGCCTGCCATTCACCCCTCTGAAGCCGACTTCCCCTCTGCTGGGTGGGTGCTTGCCTACCCCCGCCTCTGTACCACCCTCACCCCCCCATTCCACCCCCTTCCCCCAAGTCCCCACTCCTGTCCTGCCTCTTCTCCACCTCCTCCGCTGAGCGCGCCACATCCCCACTCCTCCTCCCTCCCTCCTGGAAAGTGCTAAGCGCCGCCAAACAGCTGTTAGGTGGGGAGTTGGAGCGGGGGAGGAGCGGGGATGTGGTGCGCTGGGGGGGAATGGATTAGAAAGAGGTGAGGAAGGGGGAGCTTGGCTGCAATTTTTTCCAATGGGTGCTCCAGCCCCGGAGCACCCATGGGGTCAGCGCCTCCCTCCTGCTTGCCTTCTTACCTGAATATCAGAACAAATGGCATCCTGATCATACACTGATCAGGACGTGGGACAAAGGGTTAAATATAGGGACAGTCCCGATTTTATCAGGCCATCTGGTCACCCTAACTGTAGTTGTTGAACTAGGTTTGCAAAACCTTCCACACCAAGGCCTTGTCTACCCTAGCAAGCTTCTTGGCTGAAATTCACCATTAGTGCAGCTCCACTAATAGCAGCTGTACGGCAGGCTTTTTTTGCCACAGTATTGTCTAGCCCTCCCTTCTCCTTCAGACTTAATGGGCAGAGAAGGCAGGTATTTACTAAGACATAGCAAAGATAAGCAAATACCTGTTTAAATTCAACGTTGTGGTATTGGAAATGCACACTTTCCAATCCAGTTTCTGTTCTGTTTATGTTCCTATACTGCATCCATCAGGATGCATCAAACGCTATCCGCTCATTCACTCTTAGAGATAGATCACCCCTTCCATATCAGTTGGGGAGGGAGACCAAACCCGATGGATTGTGAGGAAGGCAGCATGAAAGTGGGACGTGCCTCCTCTGTATTATCCTCCTTTATCTCCTGACCTTGTGGAAGCCTCTCAGTCTGTTCAGAGAATGGAGGGGATGAGCTCTCTCTATGTCATTGTCCCTGCACCACGTCTGTAGGGAAATCAGCCAGCACGCTATTACTGACCCAGTTTTCCCCCATCTGTGCTGTGAACCCCTCCCCCCTAAAGAAAGATTCAGGGGCATCTGCAATTGGGGACCCTGTTCAAGCACAGCTCCTACTGGAGTTATAATGCCACAGGAGCTTCAGCATTTGGGGGAACAGCAGTAAAGATGCACATGGCATTGACCTCCAGAAGATTCTCCCAACACCGGGGTTCTCAACCTTTTTCTTTCTGAGGCCCCTGCAACATGCTATAAAAACTCTGCGGCCCACCTGTGCCACAGTAACTGGTTTTCAGTGTATAAAAGCCAGGGCTGGTGTTAGGGCATAGCAAGCATGGCAATTGCCTGGGACCTCATGCAACAGGAGCCCCCATGAAGCTACATTGCTCAGGCTTCGGCTTCAGCCCCGGGTGGCAGGGCTCAGGGCTTGGGCTTCAACCCCATGCAGCAAGGCTTTGGGTTTCTGCCCTGGGCCCCAGCGAGTCTTATGCTGACCCTGCTTGGTGGTCCCCCTGAAACCTGCTCATGGCCCTCCAGGGGGCCTCAGACCTCTGGTTGAGAACCACTGTCCCAACAGATGACATGCAATAGCCCCTCTTTAAGTGCTGCAAGGTCCCTCACCAAAGGCTCTTACATAAATTAAGCTGTCATGGGTTAAAAGACAGGGAACAAAGGGTAGGAATTAATGGTAAATTCTCAGAATGGAGAGGGGTAACTAGTGGTGTTCCCCAAGGGTCAGTCCTAGGACCAATCCTATTCAACTTATTTATAAATATGATCTGGAAAAAGGGGTAAACAGTGAGGTGGCAAAGTTTGCAGATGATACTAAACTACTCAAGATAGTTAAGACCAAAGCAGACCGTGACGAACTTCAAAAAGATCTCACAAAACTAAGTGAATGGGCAACAAAATGGCAAATGAAATTTCATGTGGATAAATGTAAAGTAATGCACATTGGAAAAAATAACCCCAACTATACATAAAATATGATGGGGGCTAATTTAGCTACAACGAGTCTGGAAAAAGATCTTGGAGTCATCGTGGATAGTTCTCTGAAGATGTCCACGCAGTGTGCAGAGGCGGTCAAAAAAGCAAACAGGATATTAGGAATCATTAAAAAGGGGATAGAGAATAAGAAGGAGAATATATTAGTGCCCTTATATAAATCGATGGTATGCCCACATCTCGAATACTGCGTACAGATGTGGTCTCCTCATCTCAAAAAAGATATGCTGGCACTCAAAAAGGTTCAGAAAAGGGCAACTAAAATGATTTGGGGTTTGGAACAGGTCCCATATAAGGAGAGATTAAAGAGGCTAGGACTCTTCAGCTTAGAAAAGAGGGATATGATAGAGGTATATAAAATCATGACTGATGTGGAGAAGGTGGATAAGGAAAAGTTATTTACTTATTCCCATAATACAAGAACTAGGGGTCACCAAATGAAATAAGCAGGCAGCAGGTTTAAAACAAATAAAAGGAAGTTCTTCTTCATGCAGTGCACAGTCAACTTGTGGAACTCCTTACCTGAGGAGGTTGTGAAGGCTAGGACTATAACAGCGTTTAAAAGAGAACTGGATAAATTCATGGTGGTTAAGTCCATTAATGGCTATTAGCCAGAATGGGTAAGGAATGGTGTCCCTAGCCTTTGTTTGTCAGAGGATGGAGATGGATGGCAGGAGAGAGATCACTTGATCTGTTAGGCCCACTCCCTCTGGGGCACCTGGCATTGGCCACTGTTGGTAGACAGGATACTGGGCTAGATGGACCTTTGGTCTGACCCGGTACGGCCATTCTTATGTTCTTATGTTATGTTCTTAAGGGGCCTGGCGAAAGCCCAATTCCTGATGGAAAGGGAATGGAAACTAAGGTCACTTATTCAAGGGAAGACCTGTTAAACTGAACAGTTGTATCATGTCTGTTTGGGGGCACTAGCCAGGAGAGTCAAGCTAATATCCAGAGCTGGGGTATTGAAGATCTGCATGACTGAAGAGACTGAGTGCAGTGCTCTTTCAATCAGCAATTAGACAATTGTTCATAACTAATTGGATAATTCTATAGGGTGATTTGAACTAACTGGTACAGTGATGCATTGTCTGTACAGTAAAGGGGTAGCCTGTTTCATCTGTGCCTCTGTGACTGGAATGCTCCACTCTGACCATTGTGCTCAGACCTTGCAGGAGACTTTGGCCTTCCGTCCGACCTAGCATTACTGAAGCACATGGGAAAGGTGTACAGGAATTGCAGAGGTATTAGTCAGCAGGTAGCTTTGAACATCAGCAAATACAAAATTGAACACATTTCTGATGTTATGGGCCTAATTTTCCCCTGCCTTGCACCATAGTCATTTATCCACATTGCACAGGTGTTTAAAATGTTACAGCAATCAGAAATAACCTGTGGAACTCACTGCCATAATATACCTTTAGGACTAAGAGCTTAACGTCACAGGATTCAAAAAGAATGGACACATACGGTTACATTAAATAGGATAAAAATATATCAGCAGTATAAATCCTCTTGTTTCTGGACATAAGCCAGGCTTTATCTGAGAGGGGTTAAGAAACACTACCCCTGTCAGCTGGTTATTTCATAATTGTCCATTAATGGAATTCTTGCACTTTCTTCTGAAATATCTGGTACTGGCTACTTTAAGACATGAGTCTAGATGGGAATTGCAATATTGGATCAGATGAATGGTCCATTTTCCTATGGCATTATAATTAAAGCCCCAGATAGTTTTTGAGGAAAAACTAAATTGTATTTCTAAAGTGATTAACTCTCCATTGTCTCCTTCTATAACTTCATTTTCAAGATTTGACATTTCGAATGTCAGTTCAGAGGAATTAACTCTCCTTTGGACAAACATTATAATATTAACTAAAAATGCTATTGACAAACCCGGGAGAAACTTGCAGTCTTGGGAAGTTTGTTAGAATTGAGTAATATAGAATTTGGGGCAAAAGTTACCAGTGGTCAGGGCAGGTGGCAATGGAACTTTTGCATTTTCATATCACTCTTTATATTGATATGATGATCTCAAAGGCACTTTACAAATGTTACTTAAACAAAGTTGTGAGGTATTATCCCCAACAGGAGACTGAAATGCCAATAGGTTTAACAGCCACTCAGGGTATGTCTACACAGCATTTTGAAGCAAGCTTCCCAGCCAGGGGATGACAGACTAGTGGGCTTTGTGCTAGTGGTCTAAAAATGCTGAATAGACTGCACTTTGAAGTTGTGGGCTCAGGCTCTCAAGCCTAAAGAAGGGGGTGGGCTTAAGAATACATGTGACAACTTCAAAATGCTGTCTATCCAGCTATTTTTAGAGAGCTAGCATGAGTCTGTCAACCCAGGCTGGGAGGCTTATACCAAAATATTGTGTAGACATACCCACAGTGGCAGAACTGAGAATAGAACCCAGAATTGGATTCCAGTCCTCTAAGCATTACCTCACTACTATCTTGACTAGAAAAACAGGTGGTAAATCTGCTTTAGCCCATCTTTCAATGACTGGGCTAAGAACAATGTAGAAAGATTACAAAGTCTGACAAACTTAAGAACTAACTCTTATTCAGTATAAGCAGCAAAGAATCCTGTGGCACCTTATAGACTAACAGACGTTTTGGAGCATGAGCTTTCATGGGTGAATACTCACTTGGTCGGATGCATGACCAAGTGGGTATTCACCCACGAAAGCTCATGCTCCAAAACGTCTGTTAGTCTATAAGGTGCCACAGGATTCTTTGCTGCTTTTACAAATCCAGACTAACACGGCTACCCCTCTGATTCTTATTTAGTATGAAGTTCATTCCTTAGCAGTGCTTCAGAGTACCCACAGAGCTTACAGGATGGAATAGACAACCAGTGGGGGCCACACTATTAATACTGTTGCTTGAGCTGGATCTGTCACATGTTGACTTTCTAAGAGAAAACAGGAGAGAGTACCAGCCCCAAAGGTGGATTGCGTTGCTTTTTTGGTTTGGTGTGGAATGCAGAATGGAGTTCTGCTGGTGCTAACGTGCAAAGTTAGGCAATGTCTAGATACTGTCTCACACAATGTCCCTGTCTTGAATTCAGCGGTGGAAAAGACCTACTGGGCCACCCAGTTCATGATTGTTCCCTATAATATCTTCTAGTGTTTTCCCAGACTAGTTTTAAATGGCTTAAGAAATGGAACATCCACCCTCTCCTTTAAAGAGAGGAAGATAGGCTGACTGAGACCTGGACGGTGTATTCATGGACAGCTTTGGGAAAGTAAGGGAACATCAGATTTCATCTCCTATTCATCTCCATGACCTTTAGTAGTGGTGGCTTAACTGTGGGGACTTTTTAGACATGAGGATTCTGTTCCTCAGCCCTGAGCTATTTTCATGCACTTTACTCACATTCTGCTTTTTTTCCCATGGTTTGGCCAGCAAGCATTATGGAGAATTAGTTTGACTCCAGAGTTGATCAATCTAGCTCCTGAAAAGGAATTTCAACTCACACTAGGATAAAACCTGAAATTCTTATTCAGTTTTTACTCAGTCTTTACCCAAACCAAACTCCCCTGGAATGTTACCTCAGCAAAGCCTGAGTAATCAGCTTCAGAACTAAACCTCACTCTCCCCTTTACACCCTATAACTGGCCCATTGAAATCAACAGACTGATATGCAAGAGTAAAACAAGCGAGACTTCGTTTTAGAGTTGGAGGATTAAGACAATGAAACAGACATAGGTTGTATTGTGAGTGTGTATAAAGACCTAGTGAAGAACATGAGTTTCCCTCATTGTTAACGTTCTTTCAATTGGACAGAGGAGCCATGTTCCTAATTTTCAAGTGGGTAGATTGTACACACTTTAGCAATATAGATAATAATTTTATAATGATCTAGTCCCTAGACTGCCCAATCAGGATCTGGGCCTCTAGCTAGTGACTGTACATATATATTAATAAACTATTCTTGCCCCAGAGGTCTTAAATTACATTCTAAGCTAAGACACAATAAAGAGAGGGCATTGGGGACGGAGTATGAAGGTAACAACAGTTGGAACATGTAGTTACACAGATTAGCTATGTGCAAATTAAAGTGTTTGAAGTTATTAAACTTTAAAAAAAATTAAGATATAAACAGAAAGTAACATATCAGTAATTGCTATGACCCACTTTCCACTTACCAGTTAGCAAATGACTATAGTTATTATGCCAAGGGTTGGTTTTGAGGAGAGACAAGGAGGAGGACAGGGTAGTGCTTTATGACTAGTTCAGGGAAAGCATTCCATTCATCAGGAGGGATGTGGACAAATGGACAATTAAGACTGGCCTCACTGGCAGAGGGGGATATGATAAGATACAAGAGCAGATAAACAGGGAGGCAGCCAAGGGTTCTGGAACAATTTGTAGAGTGGGGGTGGCTGACAGCCAATGAACCAAACTGTAAACTCTGTGCATGATAGAAACCACTTCAAGCCAAGGGTTGCAGCAGCATCCCTAATTCCAGCACCAATGGAGGCAGCATTCTGATGGCCCTTAAAGGTGACTGCAAGAATCTTAAATTTAATGTGGTGGAAAAAGGGAGAGCCAGTGGAGGGATTCAAAGAAGGAGTGAGATGGTCAGAACTACCAGATCATGTAGGTTCATTAATGGTGCTTTTGCAGTATAAATCTGCCCCTGTTTGGGGCAGGAAAAAATGTTACCCATTTATAATAGTCAGTCCAGGCGGTCTTTATTAAATCCAAGTACTGGAGAATCCTCCTTTCTCAATCCATTATGAAATATTGCCACAACCGGGGGAGGAGCCGAACAGTTGAAAGAGAAGGGAGAATGGATGTCATGTCTATTCATTGGAACAAAACCTAATTGAACCAGACAGGATTGCAGCTATTTTGCCACAGTTTGTTGGAGAGAGTGCTGCCAAGTGACATCACTGAGAGAGAGAGGCTATTGTTCAATAAAATGTAAGCCCATACTCCCTGCCTCAGGTATGGGGTGTTGAGCTATAGCTTAGCCTGGACAGTGAGACACATAAAATTTCAGCTAATAGGTGCTCTTCAAATATATGGTGATACTATATAGACAGCTCATTTGGTATCCTGACAATAGGAAAAGGAAAACAGTACAATTTATGATCTATCTTCAAACTAACAGTTTCCTTCTAAGTGTTTGTCTGAGTAACAGAAAATACAAATCAATGGTTTAATGAGCGATGGAATTAATCTCTCTCTTTTTTTTTTAAGGTTCCAATTTTGTAATTGCCAGAGCCAGGCTGCTCTCCAAAGTCTCAAAGCACCATTGTAGTTTTCCTTTTCCTTGGACTCTAGTTCTTTTTTTGATGAGAAAATATTCAGCAGAGCCACTTGAGGCTGATGAGGTTTCAGAGGCTTATCATGGAGAGGTGCAGCTGTTATACACGAAGAACTTAAATTGCAAGTTATCTTGATAGTCTATGATAAGCACAAAGTGAGCCTACTGTGCTGGAAGCTCTACAGCAGGTCTGCGAGATCCATTTTATTAAGGATTACAGCAGCAAATTGCATGTTGTTTTGTGTTCAGCACAGACATGGAATGGCAAAGCTGCCACAGTATGTGGCACTATGTAACACTGTAGCCCTGACTGCATTAAAGAAATGTGTAGCCTTGTAACTACCAGCCACTAATGTAGACCCAGGGCAAACTGCACTGGTGTAAATCCTGCTGTACATTGGTGCAGCACATTGACATAATAGATGTGGGGTGGTACAACCCCACTGATGTTGTTATACCACTGTTAAATTTGCTATAGTAGACATGACTTTTATTTCTCCAAGTCTGAAAACTACTGTCTGAACTCCAGCTTTGGTCTCTACGTAGGATATATGTGACGTCTAACAA
The DNA here is from genome assembly GCF_025201925.1 of Gopherus flavomarginatus. Taxonomy (NCBI): domain Eukaryota; kingdom Metazoa; phylum Chordata; order Testudines; family Testudinidae; genus Gopherus; species Gopherus flavomarginatus. Next base: position 128,205,228 of record NC_066621.1, on the reverse strand, counting down.
ACGGCCAAGTTCAGAGTTACATGTGCTTACAGCAGAGCGGAATTTGCTCCAGTTTCTTTTTTCTTATTAGAGTGAGCAGTTTGGTGATTGCATGATATGTGCCAAATTTGAGACCAAGACACTCTGGAATGGAAGGAGTAATAGTTAATGCTTTGACAGTTAAGTGTGTAGCACATTTTATCTGAGGATTCAACGGTCTTCACTAACATGGGTTAGTTTTCATAAGTATTTTATTGAAAGAAAAACTGAAGCATAGAAAGGTTAAGGCCAACATTTTCAAGAGATTTATCTGAAAAGTTGATTTATTGACAATGGGGAAATTTATTTACAACTTTAGCTACACCGGGCAACTACTTGCAGAATGTTAGTTCTTAGTTAGTTCTAAGCTTTCTTTGATTCTTGCTAAATTGTATACCTTCAGATTATCCTGTGGCCTTGCAGTACAACATTAAAATTGTGGAAATTTTATTACCATGAAAATCATATTTACAAAATTCACATGTAAGATAGGGCACAGTTTCAGATAATTGTACATTTTGTATAGTGAGTGGCATGTATCTAGGCGAGTAGAGCTTTCAGACAAGAGTTAGTGGAACATTAGTACTAGTTCCGATCCAGTGGAAATACTATGGGTGTAATAAGTATATTGAACTTGATATTTAATGGCCAAATATGATTTCAAGTTTTATGAGACATATAAATGAAAACATGTAATGAACAATGTTAAGTGAAAGTATGTATGTTTATCACTGCCCTCTACTGGTTTGAATTAGAACTGGTCAATTTTGGGCCTTATTCTTAAAGCTGAGAATTATCTTTAGCTCAAGTGGTAGGGACCAGTGCTTTTGGAGCGCAGGATCATCCAGTGTCTACTCCTGATGTCACTTTGAAGATCCAAGTGACCATGATATGCTGCGTAGTGACAACCATGAAGTTCTAGGTTACAGGACTTACTGTTAAATGACAAAAATAGCTGAGGGCTTGCTAGAGATACACCTACACTGCTCCTTTATCTGCACTAGAAGACACAGTGGGAGTAAGTAGTTTAAAATATTTTTACTGTAAAACTGGTCCACAATCATGTCCTTAAGAGGTAAATGATTCTGAAGTTCTGGAGGAGAACTGCATAGCCATGGAGACTGGTGATATATTTGGAAGCGGGTAGACAAAACTGACATGTTAAGATTTGCTGGGAGCTAATATGCAACAGTGGATAAAAATCATACTGTATCGGTGTCAGAACTGGTAGGCAAAGTTCTCCCCCTGCCTGCCCTGAGGAATCTACGCTGCTATCCCTGCTAACAGCGTGGGCTGTCAGCATTTACTAAGGACCTTCATGTAAGCTCATTTCCTAGCTTTTCACATAAACAGCATCAATTGGCATTGTCATGTAAACTATGAAGTGCCACGGTCTCCCTTCTAGCATTCGGTTATCCACCTCAGGAAATCTACAGGAGTTGTATCTTGATCAGTGGAATTGGAGTCAGCCACCCACCCCACCCCACCCCACCCCACCCCCATGTACCCGAGAGACACTGTTACTTAAGGGACACCCAGAAAACAACTGGTAGAGTTAGGCTGAAGGCAACTCAGCCAAAAGGACAGAGCAGTGCACAGAGTTTGATAAAGTTCCACTTGTTCAACTTAACTGCATTCAGTTTCACTCTTTGCAAATGAAACATGTTGGAAGCATGTGAGCTCTGAGTTCTCTGCAATGCAGCAGCTGGCAGCGTGAGCCATGGAAGTCAGTCTGAAGCCACTCAGAGTCCTGGATTGTGTAGACACAAACCTAGTCCAGCAATGGAGCCCAGTTGATGGAGACATTCCATCTTCACACAGACCTGGCTGCTAATACAAATGAGGTGAGATCTGTTGCACTCAGAAGGATGTGCAGGGCCATCCCTACCCGTACGCAAACTACGCAGCTGCATAGGGCACCAGGAAATTTGGGGCACCAAATTGCTCCAGATTTCCTGGTGCCCTACGCAGCTGCATCCAGCCTGATCCCTCGGATCGCTGAGCTGGCCCCTCATGGGCTGCGCACAGCAGAGCCTAGGAAAGCTGCCGCCACCCCTGCCCCACCCCTTCCCTTCGGCCCCCTCCCCTGCTCTGCCCCACCTCTTCCCATCCCTACTCCAGCCCTGCCCCCACCCTCCAAACCCTGTCCCCATAGCTATGCATCCCGGGGGACTGCAGCAGGGCTTGGGCTCGGGCCCACCCTGCACTCACCAAGCGGCGGGAAGTGGAGCTACCGGCCCCAGCGTGCTTTGCTATGCCGGCTCCCAGCCGCGCTGCCAGTGAGTGCTGGGGGGCAGTTCCCCTCTTACCCCCAAGCCTGGGAGTGGGGGAGCAGAGCAGAGCAGGCTGGGTCTGGGTCACTCCATTTCCCACCACCCCGTGAGTGCAGGGGCAGGCCCAACCCCTGCTGCCTTCCTGCATTGGCTGTTCCTGGCTCCCAAAGCCCTTGGGTACAGCTCCCACCCCAGAGGCCTGGGACACCCCCCACCCTCTGCAGAGGCCTGGGACACAGACCCCCTGGAGGCCTGGGGCTGACCTCCCTGCAGGGGGGCTGTGAAGGGCACCACAATCTCTAGAGATGGCCCAGAGGATGTGGACTCCACTGAGAGGAGATGGCCAACAATCAGTGAAAGCAGGCACTACAGGGATCATCACAGAATGGAGAGACAGAGAACCATCCAGAGGTCAACCCCACAGAGAGATCATTTGCTAGACTTTAAAACAGGTGACAGAGAAACAAGCCAGATCACTTCTGGTGTGGTTGACTGTTGGAGACCAAGTTACCTCCAAGATTGTGTAACCAGCCAAGTCTGTGGTAAAGATGAAACTCCAAATCAGCTATGTGCTAGCAGCCTCTCGCTGAAGGGAAACGGGGTGGGGGCCTGGGTATCTATTATTTGTTTCTAACGTTTATATTAAGATCTTTGTAAAACAGGGAAGATGTATCATGATCACTGGAAGTGAACTTAGAGGGACCACATTCCCTGGAAGAATGTTATTGAAGAGACACCAGAGAGAAAGAGAACTGGTGGAATTAGGCTGGAAGCAACTCAGCCACATGGATAGAGTAGCCCACAGGGTTTAACAAAGTTCCACTTGTTCAATTTAACCTGCATTCAGCTTCACTATTCACAGATAAAATGGTGGTGGTGGGGAAATGCAATGTAAAGGTGGAGCAGTATAGAAGAACGGGAAGAATTGACTCAAATAAGCAGGTTAAACCTATTCTCCTCAACAGGGCTTGCAGAATTCTAGGTAAATTAGGTTGTATGAATGGAAGCAGCTGCTAGGCAGCTATAGTGAATATGACTGGGTGTTACAGAGATTACCACTCTAGGTCTCATTGTCCTTGACAGTGTTATAGATCATCGCTTCACAGTGTGAATAATATCTCTAGAGTGTTTGGAAAAAGTAGGCAAATGAACTGGCAACACTAGCGAATGCAGTCCACAGCCAAGCTTTTCGCAGAGAGCCCACTTGGGGAGGGGAGGAGGGCATAGTGAAGCCCTACAGATAATTATATTACTTACTGTTGCCGTATAACTGCACTTATTTCAATGGAGTTGCACCAGGGTGAGTTTGGACAACTCTTCTTCCCCGAGGGTTTTGATTTAGCAGGCCACTTTGGATTTTACTCTCAACATTAGTAATTATAGATCTGTTTCTTCATAGTCACCAGGTAGAATAGTTTGCCTCGGTATAATTTTAAAACTTATGCCTAGAGCTTTTGAATGATATGAAGCTTAAACCACAGCCCCAGGTGGCTCTGGAGATGTTGATGTCACTTAGAATGTTCATCATTTTCTCTCAACTGCTCATGCAGTGCACACCTGTCATTTGCTGGTTCCATGCCAAGATATCAAATCTGCATTCAGAGGCAATGTGCAGCAGTGTCTTTTGGATGTTCTTGGGACCAAGTATAGGGCCTCATCCTTTGCTGAGCACCCCTCTCTCAATAAAAGAGAATGGGAGTGAAGGTGTTCAGCACTTTGCAGGAGGCACATAGCACCTTTTAGGACTGGATCCTGTAATGCAGGCAATGCACACAAAACTTCATCTGAAGAATCCCACAACTCAGAAGATAGATAGGTCTTGTTCTAGCTAAAAATAGGCCAAGGATGAAGATGTTATGATTCAATATCATTTGGCATTAGCTCTCCGATCTACTGTGTGTTACTTTCTCTAGTAACAAAATATATTCAAGTTAATTGCAAGTGAAAGAGAGAGAGATGAGGTAATTTTTTCACAAGTTAAGTACTGTTTCTGTGTCTCATTACAAATTCCATTTAAAAGTCTCCGAGAACCCTTGTGTACCACAATCAGGAAGAACAGAACCTACAATCATCTCAGTTTCAATCAGACATTTTAATCTTGAAGAAGCACACTGTGGTACAGGAAGGTATGAAAACTCATTTTGCTGCTGCACCTCAGATAATTAACTTGTAAGGGTTACATCAGCTGCATATGGGGGAGAAAAGTAGAAGTGCCATGGAATTAAGAAAATGCATGCTAAGTGGCAAATTTCCATGAATATCCATGAATATCCATCATTCTACATACCCAAGGCCTTCCGTCTGAATGGGGTTTCTGACATGCTGAACCAAAATGATGGCCATGAGAATGAATGAAGCCACTTCCATTTATTTTTCATCAGCAATAAGTAGGTTTGAATTGTCACAATGGCACTAGCATATGATGAAAGTCTGAGTCAGTCAGGAAAGAAGTATCCTGAGAAAAGTAAAAAGGCTCAGCAGAAAAGATAAACAATGTGCAGAGATGGTGTAGGGGAAAGGCCCAGAAGGAGAAATAATGATGATCTATCATTCCTCAAAGGTATGAAGCATGCTCTTGAAAATTCATCCCCTCTCACTGACTAAGAGTTAATGCCCAAGCAAGACTCCTAAACTCCATAGTCCACTCTGTCACTCCAGTGGGACTGCACAAATGTGTCTGAGGAAAGGATCTGGCCCAATATTACATTAAGTATTGCTAAGAACAATTTTTTAAGTTGTGAAACTGGCAAAAACTTTGGCCAATCATATTCTTGGGATTTTTAAAGACATGTATAGGTGTATTTGTTTCCCATATCCATGCTGTGGGGAAATACAGTGATGCCTCTGTGAAGCAGACTGTTCGGGCAAGAAGTGGTCTCTTGAGGGAGGTGATGATTTACTAATGGCGCCTTTAACATCTTTGGCTGTACCAGTGAGTGTGATGGAGAATGGAATCTGTGTGGAAGGGTGTTGATAATGCAGCAGTGCCTCTGCACTGGCCAATATCCCCTGAAATAACAGCAATGTATGGGGATCACAAGGAAGCATATTTTGTCCCTAAAGCACAATGCTTTCTGGAGCAAGTTGCTTGGAATGTGTGGCATCACCACCCCAATGCAGTGAAACAGACATCCTGCTCACACTCCCATAGCTGTATTGGCTCTGCAGGGCTAACAGGACTAAAAGATAGTAACCGTATTTTTGTCACCAAAGTCATCAGCTATGACACTGAATACACTTAGCAGGCAGGTCTGTTGAGTAAGAAAGTGCCCTTTTTATAGAGCTGAACTGCACTTGAAAAGACAAAATCGTCTGTTGGCTTGTTTCCCAATTAAAGATCTCAGTTAGAATACTCATCCCACACAAACACACGTGTTCAGGGAATAAACTTTACTTCACTATTACTTGCTTATGCTAGCAATGTAAGCTTGCAAAAAAATCCCAAAACCATCAGGAGGTTGAAAAACAGAAACCTCTGCTTATTCTCTGCAAACAGTGTAGACAATTTATTTCAAATAGACAGGAAAATAAAAATTCTCTGTGTGTCACATCAGTGGCATATTAGTCAGGAATGGAAAAGCAATCACAAAAATAGCTTCCTAAGAATAAGACAGAAATGAAGATGTCAGAATAATCTTAAATTAAAAATTCACCCTCCATACCTGCAGTAATGGCAGCATTGGCTTTTCCCTGATTGGTGTGCATGAGAGCTATGTGCATAGATTTGATACGTTTCATTAGAAGGTACAAATATCTGATTTAGCTATTTGCTGTCATTCCCTCAACATCTCATTTAAACCATGAGAGCATTTTGACAAGCTGCGTTAACAAGCTAATAGGCTCGGTTTGACACACACTAGCAACCACCAAAGGCTGGTTTCTCAGCCTAAAGAGGAGCTGAGACACTAACAAGCAAATTAAATTAGACCACATTTAATTGATACACTCTCATTTCAGAAGTGAACCTTGATGGTCTCTTCTTACTGAGAGAGCTAAGCTAGTGCTAGGGCTGCAAAGTGGGCTGAGTACAGTAGCATCAAACTATTATAAGGATACAAAATGAATTGAATCATAGATAGTGAACTCAGATAAAAGTCATGCAGCCTCTGTCTCCTTCTGCACCCTAGCCATGTGTTTTGGAGAGTGAATCATTGCTGCACTGGACCAGACCAACAGGCTTGAAACCTAGCATCACCTATGTGTGTGAGCATGGCTCTGCCACCTATCTAGGATTATGGGTAGTAGTGCTCAGTGCCACTGGCTTTCACCTCAAAACAGGGATGGATTAACCCTTTGTGGGTGCCTATGGGACACTACAGCAGGAATACTAGATCCTCTCCCTGCCCCCTCCCTTCACCTTCCCCTGAGGCCCCGCTGCTCACTCCTATCCATCTTCCTCCTTTCCCATCGCTCGATCCTGCCAACCTCCAGGATTTAAGCAAAGTGAATGATATCACTGTATGATTTGGCTTTACACGTCTATATACTTCCTTTCAGACAAACAAGAAAACTTAATCACGTGGACCAACGATCCATTTCCAAGAAATGCAGGCATAAACATGCATGAAACTTTTCCCCATAAATAAGCCTAGTTTGCTCCTTCCTAACCCCACACAATTTTTGACCGCTCAGTGCATGGCACTTTCTAAAGCTGGATCTTAATTACATTTGTTACAAAATAATGTCTTAGTCTGATAAAGAAGAGTAGTGGTTAAGTTCTTTGGCATTCAAAAGTCAAAGACTTCTGGACATGGCAACAAACTCTACATAACAGTAAAATAATAAAACAAAGCTACATATTTATACCAGAGCAGGATTAGAATCAAAATCCTTGAGATTTCAATATCTGTACAGAGAATAAAATGCACAATTTCCAGTAACAACAGTAGAAAAGTCATGTCTAATGCTCTTCTCACTGCCCTGAAGAGGGTGGTTGTTTTGTTTTGGGGTTTGTTTGTTTTTTGCCTTCACTATAGCTTAATTTTGGGGGTGGGGGGCAGGGTTGGGCTGGAAGGTGGCTGCAAGTCAGAAGTGAGCACAGCTGGGTGAGAGCCCATGGCTAGGCCAGCAGGGGGCTGCTTATGTCAATCCCTGGAGTGAGGTAGAGGCTGGGGGCAAGCACAGCAGGGTGTGTGTGTGGAGGGGTGTCAGTCCCCAGAGCAAGGCAGGGCTGGCGGCAAGCACAGTGGGGCGGTGAAGGTCCACGTCTGGAGCGAGGCAGGGGCCAGAGGAAGCACAGCAGGGCAGAGGGGGCGTCAATCACTGGCCAGAGTGAGGCAGGGGCCGTTGGCAAGCACAGTGGGGTTGTGGAGGGGGGTCGGTCCCTGGCCAGAGCAAGGCAGGGACTGGGTGCAAGAGCACTGTGGGGTGTTGGGGACAGATTCCCTCTGGGGTGGCGCAGAGTCAGTATCTACCTCTTTCTTCAGGAACTGGGTCCTTGGGAGCCAGTTCTCTCTCTCTTCAGCAGAGCTGCAGCTGCTCTTCCTGCCTTCCTGGCAGTGAGGCTGATTGTGGTCACTCCTGTGGAAAGCTGGACACCTGGCAACGGGGTGCCAGCACGGGGGAGGGCAGGGCCCTGTCACTTTTTTCCTGACTTAAAGGCGAGCGATGGGGGAAGGGGGCCGAGATGAGTGAGTGGCAGGCTGGGGTGCCTCAGGGAAAGAGGCCGAGTGGGGGTGGGGTCTCAGGGGGAAGAGGCAGAGCAGGGGTTGAGGCCTTGTGGGGGAGGGGGAGAGGCTGAGTAGGGGCAGGACCTCAGGGCAGAGCAGGGGACAGGGCCATGGTCTGGGCACCGATGTGGGCCCCTTCTGAGTGTGGGCCTGGCACCACTGGCGCCATCGTAAACCCCAGTACTCCCTCAAAAGTCACCAGGTCAGTCACAGGTGTTGACCCAGGAATAACTTGCCTCTTCGTCAGCCTCTCAAATCCCCAACAACTCAGAGGAAACTTTAGGCCAATATAAATCACATACCTTCTTCTCCCTTTCACCTATTTTCCTGCTGAGTAGCTTGCAGAGAGCTCTGTCATCCATTCTCCTTCATGCCCAGAGAGAGCATGTTTGTGCACAGCAATTGCAACTGTCCCAGTATTGCCAACACTCAAAAACCGTGGGTCAGACTAAAAAAAAAAAAAGTGTTTTTTTTAAGGTTATACTGTGGTTTTTGGTCTGTCTTCTGATTTTTGATTTTCAGCAACAGTGTGTGTGGGGGACACAGTGTTGCCAGCTCTGCCAGCTTTATGTAGTAAGGTGTTTTTGGCCCCACTGTAGGGACTCTCACTGGCTGCCTACAGCACAGGGCTTGCAGCTTCCCATCAAACCCAAATATTCTCGGTATTATTTAGGTGCCCCTCCTAGCCTCATTTCTGCCCATCCCAGCTATAAACTATCTAAATCCTGATTACGGTGACTTCAGCAGCAAAATTCAAATGGAACAAAAATTTGGCCTATTATAGGTATAATTTGAGGGTTAAGCAAACATTTCCAAGATAGAAGGAAGTGAGGGTATGTATTTAAGGAGAATATTGATGTATGTACAGTTGGGGTATGAAGAAACATGAGTCACTCTGTAACTGACTGGCCAACATATCAGTGGCAGTCTTTCAGTCCCTTTTCCTTCAGGGTGGGTTTGTTCCTCTCAAAACAAAACAGCTTAACTCCAGTGCCACATATAAATCTTTCCCCAACTGGCAGGGCTGGAGGGTGGGCACTGCAGGGGAATCCTTCAGGACCCTACATCCTCCCTGCAGCAAGATTGCTAGACCCACCATCACATTCACTTTACCACATGATGAAGAGGTGGCAGCAGCAAAGGAGAACCACAAACACTATTTCCAGTCCTCCACTGACTGAGTGGGGAATCGCCTTTATATTTCCAGAAGGCAGTCTTGTGACTCAGTCAGCTGGCCACATTCCGCCTGGAACAGAGGTATCTGTCCCAAAGCCCCTACTGTCCCTGTTATAGACTGCAAACTGCTATCTGTAAAGGAATGTGTTCTGTGCTGTGTATGCATTAGTAAAACAAAGTGTAACCCACAGACCTCTTGGGTGTGGTGTTCTGTCCCCTCTACTGGCACTGAAACCACTTTGAGAGAAAGATTAATGAGTTTGCTCTACAGATTTAGCTAACAGCCACATGGCTTTTAGCTCATGCAATAGATGCTCATGGGATTTGATACCAGAGGTCCCATCTTTTGTAACAACAACAGACCCCCCATTGTCAGCAGACAGGATTGAACCTGGGACCTCAGAAGCTAAATGCATAGCCTCTACTACATGAGCTAAAAGCCCTATGGCTGTTAGCTAAGGTTGTAGAGCAGGCTCATTAATCTCTCTCTAAGTAGTCTCAGTGCTACTAGATGGGACAGAACACCACACCCAGGAGGTGTGTGGGTTACAAAAGCAAATAGTCAGTTTGGGCAAGATTATGTGATAAAAGGGGGGAAAATCATCATATACATGATATCATCACTGTCTTTTATTGAATAGAAAAATAGCATCAGTATATGAACTTTTTAAATAACTTACAAACCATGTTTAGCCAAGAAAATAAATGGATTGCATGCTATCAAATACTTTCAACAGCTTCTAACATTCAGAAGACAGACTCTGAAGCTTTATGATCCAGGCTCTTTCAGAGAGACAGGTTTTACGTTATCTTATTGCTTATCAACATACTACAAACATCCTTCTCATATCTGGTCAATGAGTAAACATCATCAGGACACCTCACTGAGAAAATGTCATTAACAATGGTACAAAATTATTCCAAAAGATTTGAATTTGACAAAATCTGAGTCTTAGGCTATGTCTATTTTTATAAACCTTATGCACCTGTCTTTACCATTAACTTAATGTTCTAGACTAAGCTTTTATGCCTGGTCTCAATCACTGCAAGAAGTAAATAGCCATTAAGAGTAGAATTTGACAGCTGCACACAATTTCTAATAATCCAGTCAAAAAGATTCATGATGGAACATGTATTAATTTGTACACACTTATTTATTTCCATATTGGACCCTTAGGCTAAATCAGGCCTCGGTACTGAAGATGTAGCATTGTTATTTTAATACTTAATTGCTGGTATAGTGAGAAATATGGGAACCCCAGAAATCTTAAAGAAAAACAATATAATAATCTTATAAGAAAGAGCTGGCCTAATGTACTAGTTCTTGGTGGCTAATGCTTAAAAGGCCAGATTCTCATCTGGTGTAAATCTATGTACATAGAGTTATGCCAGTTTACACCAGCTGAGGATGTAGTCCCGTAACCACAGCCATTTTAAACATTTTATAAGGTTCACCCCAGATAAGAGGACAATTCCAATATTTTAAATAGAATTAGAACAAGCTTGAATTCTTATTAAGTAACTTAGAGCACAGTAGAAACTCTTTTGATGAATGATATAGCTGTTGTACACACAATTATACTATTTTGCTATTTTCATAAAGATTTTACTCTGATATTGAATATATATTGATTTTGCCAGAAATATATTTGAGTGGATTTGTTTCTTTGAAAGGTCCTTTTGTGGTTTACTGTGCAGTCTAGAAACACAGGAAATACCCTACAGGATGTCAATAGAGGTCTATCTAGTCTGGTATCCAGCCTCCAGTGCCAGATGCTTCAGAGGAAAGTGCACTTAATTGTGCAATAAGATAGCCATGAGCGGAGGTGGCTATATCTTCCTGACTCGAGCTGATTATCATCTTATGCCCTGAAGCATGAGAATTTAAAGCCCTTAAAATTTTATCCCATCTAACACAACTATTATTTATGTAAATGTCTAATATTTTTTAATCTTACTAAATTAAATTGCCTGGATAATATGTGAGAGAGAGTTCTCTGGGTTACCTACACATTATGTAAGAAACATGCTATTTCCTTCTATTTGTTTTCAGTTTTTGCCTTTTAATTTCAAGGAGTGCTCTCTTTTGCATGATTGGGTCTTCTACAATATTTTCTCCATTAATTTACAGACCTCTCTGATATCCCTTTTCACTATTCTCCTGTCCAAACTGTGGTCCTGAGGCCCTGCACTTCTTATATAAACAAAGCTCACACTGATTCAGTGAATGGGATCTGTAAATAGTCCTACTGTTTTTAATCCCTCCTTGAATGTACCTCTTTGTCTTGAAGTCTGTAAAATTTTCATTGTCCTTCTTTGTCTCTGGACTTTTTGATTTCTGCAATGTACTTTTTGAGATGTGGTGACAAAAATATAACTGAGTAACCACAATGTGGTGGTATCACCGATCTATATAATGCAATAACAATAATTTCTGCATTAACACTCAGAGTCTTCTTCATGTAGTCTAGCATCTTAAAAATTCTTTTGACTTATGCAGCATATTGAGCAGATGTCTTCATTCAACTGCTCTTGTAGAGAGAAGAATTTAAACTCACAGGCCAAAGTCAGACCTGGTGCAAGCAGAGCAAATTCAGCCGCTCTGAATTTGGTGCCATGCCTATTGAATACTTGGCCTCTCTGCTGAGACTGGTGACAGAGAGAGTAATGTTGATGGCTGTGTAACACGAGCACCTATTTTACTGGAAACTGGACGGACATCATCAGCTCATGTCACATAAGCCACCAACACACAGAAGATGGCAGTGGCCCTTTTATTATGGGATGTTATGAGATGAGTTAGAACCAGTGACCTAGATAAGGGTATAGTCCCAATCCTCGGAGGAGGTGACTGCCCACAGCTCTCACTGCATTCAGTGCGAGTTTAGCATGCCCTGCTCCACACAGGATGGGCACTGAAGACCTTGCAGAAATGTGCCCTTCCTCTTTAACCAGCATTACCAGTGTATTTTTATATAGTATGGTTTGGCCCAAAGCATGCTTACTCCTTAAAGCAGTGTTTCTCAAACTGGGGTCCACAGACCCCTGGGGGGCCACAAGGGTATTCCAGGGGGTCCGTAGGCCCACTGATCAACTCCTCCCCTTCCCTCCCTCAGGAGGGGTAGGGATGGAGCTGAGGTGGGGCCTGGGACTGAGCGGGGGGCTTTGGGTCCGCAAAAATTTTTTAAATCAAAATAGCTGTCCTTGGATTGCTAAAGTTTGAGAATCGGTGCCTTCATTGAAAACTGCAGAGTATTTCAATGAATTACAAAATGGCATGCACACTCCGCAGGCTTGTTTGTGCACCTACTGAAGTTAATGGGAAAACTGTCATTTATTTTCAGTGGAAGTTACAGAGAGTCCTGAGGCCCTAATTCAGCAAAGCAATGAAGCGCACACTTAAAGTGTAGCATGTACCTGAGTACTTTGCTGAATTGGGACCTCAGTTCTTCATTATAATTAGAAGCCCAGAATAATTAATAATCCAGAAGAGACTGCCATCTTAACTGCATTCATTGTAGCCCCTTCAGTATGGATGGGAAAGAACAGTCCTCAAGGGTCACTATCAGCTACACTCAATTATTTTTATGGTGGTTTTAGAGCTACTTTATTAGCAGAACAAGGATAATGGATCTTACCTCTCCACAACTGCAAGGGCAAGATTCTCTAACTGCCTCCCCATAACGAAACCATCTGAGAGTTGGTGACCTAGCATATGTGCATACCTGGTTGATGATCTATCTCCTCAGGGTTAAGAGAGGAGGAAATGTAACAGGAGTTGAAAACACTTGCAAGCTGCAAGGGAAAGGGCTGCCTACAACTGCCAGGTACAAAATGGCCGCCTTTGGTGTGGAGCTGCTAGTCACTCCCTGCTAACTAACGAGAGCATGACTTACACAACTGGAGAGATCAGGGATGACTAGGTTAATACAGAGGAAAGCATTCCTGGGGAAGTACCTGCATTCCTATCTATCTGTGCAGAAGGGATATGAGGTTTATGGATGTCATTTTCAAAAGCACCTAGGCAATTCAGGAGGCTGTCTCATTTTCAAAAGTGACTGAGGCATTTCAGAGCTTAAGTGCCATTAACTTTCAATGAGACTTAGGCTCCTAAGCAACTTAGGTGCTTTGGAAGTTTTACCTTGCAGTTGGAGCTTGGTGTGTTTGAGACAGTCCTTTGCTTTGATGTTAGCTTTCCACAATAAAAATTCAAATGCTTTTTGGACACCAACTGGTCAGAGTGTTTAAAGTTCACCAGCCCAGCAGGATTACCAGCTCTGTGTATACAAGGGGGACTTTTACTGGCACATTTGGGGAAGGCACTTGAAAATGCAGCCCTGGAAACCTCAAGATTTGCCTTGCATTCAAATAGAGAACTGCAATTCTCTGGGCTAAATTGTGCCCTAATTTACACCCTGTGCAACCCCATTGACTGTAATGGGGTGATTTGAGTGTTCACTGGGATGCCACAGGTGTAACTAAGAGTGAGCCTTGGCTCACTGGGTCCTAATCTTCCTTGCATTAGCTATTATTAATAACTATTTGTATTATAGTAGTATGTAGACCCCCCCATTTAGGACTGGGGCCTCCTTAAGCTAGGTGCTGTTTACATCCAGTACAAATGTATTCACATTCACGGAGACCAAGGGACAGACACCTCCAGTACATTGAAATACTATCATGAAAATGCATTTGTACATTTAATAAATATTTAACTCTCTCAGGTACTGTGACTAATCAAGGCAGTTTACCATTAACAGGTATTGGTTGAACTTTCCTTGGGATGTATATTTAGCAGGGAATCAAAGGGCATTTTTATCCCCATTTCTTTTCCCCGTGAGCCATCTGACCTCCTGTATAACACACGCCATAGCATGTCCCCAAAATAATGCCTAGAGTGTAGCTTTTAAAAAAATCCAAACTTGATTTTAAAATTGTCCGTGATGGAAAATCCTCCATGACTCTTAGTAAATTGTTCCAATGGTTAATTACTTTCACTGTTAAGAACGTATTTTTTATGTTCAGTCTGAATTTGTCTAGCTTCAACTTCTAGCCATTGGATCATTCTATACCTTTTCTCATCCCCCACTCAGATCCACAGTTCAAAAAAAAATCAACAGTCTGAAGCCTCAAGGCCACTTACAGGCAAAGAGCTTATTGAAAAAGCTTTTAGTCACAAAGGGACATAGCTGTTCTCTACTGCAGTGCCCTTTCCAATCAGGTTAAAGAGTAGGGAGAGATAATTACACTTAAAATTACGCTCAACAGGCAAAGTTAAATTAAACATTGAACATAAACATATTGTTGATGGAGACTGACATTCTGCTCTGCTCTCACATGACTTGTTTTTAGGGCTTTATCTTTAGAACAGAAATTGTTGGTGTGAAGAAACATCCATGTATCTTCCAGATACAGAAATCTCCTATTTGACTTTTCCACTAAGTTCACCCTCCTTTCCAGCATTTAATGTGCAGTTATTTAAAAAAAAAGTGACTCTATAAAATGGCATTATGGAGTTCCATGTTTGGGTCTCAGTGAATCTAGTTCACATTTGCTGGATTTACACGCACAAACTGCAAACTCACTCCAGAGAGTTGAAAGGCTGGCTGAGCGTTTCTGGCACATGCATCAGCACCAGCAAGCCAAGAGAAATTTTTTCAATACATCATTTTTTAATGAAAAATTCATTTTTGGGACCCTATTCATAAAATACATTGAAAATTTTGATTAATAGTTTTGGTTAAATATGTTTTTTTAAAGAGTCTAAATGTTTCATTTTGACCATTTCAAAACATTTTGTTTCAACATTTTGATTTGAAACAGCATTTCAATTTAAAATTTGGCCAGTTAAAAAACAAAACAACCAAGCCCCCCTCACTCCTCAAACAATTAAAAGATTAAAAAAAAATAAACCACCTGAAAGAGCTGAATTGAAAAGAAGAACTTGGGGGAAAAAAACGTTTTAAGTCGACCAAAACATTTCATTCTACTGGAAACAAAATTTTTGCCAGTTTTTGTATTTGACGGAAAAAAAAAATTGGTTTGGTTCAAATCAAACCAGATTTCCCTCCCAGATTATTTGGTTCAGCCCTCAAACTGAAAACTCCATTATTTGCTCAGCTCTAATCACCAGTAATAAAGATTTTACAATTGGAACTTATTAACTAGTCTGTTGATGCACAAGCTAGAACAGAATCTAGCACATTCTTGTAGCAGTAGCCATTGGTCAGTGGATACTGACATCTGTCACATTACACCCTTATTTACATGGTGTCAAAATTAAACCAGAGCTTTTGCAAATATGGTGATTTATTTCAGCTGTTCTCTTGAATAAGTAAGTTTAAGTACCCCCACCTCAAGCCTGGTACAGCCAAATAAGGGAATGGAGATTCCAGTGCAAATAGCAAAAAAGTTGATTGGAATAATAATAAAACCCTGCCAGATTAAAGGGATCCTAATTTAACAATGTTAGACTATTGCAACAGTCCTCACCCTGCTTTACAAGGATTACCAGTTCTGTTACGTATGGGTAGAAGGACAAAAATTTTAGTGTCAATGTGGAACAAATTCTTGATCCAAAGACAATTATGGGTAGTTACAAAATCACTACATACCAGCACACCTACCAAGGGAAGAAGAAAAAAAGCACAGTAAGAATGCCATATTGTTGCTGTCATTACAAGTGGGAAAGAATATTCAATTTCAAACAGACAATGGCTGAAAAACTGCTACAGTAACAGCTATACCACCTACATCAGAGACACCCCTTTCATATAATCACTTTTTTGAGCACAACCATACTTTACTGGGAGAAGTGGACCATTATTAAAACCAGCCAGGCCTATGCTGCTGTTAACAATACCTGCATTATCTAAGCCATTTTGTTCCATTCTTTCAAGGATAATAAACTACTCGCCATAGCACTATGAGGCTAGGAAAAAGCCTTAATTTGTCAAAATTGTTGAAACTTACCAAATTATTGGCCACAAAATCCTTTTTTTCTCGTGATGATAATAGTTCAGAAGACCCAGGTGCTATGAAAGGACCAGCTTTAATGTAAAAGATGGGTTTTCCCCAGAACTAAGCCCTGTTATTTTGTAGCCCAGACTTAGATCTCAGGGAATTTATGCTCAGGCAAAACTCATCAACACGGAGTGAGCAGGGTCTATTTAGCATCTGAACAGCTGCCAGTGAGGGCAAAACACAATGGTCAGTACAGTTCTTTGCTTCTGCGGATTATTTTAAAGTGAATTTAGTTCTTGTGAAAGGTGCTGGAGGAAGAGACCAACAAGGAAGCTCCCATTGGTTTCAGTGGGAGCAAAATTAGTCCCCAGGCTATTCTGAACCTAAAACTTCAGTACACACATGCAGACCCAGTGCAGGGTTCTGCAGCTTGCCTGCCAAAGTGCCTAAACCCCATTCTGGAGGGAACACCTGTAGGGGCAAGAGGGGGAATTTAGGCTGACTGACCTTTTCAGTCCTTGCCTTCTCTAATAAAACTGCAACAAAGATGCTAATGAGGGACAGGGACACCTGTCTGCTAAGCACTAGACTGAAAACAAGCCTTCTCATTTTCTACAGACACCTCTATCTTAGAGTTGCACTGGTGTCCAAATGTGAAGGACAAAAGGAAAATCCTGTTCTCTCCTCTGTGGTGTCGTAGTATAGCCAGGATTTCAGTGTGGGGAGAGAATGCATAGGTGCCACGCACCCCCTAAGCACTGGATTCCCAGCTGTAAGGGAGCTTCCTGCATAGCTGCATATCAAACAGTTTGGGGGTGAGGTGGGCAGGGACTGGTGGATCTTCTGGATGTGCCGTGCCCCATCTCCCCATGCAGTGTGGGTGCAGGGAGCCTGGGGATGGCAGCCACAGAGCTGCTATAATGACCAGAGTGGTTTCATGTTCACTACATAGACTGGGAGAGGATGAGCCCTGTTCTCAATAGCCCTGCCCTCCTCAAAGTTCACTAGTAACAGCTCCACTACTCAGGCAGTGAACTGATTCCTGGAATTTGGTCCTAAATGTGCAAATTTAAGTATTCCGGTATTTTATTTTTAACTGGAATTGACCATTCAGAAAACCTTTCCCTATCAGCCAGCAGAAGGAGAACCCTGTTGCTGAATTCTTCATGTTAGAAAAGGGGAGAGCAATTTAGCAGCACAAAATAGAAACATTTTTCTAAGAATGTCATTTTTGTTTTATTTTCTCCACGTGCATAATTTTCATTTCAGTGTAACAGAGAAATGTTAAGTATCTCCAGTGCAGACTACAAACAGAAACCCTGTGTCTTGTCTGATTGCTTAAAAGACTATGAAAGAGAGATGCACTTTTATCAAGGCATTTCAAAGATAAAGTTTGAAAACTGGGCCACTTTGAGTCTGTTTCTCTTACAACCTCTGCTCAGACATACAAGCAGACTTACTAAGAAAGCCATGATGAATCTAAATAATGGCACATATCTGATATAAAAGGTGAGGCTGTCTATTCTGCTCTTATGAAACTTTCTCTTTATAAAAAGCTAGGAAGACCATGGAAGAAACAAAAAGATTTTATTTTAAACAAGTACATTTATCCTGCAAATTTATTGCAAATAATTCCAGCTGAACAGAACTTTGTTAAAATATTATAACAGAATGACAGAAAGCCCAAATCAAAAATGGTTTATCTATTCCATTCCCTATATTTCCTGATGCTTTATATTGATTAGTTTAAAATGTCTGAAATGACAAGACTTTTATCTTCTATTTGGTCTATATACTGCAAGTGGGCCTACAGACATTACTCTCTGCTTTGCTGCAGTGGGAAACTTCTGATTATGTGGATCTACAGCATCCTGGGGCTTGATGCTGCAAATTCTTACTCCCTCACTCCTGATCCTCTTCCTGTTGAAGCAAATAGCGATTTTGCCATCGGCTTCACTAGGAACAGGATCAGGCCCTTAAGTCGATGGGTCTACCCATGTGAGTAATGGCTTTACAGGAATGGGACCTTTGCTCTTCAGATGAAATGTAATCTTTCAGGCAGTAAGCATGAAGTAGGTGAGGCAAAAGAATGCAATTGAATATAAAGGCAATGCTACCAAGAAAGAGCTGGAAAAAGGAGTTGGGGGTGCATTCCGATTGTGCAGTGCAGGCAATGCACCATAGTGGATCCCTCAAACAGAGAGTATACAGATACAGTTTAACAGTATTTGCTGCCCAAATGAAAAGCCTCAGGTTAATGATGCTTCATAGCTTCAAATATAACTGCACAAATGAATTTTCACTCCTTGGAGAAGCCTGGGAATCTGTGGGGAACACAGCACTTCCCTGGACTATAATTATGCTGACAAGAGATGAGAACTAAAGTCACTTTAACCACTATGTTGCTATCTTAACAAAGACAGTGATGTTTGCAGACTGTATTTCCCTTTGTACAGGCACTGAAGGTGAGTGAGACCAACAAATGCAATATCCTCCACCTTGAAATGAGCTTTCAAAGGGAATGTAATCAGCCTGCCTGAAAGCGCTCACCCCATACTGTAATCTGCTTCTCCCAACGAATTAAATATGAGAAATAAAACCATCCTGCTCCTGATAGCCAGGGCCCCACCTTCTGCTTGCTATTCAATTTCTAGATATCTCAAATGCAATTAAAATTGGAGGAGGGCAAGATTAACTGAATGAAACAGTACCTCATGCTATTTTGGTCCAGGCGAAACCGTCACTACAAAAGGCTTTTAAATAAATGACTCCAGCACTGCAACACTTGAAAGCGTTGGTCCAAATAGTCAGGGGCACTGCCAGGTCAAGTTAGACTTCAAATTTAAGTTTTGGCTGGAATTTTTGAAAGCGCCTAAGAGAATTAGAGGTCCAGCTCCCACTGAAAGTCAATGAGATTTACTCAGCTAATTGATTTAGTAGGAGTTAGAGGCCTTTGAAAATCCAAATCCCACCCTTTGTAAATACAAGTTGAGATCCTCAGCTGCTGTAAACTAATAGAACTCCACTGATACCTACTTATGTCAGCAGAGGATCCAGGCCACAAAGTTTTACAAAACCCCAAATCAATTGAAAAATGTCAAAGAACTATTGTTTGGTTAATTCTAGTGATAACTAGTTTTTGTCTGGCATTCAATGTGTATAACCCTAACAATGCAGCACTATGCTAGAGCACAAGAACCAAAGAGTGAAAATGGCTAGATATTAGCTAGTGTTGTTTTCACTTCCCAAGCTGAGTGAACTGCAAAAAACTAAACTACCAGAATAATAATGAAAAGGAAATTAGATTGTTAAATCTCTTCCAGTTTTAGGCTCTGATCCTGCAGTTCACTGTGTAATTTGTTGCCTTCAGTCATACTATATATGGGTTCAAGACCTGACAATTGCAGGGTCAGAGCCTCACTTTTGTAATGTTCTCTTAAGTAGCACATGTATTTTTTAAAATGTATGATCCAAATCCTGTTCTCACCAGTGCAAATCCACTGCAGCAATGGTGAAGCACCAATGTAAACAAGAGCAGAATTATGACCTAAGGGCTGAGACATACAAAGCTATCTAAGCGATTTAGAGGCCCCGCTCCCATTAAAATTAAAAGGAATTAAGCATCCAAATCTCCTATGTGGCTTTGAAAATCTCAGCCCTGATTTTTAACCTGAGAGTGTCCTTTTAATTCTCCATTGCTATTTTAAAATGGCATTTACCTCAAAACACTCTGTGGTAGCCTAGAAACAATCTGGCTCACAAGAGAGGCATTTGACACCTCTATGCTAAGTTCCCGGCTTTGGCACATTGATGCTGATGTTTGCAAGCAGTTCTAAGCCCTCACCAGTATCACTGATGAAGGGTAAATATGCCCTGTTGTAGCTGAGGGTTTCTCTGTCCAGTGCTATTAGTGTAACAACTATTGTAGTATCATTGAAAAGGGAACTGAGTTTTTTCTTTTCAATTCCTTGAATTTCATCTGTCTACAGATGTTTTCTCTAACAATCCGTCTCTTCTTAGAATCAGACATGCTAAAAGTCATTGTTCAGCAAGACTTCTAAAGCTTAGGAAACAGCATAAATTGGCAGAGGCAGTAAATGCACTAGCCCTTCATCTCTGGGATCTGGATTCAAATCTAGACTGGGGTGACTAGATAAAATGAGTGTGATAGTCCCATCTTAATACATAATGGGCATTTGATCAGATCAAAAAAACTACTATATATATGTATACCCCAAATTAAAAACCATAGTAAGAGATCTAAAAAAGAGCCACCATGGCTAAACAACAAAGTAAAAGAGGCAAAAAGGCATCCTTTAAAAAGTGGAAGTTAAGTCCTAATGAGGAAAATAGAAAGCAGCATAAGCTCTGGCAAATCAAGCGCAAAAATATAATTAGGAAGGCCAAAAAAGAATTTGAAGAACAACTAGCCAAAGACTCAAAAAGTAATAGCAACAACATCAGAAGCAGGAAGCCTACTAACAACCAGTGGGGCCACTGGGCGATTGAGACATTCAAGGACGATAAGGCCATTGTGGAGAAACTAAATGAATTCTTTGCATCAGTCTTCACGGTTGAGAATGTGAGGGAAATTCCCAGACCTGAGCCATTCTTTTTAGGTAACAAATCTGAGGAACTGCCCCAGATTGAGGTGTCATTAGAGGAGGTCTTGGAACAAATTGGTAAACTAAACAGTAATAAGTCACCAGGACCAGATGGCAATCACCCAAGAGTTCTGAACCAGTATCAGAGGGGTAGCCATGTTAGTCTGGATCTGTAAAAGCAGCAAAGAGTCCTGTGGGACCTTATAGACTAACAGACGTATTGGAGCATGAGCTTTCGTGGGTGAATACCCACTTTGTCAGATGCATGCAGTGGAAATTTCCAGGGGCAGGTATATATATGCAAGCAAGAAGCAGGCTAGAGATAACGAGGTTAGTTCAATCAGGGAGGATGAGGCCCTCTTCTAGCAGTTGAGGTGTGAAAACCAAGGGAGGAGAAACTGCTTTTGTAGTTGACTAGTCAGTCACAGTCTTTGTTTAATCCTGAGCTGATGATGTCAAATTTGCAGATGAACTGAAGCTCAGCAGTTTCTCTTTGAAGTCTAGTCCTGAAGGTTTTTTGCTGCAGGATGGCTACCTTTAAATCTGCTATTGTGTGTCCAGGGAGATTGAAGTGTTCTCCTACAGGTTTTTGTATATTGCCATTCCTAATATCTGAGTTCTGAAGGAACTCAAATGTGAACTTGCAGGACAACTAACAGCTTCTGTAACAAATGACTGGAGGATAGCTAATGTGACAGCAATTTTTAAAAAGGGCTCCAGAAGTAACCTGGAAATTACAGGCTGGTAAACCAGACTTCAGTACCAGGAAAACTGGTTGAAATTATAGTAAAGAACAAAATTGTCAGACACATAGATGAACATAATTTCTTGGGGAATAGTCAACATTGTTTTTGTAAAGGGAAATCATGCCTCACCAATCTACTAGAATTCCTTGAGGGGGTCAACAAACATGCACACAAGGGGATATAGTGTATTTAGATTTTCAAAAAGCCTTTGACAAGGCCCCTCACTAAAGGCTCTTAAGCAAAGTGAGCAGTCATGGGATAAGAGGGAAGGTTCTCTCATGGATAGTTAATAGTTAAAAGACAGGAAACAAACAGTAGGAATAAATGGTCAGTTTTCACAATGGAGAGAGGTAAATAGTGATGTCCCCCAGGCATTTGTACTGGGACCAGCGCTGTTCAACGTATTCATAAATGATCTGGAAAAATGGGTAAACAGTGAGATGGCAAAAGTTGCAGATGAAACAAAATTACTCAAGATAGTAAAGTCCAAAGCAGACTGCAAAGAGTTACGAAAGGATCTCGTAATACTGGGTGACTGGGCAGCAAAATTGCAGATGAAATTCAATGTTGATAAATGCAATGTAATGCACATTGGAAAACATAATCCCAGCTATACATACAAAATGATGGAATCTAAATTAGCTGTTACCACTCAATAAAGAGATCTTGGAGTCATTGTGGATAGTTCTCTGAAAACATCCACTCAATGTGCAGTGACAGTCAAATAAGTTAACAAAATGTTAGGAACCATTAGAAGATGGATAGATAATAAAACAGAAAATATAAAAATGCTACTACATAAATTACTTGACATGCCCACACTTTAAATACTTAATGCAGTTCTGGTTGCCCCATCTCAAAAAAAGATAGATTAGAACTGGAAAAGGTACAGAGCAAGACAACAAAAATGATCAGGGGTATGGAACAGCTTCCATATGAGACGATATTAAAAGCTTTTCAACTTGGCAAAGAGGTGACTAAGGAGGGATATGATAGTAGTCTATAAAATAATGAATGGTGTGAAGAAAAAGTATTCTTTGCTCCTTCATGTAACACAAGAACCAGGGGTCACTCAATGAAATTAATAGGCAGCAGGTTTAAAACAAACAAAAGGAAGTAGTTCTTCTCACAACGCACAGTCAACCTGTGGAACTTGTACTATAACAGGGTTCGAAAAAGAAATACATAGCTTCATGGAGGATAGGTCCATCAATGACTGTTAGCCGAGATGGTCAGGGATACTACATCATGCTCTGAGTGTCCCTACCCTCTAACTGCCAGAAACTGGGAGTGGACGACAGAGGATGGATCACTCGATGATTGCCTGTTCTGTTTATTCCCTCTGGAGCACCTGGCATTGGCCACTGTTGGAAGACAGGATACTGGGCAAGATGGACCATTTATCTGACCCAGTATGGGCATGCCTTGCTTTCACGACCATGACATTTTCTCATTGTTTTTAAGGGTGGTAAAGATTCCTTTTGAGAACGAATAACTGGGGCTAAGTATCACAGAATAAGATTACTTAGCTAAAGAGAAACACAGCAATTGTCACATACTTGGGGAACATTGGAAACAATCCAATGGCCAGTTTAGTAATCTGCCACTTGGATACACCATATTCTATGAGCTAAATAACCACTGCCATACTCTTATTCAACTCTACAGATTGTAATACTTTACCAGTCTCCTCTGCCATACAACTCTCATATTCTTTTTCTGTTTCCTTTCCCATCACTGCTGTCTAAGACGTGTATGTCTATAAACAGAAGCTATTTCTTTTCTAATTTAGATACCACATTATGTCTAAACTATCTTGTCTATGTTTCATTTAGATTGTTAGCTCCTTGAGGCAGAGATCTGGCCTTCCTCTAGGTTTACATAACACTGACCAGCGAATGGAATAATGGCATTCAATAAATAATAAATTGTTTGCCTATATATTTACAGTCACATTGTGCCTTTGTTTTTACTCGGTTGAGAAAGCGAATAAGTGGAGTAAAGTCTCCCCTCTTCCCCATCTTGCTCAGCAGAGTAAGACCTACCTGGCTCTTGGGTCTGGCTCTTGTGTCATGCAAGACCCATGATCTCCAGATGGTCTGACCTATGAGCAAGTGGGTGGGGAGGGGATGGAGAAAATAGGGAGTTGCAAGAGCTTTCCCTGCCCCACTCACTGGCAAGAATAGCTGGCCAGGCACAAGAGGAGAAGCAAGCTGCACCCTTTCAAGGGCCACACTTACTTTACCTCTTCTGAGGGCTGCACCTGAAGGCCTGAACTAGCCCTAAACCGTTTCTGATCATTTACAACATCATAATTGTTTCCATGATGGTGAATTCCATGAAGAGAGGCACTGAACAGAGGCATCAGTGAAAGAATCCAGAAAGCGGCAGCCTACATAGAACTATTTTCTTTACATCCAAGTATCTTAACATGCAGTAATAATCAGAAGAGGAAATTCAGAAAATAACGCATGGCAATGTAATGGAGCTGGGTATTATCTTCTAAAATGCATCAATGGCAACTCATTGCTGTTTTTAAGAACCTAGAAGTCAAATCCTGCTTGCCTTACTCACACAAGTAGGACCGCTGGTTCTGATTCTGATCTCACTTACGTTTAGGCAAATAAGGAGTGATCCCATTGTAACCAATGGAGATGCCATCTGTAAAAAATGGAGTGAGATCAGAATCATGCTCACCAACTTTAAACAGAGCTACTACTTATGTAAGGAAGATGAGCAGGATTTGGCCTTGGATTTGGATTCTTTAGCTGTGGAATCCTACAAACAGCTTACTATTCTTTACAATGTAATTGTTAAATAAACAGTGGTGATGTGCAATAGCATAGGACCAACATGTTGGTTTTGTTTTTAAAGTGTTGAATTACAAAACCCTATATGAGATGTCATCATAATATTTTTAAATTCAGTTTATATTTAAAGTATGTAAGTATTCCCCAGCAGTGTTATGAATCCAGATATAAGAGCAATTGGCGAGGGAGAAGAACCAGAGCATGAAAAGGATTCCTAACACAAATGAAGCAGACCAGTCCACCTACATTGTTCCACATAAACGAAATGAAAAAAAGAAATTGCATAAATGGTGAAAAGTATATTAGATATTTAAAATGTCTTTAAATTGTAATAATCTAAATGGTATTATGGGTACCGCAAGTAAGACTTTGTTTAACTCTATGAGCCTATATCCAATTCCCTTGACTTCAGTAGACACTAGAACAGGCCCTATGTCACCAAATTCTGCTCATTTACTTCCACATACCCTCACTGACTTTAATAGCATGGATGTAAAGGAAGCAGAATTTGGCTTAGAATTTTTACTTAGCAATCTCCTTTAAATTTAATCCCTTATTTCTACTGTTGCCTAATGCAAAATGCCACCCTATATCCATCCATTAACTTATCTAATTTCCTGTTTCCATGTTTTTCTGACCATTAATACAGTTCTCATTTAGGTCTTCAGCCAGTTCATAATGAGCACTCAGATCCTTTCATTTAGCAAAATGGTGAGTTATAAATTTTCCATTTTCTTAATCAAAACCCTATCATTATCATCACCAGAAAACAGGAAGAGTATGATACTTATACAAATGTTAAAAAAGGACACTGTCAAAAGTGTTTTTCATAATTTCTTACATTTCTTGTGCTAATGGTTACTTGTACTAATGCCTTGGAATGTTGAAGTTGCAATCTGTTTCTGCAATGAAACCTGTTCATTGTGTAAACTTTCTTATTAAATGTTCATGTTATGTCAGTGCTCATTGACTACAATCAGGAGGGGGCACTGTACACACAGTGTTAGAAACAGTCCCTGTTTGTTACTGTAGGGTTACTCATGAGATCTGTCTATCCATATTTAATATTTTTTCTAAAGAAAATTTCATTGATTCAATTTTGAGAGGAAAAGTTAACTTAGCAAGTATTAAATGTACTTTGCAAATGCACATAAGAAAGCAAAAGTAGGTCTAATTTTGACTCTACCATTTTTGACAATGTCCTTCTAAGCGGAAGACTAAATTACATTCTCAGGACCAACTTCTGCTCTTAGTTACACCAGTGTAACAGCAGAGTAATTCTACTGACTCTGATGAAATTACTCCAGTTTTATACCACTGTATCTGACAGCAGAATCTGGCTTTACTGAAACAGCTGTTTTGAAAATCTGGAATCTGTTTTGAGAAGTTAGATTTAGAGAGAAATTATTTGATTTTCACTCACTTAAATCAGGAGTGAAAGAGTATAGATGGTGCAGAGAAAGGCTTATAATGGTTCCTCTTTTGGTTTCAGATAGGCTACATTCAGAAACCAGGTCTAAAAAGAATGGTACAAAAAACAAACAAACAAAAATCCCAATACCAACTTTGAACTAAATATCAGTTCAATACAAAATTCAGTCCAGTGTTGTGAAAGGTGATTTTTCCCAAGGCCATCAATTCCTTATTCCTGAAACTGAACTTAACATAAATACAGGAACAACAGGCCATAAAAAATTGGTGTTGGGGCTACATTATATTTAGTTTGAAATTTATCCTTCAGTGACCTGTTTAGGGAGCAAATGGAAGGGAAGAAAGGAAGATAGAGATCTGAGTAGTGCAAAGAACAACAGATATTAACTGACAGCCCCTCTCCCAAAAGTGAGAGACCTTCTAACAAAAGGTGTTCTGCTCATTTAGCTCTGCTTCTCTGATGATATTCATTCCCTAGTTACTTCTATACTTGTTGATGCTTTTCCCATCATTCTGATTTTTTTTACCTATCCACGCTTGTCTCTGCCAGCCTGTTATTCATAATCGCTAGGGCTCCTACCCCACCAGAGAATCCATTATGTTTAGAACTAGAGTTCAACTGCCTTGGGTAGCCATTGGCAGTTTCTGACAGCTGTTTCTGCATGATGGCCAGTGACACTTTGTTGGAGGCTAAGAAATCTTTCATGGAGATCATCTCGCCAGACAGTCGGCGTCCATCTGTGTCGCTCTCATTGACGCCATCAGTCTCAATGGAGATGTTCCGCCGGCTCCGCACGTTCCCTGGCATCACAACATTCCTCCGTGACCTAAAGAATTTTCTTTGGCATCTGGGGCAGCACCTGCAATCCAGCTTCTTTAATATCCAGTTTATGGACTGTTTGATAACAATCGAGATCACATTAAATAAGGAATAGATACAGCAAACCCCCATGAGTATGAAGACAAAGTTGCCAAATCGGTAAAGGCCTTGGCTTCCATACTGGGCATTTTGGCTACTGACCAGGTCACCAAAACCAATAGTGCTGAAGGCCACGAAGCAAAAGTAAAGTGAGTCAAAGTAACTCCACCCTTCAATCGGTGTGTACATTGCAGAGGCACAACAGGAAATGATAAGTGATGCTACACATAAAATGAGCATGACATAGTACACGGATG
This sequence comes from Gopherus flavomarginatus, assembly GCF_025201925.1. Classification (NCBI taxonomy): domain Eukaryota; kingdom Metazoa; phylum Chordata; order Testudines; family Testudinidae; genus Gopherus; species Gopherus flavomarginatus. The sequence continues at coordinate 128,178,362 of NC_066621.1, read as the reverse complement.
GCTTCCACCCTGCCAAGCTGTCCACCTCAGAGTTCCCTGAGCCTCGCCGGCTGTCATGAGGGAGGACCCCTTTTCTCCTCAGCTGTCTCTCATGGCAGGATTTCATGATGTAGGCTATGACCGTGATCAAGCGCTCCAAGAACAGGTTAAAGAATAAAATGGTCCCTGCACATCCTATAAGGCCATAAAATATCAGAAAAATTTTTCCTCCAACGGTGGCTGGGGTGGTCATGCCGAACCCTGGAAGACAAAACAGAAAAGTTGAGTAAAAGTAACCTCTTAGCTACAGCATCAAGGGTTTTGCCACATGCAAGCCAAAACAACCGGCAGGAAATCACTATAGCTTCTATTAGCTTTGAAAGAGTAGCTGGGAATTCTCTCCAAGTTCTACATGCTTATGACCCACATTATTCCAGTGCTAAAAGTAAGCAGAGATCACAAAAGTAGAGTGGGCGCACTTCCCCCTAATTAGAAATGAAATGAAATAAATGAAAGCAAATAAATTTGAAGAAAGAGCTGTTTAACTGAGGATCTGAGCTGCTGTCTGCTGCAGAGCTCACTTTACCACAACCCTGTTTCAGAGCTAATCTTCTGAATTTCTAAGCTGACCTCTTCTCCCACTCTGTTCTGCTTCATTGGCCTGAAGTCTATAAAAAGTCCAGTGAAGTCTATAAAAAAATTCCCATTTACTTCAATAGTCAATGAATGGATTAATCCTCATGGTCAGACCTACGTTGACGCATTACCAGATTTTCCCTTCTTTCCCACTTGCCCAGGCTCTGCTCCACAGTTCAGATCTGTGCTGGAGCATTACAGAGCGGCCCTGTTTTCCTGTCCTCTGCTGTGTTGCTTTCCAACTCAGATATGTTTTGCAACTTTGCAAATATTCCCACATGGATTTTGTTTCTTTCCAGTCTGCAAATACCATTTTTGCTTGGGGTTAATATTTATTGAAAAGACAAAATTTCTGTAAATGGGATGTTTATCAAGAATCAAAATGGATAAATTTGTCTTAAATATGATGGGCATATTAGAGGTAATATACATGTGGAATATGTTTGCTGTAGTTTGAACAGTGTCTAGAGAAGCTGAACAAGTGATTAATTAACTGTCCAATTAAGTTAAAGCAGTCTTGTTGAGAGAACAAAAAAATAGCACATTGAATAAGACGAACACCTGCATTTGTTCTCCTCTGTCTGTAAATGCAGGATATTAACTGCATGAAATAAAGGAACTAGAGAACTGGATATAAGGGAAATGTATTCAGTATTGCGAAGTGCATTGCTTTTGTGCCGGGAGAGACAAATACAGGACGGGGAGCTGGGAACATCCGTGTTTTTACATCTACAGCAGGCTGGAAGGGATGTGGGTCATCTGTAGATACACAGCAGACCAAATCGCAAGTGGAGAGGAAGAGGGTTAGGGTTAGGGTCCCAGGGTAATTCCCATAGGGTACAGCAAAACCTGTGGCTGGCCCCAGGTAGTTAAGGCAGATTATTCTAAATTGTGTCAGCATCAGTGATGCGGCGTAACATCTGCTAGAGGCTTGATCCCATACCCATTGAAAACAATGTGAATTTTGCCATTGACTTAGTGGCTGGAGCCTGAGCCCAAACCCATACAATTCATACCCATTGTCATTTAAAATTCCTATCTGAGTCCACATTTCCATAGATGGAAGCCTAGCAGTCAAGGTTCTATAAAGACACCCAAACAGTCAAGACAGGAAACCCATTATGAATTGTAAATAATGGAAAACACAGGACATTAAATCAGAAAGCCAGTGAGCCCAGCCTCTATTCCTTGTCCTTTTTTCTTTCCCAGTGGGGGCTCAATTTTGACTTTTTGGAGAAAGAAAATGCTTTTTTTTTTCTTTCTACTTATAAATCTCAAAATGTGTTAATCAAAACTAATAATAATTTCATGTAGTGCTAGATTGGAAAACCTAAAAGCACTGTACAGTACAGATATTAATCTAAACCTAACAATATTGTCTTTTAGGGGTTGTGGAAAAAATAAACTGTAGGCTGCTAGCTGCACTGCTGAATCAGTATACGAAATGGCTTGCATATCCATTCATGAAGAAATATTTTGGGCCAAACTGATCCCTGGTGTCACTCTATGGACTTCAGTGCATGATTCTATTTAAAGATACTGTCATGCAAACAGCCTAGCTGGTCACTGCAAATACTCTATGATGGGAAATTGCTTCCTTTTTCTCTCTTGTTTTTTCTCTAGTGTGACGTCAGGGGTAGTGTAGATCATTCAGTGACTAAAGAGCAAATCAATAGAACTTATGTCTAGGTAAAAGTACCCATGCTTGTATACTCTGCTAACACAGCAGCTCTTTGCCAAAAATCAATCTCTTTGCTAGACCAGAAAAAGCTCTAAAATCAAAACTTCCTCTTCCAATCAAACAGCAACAAAACAGCATTGCTGCCTGTCATCTGCTTTCATATACATTCTCCCTAAAACTTCAGAGTGTCTAGGTGGGGAACCTATTGTACCTGTGAACAAAATAAAAAAGACCATCTAGTGTCTAACCTCCCTTTGCTAAGCAAGCTAACTGAGAACCTAGCAACAGCAACCTGTGTCACCAACTGTCAGCTTCAGGTATCCTGGATAGAACTGATTGGAAAATGTTTTTTTCCTCCTGCAGCAGAAAATTTCTACTTTTAGGCAAAAAAAAATATATATATATATATTTTCAGCTGCCAGCTGAAATACTGCTGCAGTGCCTCATTCTCCCAAGTCTCCTATATGGGCTGGGCTCCCTGGTTGGACTACATCTCCCATGATGCACCTCATGCTCCCTTTTTGGTGAGGGAAGGTAGTACATCTTAGAAGATAGAGTCCTACCAGGGAGTCTGGCACACAGAGCAGAATGGGAGCATGAGGCACCTGAACTACAACTCTCATGAGGCACTATGACAGCATTTCTGAATCAAAATATTTCAGTTTGTAGCATAAATATGCTGATTTTCAGGTTAAACTTGTCAGTTTTGGGGCAGTTTTTTGATGAAAAATGAAAATTCTGTGGAAAGCACACACTTTTGTGAAAAAAAAATTGTTTTTTCAAAAACCTAGTTTTCTCTTGAAAAACAGTTTTGATGGAATTTTTTTGACGAGCCCTAAGAGTGGATCCCTCCCAGCCAGGCTTCAGGCCATGACATGGTATAGAAACACTTGTTGCTCTCATGGTTAACTTCCTTCTTTCCATAGACCAGTGAAGGGGATCCATATTCATCCTTCCGGATCTCTCTGTGGCATTAGACATCATAGATCATCCTCATACAGCAAGGATGCTTCAAGCTTGGGACCAGCTCTGGCAATACTGGAGCAGTCCCACTTCAGAAAGATTCTTTGCATTTTCTCCTCCTCTCAGACACAAGCTGGCCCTTTATATTTGTACCAAGAAAACCACACTTTTTAGAACTAGAGAAGAAAGTCATTGCAGCAGTCATGATCACATAATGTATCAGTGCTGAAGACTGGAGTATACACATGCGTATCACCGAAGAATGGAATAATCTATGTGTTTGAAAGGCTTATACTTTAATATGAAGGAAATTTAGAAACAGCAGTGAAAACATTTTCTAAATATGTTCACGACCAGATAGTGGTGTCTCCTTTAGTTGTTGATTTCTTAAGTCATGGAGAGCACAGCCATAAAAATAGAGGGCTTTCAATTATTCCTATTTCCTTGAACATGCAAATCCCTGGATCTGATACAAAAGAGTTTGAGGTCTTACTCCCTTGAAGAATCACTTCAGCCTTTAAGTAGCTGGCCATGCTACACAGACCTTCCCGTTATTTTTGCTGTCTTCTTGGGGTGTGAATACAGATTTGGACCTAAGCACCTAATCATTCACACATTGTACCTACATGTTTTTTGGCAGGTGCAACTCAGGTACATATATCAGAAAAAGTATCTCAAAATGTTATTGGTCAATGTGGCGCACAAATATGCATTCTCATTTTGTGACTAGACTTCTGCCTACTTGCTTGAAAAATGTGCGGGGTGAAAGTAACTTAAAGGACTTCCCAATACGCCGGAGTCCTGAGCGTTGGCATGACCTCAACCAGAAGAGGCGTGGCCTTTCAAGATTTAAAGGCCCTGGGGCTCCGGTTGTGGCTGGGAGCCCCAGGGCCTTTAAATCACCCCGGAGCTCCCAGCTGCAGAGGTGGCTGGGAGCCCCGGGGCTCAGGGGTGAATTAAAGGACCCAGGGCTCCAGCTGCCGCGGAGCTCCGAGCCCTTTAAATCTTCGCAGAAGCCCTGCTGTCGCTATCCTGGGGCAGAAGAGGTAGTGGTGTCAGGGCTTCAGTGGTGACTTAAAGGGCCCAGGGCTCCAGCCGCTGCGGGGAGCCCTTGGCCCTTTAAATCCCCGCCTGAGCCCAGCTGCAGGAGCCCCGGGGCTCCGGCACCGATTTAAAGGGCCAGAGGCTTGGCTGCTGTGGGGAGCCCCAGGCCCTTTAAAGCACCACCAGATAAGCTAGTCTAGTCTGGCACGGCGTACCAGCTCTTGCTGGTACGCCATACAGGACTGTACTGGCTTACTTTCACCTCTGAAAATGTGGTCCTAGAAGTTACATGGCTAGATACAATTACCATTCTCCTGTTCCTCACCTTGGAGTAGTTAATAGCATGGACACAAAAGTGAACATTAGAGATCTCAGCTGGATTGAGATTGGGGACTTTGGTTGGAGCCTGAGTGAACAGGACTGGGATCTATTTCAGGTGGAAAAGAGACACCAAGCAGTCCAAATTTAGACTGAAAAGGGTGATTCAACAGGAGAAGGGAAACAGCTACATGAATAACTAGAACAGCAGGCTGAAGTGGTAGCGAAAGAGCAAGAAGCGAAGCTTCAGACTGAGAAAGGAATGAAGAGAATGATACCGTATGAGGAAATAAAAACAGTGGGCAATACATGAAAAGAATATATTTATGTGAGGCAGAAATAAAAGGAAGAGAATTTCAGAATAAAAAAAGCACTGCATGTAATAATGGATGAAGATATTAATGATATGAGTGGAGGATGTTGAGATCCGAATGATCAATACATTTTACTTTGAAAGTTGCTTTGTGACAGATGTCTTGAAACCCACTTATTGATGGATAAAATACACAGAAAGGCTACAGAAGACAGAATTATGTGTAATCAAGTGGAAATCAGTTGGGTTGGGGGTGGGAGAATTACATGTTTTTAACACACTGAAGAATATTCTATTCCCTCAATCCACAGTCGCCTGGATATGGCTAGGTATTGTTGATATTGCTAGAAATGCATGACACAAAGGTTTCCAGTGAGAGTGAAGAAAGACTGTAGTATCAACGAGTTTTCTCACTTTAACTCAATTTCTGTTTGTGCAAGAGCAAGGTTTGGAAATGACTCTCATGAGCTGAGAGTTCACACAGAGTAAGCATCTGTGATCTGACAATATTGTAGGTATCTTTTGAAAAAGGATCTGCCATATGTGGAAGGAAGTATCAATCTGCTGATAGAGAAAATCTGTGTCTTCCACAGGCTTGTGACCTTTCTGTGAAGTCTGTTTTCTCTTGGGACAGAGATTTACTTTTACATGAATGAAGTCTCTGGCCCATTTGGTGTAGAAATAGATTTCTCTGTGTAAATCAATACACTACTCTGCTGTTAAATCTGCATCTAAAACAACTGAAAAATTAGTAAAACAGAAGTGAAAGTATTTCCATTCATCTTCTTCAAAACCTTTCTGAGACCAGTTAAAAGCACAGGTCATTAAACAAAGCCATACACAAATACCCAGTTTTAGTAATTAGAACACAAGTGTAAATAGTACTGTATAACATCAAAAGCAGGTCACCACGGAGGGGGTTGGTTATGAAAAGGAAAAGAAAATCAACATTAAGTCAGACCTGTTGTTTTCTCTTCACAGATTTAAGCAGATAGGTTTGTATATTGAACCGCTACTTCCAATCTTCCATTTGGATGTAACAAGTCCTTGTTACAGCCTCACAATCTCTACTTCAGGATGTAGTTATTACAGTGCCATCAAGTATCCCTGTCCTGGGCACAAGCTCAGTGTGCAAAGCCATCACCTCATCTCTCCCTCTTGGAAGTTAGATACAGGAAGAATCAGGTGTGAAATATGGTCTGAAATTCTTCCCCACTGAATTCATCAGTAGGACCAAGATTTTACCTATGGTTCTCATTCCATGAAGTGTAGACCATTTCCCATCTGTTTTTCTTTTGACACAGCTGATCCCTTGTTGTTCTTAACAGTCTAGAGCAGTGCTTTTCAAAGTTGGGACGCCGCTTGTTCAGGGAAAGCCCCTGGCGGGCTGGTTTGTTTACCTGCCGCGTCCGCAGGTTTGGCCGATAGCAGGAAGCAGTGCGGGCTGAGAGATGTGCTGGCTGCCCTTCCTGCAGCCTCCATTGGCCTGGAGCGGCGGACCGCAGCCAGTAGGAGCCGTGATCGGCCGAACCTGCAGATATGGCAGGTAAACAAACCGGCGCGGACTGCCAGGGGCTTTCCTTGAACAAGCGGCGGACCAGCTTTGAGAAGCACTGGTCTAGAGGATATTCTTCATCTTGGCTTTCTGTCTTACCCATCTGCTTCCTATCCTTTTAGTCATCTGATATCAAGGTTTGCTATCTAGCTTTTAGATAGAGCTGGTCTGGAATTTTCCAGTGGAATTGATTTTTTGCTGGAAAATACAGCTTCTGCAAAATTGAAATTTTAAATTTTGCTGAAAAAAATTGATTTTCTGTCAGGAAAATGTAAATGAAATTTCATCACAGGTTGGTTTGACCTGAATTGGAATATTTTGGGGTTTTGAACTGACCAAAAAATTAATTTCAAATTAATCAACAAAAACTTAAAATACATATCCTTATCAGCACATTGTCTTATGGGAGTTGTTCTTTGGGCCCTCATTCTCTCATATGGGCCAGGCTCCCTAGAGACTACAGCTCCCATACTACAAAGTGAATTTTCCTCTGACGGAGCTGCATAATTAATCATGGGAGTCACATGACTCTGGCTGCATTATGGGTGACGTAGTTTGACCAGGGAGCCTGGCTAATAGGGACATAGAATCATAGAATCTTAGAACATCAGGGTTGGAAGGGACCTCAGGAGGTCATCTAGTCCAACCCCCTGCTCAAAGCAGAACCAGTCCCCAACTAAATCATCGCAGCCAGGGCTTTGTCAAGCCTGACCTTAAAAACCTCTAAAGAAGGAGATTCCCCAACCTCCCCAGGTAACCCATTCCAGTGCTTCACCAGCCTCCTAGTGAAAAAGTTTTTTCCTAATATCCAACCTAAACCTCCCCCACTGAAACTTGAGACCATTACTCCTTATTCTATCATTTGGTACCACTAAGAACAGTCTAGATCCATCCTCTTTGGAATTCCCTTTCAGGTAGTTGAAAGCAGCTATCAAATCCCCCCTCATTCTTCTCTTCTGCAGACTAAACAATCACAGTTCCCTTGACCTCTCCTCATAAGTTATGTGCTCCAGCCCTCTGTTGCCCTCTGCTGGACTCTTTCCAATTTTTCCACATCCTTCTTGTAATGTGGGGCCCAAAACTGGACATGGTACTCCAGATGAGGCCTCACCAATATCAAATAGAGGGGAATGATCATGTCCCTCAATCTGCTGGCAAGACCCCTACTTATACAGCCCAAAATGCCATTAGCCTTCTTGGCAACAAGGGCACACTGTCGACTCATATCCAGCTTCTCGTCCACTGTAACCCCTAGGTCCTTTTCTGCAGAACTGCTGCCAGCTGTTCGGTCCCTAGTCTGTAGCAGTGCATGGGATTCTTCCGTCCTAAGTTCAGGACTCTGCACTTGTCCTTGCTGAACCTCATCAGATTTCTTTTGGCCCAATCCTCTAATTTGTCCAGGTCCTTCTGTATGCTATCCCTACCCTCTAGCATATCTACCACTCCTCCCAGTTAAGTGTTGCTGCATCCTTGGGGGCAGCCAGTTTAGGAAGAAATCACTTGAGGCCAGACAGCAGACAGCTAACAAAGCTACCATTTATTTACGGACACGGAGCCCACCTCACCGGCCGAAGCTGGCTGGGCTATCCCCTAATAATCTAACTCAGTTGCCATAGGAACAAAAACCATGACAACCAAATACACAACATATTCCTCCCACCCTAATAAGAACATCCCCTAAATAAAACACACACTAGACTAGAGAAGGAGGGTATACTGCCTCCATTCCCGGCTAAACCCTGGGGACTATTTTGCCCCATAACCATGGATTCGCCCTAGCTAAAGATCCAGCCGATGAGGAGGCCTTCTGTCTCTAGGTGGATTACGGCGAACTTCTGGTGTTGTTGCATCCGAAAGTACCATGGGCTCAGGGTCCGCAGCACGAACGGGTGAGGAGGTGGTATCAACTCATGCTGGGCAAAGGGGTATCTCAGCCTCCGGAAGTAATGGAGGAGAACAGTCAGGAATAGGTGATTTGTGATTTGGTGTCTCACCAGAAGAGGTGAAGTCAGACCACTCAACTGCAGATGTGTCCTGAGGACTGGCATGACCTGGCAACAGCTGATCTACATGTCGCCGCCAGGTAAGATTCTCTGCAGTCCGGACTGTGTAGGAAACAGGTCCTGTTTGAGTGATGATTGTGGCAGGGACCCATTTAGCTCCGGAAGTATAATTCCGAGCCAAAACTGGCTGTCCCGAGCTAAAGTTTCTGTCTTTTGCTCTGGGTGCCTGTCTGATGACTTGATATTGCTGCTGATGTTGCACAATTTGTCGGGGTTCAGAAGGTTTCAGCAGATCAAAGCAAGTGCGCAGCTGTCGTCCCATCATTAGAAAGGCCGGGGATGCCTGGGTCGTAGCATGAGGTCTGTTTCTGTAGAAAAGTAAGAAGGTATCCAGACGCTTTTGAATGGAGTGTTGTCCCCTTGCTGATTTAAAAATGTGTTTCATTGTCTGCACAAATCTTTAAGCTAATCCATTGGTGGATGGATGATATGGTGCTGAAGTGATGTGGTGTATCCCATTTGCCTTCATAAAATTTTGAAACTCCTGAGAGACGAACTGCGGTCCGTTGTCGCTCACAAGTTGTTCTGGCAGACCGAAACGACTAAAGAGTCCCCGTAGTTTTTGGATAGTACTCTCTGCAGTAGTGGACTGCATTATAGAGACTTCTGGCCATTTAGAATAGGCATCTACTGCCACCAAGAACATGCTTCCTTCAAGGGGGCCAGCAAAGTCAACATGAATACGTTGCCACAGGTTTTCAGGCCAGTCCCATGGGTGTAGGGGTGCCCACTGAGGTGCATTCCTCACACCCTGACATGACATACAAGCTTTTGCCTTTTCTTCAATAGCACTGTCCAATCCAGGCCACCAAAAATAGCTTTGTGCAATTTCCTTCACGCGCACTGTTCCACAGTGACCGGAATGTAGCTGTTCTAACATCTGTGATCTTGGTGGTGGTGGAATAATGACACGTCTCCCCCACAACAAACAATCAGATTGGACCGATAACTCTGTCCTCCTGGACATGTAGGTAACAAGGTCGGGTGAGACCGGAGAGGTTTGTTGAGATTTTCCATGCCTCACCAGGTCCGTAACTTGGGACATTACTGGGTCAACATGAGTTGCCTTCTTTATCTGAGTAGTAGTGTTGGGTGTATTCTCTACCTGTTCAAAGTAGATTTCCTTTTGGGCACTATCTTGATGTTTGACCGGCAAAGGCAACCTTGAGAGACCATCTGCATTGCCGTGCAGAGTGGATTTCCGATATTTGATTTCATATGTGTGTGCTGAAAGTCATAATGTCCAACGTTGCATACGACTAGCAGCTAGGGGGAATGCCTGTGTAGGGTCCAAAAATTGAAATCAGAGGTCGATGGTCTGTGAGAAGAGTAAACTTCTGCCCTAACAGGTACCGATGAAACTTCCGAATTCCAAAAACAATTCACTTTATCCAAGTGGACTAAGTAGACATGCTCCTTAATAGCTTCAGTTTTTCCAATGTGATGTTGTAGTGAGGCTGAGTGGGAGAGTGAGGGAGGATTACATGCCCCTTGGAGGGCAGAGCCTAGATCACCCCACCCCTCTCACTGGAAGTACCAGGGCATGGCCAGAAGTATAAGAGGCCAGTCCTGCAGCACAGCTGGGGGAGAGCCTGCAATGAAGGAAGATGCTCAGCCTGTTCTCCAGAGACCCCAAGAGGAGCCAGCGCCTGGCTGTTCCCGATTGCCAGACATGGATGATGACTGGCCTGGAGTACCCGCTGCAGTTTACCCCGAAGAGCTGGAAGAGGCCTGGAGACCTCAGGTACCAAACCCCAGGGAGGCAGGAAATAGCCCAGGGGCACCCATTGAGCAGCCGGCTGCAGAGCCCAGCGTGACTCATTTGGCGTGTTGTGGCTGGATCCCCGCTGACACAGGCCCTGGGCTGGGACGTGGTGGAGTAAGGTGGGCCCGCATCCCCCTGCCACCCCACCCTGGGTGGCTGACCCCCTACACAGTGCAAGAAGGCTCTAGCCTAGGACAGGAGCTCCCTTACCACTCGCTTTTGGAGACTGTTTGTTGGCTGCCTGAGCTCCGCCCCGGCCAAAGCCAGCCTCAAAAGATTGTTTGTTTGCTGGCTGCCTGAGTTCCGCCCAGGCCAAAGCCAGCCCTGAAAGACTGTTTGCTTGCTGGCACCCTGAGCCTACACAAGCCCAGGCCCAGCTCACCTGGAGACTGTTTTGTTTACTGGCTGCCTGAGCTCCACTCTGGCCATAGCCAGCCCTGAGAGACTGTGTTTGCTGGCTGCCTGAGCTGCGCCCACGCCAAAGCCAGCCCTGATAGACTGTAGTTAAGGGCTGACTACTTGAGCTACCCAGTCCAGGCTAAAGCCTGGTATTGACTATTTACCGCAAAGGCCCTATTGGGGGCTTTTGCTTGTCTTACAGACTCTAGTCCTGACCCCACAGGACTAGCCTGAGTGGCCTCCCTCTGATCGGGAGAGTGAGGGAGCATTACAGATGTTTTTCTTTTTGCACTCTAATGTTAAACATTGAATATGGTTTGCTGAATATTCATCCTGATTTATGATTTCACTCTACTAGGGCTAATTTTTCAGGGAGCTGCAATGAGTTTTACCTCTTATTAAAGTCAATGAGAGTTTTACTAGAGCACCACACAACTCTTACAAAAGTCCATTCTGCATGGGCTCCTTCAGAAAGTTTTGCCTGAGAGCTAAGCTTCTGGTTTAAGAGCCGATATTTCAGATTTTACTTTAGAAGTATTGTCAAGGAAAACAGCACTAATTCAAGAGCGGAATGATGAAATATTCTAGTAAACCACAGTGTCCTCCTTTCTCCAAACTGCTATAGAAAAATCAAGCACTGCATACATTTCAATAAATATTTAAGATGAAAAAGTAACACAACCCAGAATGTTTATAGGCATTTTCACCTTTCTGAAAGTGGAAATTCTAATGCATCCATCTCAACATACTGATACTGTGCCACCATAAGGCCAGGGGAATAGTATGTGATGCAAATTGTGGTCATTTGGTCAGAGGTATCCTCTTACAGTCCCACCATAAGGAGCTGATTTTAATATTCAAAGTGCTCTGAAATCCACCTGCCTAGGGAGACTGTCTTGAACAATCACAACAGGGCCTAGAGTAGAATGTATTATGTAAATTTGGGGTTGTCTGAACAAGGGGGTTCCCATATTACACCCCTGCCCTCCCCACAGTTATGAACTTTCTTTCATTTTCGAAATGCTCCAAAATCCATGTGCAAAATGAGATTATTCCCCAGAAAAGACTCTCCTCCATTCCCCCTTGCTGCCTCTACATGGTCAATATGCCATCAGTTACCACCTTCCTTCCTCTCCATGCCCCTCCAGCCCTACTAGAGGACTCCTTGTGCTTTTCTCAGGTATCTCACCCCGATAGACATCGCAGCACATTATCCTTCCAGTTGATACAGAACATTGTGGGGGTACTGCACATGGGGACACCAGGAGAAAATGTCAGACTCTGTCTACACTGCATTTAGGGTAGGCTTAGTGAAAACCAGCTGGCTACGCCTGGCTTATACTCGAATATTTCATCTGCTCTGCACAGACTGCTCCAGAGTTGCCAGATGTTACCATTCCTTGATCCTTGTCCTAAAGATTCCCTCTGAAGCATTGCTTGCACTTACTTCTGCCCTGTATTGTACTGTCATGTATGGCACCAGACTGCTACAAATCCCCAGAGCAAGAATAGACTATCATGCACCTCTGCATGCACAGCCGACATAATTCTGCATACAAATGGGATGTTCACAGTCCCTTTGGATGCAAATGAACCTCTCCTCCTGTTTCAGTGTGAGTTGGGGCAACCTGCTGCAAGTAATCCCTGTGCCACTCAATAAAATTGGGAGCAGAGCTGTGGGAGTGCTTGCAGATGAATGAAAGAATACAGCTGTGTGCAACACAACACAACATATAAAATGGATACACTTTCTTAGGGCTTGTCTACACTACAGGTTATGTCAGTATAACTTATGTCGCTCAGTGATATGACAGAGGGCTTGGCTACACTCGAAACTCCAAAGCAGCGCTTTGAAGTGTGAGTGTGGTCATGGCGCCGGCACTGGGAGAGAGCTCTCTCAGCACTGCATGTACTCCACCTCCCCGAGGGGATTAGCTTGCAGTGCTGGGAGCCATGCTCCAGTGCTGGGGCACTGTTTACATTGGCACTTTACAGCGCTGTAACTTGCTGTGCTCAGGGGGGTGTTTTTTCACTCCCCTGAGCGAGAAAGTACAGCGCTGTAAAGCACCAGTGTAGCCAAGGCCTAAGCCACCACCCCAAATGATGTAAGTTACACTGACCTAAGCATCAGTGTGGACTGTGCTATGTTGGCGGGAGAAGCTACTGCCTCTTGTGGAGGTGGCTTTATTATGCTGACGGAAGTGGTCTCTGCCATCAGCATACAGTGTCATCAGCAGACATGCTACAGTTGTGCCACTGTAGTGCTTCTAGTATAGACTAGCCCTTAGTCATCCCTCATGTCTGGATATTATAGGGCAGTCCTGGTTGTAATGTACATTCTACATCCCCAGTGGCTCTTGGAAGCTCCAGGGGGCAGTGTTAGGCTGTAGGGCAGGGCTGGTATGTATTTTAACTTTTTATTTTCTGATTTCCACTTTGTTATACCTAACTCTTTATTTCCTGGCTTTCAGAAGATAAAGTATAAGCCACTCAATATCCTGGAGGGATACAAGGCACGGCTGGTTAACTTCAACTCTGCATTAGTGACTTTTGAGACAATGAATTTATGTGAATGGAGGGGCAGGGGAAAGATTACGATATATTTTTCAATCCATTTTATATCTTGAATGCAGTGTTTTTTTCATAATGGTGCAAAGTTTCTTTCTTGTTACTGCTCCAGGAGCTTCATTTCCTTTTTGAATATGTGTGTGTTTGCTATCCATGTTATAATTAGATACTCCAGTCCTTTCCCAGAAAAAGGAAGTGGACAGAAAGAGGGGCTAACACTATAGCAACAGCAATGAGTCACTATGATGCTGCTAATATTGAAATGGCTTTGCAATTTAACCTACAATCAGAGCTCGTTGATTGTCTGTGATGATGTGCTTATACTTATAATGCCTTTTTAGCCAATGAGTTTAATTGTTTTCCTTAGTTTTATGTATCAGTTCAATTTCTTATTGTATTTCTGATGTGATTAAAAATCCCTTGGCCTGGCAGCCTTATTTTGCCATCTGTGGGATCCTATTACTATTCCAGGATGCATTGCCAATTCTTTAGAGTGCAACGATGGCTTTGTAGTCAGGCACCTGGAGGCATGTGGCACCTGGAGGTATCCGGCATGCAGGGGAACACACTGCTATTACACCCCTAAGAGCAATTAACAGTGTTGGGGATAGGGAGTGTCATCTAACTTGTTCCATCATTGTTCCAGGCCCCTTTTGGGGAGGCTGGCTCCCACAAGAAGTGGGATTATGCCTGGCCCCTGTTCAGAGGAGGAGAGGAGACAGATTTGATGTTTACACCCTCCCACATTCCCTCCCTAGGGGGAGCCACAATCTAGGCCTGCATTAGCAATCAGCACACCAGTCACAATGTTTGTGTCTTATAAAGCAGTGGTGGACTCATCCTGTAATCCTTACTCACGTGAATAGCCCTGTTGAAGCCAGTGAGAGTGGATAAGGAAAACAATAAAACCCTTAGACTGAATAGGCCTTATAAATAAAGGCACATCTCATAAACACACTCAAAGGGCTCCCTTCCTGAACTAAGTTTGCCTGGGAACCCTCTGAGAGGAGCTAAGGTGAGTGGTGCATAAGGGGGGCTGTGTTGTGAGCTGCTGGGGTGAATATTTGAGTGTCTGTCTCATTTGTTTAACCGTTAGCTTGTTTATTTGAATAGTGTGACTGTTTGACGGTGTGGGTGTTTGATTGAAAAGTGTGAATTGGGAGTGCTTTGTTCCAGGTGGGCCTTGAGTCTTATAAAAAGGCAGCCAGTTGCGAACCCAGTGAGCAGCAAACAGAGAACAGGCAAACAGAGGGAGTTTGCCTAGGAGTTCGTTTGGGAGGAGTTTGCATAGAGTGTTTTTGCCTTTCAGGCTCCTGTAAGCAGTACATACAACAACTGAGGAGCCTCTTAGAAGGAAGACATGGATAGTGAGCGATCAGCTGTTGTGACCTGCTCAGACTGTGCCATGTTTGTCTTTCTCCCAGAGGACAGAAGTGACTTCATCTGTATGAAGTGCAAGCTGGTCTGCATAATGGAAGAGAAGGTTAAAAGACTAGAGGACAAGTATCAATCTTGCGTTGCATCAGAAAAAAATGAAGATTTTCTGGACAGAAGTCAGTGTTTGGTTTTGGAAGCACAACATACTGAAGAATCAGAGAGTGCAGTGTGGAACGGGCAAGAATATTGGCAGCACGTGACCTCCAGAAGAAGAAAGAGGAGAACCTATGTACTCCCAATGCAAATAGAGATTTTCAGGCTCGCTCTCTGCACAGGTACTACTGCGGAGAAGGATTTGGAAGAGCCCTCTGAAGGAAGGGATCAGAAGGAGACCCCATCAGCCGGAAGGCAAGAGAATCATTTTTCTAGGGATGGGGGTTCCATGAGCATCACTCCTAAAAGGAGGAGACGGGTGGTGGTGGTCGGGGACTCCCTCTTAAGGGGGACAGAGTCATCCATCTGCTGACCAGACCAGGAGACTCGAGAAGTGTGCTGCTTGCCTGGAGCTAGATTCCAGGATGTGATGGAGTGTTTGCTGAGACTGATCAAGACCTCAGACCGCTACCCCTTCCTACTTCTCCATTTGGGCACCAATGATACTGCTAAGAATGACCTTGAGCAGATCACTGCAGACCACGTGGCTCTGGGAAGAAGGCTAAAGGAGTCTGAGGTGCAAGTCATGTTCTCATGCATCCTCCCTGTTGAAGGAAAAGGCCCAGTTAGGGACTGTTGAATTGTGGAGGTGAATACATGGTTATGCAGGTGGTGTTTTAGAGAGGGCTTTGGATTCTTCGACCATGGGATGTTGTTCCAGGAAGAAAGATTGCTAGGGAGAGATGGGATCCACCTAACGAAGAGTGGGAAGAGCATCTTCGCAGGCAGGCTTGCTATCTTAGTGAGGAGGGCTTTAAACTAGGTTCACCGGGGGATGGTGACCTAAACCCAGAGGTAAGTGGGAAAGTGGGATACTGGGAGAAAACACAAGGAGGAAGGTACAAGACGGGAAGCCTCCTGATTCATACTGAGAAAGTAGGGCAATCAGCTCATTATCTTAGGTGCATGTACACAAATGCAAGAAGCCTGGGAAACGAGCTGGAAGAATTGGAAGTCCTGGCATACTCATGGAACTATGGAATAACAAACTTGGTGGGGCAGTTCACATGGTTGGAGCACTGTCATGGATGGATACAAACTGTTCAGGAAGGACAGATGCAGGAGGAAAGGTGGAGGAGTTACATTGTATGTAAGAGAGTGGTATAATTGCTCAGAGCTCCAGTATGAAACTGGAGAAAAGCCTGTCGAGAGTCTTTGGATTAAGCTTAGAGACAAGAGCAACAAGGGTGATGTTGTGGTGGGAGTGTGCTATAGACCAGAAAGATGAGGTAAACGAGGTTTTTTTCTAACGGAAGTTTCCAGATCAGAGGCCCTGGTTCTCATGGGGGACTTCAATCAACCTGACATCTGCTGGAAGAGCAATACATCAATGCACAGACAATCCAGGAAGTTTTTGGAGAGTGTTGGGGACAACTTCCTGGTACAAGTGCTGGAGGAACCGACTAGGGGCTGCGCTCCTCTTGAGCTGCTGCTTACGAACAGGGAAGAATTGGTAGGGAAAGTAGAAGTAGCTGGCAACCTAGGCAGCAGTGACCATGAGATGGTTGAGTTCAGGATCCTGACAAAAGGAAGAAGGGAGAGTAGCAAAATACAGATCCTGGAGTTCAGAAAAGCAGACATAGACTTGCTTAGGGAACTGATGGGCAGGATCCCCTGGGAGTCTAATATGAGGGGGAAAGGAGTCCAGGAGAGCTGGCTATATTTTAAAGAAGCCTTATTGAGGGCACAGGAACAAACCAGCCCTATGTGCAGAAAGAATAGCAAATATGGCAGACGACCAGCTTGGCTTAACAGTGAAATTTTGGTGAGCTTAAACTCAAAATGGAAGCTTACAAAAAGTGGAAATTTGGACAGATGACTAGGAAGGAGTATAAAAATATTGCTCAAGCATGCAGGGTTGTAAATCAGGAAGGCCAAGGCACAACTGGAGTTGCAGCTAGCATGGAATGTGAAGGTTAACAAGAAGAGTTTCTATAGGTATGTTAACAACAAGAAGAAGGTCAGGGAAAGTGTGGGACCCTTACTGAATGGGGGAGGCAACCTAGTGACGGATGATGTGGAAAAAGCTGAAGTACTCAATGCTTTTTTTGCCTTGGTCTTCACGACAAGGTCAGCTCCCAGACTGCTGCACTGGGCTACACAGTATGAGGAGGAGGTGAGCAGCCCTCAATGGTGAAAGAACAGGTTAAGGACTATTTAGAAAAGCTGGACATGCACAAGTCCATGGGTCCAGATCTAATGCATCTGAGGGTGATGAGGGAGTTGGCTGATATGATTGCAGAGCCACTGGCCATTATCTCTGAAAATTCATGGCAATTGGAGGAGGTCTTGGACTATTAGAAAAAGGCAAATATAGTGCCCATATTTAAAAAAGGGAAGAAAGAGAACCCAGGGAACTACAGACTCATCAGCCTCACATCAGTCCCTGGCAAAATCATGGAGCAGGTTCTCAAGGAACCCATTTTGAAGTACTTGGAGGAGAGGAAGGTGATCAGGAACAGTCAACATGGATTCACCAAGGGCAAGTCATGCCTGACCAACCTGATTGCCTTCTATGATGAAATAACAGGCTCTGTGGA
Organism: Gopherus flavomarginatus; assembly: GCF_025201925.1. Lineage (NCBI taxonomy): Eukaryota > Metazoa > Chordata > Testudines > Testudinidae > Gopherus > Gopherus flavomarginatus. Next base: position 128,160,948 of record NC_066621.1, on the reverse strand, counting down.
TATGGGGAAAGTGGTTGATGTGATATATCTTGACTTTAGAAAAGTTTTTGATACAGCCTCCCACAGTATTTTTGCCAGCAATTTAAAGAAGTATGGACTGGATGAATGGACTATAAGGTGGACAGAAAGCTGGCTAAATTGTCAGGCTCAATGGGTAGTGATCAACAGCTCGATGTCTAGTTGGCAGCTGGTATCAAGCAGAGTGCCCTGGGGCCGGTCCTGGGGCCGGTTTTCTTCAACATCTTCATAAACGATCTGGATGATGGGATGAATAGCACCCTGAGCAAGTTCGCAGATGACACTAAGCGGGGGGAGGGGAGGTAGATATGCTGGAGGGTAGGGATAGGGTCCAGAGTGACTTAGACAAATTGGAGGTTTGGGCCAAAAGAAATCTGATGATGTTCAACAAGGACAAGTGCAGAGTCCTGAACTTAGAAAGGAAGAATCCCATGTACCGCTACAGGCTGGGGACTGACTGGCTAAGCAGCAGTTCTGCAGAAAAGGACCAGGGGATTACAGTGGATGAGAAGTTGGATATGACTCAGCAGTGTGCTCTGGTTGCCAAGAAGGCCAATAGCATATTGGGCTGTATTAGTAGGAGCATTGCCAGCAGATCGAAGGAAGTGATTATTCCCCTCTATTGGCACTGGTGAGCCCACCCTTGGAGTACTGGCTCAAGTTTTGGTCCTCCCACTACAAAAAGGGATGTGCACAAATTGGAGAGAGTCCAGCAGAGGGCAATGAAAATGATTAGAGGGCTGGGGCACGTGACTTACGAGGAGAGGCTGAGGGAACTGGGGTTAGTTAATCTGCAGAAGAGAAGAGTGGGGGGGATTTGATAGCAGCCTTCAGCTACCTGAAGGGAGAATGGAGCTAGGCTGTTCTCAGATGACAGAACAAGGAGCAATGGTCTCAAGTTGCAGTGGGAGAGATCTAGGTTGGAGATTAGGAAACACTATTTCACTAAGAAGATGGTGAAGCACTGGAATGGGTTACAGGGAGGTGGTAGAATCTCCATCCTTAGAGGTTTTTATGGCCCGGCTTGACAAAGCCCTGGCTGGGATGATTTAGTTGGTGTTGGTCCTGCTTTGAGCAGGGGGTTGGACTAGATGAAGTTGTGAAAGTGACTGAGCATTCTACTCCTTTAATGAATAGCACTTAAGGAGCCAGTCACAATGGTGGCAGACTCTAGTGCTTTAGAGTTACTGAGGGAGGGAAGGCACGAAATCAAGACTAACTTTTTAGTTTTAAAACTACAGTCATAATTCGTTATTCCTGATCTGCTTTAAAAAGTGGCTACAAAGCTCCATATAATTATAATTGCCATAAATTGCCTCTTTTGCTTTCTAACTGCGTGAAACATTCAGCTTTGCTATGCTATCTTCTACCTGCCAGGCTAAACTGTTATGCTGCAGCTTATCACTTAATCAGAAGGAAACTTATAAAGCATTCACATCGTCCTCATGTTAGAAATAACCAGATCATCCAGATAAAGAATGTCATGGCTTGCTGGGTAAATCCATATCTTATCCAATGATACAACAACATGAAAATAGCTGAGTTGTGGGCAGGGCCGGCTCTAACGTTTTTGCCGCCCCAAGCGGCGCAAAAAAAAAAGTCGCCATTGGCGGCACTTCGGTGGCAGCTCTACCGCCGCCGCATCATTCTTCGGTGGCAACTCAGTGGCAGGTCCTTCCCTCCGAGAGGAACTGAGGGACTTGCTGCCAAATTGCCGCCAAAGAGCCGGATGTGCCTCCCCTGTCCGTTGGCCACCCGAAGCACCTGCTTGCTGTGCAGGTGCCTGGAGCTGGCCCTGGTTGTGGGGGACCAGGAATAAACATCCACAAGATTTTACACTGCATCAAGGGGGTATCAACACAGTAGTAAAACGTCAGGGGAAACATTTTCCTCTTCTCTCCCAGTGGTTGCAGCTATGGTCTTGTATATTTAAATGGACTGTTACTCTACTTTCCTCTCTCCAGTCCTACTATAGAGGAGTAGAGCGGACATTCTGTGTTGTAATATCAGGCAATAAGAATGCCTGGGAAACTGGTGTACTCTTAATTTTTGCTGGCATGACTGTCTGGAGTGTTAGAAAAATCACTCTCCTGGCGTAGCTATATCAGCAAAAGCCCTGGAGGAGAAGTACTTATACCAGCAAAAAATGTCCTTTTGCCAGAATGGTTTATTTTGTTTGGGGAACTGCTATAAATCTTACCAGCAAAAGATATTCTCTGACCTCGACAGGGCTCTGTTGTACTCTTTTTCTGGTATAGCTGAGCTACACTAGAACTGTGTTGCTAGTACAGCTCTACTGGTATAACTACTGGAAAAGCATTCCTAGGGAGCTAGACACACCCCTGATAGATGTTGTTACACTGACCTATGCCCTGATATAGACACTACTTTAGACTTCCATCAACCTAGCTACCACCTCTTGACGGGGTGGATTTAATACAGTTATGGAAAAACTCCTTTCATTGCTGTAGCAAGTGTCTACACTGCAGCTCTAAAGCAGCATAGCTGCAGAACCACAGCTGTACTGCTGTAGTGCTTGTAGTGTAGACTTACCTCCAGTGTTGGTGTGTCTATACCAGCAAAACTGTCTATACCAGCAAAACTCCAGACTGCTCAAGCAAAATACATAATACTGTACTAGCAAAAACTCAGGGGCTTTAGCTGGCAGAGCTGTTGGTCACAAATCACACCCTGACTGACACAGCTATGCCAACAAAAGTTCATTGTGTAGACGTAGTGTAAGAAGGGAAAAGGTTAATGTTGCAAATGCCAGTAAGTCTACTTACAACAGAAAGAAGAGACAAATCTTTGCTGAAAGATTTAGAGTTTAGGATGTCGAGATGTCCCTGACAACAGCAGAATGGGATGTGTACAACTGACAAAGCAAAAAATTGCCTATCACAATTCATTGTGCACACACATTATTTGAATGGAGTTGGGACCCTACTTCTGAACTCAGTCATTGTTTAGTGAGATCCCCACCCCCACCCCCAGAGTTTCCAGTCCTCTTCCTTGACTACATGGTGGAAGAATCATTTACTGTAACAAACATTTGACAAAACATGTTTTAAAACAAAATTGGACTGCCTGGTGTGCAATGACATTTAATTCATTGATGGTCCTCCCTGCTGTCTCGTGCATAGGGCATCTTAGTGGACTGCTGCAGAGGAGGATGTTCAGAGTGCTCTGGGAAGCAGCTAGCATGAATAGCAGCACCCATTTTCCCTTTATTCTGTTCCATCTGCAGCTCTGCCTCGCTGAGTGGACTATGCAGTTTACACCCTGGGATCCAGCTGTGTCCCTGCAGGGCTGTATAGATCTGTATGTAAATAATGGGGATTTCTCCAGAGATACTGTGGCTGGGTCTAACTATAAATATGCTCCCACGCCAAGTGACCTGGCTCCTTGGTGAACTGTGACTCTGACCTAGACAGGGCTCTGTTGCTGTTTCATTCTGTATAATGTCACATTTGTAATTTCATATAAATGGTTCAGACAAGCTTAGAGGGATTTTAACCCTCTATAAAGCTCCTACAGGTCAATTCCATTCATAAAAGGCAATATTCAAGTTGAAGCTAATGCCAGAACATGTTTTGGTGAAATAATAAAAAACTCCTTAGATCCACCCCTCAACCTTTTCTTATGCTTAGAGATTTCTCTCTCTCTAATCTCACTTGCAGACAGCACTGTCTCTATTACCTCCAACAATGTTATATTATTCCTAAAGAAGGTGGAGACCAAACCATAAAGTAGGTAGCACTTTCCCCCATAATTATTTTTAACCAAATGTTTAATTGGTGCTAGAACTGTTCTCATTCCAACCATTAAAAATGTCCTACTTCATTTAAGAACATAAGAACGGCCATACTGAGTCAGCCCAGTGCCCTTTCTACCAATAGTGACCAATGCCAGGTGCCCCAGAGCGACTGAACCTAACAGGTAATGATCATATGATCTCTCTCCTGCCAGCCATCTCCATCCTCTGACGAACAGAGGCTAGGGACACCATTCCTTACCCATCCTGGCTAATAGCTATTAATGGACTTAACCTCCATGAATTTATCTAGTTCTCTTTTAAACCCTGTTATAGTCCTTGCCTTCACAGCCTCCTCAGGCAAGGAGTTCTACAGATTGACTGTGTGCTGTGTGAAGATGAACTTCATTTTATATGTTTTAAACCTGCTGCCCATTAATTTCATTTGGTGACCTCTAGTTCTTATATTGTGGGAACAAGTAAATAACTTTTCCTTATTCACTTTCTCCACACCACTCATAATTTTATATACCTCTCTCATATCCCCCCTTTGTCTCCTCTTTTCCAAGCTGAAAAGTCCTAGCCTCTTTAATCTCTCCTCATATGGGACCCATTCCAAACACCTAATCATTTTAATTGCCCTTTTCTGAACTTTTTCTAATGCCAGTATATCTTTTTTGAGATGAGGAGACCACATCTGTAGGCAGCATTCAAGATGTGGGCATACCATGGATTTATGTAAAAGCATAAGATATTCTCCATCTTATTCTCTATCCCTTTTTTAATGATTCCTAACACCTCGTTTGCTTTTTTGACTGCCGGCGCACACTGCATGGACATCTTCAGAGAACTATCCACGATGACTCCAAGATCTTTTTCCTGATTAGGTGTAGCTAAATTAGCCCCCATCATATTGTATGTACAGTTGGGGTTATTTTTTCCAGTGTGCATTACTTTACATTTATCTACATTAAATTTCATTTGCCATTTTGTTGCCCAATCTCTTAGTTTTGTGAGATCTTTTTGAAGTTCTTCACAGTCTGCTTTGGTCTTAACTATCTTGAGAAGTTTAGTATCATCTGCAAACTTTGCCACTTCACTGTTTATCCCTTTCTTCAGATCATTTATCATTTGCACAGCCTTGCCACATAAATATATAGTCGCAAACAATAATGGAAAACAACACCTGAAGGGAAGTATAATTCTGGAATCTCTTTTTGTGGCCCCCATTACTAAGTTATCTGAACACCTCCCAACTTTAATATCTTTATCCTTACACCATCTCTGTGAGATAGGGAAGTGCTATTATTCCCATTTTAAAGATGGAACACAAAAAGTTAAGTAACTTGCTTACGGTCACGTGGGAATTCTAAGGTGGAGCAAAGAATCAAACCCAGGTCTCACAAGTCCTCAGCTCTAACCACTAGACAATGACCCCTCTTGGTTCAATCTTTCCCCCTCTTTCATGGAAATGTAACCCTTCTGCCAGGCCAAGTTGACAGCAGCAAGGGCCAGGTTCAGTACATAGGGGTTTCCTTTCAACAATACAATGCAAAATCGGCTTGAGCCCCCACCCAGTGACCTGGGAAAATTACATACACACCCCTGGGTGCCTCAAAGAGGCAATACTTCCCCTCTTGCAAGCACAGAGTCTCAGTGTAGCAAAATCTTTAATAACATGACGTAAACAACTCAGCATTAAATCAGGAAAACACAACTAGGGTTCATAAACACAAACCATGAACCAGAAGACCCACCCCCAAGCAGATTGGGCTGTGTCCTTTCCCTTTGTTTTTTGAGTCCAGCAACGCAAAAGTCACCCCACCCACAGTTTCTGTCCTTGGTCAGTGCAGCCCCAGAGTGGTTCTTGAGTCCAGCAACCCACAGTCACCCCTCCCACAGCTTCTGTTCCTGGTCAGTTCAGCCCCCCTCCCCTCAAGTTCAGAAGTTCATCTGCAGAGTTTACCTTCTAGCCTGGGTGGAAGGGCGGGGAGGTTTGGGGGAACCTTATGTGCTCCGCTGCTCGTGTCAATGGCCAATTGCGACACCTCTACATGGGGTTCTGCTGCAGTCTTCACCGTGAGCCACTCTTCTCTGCTAGCTGTCCTGCTAGCCACTCACCAATATGTCTTCAACCCCCCAAACACTTAACACAGCTCTCAGTGATTTCAGCTCTCAGTGAGGGAGCCTCAGTGCTGGTGCACCACTAGTCTAAAGTAGGTCTAATACTTAGACCTAGATATCAGTGATTTCAGCTCTGTAGCATGTAATAAGACTCTTAATGGAGTCAAAATTAGCTCTGTTATTACACCAGGGAGAGAGGAGGAGTCAAAGTGGCCACGGCCACGGCCACGGCCCCGGCCCCGGCCACGGCCCCTCAGCCTCTCTCTTAATTCTCGGGGTTTTGGAACCCATGTCTCTCGCCTAGTGAGTTCTATTTAGTTGAGGGCAAGTCCCTCCATCATTAAATGCCAAGTATAATTCTACTGTCCTTGATTCACATAACCAGGATAACAACACTTTATTGCTCCTTGCCCAATAACAAAGAGACTGGGGATCCCACAGCAGCCAAAATGACCATTTGGGGAAGCAGTCCCATCATGCTAGGCAGGGTTGGTGTGCCCATGCAAACGAGATCAGCCCCTGAACTCCTTTTCCACAGCTCACCACCAGATGTCAGGGTAGAGCCCATTCTGACTCTGCTTACACTTATATTTGCAAAAGTAATGATGCAAGATTTGGCCCATTGTTACTCAGCTTTAAGGAGTCTGAGTAATTCAAGCTCAGGATTCATTCAGGTAGATTCTGTTGAACAAGCACTTTTCCACGTGAGTAGTCCTCTTACAGCAAGGGGACTACACACTGCAGCTGCAATTCTGAAAGCTGCCTAAATGACTTGATCATCCAGTTTCCATTCATTTCCATTCATTTTGTCCAAATTCCTCAGATAGCTTTGAAAATCCCATCTGCTATTAATATTTTGCAGGATCAGGCCCTAAAAGAAACATAGATCTCTAAATATACACTTGACAATAATTTCCCTCCATTTAGCAAAAATATTGAATTGCTAGAGTGAATCTATTATTCCAGTACAATCCCTACTGGAGCCTGACAAATGGAACATAGGGTATGTCTATACTACAGGATTATTCCAATTTTACAGAAACTGGTTTTTGGAAACAGATTGTATAAAGTCAAGTGCACGTGGCCACACTAAGCACATTAATTCAGCTGTGTGTGTCCGTGTACCAAGGCTAGCGTTGATTTCCGAAGCGTTGCACTGTGGGTAGCTATCCCATAGCTATCCCACAGTTCCCGCAGTCTCCCCCACCCATTGGAATTCTGGGTTGAGATCACAATGCACGATGGGGCAAAAACAGTGTCACGGGTGATTCTGGGTAACTGTTGTCAGTCAATCCTCCCTTCGTGAAAGCAATGACAGACAATCATTTCACGCCCTTTTCCCTGGATTGCCCTGGCAGACACCAAAGCACGGCAACTATGGAGCCCATTTAGCCTTTTTTCACTGTCACCGTATGTCTACTGGATGCTGCTGACAGACATGGTACTGCAGTGCTACACAGCAGCATCCCCTTGCCTTTGCAAGTTAGCAGAGACGGTTACCAGGGCTGACAACATATACCCTAAACCACCTGCAACAATGTTTTTGACCCTTCAGTCTTTGGGAGCTCAGCCAAGAATGCAAATGGCTTTCGGAGAGTCCGGGAATTGTAGGATAGCTAGAGTCTTCAGTCCCTTCTCCCTCCCTCCGTGAGCATCCATTTGATTCTTTGGCTTTCCATTACGCTTGTCTCAGCTCCTTAAGTTTCACGCAGCACTGTGTTGAGTTCCTATTGTGGCCTCTGTCTATCATAACCTTGGAGATTTGTCATCATCATCCCATAAGTGCTCCTGGCTGACCTCACCGAGGCCAGCCAGGGGCTCATGGACAAAAATGGGAATGACTCCCCAGGTCATACCCTTCTTTAAGTTTTGTCTAATGGAGAGTCAGTCCTGCCTAGAATATTAGGCAAGTCTACTAAAGAACCAAAGAGGCAGTCGCTCCAGGTCAGAGCCCCAGACATCCTGCAGGAATGATGAGCTACATGCCATTCTTAGGGGTGCCCCTGCAACAACCCCACCCGTTGCTTCCCTCCTCTTGGGATACCATGGCAGTTATCTCCCCATTTGTGTGATGAAGTAATAAAGAATGCATGAATAAGAAACAACACTGACTTTATTGCCCCTGCAAGCATAGATAAAAGGGGAGCGGGGGAGGCAGCCTCCAGCTGCTATGATATTCGAGGCAGGACTGAATCTCCATTAGACATCAAAGGGGAGAGAGGAGAGCAGCCTCCAGCTGCTATGATATTTCAGGCAGGACTGAATCTCCATTAGACAAAGCTTAAAGAAGGGAATGACCGGGAGTCATTCCCATTTTTGCCCAGGCGCCCCTGGCTGACCTCACCGAGGCCAGCCAGGAGCACTTATGGGATGATGATGACAGATACCAGTCATATTGTACCATCTGCCATCGGGAAGGGAAGGGAATGCTGCTGTATAGCGCTGCAGCACCGTGTCTGCCAGCAGCATCCAGTAGACATACAGTGACATTGAAAAAAGGCAAGAAATGATTTTTTTCCCTTTTCTTTCATGGGGCGGGGGGGCGGAGGAGGGCTGACAACATATACCCTAAACCACCTGCAACAATGTTTTTGACCCTTCAGTCTTTGGGAGCTCAGCCAAGAATGCAAATGGCTTTCGGAGAGTCCGGGAATTGTAGGATAGCTAGAGTCCTCAGTCCCTTCTCACTCCCTCCATGAGCATCCATTTGATTCTTTGGCTTTCCATTACACTTGTCTCAGCTCCTTAAGTTTCACGCAGCACTGTGTTGAGTCCCTATTGTGGCCTCTGTCTATCATAACCTTGGAGATTTTTGCAAATGCTTTGCCATTTTGTATTTTGGAATGGAGTTCTGATAGAACAGATTCATCTCCCCATACAGAGATCAGCTTCAGTATCTCCCATACGGTCCATGCTGGAGCTCTTTTTTGATTCTGAGACTGCATAGTCACCTGTGCTCCATGCTGGGCAAACAGGAAATGACATTCAAAAGTTGGCAGGGCTTTTCCTGTCTACCTGGCCAGTGCATCCAAGTTCAGATTGCTGTTCAGAGCGGTCACAATAGTGCACTGCGGGATAGTGCCCGGAGGACAATACCGTCTAATTGCGGCCACACTAACCCTAATCCGAAATAGCAATACCGATTTCAGCACTACTCCCCTCGTCGGGGAGGAGTACAGATATTGATATTAAGAGCCCTTTATACTGCTATAAAGGGCTTCGTTGTGTGGACGGGTGCAGGGTTAATACGATTTAACGCTGCTAAATTCGATATAAACTCGTAGTGTAGACCAGGCCCAAGAATACCATCCTTATTTCTGCCTCGTTCTTTTAAATAAAACCCCAATCTGAGCAAACTCTTGATGACTTCTCCACCAAGTAATCTCATAGAACAGGAGAGGCAAAATTTGTAGTTTTGAGATTTTTACATTCTCTTCCATAGTTTTTAAAAAATGCATTTCCTCGTCCTTTGTAAACCAGGCCTAATCCCTATTCATTACATCTTATCTCAAAGAGTGTATTTAAAAAACAACAACAAAGAAACAAGCAGAGGAATACAGTTGAACTCTTATCTGTGTTTTCAGTGCTGTAGATAAAGTCACCCCTGAATAGTTCTTATGTTCTACATAAAGGAAGAATATGATAGGCACAAATTTCTCAGATATGAATTTAAAAGAAACATACATGCAATAAGAAAGTTAAGGGAATGAAACAGAAAGATGCAATATGGACCAGTACTGTGCCATTCATGTGCAAACCCATAAAGGTTAAAAACCTGTTACATCTTTAGACTTAAGAAGTCCTGTGGAAATTCAACCGTAAACATTTGTTCCATGCTAATTAACCAGAACAAGAAAGAGAATCCAGACGTCTTAGAAGTTGTTCCCATTAAAATCTGCAATTACTTCATTATCGGAGCACTTACAATTTAACCCCCCAAAATGCTTCCTTGCTTGATGCTAATAAAAAAAAATAGATTGTCCTCCTTATTTCACAATATGGCCATTTGTACCAACACCTTTCAGAATGATGAAAAACAGAGAGAATTGGAGCCAATAAAGTTCAGCTAATTAACTATGCTCCAGGTCGGTGTCATTTTTCCTAAAATCATGTTAAATGTTTGAATTTTGTAGCTAACTAGTTTCATTTCCAATGGTCAGATTGTATATTCATGTATATATTCATGCAGAAGAATCCAGTTTTTCAAGCAGTAATTACATGGTGCTGATTTTAGTGTAGATGGATTTTCCTACCAGTATAACTGACAAAATCATTGGAAGCAGGAATATTTTAGGCCTAATTGCCACTGCAATTTAAAGAAGCAACTATTAATGTGATGTGAGTGAGATCAGAATCTGGCCCATAATGGGGCTCCAATACTAACTCTAGGTGTCACAATAACAATAATCAGTGGCAGCTCCAGGCACCAGTGCTCCAAGCCGTGGGGGGCACCCTGACGGTACCTGCAAGGGCGGCAGTCAGGAAGCCTTCGGCGGCTTGCCTGTGGGATGTCCGCTGGTCCTGCGGATTCAGCGCCAATTCGGCGGCGGGTACGCCGAAGCCGCGGGACCGGCAGACCTCCAGCAGGCAAGCCACCGAAGGCAGCCTGCCTGGCATGCTTGGGGCGGCAAAAAAGCTAGAGCCGCCCTGACAATAATCATTGCCTAATGCTGACAAATGTAATTAATAAAATAATAATAATGTCATATTCTGGGGTGCAATTCAGACCAGTGAGGGGTTGTGTCACTACCTGCGCTGTAACCCTTATATGCCTTAAAAGCTTTGCTACTGTTACTCTCTACCTGGGATGTTCACAGCCAGCAATAAGCATGCAGGTCACACCCTTAGGCTGTGTCTACACTGCAAATAGACCCCCACAGCTGGCCCATGCCAGCTGACTCAGGCATGCAGAGCTTGGTCTAATGGTCTGTTTAATTGCAGTGTAGACATTTGAACTTGGGCTGCAGCCCGAGTTCTGGGACCCTCCCACCTCCCAGGATCCTAGAGCCTGGGCTCCAGCCCAAGCCCAAATGTCTACACCACAATTAAACAGCTCCTTAGCCTGACTCCCATGACCCTGGTCACCTGGCATAAAGTAGCTGCAGGTTTTTACTGCTGTGTAGACATACCCTGAGTGTTTGTGTGCTGCACATCCTTGGATCAGCAACTCTGACCCTAGCATCCTGCCAGCAACACACCAGTCACACTCCCTGGATCCTACCTTGCCTCTCTAATATCCTGGGCCAAACATGGCTACAGCACTGCAAACTATTATAATTAGTGAAATTCATCCATGTGCAAAGGCTCAACACAAGGCCTATATGCCCATGTAAGCACTCAAAATATGTCACAGGCCTTGTGTTAGCACTCTGCGCAGAGATGGATTTCATCCTCTGGGTGCCACAGCTGGGATTATACCATGTGTTTTTGAAGAGCCTTTCTTTTCCATTTTTTAATCGTTTAGTGACTGATGGACATTGAAACACCAGGCAGGACTTGACTAAATTTCCTCTTCAATACACTATGGAGGACGTGGTTTCACACAGCAACGATGTGAGATGTGGAGCTGTGCATTACAATGAATGGATCTCTGCAATCAAAGCACACAAATATTAAATGATAAAAACAAAATGAGTAAACATGTCCTTTCTGCCAGCATCTTACTCTCTAGAAGATGGATTCTTCATGCAGTTAGTGTTATGGAGTCCTTTGTGATTTATACGGCACCCATCACCTGGGTATCTCAGGGCCTGATCCTGCAACCATTAAAGTTAGTGGGAGTTTTGCTATTGATTTCAGTGGGAGCAGGACCAAACTAGGAAGAGCAAAGGAGTGGTGCAGCCTAGGGATCATGTATTCTCTAAGTACTATTCACCTCTCTCACAGGTTCCATAGGTTTGCATAGCATTGTCCGGGATCATACAGCAACACTGTATAGCTTGGCAGCGTTGCCTACAAAATGAATGAGCAAGTCACATGACCTTCTAATCAACACTACCTTGAAAGCACAGAATTTTATTTACAGGAGATGAGAATTCACTTGCTGAAAGACCAGTTACTGTGCTGTTGAGACCACTTGGACACTGGATACAGCTCAAAAAATATTGGTATGAGACACAGATATCCTCTGTGGAGCAAATCTTGAAATCATTATCAAGTCTTTAGGCAAGCACAACGCCCAGTGAATGAGTTACAACTTCAGGCCCTGGCCCTAAATATAAGGGGCTCTATTCATTCCCTAGGTTTTGGTGGCAGGAGCTGGCACATCCTAGGCCCGGAGTCCCCATCATTGTATTTAATTACCCTCTCCCAGATGTGTATGGTACAATGCTTCTATGGGGGTCAGAGCAGGGCTAATTACTGAATGAATGCTTCACAGTCATTAGAATATTCAGATCAGTTCTCCCCCCAGCCCACTGTGTGGCTGCATTAGGGCTCCACAATCTTAGGTATGGGTGAAAGGATGAGGGAACAGGGACAAGGAGCTGTACTCTTGGAATTCCTGTCCAAAAAGGTGGGCACGAAGGGGACAGTCGGGATGGGGAGGGGAGCTGCCCCCCAACTTGGGCTGACTACCAGAGCTGGGTCAACATGATGGGTGTGGAGTATGCTATACCCAGGAACGTGCTGTAGCAAATTCCTTCCCCACTTCAGGAGCAAGAGACATCAGAGTGAGTGAGTCTAATTGCTCTGCCGGGGCTCTCACACTGAGGGCACTGAGCAAACCCAAGAGTTAATTTTGTCTCTTTCCCTGTCTGCATATTGTCTCAGAGCAGATGGTGATTTTTTTCAAATTCACATTATTTGTGGAATGATTTCTGCAAACAACTCCTGGTCTGTAAATTCTTCCTGAACAGTTCAGTTCCAGTCCTTGGTATCATAGGTCAGGCTACGATTTCGTCATGGAGATCAAGGCAGTCACGGATGCCGTGACTTTGCCAGACCGCCTAAGGGTTCAGGAGAAGGAGACGGGGCTGTGTGTCCCTGCACTGCATCTAGGCAGGGCTAGCTCCAGGGGTTTTGCCGCCCCAAGCAGCCAAAAAAAAAAAAAATAGCCACTGCCGCGATCGCAATCACGATCTACGGCAATTCAGCGGGAGGTCATTCGCTCCGAGCGGGAGTGAGGGACCCTCCGCCAAATTGCCGCCGAATATCTGAAAGTGCTGCCCCGCTCTGGAGTTGCCGCCCCAAGCAACTGCTTGAAAAGTTGGTGCCTGGAGTCGGCCCTGCATCTAAGGCTGCCTGGAATCAGGACCCTGCAGCCCCAGCCCTCCGGCTTCCTCTGGGGGCTGCAGCTGGGCTGGGAGCTTCACTCGGGGCTATGTGCCCGAGCCCTCCAGCATCCCAGGCTTGGCGAGGGATGCAGCTGGGGATGCGCGCCTCAGCCTCGTGGCTTCCACCAGGAGCTGCAGCCAGGACCATGCGCCCAGCCCTGCAGTGTCCTGGGCTTGGCGGGGAGCTGAGCGTCCCAGCCCTGTGGTGTCCCGGTGCTGCAGCCGGGGCTGTGTTCCCCAGCCCCACAGTGTCCCTGGCTTGATGGGGGCCGTACGCCCCAGCCCCACTGTGTCCCAGATTGGTGTGTGTGTGTGGGTGACCAGATGTCCCAATTTTATAGGGACAATCTCAATTTTTGGGTCTTTTTCTTATATAGGCTCCTAATACCTCCCACCCCGTCCTGATTTTTCACATTTGTTGTCTGGTCACCCTAGGTGCGGGCCACGCACCCCAGCCCTGCAGCGTCCTGGGCCTGGTGTGGACAGCGTGCTCCAGCTCTGTGGCATCCCGAGCTTGGTGGAGCTGCAGCTGGTTCCGTGCACCCCAGCCCTGTGGCTTTCGCCGGAGGCTGCAGCTGGGGCTGTGTGCCCCCCTTGAGGCTTCCCAGGGCCATGTGCCCCCACCCTTCCACTGTAGCCCAGGCTTGGTGGTGGCTGCAGTCGGGCCATACACCACTGTCCGTCAGTTGGGCCAGCTCTGAAGCAAGGGCTGTGTGGTCCCTGTGTCTCCTCAGTTCCTTCTCTACAACAGAGGCTAGCCCAACTCCAAAGTAGAGGGGAGGAGGGTGAGTCGTGGAGCACCCACAGGGATACTCGTCTCAAAGAATGTCAGTGACTGCACAGGTGAGTAACCTCCTCTTCTTCGAGAGAGAGACATCCCTGTGGGTGCTCCATTCCAGGTAACTTTAAAGCAGCGTATCAAGGGGGTAGGGACTTTGGATCTGGCAGGAATGCAGTAGATAATACAACTCTGCCTAATCATGTATTGAGTAAGGGCACAATGCTTAACAAATGTGTGTTCAGTAGTCCAAGTGGCCGCTTTACAGATGTCAGCCAAAGGAACTTTGTGTAGAAAAGCCCCAGAAGTAGCCACAGATCTAGTGGAGTGAGTTCTGATGCCGGCTGGAGACGTAACTTTCTTTATCTGATAGCACAGTCAGATACACTCAGAGATCTAGTTTGAAAGTCTCTGGGTAGAAATAAGTGTCCCTTTCGAGCACTCTGCAATGGAGACAAATTGTCTGGAAGAGTTCCTAAAGGGCCTGGTTCTATCGAAATAGAAGGACAGAACCCTGCATACATCTAACATATGCATTGTGGATTCAAAAGAGTTTGCATGTGGTTTAGGAAAGAAGATTGGTAGGTTTATCAGCTCATTGATGTGGAATGACAAATGCACCTTTGGAAGAAATTTGGGGTGTAGTCGGAGGGTAACCTTGTCCTTAAAAAATAGTGTATATGGTGGGTCTGCCATGAGAGCTGCTATTTCTCCTGCCTGTCTGGTGGAGGTGATTGCCACTAACAATGCTGTTTTCATAGAGAGGTGTAAGAGAGAGCAAGTGGCTAGGGGCTTGAATGGTTGTTGAGTTAAGCAGGTTAATACTAAGTGAAGGTCCCACGGAGTGGTAGGAGGTTTAATATCCAGGTATAGGGATTGGAGCCCTTTGAGAAAACGCTTGGTGATTGGATGAGTAAAAACAGAGGTATAATTGATCTTATCATGAAAATTTGTAATAGCAGCTAAGTGGACTTTGATGGAGTTGAAAGAAAGGCCAGATTGCTTAAGATCTAATAGGTAGTCAAGTATGAACGGAAGAGGTGCAGACGTAGGAGGAATTTGTTTAGTTGAGCACCATTGTGTGAATTGCTTCAACTTTTGGAGATAGGTGATGCGAGTAGCTTGTGTTCTGCTATGTAGGAGCACTCTTTGAACTTGCTCAGAGCATTCTAGTTTGTTTTGGGAGAACCATGTAGGAACCAAGCTTTGAGGTGAAGCTGTCCCTAAGGACTTCTGGAGGAGCAGCAGGTTTAATCTCAGTTCCCTGTCCTTATGTGCCCTGGATTTTAGCTTGCTGCAGTGGGCACATTTTCTGGGAATGTGGGAGTCCCCCAAACATTTTATGCAGTTTGAATGGCCATCTGAGAGAGGGATGGCATCATGGCAGGCAGAGCAGCGCTTAAAGCCTGGGGAGCCAGGCATGTCGGAAGCGACTGCCACTGACAGGAATGAGAAGTGGGGTTTTTTGTTTGTTAATTTTTTTAGAGACAAAAAGATAGAAGAAGTGATATCTAAGTACTACTGGTAAAATACTAACTAACAAGGAAGGTATTTGAACAAAGGGAGAGAAAAGTCTCTAACGAGTCTGCTGAGCTTCGTCTCAGGCTGGGGATGGTAGAGAAGGAACTTAGGAGACCGGTTGCGCACACGTACTATTAAGGTACACTCAGCATGGGGGGGCAGGCTCTGCACATGCACGACTGGTACAAGTACTGCTGTCAAAATCTCCGAGTGAAGGCACAGGGACGCAGGAACACCTGGCTGGAGCACCCACAGGGACATCTCTCGAAGAAGAATTCTATGTCCCCTCTACAAGTCCAGTAAGATTCCCATCTAGCATTTAAAGGCATATTAACTGTCTCCATTGCATGAGCTGTGAATCACAAATGGATCCTTCTCAGCTCTCCACACTTTATCAGGTTTTGCTGTAGAGTTGCCACATTTATGTCTCTTCTAGATTTTCATTTGGACATGACATGACATGACATGACATGAGATTTCATTTGGAGATAACAGAAATAATACTCAGCAAAATAATTTTTTTTAAATATGAGAGTGAGTTTAATGATTGTAAAAGTGGGAGAAATGGCATTGGCCTGATCCAAGCATAAGGCACACAGGAGTATGAAAGCTTCCTAGCCACAGCTCTGACAGTGCACCATCTTCCTGACTTCAACATGTCTGCTGTTGCAGTTTGTGATCAGAGATCTAATTGAGCTGAATTGAGCCAAATGCTTGTGGAGGTTTTGCTATGTTAATAAACAGGACTAGTGTCATGTAGAAGATTAATGGGTACATACATGGTCCCATGTAGCTTAACTGGGTATTGGTGGGTGGGGAATATGAATAGTGAAGACAGAGGATGTAGGAGGCTAATGATGAATACAAATGGCCTGAGGCAGAAAATTTAGATCTGGATCCAAACTTACCCCAAGTTTTGAGGTTGTTCAGATCAAGGGCTTTTGGGTCATGCAGCATGCATGGTAGGCAAAGGAACTCTCTCAATGCTGTAGCCCTTGTGGGAGCTCATTTACACCAATGGCTCTCAACCTTTCCAGACTATTGTACCCCTTTCAGGTGTCTGATTTGTCTCGTGTATTGCCTCACTTAAAAAGTATTTGCTTACAAAATCAAACATAAAAATACAAAAGTGACACTACACACTATTACTGAAAAATTGCTTACTTTCTCATTTTTATCATGTAACTATAAAATAAATCAATTGGAATATAAATGTTGTATTTACATTTCAGTGTATAGTATATAGAGCAGTATAAACAAGTCATTGTCTGTATAAAATTTTAGTTTGTACTGACTTTGCTACTGCTTTTTCTGTAGCCTTTTGTAAAACTATGCAAATATCTAGATGCATTGATGTACCCCTAGAAGACCTCTGTGTCGCCCCAGAGGTACACATACCCCTGGTTGAGAACCACTGATTTATACTGTTGGTCTGCTTTGTACTTTTCACCCAGGACACGATTTGAACCCAGAGCTGTAGCTACTAACTGCCACTCCCTACTGGCTTTGCTTTTCATAACCAGCCTGATTGGCCTTCCACGTTTGTGTCTCATACCCCTGCTAAATGGTCTTCCATGTTTGGTAAGAGTTGCTTTCCAAAGATACATTTCTTTTATGTCCCTACTCACAGGAAAGGTTGAGAAAGCAGATCTCTTTCTGCAGTTACTGCAGATACTGGCGGAGCTCCACTCTAGAGAAATCTGAAGTGGCATCACTAAATTTCCCCTCAACTGAGTGTTGCTATGGGAAACAATACACAGGAGAACGCATGCTAATGGCAGAGAAAGCCAGAGGAATGAAGGGAGAACAACAGCCCAGCAGGAGCAGCTCTCTCAAAGCTAGTATAATTGCTAGCTGGTCTAACATCAGTACAGGCAGACTAGCAGCTGTTGGAGTGAATTGCAGGCAGCACACCATGGCCTTGAAGTCATCACTCAGCCCTGGCAGAAGATTGGGGCACTTGTACTTCCCAATTGCCTAAGCAAATGGGGTTGGTTATTTCTCTGAGGATGGAGACCAGATGACCCCTTCAGGTGGAAGGTGGTGTGGAGTGAAGGAACACATAAGCCAGCTCAGCATGTTCCTGTGCTGCTGCCTTTCCTCGTGTGCCTGAGTTTATCTGAGGCAGTGCTGCCTGTGGTGATGAAATGACTATTGCCTCCTTCAAGTCTAGCAGAGCACAATTAAATTTGGTTCATTTTGTACCACCAGAGAGACTTGTTTTTTGTCTCCCAAGGCAATTGCAGAGCCTCTGACAGGCCTATACAGATGATGGGACAAACCAGATTAACATTAGCATTTTATCTTCTGGGAGAAAGGCTACGAATATGGAAAAGAATAAATAACCTTCTATTGATTAGAATCATTTGCACTTTAACGTTGAAAGAATAAATACAAAACTGAGCTACGTTCATCCCTATGTGGACCAGTCTGTCAGCAATACTCTACTCTTGTATTTAGAGTTCTAAGATGCAAGCTGGAACCACGCAAGCTTACCTCCTCACCTCAGTTCTGGGAACCATTCCTCATTCCTGTGCCCACAAGGCTCTGGAACTCCACTGGATGGATCTGTGAAACTCTGATGCCTTTTGCTTTCTCTGTTCTGCTGGGGACAGTTTAGAGAATTTGCTTTCTCTCCTAAAGCCCCTCTTACTCCTCTTCCTCTATCTTTGCCCCACCTATCTAACATAGTGGATGTGGGGATTTTATTCTCTTGCAGAGAGCATGAGCCAGCTGTGTGTAAGTTGGGGAATGGTCCTGCTATCGTGAGGAACTTTCCTGGCTGATATACTACCCTGGTGGAATTGGCTAGCGAAAAGATCTGAGTCCTCGTTCCCACTCCCTTTACCCAGAGGCCTGCCTGACCTCGAGGTCTCCCCTTCCACTCACCTGTGTGGCAGTCTGGTGGGAGTCGACCCCCAATCTTGTCACAGTAACTTAGGACAGGGACTAGGGTGTCCCAACTCCGGGGTGCTCTCTCCGCACTGGATGTGTCCATGACCCACTGGTCATTACATATAGTTCAAAGCAAATACAATTTATTAAACAGCAACCAATTAAAAACAAGGAAAAAATGTGAAAGATTAAAGGAAACAAGTAATCCCACTCTGTGGGCATGGGGGAAACCACAAACAGCTGTCTCTGGAATGTAAGGGAAGTTCACAGTCTGTTCCTCACACATCCCAGGCCTTCTTCCCAGGCCCTGGCTGTGCTGAAGGGATGCCACGAGTCAGACATTTGCTCTCGTGGTGGTTACATGCCTTCAGACTCTAGGTGGCAGGACCCTTCTTCCCAGCGTTGACCCTCCTGTCGGGGTCATGATCCTGCTCCAAGTTCAGCCTGAAAGACTTCTTGGCTGGTAGCGTTTCCCTGCGCTGGGCCCTCTGCCCAGGGTCCCCTTCACTCTCCCCAGCTGCTCACCGCACTCATCTCCAGACTGCTCCAGCTACAGCTCCACCTTGACTCAGCTTTGCTGCTGCTGCTCTGCCTCCAGCTCAGCTCCCTGGGCTGCTCCTCTTGCCCTGGCTGCGGTGGCTCTGTTTCCAGCACAGCTCTACTCTGTGGGCTGCTTCTCTGGCTCTCTCTAGCTCTGTCTACTGCTCTCTCCTTAGTTCAGTCCCTCTGGCCAGGCAGCTCCGGATCACACGGAGGACCGGGCTCTGCACTCCTGACTGCCTGGCTGGCCTCTGTGCCTTGTCAATCTGTCTGACCTGGAACATTGGCCTCTCTCCATTGGCCCTGGGGACTGCCAGTCTTGATTTCTCATTGGCCCTTCCCCTTTCTTTTGGTACTGGGAGAGGACCAACCAAAAAAACAGTTTCAGCCAGGGGCCAACAGTCCCCTTACATGTGCATTGCCCTGAGATGGTACATGAATGATTTGAAGAGGGCTAAATAGTCAGTCAGGACATTTCTATTTTTCTTAACGTTATCTTCTTACGGACCTCACATGGCTGCTGCTGCCTCATTGCCTCTCTGAGGAAAAAAATTATGTTGTTTGTCTGTTCTAGTTCTCCTCAGAATCTCTGTTTCCTTCCTCCATTGGCAGGTACCCATCAACTCACTAGAGGAGGAGTAAACTTGGAACATTTTGAAATAAGACATGCAGGCCTTATTCACATAATTTCCAACGGACTTCATTGGAGATTTTTGTAAATGAAGCCTGCATGGGGGCTGCTGTTAAAAATATTGCTAACCCTCCCTCTTCATACACAGTCTAACACACAACAGCGTGGTTATCTGCAAACATCTTTCAGCTTAGATGTTGTTCTTCCTTATAAATGAAGTTCAAAAAGCCTAGTACTGGTGTAACCCACACACTTCCTGGATGTGGTGTTCTGTCCCATCTAGTAGCACCACTTAGAGAGAGAGATTAATGAACAACAAAGAGTCCTGTCTTAACAGATATATTGCAGCATAATTTTGTGGGTGAATACCCACTTCGTCAGATGCACGAAAGTTTACGCTCCAATACATCTGTTAGTCTATAAGGTGCTACAGGACTCTTTGTCGCTTTTTACAGAGCCAGACTAACACGGCTACCCCTCTGATACCAGAGATTAATGAGTTTGTTCTACAGCCTTAACTAACAGCCAGGTGGTTTTCAGCTCATGCTATACAGACTCATGCATTAAGCTCCAGAAGTCCCAGGTTTAATCCCTCCCACCGACAACCAGGGTCTGCCGGTGTTACAAGCGAGGGCTCATCCAGGATTTCAACTGGGAAGTCTCTGAAGCTTGGGACGCACTTCCACAGCTAGGGGACATATGTATCCCACACACCTCCTATGTGTGGTGTTCTGTCCCATCTAGTGGCACTGAGACCACTCAGAGACAGAGATAAAATGAGACTGCTCTACAGCCTTAGCTAAGAGCCAACTTTCTTTTAGCTCATGCAGTAGAGGCTTATTCACTAAGCTCCAGAGGCCCCCGGTTTGATCCTGCCTGCAGTGTTACACTAGTGAGATCTCAACTCATCTATGTCTGTAGGGTAGACGTGTGGCTAATGTGAAACATCGGTCACATCTTTGAGTCTCCAACAATCAGACGCACATGGATAGGAGTGGATTCATTCTCCAGAACATAGAATTGTACATATTGGATTCTACCCACCCATCTGAGATATATTAAAGCAGTCTTGCCAAGTCAGTCTTCTTGCAAATACAGCAAATTCACTTTTTTGAACACTCATTCACATTAAACTAAAATCTACTAGGTTCTCATTCAGCCATTCTCTATTCATTCAGCTTTGACATTCATGCTTTGTGACACTTCTTTTTAAGACAGGACATTGACTGAGAAATGCAAGAATTTACCCTGAGGTTTCCAAGCAGCTTTTTAATGTACACCATTTGATTCTTTCCCCACATTCCTAGGGGATATAGTGAAGCTCTCTCACAGGATATGTCCCACTAGAATCTCCATTTTTTACCTGAGCTCAGCTTTCAGAAATTCAAGTGTCACATCAGCAACTTCCACATCTTCAAGTCTCCACTTATTCTCTTGCATCTTTAAACAGGGACCTAAAACACTTGAAACCTCATGGAAAACTGAAATGTTCTCATTAGACATATTTCTGCCTGTAGACAAAATCCAATTTCTTTCGGCATTCCTCTTTCTTCACTTTCTTTTAACAGAAGCACATTTGTTTGAAAATAATCTAGTTTCCTACATGCTCATCTATTCCTGTCACGTGAAGTCACAAGCCTCTCTCTCTAGGGCAGGGATTGGCAACCTTTGGCACGGGACCTGTCAGGGAAAGCCGCTGGCAGCCCGGGCAAGTTTGTTTACCTGCAGCATCCGCAGGTTTGGCAAGTCATAGCTCCCACTGGCTGCGGTTCGCCATCTCAAGCCAATGGGGGCTGTGGGAAGTGGCACGGGCCGAGGGATGTGCTGACCACCGCTTCCCAAAGCCCTCATTGACCTGGAGCTGTGAACCACGGCCAGTGGGAGCTGCGATCGGCTGAACCTGCACATGCTGCAGGTAAACAAACCGTCCCGGCTCACCAGTGGATTTCCCTGATGGGCCGCATGCCAAAGGTTGCCAATCCCTGCTCTATGGCATCCCACCTAGGTGCATAGCAATTAACTATGATGTTACACATAGAGGATTATGACTTTAGTTGGGGAATAAGAAGCAGGAGCAGATTAGTATTATTACTTTCTTAAGAGTTAACACTTTTGTTTTTAAAACTTCTCCTCACTAACATGCTAGAGATGCTATGGAACATAATAAAAAGAAATTAAAAACATGCACATGAATAAGACTCTGCCCTTTTTATATTTTGAAAGAATTAGGTTTTGGCACACTGGCTATGATGTAGTCCTTGGGAGGGAGGAAGGGAAGGAATAATTAAGACAGAAAATTTCTGGTAAGGATGTCTAACATGTCACATTTTAGTCCATGCAAGAAAATTACAGCAATACAACGTGGCCACTGAGAATTTAAACAGATGAGATTCAGAAAACTGGAACTTGCCTCCTTGTGCAAAGCAAACTTTTATTATTGTATATTCCTGACGCCTCAGAATTGTGACACTGATTGTTCTGCACTGCAGGGTGACTCCGAGGGTGATTGTATTGAACTCCTGCTAAAAGATACCTCCATCTGGCAGGACAGAAGGAATTATAACCCCGGCTGTGAAATATGTGTCTTGATCTGCAGGGGTGCTGACCACAGGGTGAAAACCACTGGTCTACACTGCAACTGGGAATGAGTCTCCCAGCCTCGGTAGACAAGCACGTGCTAGAGTGCTAACAATAGCAGTGTGGGTGTTGCAGCTCTGGCAAACACCTGGACTAGCCAGCTGAACTCAGATCCAGCGGGTCAGGTGGGCTTGAGAGACCAGGCTGCAATCTCCACCCTGCTATTTTTAGCATACTAGCTCAAGCCCCAATGCAAGTCCGTTTTGCGCTGGAAGGCTCGTTCCCAGCTATAGTATAAACATACCCTTCGGGGTCAGCAACCCTGTGACAACGTGCAGGGGTACTTGGAGAATAAGAACTTTGACTTCACCTTTAAAAAGAAAAAAAAAGAATGGTGGTTGACTGTACATTCAGATAATCATTGACTTTGTGATCCAGATAAATGCATTGGATCCTCAGATACACAGGCACAACTTCCTCTTGGATGCAAGCTCAAAAGGTGAATGCTTGAGAATATTATGATTGCACTGAAAACAGAAGGGTAAATGAATGAAACTATTTTGTAAGCCTCACTATAATGAACACTTAGTAGCAGCTGCTATCATTACAATAACTGATTATAGCTTTTACATTTAGGTTGCTTAATAAAATAAGAATACTTCACATAAAGACACTAAAACAAATTTAACATAAGAAGGTCTTAATCCGGCAAAGATTTTCGTGTGTTTAATGTTTTGGACTAGGAATAGTCCAATTGTCTTCAGGTCAAATCAAAGTTGAATGCCTGTGTAAATCTTTGCAGGATGGGAGCCTGAATGATACACAGTTATTCAGTATCAGTAATTACTTTCAATACATTTAACTACATGAGAATAGTCTGGCTTTTTTATTTTAATGGTAAAGCAATTTGACTGATTTTTGGTTTTAATTATGGGCTAAATTCATCCCTGGTGCAATTCCACTGAAGTCGTCATCAGTTACAACAGGGACAAATGTAACCCATTTAGTTTAAAATAAATGGTCGTTTCAAAAGTCAGCTGTTTTAAAAACTTCCAGATTTCTATATCATTGCTACTAGTAAAATATTAGATTATTACAATTGTGGCAAAAAATGAACAAACCTATATATTTTCACTATTTGTGCTTTTTGTATATTTTCTGCATTTCTCCTAACTTGCAATGAAAACAGGTATCAGTTTTGCTTTTACTTGTAGATAGGTTCTCATGTACCAATACAATCCTGCAACATTTTGGTTACAAACACTGCAAATGAATACTCATTTAAAAACACAAAATAAAACAAAAAAACTCTGTTTCCATTAATCACTATGACTGCCACAGTTTATTCATCAACATATGGAATTTTAGTTAAAAGGACCCTGAAGGAAGTATTATGCTGGCTTCATTATTAGGATTTACGGTGTCCCTCGGGACAAATCTTCTATACAGCATATTTTCATACACTTTCATACCTAGAATGCAGAGAAGAGTCATACTTTTTTTCCTATATTACATCAAATTTGCCACGGTAAATAAATCATTGGAGGAAAAAGCTGTGAACTTTGTGAGATACCCAGGGCCGTCCTTAGGCATAGGCAGAATAGGCAGCGGCGTAGGGCCTCACACTGCCTGGGGGCACCACTCTCCAGGCAGCCCAGACAGTGTAGAAGCAGGGCTGCTGGGTTCTAGAGAGAGCCGAATGCAGCACAGTCTGAGGAATGGGATTGGCTGCTGGGGTCTCTGGGAAGGGGAGGGGGTGGCGGTTGGGAAAGGAGCTCACCTGTGAGTGTGACTCTTTCCCCCCGGCTGAGGTCAGGTGAGGCTGTGGCTCTGGAACCAGTATCCTTTGTTGTCTCCCATAACATCCATTCTTCTCCCCCCTGCCCCACGGAGCACCCCCTCCTTTCTCCCTCCTCCCCAGGAGCACCCCTCTCTCTTTCCTCCCTCCCCTCCATCAGGGCTAGGTTGGGTGAAGTGCTGGGGGGGGGAAGGGAGGCTGGCTGGCTGCTTGCTGAGGAATGAAAGTGAAAGTAACTCACTTCCTGGGCAGGCAGCCAGAATTGGAATGTCACACAGGGTTTGGCTGGGGTTAGCCAGATGTGTGAAAAATCAGGATAGGGGATTGGGGTAGCGTGAGCAGATATCCCTATTTTATAGGGACAGTCCCAATTTTGGGGTCTTTTTCTTATATAGGCTCCTTTTACCCCCCCACCCCCACCCATCCCTGTCCTGATCTTACACGCTTTCTGTCTGGTCGCTCTAGATGGGGGTAATTGGTGCCTATATAAGACAAAGCCCCAAATATCGGGACTGGCCCTATAAAATCAGGACATCTGGATCTGGCCACCCTAGCTGGGGAGCGCCTCTCCCCCAGGCTGGCAGCTGCCAGCTATCCATCTCATCCGGGGGGAGCTGCACAGGGCAGGATGAGCTGCTGTGGCTCCATGGGTGCCCTGTCCCTGAGATCAGATGCTGTGCTAACTTCACCATGGTCCATAAGGCTGGTGGTGGTGCCCATTGGCGTGTGATTGGACCTGAGGGTTTGCTGCTGCTGTTGCCACTCTGCACCCCAAGAGGTGGATTTTGGGGTCTATTGCAGCTGTTGGACCAGAAGGCTGGGGGGTGAGCCAAGCATGAAAGCAGTACTGTGTTGCCATTTAGATTGTCATTTAACAACTTTGTTTGCCAAAAATTCTTGCTAACAATCCTGAATCCAATTTCAATATTTTTTTTTTTAAAAAATCAATATCTTAGCCAAAAACAGAAAATTAAGTTGTTGACAATTATTAGTGACAGGTTTGGTTTGAGGCAGGGAGTGGGCCAGTTTTCATCAGAGAAACAAAAAATGTTGACTGACTTTCATATAGCCTGTTACTCCTGATAAGAACCCTCCAACAACTGTAATATGCTCATCTTCTTACTAGTGTATAAAGCAGGGGTCGGCAACCTATGGCACACGAGTCAAAGGTGGCAGGTGAGCTGATTTTTGATGGTATGCAGCAGCAGGCTGAGCGGCTCAGCCCATCACTGCTCTGGGTTTCCGGCTGCTGCCCTATTGCCAGCTGGGATACCAGCCATCAGCCCCACTCAGCACCTGCTGCTGGCCTGGGGACCCTCAAGGAACCCCAGGCTGGCAGTGGACTGAGCAGGCCAGCTGAACCACTCAACTTGCTGTCAGCCTGGGGTTCCATTCACTCAGCCGGCAGCAGGCTGAGTGGGCTGGGGGGCGGGCTGAGCAGGGCCGATGGAGGGTTGAGTGGCTCAGTCTGCTGCCAGTCTGGGGTGCCAGCAGCACTCAGCCTACTGCTACTCTGGGGTTCTGGCTGCTGGCCCCTTGCCAGTCAGGAGCTCAGCCGCCAGCCCCACTCTGCCTCCTGCCAGCCTGGGTGAGCAGAATCCCAGGCTGGTAGCGGGCTGAGGGCGGGTTGGCGGCTGGGATCCTGGCTGGCAGGAGTTGGTGGTCAGAACCCCAGACCAGCAGCGGGCTGAGCAGGGCCTGGGATCCTTGTCTAGGGTTCCAGCCACCAGCCCGCTGCCAGTTTGGGGTTTCATTTACTCAGCTGGCAGTGGCCTGAGCAGGACCGGTGGCCAAGACCTCAGATAATAACAATAGTTTATTTATATAATATAGACATAGAGAGAAACCTTCTACAAACATTAAAATGTATTACTGGCACGAGAAACCTTAAATTACAGTGAACTTGGCACACCACTTCTGAAAGGTTGCCGACCCCTGGTATAAAGTGACCATATGTTGTACTAAGATTCTCCTGCTTTTTTTTTTTCCCTGTGAGTCAGTATAACTTTTGCCAGCCCAGAAGTTGGGCAGCCAATGTTTTACGTTTTCACAATGTTTTCTCCAACTTTCATAAAGTAAATACATAGTTAATATGAGTTAAAAAGGCCAGGGACACTTCTTTGTGAAGAATCTGTACAGCAGATCATGCCCATAGACGATCCAGAAAAGAAATTTGAGGTTGAATTTTTTAATGTTGTGATGGATAAAGCAGTATCTGCTATTGATGAAAGGTTTAATACCTTGCAAGTACACCATGAACAGTTTGGATTTTTGTATGACATAACTAAATTCAACGAAATAGGAAAACAAGAGCAACTAATGACAAAGTGCAAGAACCTAGAGAGCATCCTGAAGCATGGTGATAGTTTTGATTTAAATGGACTTGAACTGTACAAAGAATTGAGTACACTGTCATCAATGTTGCCACATGCAAAATCGGTGATGGACATTGTACGATTTATTCATACCCGCAAACTTGTTGACGTATATCCTAATGTGTATATTGCCACTCGTATTCTACTGACAATTCCTGTGACAGTAGCATCAGGAGAACGGAGTTTCTCAAAACTAAAGCTCATTAAAAACTATCTCCGCTCTACCATGAGTCAGGAACGCTTAACTGGTCTTGCTATTCTTGCAATCGAACAAGACACGACTTTGTCTTTGTCATACAATGACATTATTACTGATTTTGCAGCCAAAAAAGCCAGAAAGATTGCTTTAAATTAAAAACAAATCTCTGTTTCAATACCTTTTCATATAAATTTCCAATAAAATTTTGATAAATTAAAAAAAAATATTTGCATCATTCTGTCATATCAGAATTTTTTCTATAGTGCTGCTTCTTTAGTGCTAGTCCATCAGCATTACAGTGTGCTTCATTAAGTTAAACTGGTTTTAATAACATGAATGTGGCAAGTTTTCCAATAATGTAAGCTTATGTTTGTGTTGCTAAGAACAGATCAGGCACAGGGGCACAAGTTTAATAATCTCGCCTAGGGCACCATAAATCCTAAGGCCGGCCCTGGAGATACCTCACTGCATACATCCTAAAGAGAATACGCAGACAAGGACATGAGCCCTTGTAGGAAACATAGGCCAGGGCTACACTAGAAACTTATATTGGTGTAACTACATCATTATGGGGTGTGAAAAAGCCACATCCCGAGCAATGCAGTTATACCGACCTATCCTCACTGTAGACAGCGATAAATTGATGGGAGAATTCTCCCGTTGACATAGCCCCTGCCTCTCAGGGAGAAGAAGTACCTACGCAGATGGGAGAAGCCATCCTATCAGCACAGGTAACATCTGCACAGAAGCGCTATAGCAGTGCTGCTTCTGCAGTGTTTTAAGTGTAGATCTGCCCATATGCCTAATTGTTTAGCCTCAACCTGTTTCTATGTATTTGCTTGTAGCTAGTACTGCCCTATCATAGAACAATAGTGGAACCTATATTGAAAAATCAAACTCTAAACAGAAGAATCCTCACTTATATATGCTGATGGCCAAATTCTGACCCCCACTCTGACAACACAAAAGGACCATAAACTGGCCCAGCTCCACAGCACACAATTCCCCTGGCTTGGTGCATCTCCATGTGGCCTAGATCCAGAACAGCTGGCTCTGCATCTGGCTTTGCATCTTTCTCTGCAGCTGCTGAAGCAGTGTTTGTTAAGGACGTGAGCATAGCCAGGGAGCTGCTGTGCTCTGGCAATCTCTAGCTGCATAATGGCCCTGAAGGTGCTATAACTGATCCAAAGATTAGTTTTGTTTGTTTGTTTGTTTGTTTGTTTGTTTGTTTGTTTGTTTGTTTGTAGCCAGAATGGACCATTATAATAATTCAGTCTGACCTCCTGCATAACACATACAGGACCTCCTAGAATTAATTTCTGCTTCAAGTCCAAGAGCTGTAGTTGGATCTTTTTCTAAAAGATATTCTCTAATTCAGTCAAAGCAGCAAAGAATCCTGTGGCACCTTATAGACTAACAGACATTTTGGAGCATGAGCTTTCATGGGTGAATACCCACTTCGTCTGTTAGTCTATAAGGTGCCACAGGATTCTTTGCTGCTTTTACAGATCCAGACTAACACGGCTACCCCTCTGATACATCTAATTCAGTCTTGATTTAAAAAATTCCAGTAATGGAGAATCCACCACAACCCTTGGTAAATTATTCCAATAGTTAGTCAATCTTACTATTAAAACTGTGTGCCTTATTTCTAATCTTAATTTATCTAGTTTCAACCTTTAGCTATTAGATCTTGTCATCTTTTAGTCTGCTAGATTGAAGAGCCTTCTTATCAAATTTTGCTTTCTCATGTAGTTAGTTATTTTGACTCTGTGAATTATGAGGGATTCTAGAAACTTTTGTTGATCTTTGGATGCCCCACATTTATCATGGTGATGTCCAGAGTGGTGGAAAATGGTGAGATATTGGACCTTTTTCCAGTCACCAATGCTACTAAATAAGGTTGCGTGCTGGCTCCCATGCTCTCTTCAATCCTTTTTTCAGCTATATTTATGGATAGATGCCAGGATATTGACAAGAGTATTTATCCAGTTCCACACTGACAGGAAGTTGTTCAATCTGCAATGTTTCTGTGTTCACACAAAATGGCAGATTTTCTCATTAAGGAGCTTTTAAATTTATTTACTGTTGAATGTGAACTGAATGTTCACTTGACTGACATACAATTTATAACTGATCACTTTGCTCATGCAGTCAATTGCTTTGGTTTCACAATCAGCCTAAAGAAAACTGAAGGAGCTTAGCAACCTGTGTTGGGAGATGCTCATGTCTATCCGATTATGAAGATCATCAAAGCTGCTCAAGCCCATGGAGAAATTTTGTTACCTAGGGAGTGTTACAGAATACCCCAAGATTACCCATCGTATAGTTAAGGACAAATCTGCATTTGGAACGGTATCATTCCACCAATGGAATGATAGTGCATCAAAATAAGCACTAAGCTAAATATTTATTGGGCAGTCATGCTTACAACGCTTCTCTCTGGGACATGGACAACAAATCACCACCACATTAGGAAACTTGATCAGTTTCATATGCTCTCTCTTCAGTGTCTTTGCAGGGTCAAAAGGTGGGACAAGACTTCCCAATACCAAAATCCTTAATCGTTGTTGGATGTTTGGCACTCAGAGCATGCTCACAAAAGCTCAGCTGTGTTGGTCTGGGCATCTCATTTGTATGGCCAACTCAAGAAGATTCAAGGCCCTATTTTATTATCAACTAAAGCACAGGACTTGTTCTCATGGTGGACAGTAAAAACTATAAAAAGACAGACTGAAGTCAAACTTGAAAGCATGTCAGTTTGACCCCAGCAACTGGGAAGCAACAGCCTATAACATAGCAAAGTGGTGGCAGATTTGTCATGTTGCTCGCTTGTTAACCACTTTGAAGCAATGAGCATTAATACACGATGTAAAAAACATGAACAGTGCAAGGCAAGGCTAGAACAGCCTGCAATGGTCATGAACAATCCCACATGAACTATCCTACATGTAACCATGTTTGTAGTTCATGTTGTTTTGATCTCATGTACACATGTTCACCTAAAGCATTTGCTGAATCTTCATACATTAAAGTGAGACTCCTTCACTATAGACTATGACCAAATCACCTCTTAACCGTCTCTTTCATAAGCTAAAAAGATTGAGTTCCTTCAGTTTTTCACTACAGAGTATGTTTTCCAATCCTATTCTCATGTTTCCTCCCTGAACTGTCTCTAATTTTTCAACATCCTTCTGACCTGCAGACACCAAACCTGGACACTATTCCACTAGTGATGGCACCAGTGCCAAATACAGAGAAAATAAAAGCTCCCTACTCCTATTTGATGTTCCCCTATTTATACATCCAAGAATTGCTTTTAACCAAAGCCTCACACTGGGAGGTCATGTTTAGCTCATTATACCATGACCGCCACATATTTTTTTCCAGTCACTGCTTCACAGAAAAATGTCTGCCTACATTCTTTGTTCCTAAACATATGACTACATTTGGCCATACTAAAACACAGTTTGCTTGCACCCAGCTCACCACATGATCCAGATCACACCGTGCCTGTCCTCTTCATTATTCATCTCTCCTCCAATCTTTGTGTCATCTGCAAGCTTTATCGGAAATGATTTTGTTTTCTTTCAGGTCATTGACAAAAGTATTAAATAGCATAAGGCTAAGAACTTATCTCTGCAGGGACCCCACTAGAAACCACCAGCTTGATGATGATTCCCCACTTAATCAAGTTACATTTCAAAATTTATAAGTTAGCAAACTTTAATCTGTTTAATATAGATCATGAAGATTTTGTAATGTTCTAGTTTCTTAATCAAAATTCATGTGGTACCAAGACACATGTTATCCAAGAATCTAGTCTGACAAGATCTATTTTCCACAAAATAGAGGTAGTCCTTTGCCTCCTTCCTTTCCCATCAGGCGGTGCACTCAGCAAAGCTTGGTTGCACTTGAGATCAAGATCCTGATTTTTTTTATATATTAATAAAGTTATATTTATGGGAGAGCTGGAAGAATTAGTAATGGGAGGTAGAGCCTTTCACCTGTAGATCAGTGACTCAGATTCAAGCCAGTAACTAGCTATACTAACCACCCAGTCAGTAACAATAAAAAATTGCTATGTGTGTGCAGGTGGAGGGGGACTACAGACCCCACACTAAGGTTAAAGGAGTGGTGGAACAGTTTTGGGCCAAGAAGGCCCCACACCTCAGCAGCTGCCAGGCATGTTCTCTTTGAAGGACTGGCTTAAAAGGAAGCTCTGGCAGTTGCGGGGGTGGGGATTGGGGGGAAGAGGGAGAGACTTGCCTCAGCAAAGCAATCTACAGGGGGAAGACCAGGACAGTGAGTAAGGCCTTGTCTACACTACAGAGTTTTGTCAGCAAAAGCTGCCTTTTGCTGACAAAACAGGGGAGGTGTACACACTGCAAATCTACTTTTGGCGGCAAAACTCTGCTATTTTGCCAACAAAATAAAACCACCTCAATGAGAGGCATAAAGCTCTTTGTGACAAAGTTAAAATGACAAAGTATCAGTGTAGACACTGCTGTTTGTTTTGTTGACATAACTGGCTTCCACCAGTATCCCACAATGCCTACCATGACTGCTCTGCTTACTGTTTTGATCTCTGCTGCCCTGCAGGCAGGCATGCACTCTTCCCCATTCAAAGCTTGGGGAAGTATCTGACAGCTGAGTGTGTTGCTCCATTTGGGGAACAAAGAGAAAATCATTAAGGTGGAATGCTCCTGTTCTACCCTGTACTAGGAGCACAGCAGCAGGCAGACTGCTACTGCAGGGAGTGGGAGGCCTCAGCATGGAGAGTTCACAGATAGGGTGACCAGACAGCAAATGTGAAAAATTGGGACAGGGAGTGGGGGGTAATAGGCGCCTATATAAGAAAAAGACCCAAAAATCGGGATTGTCCCTATAAAATCAGGACATCTGGTTACCCTACTCACACAGCTGCTCAAGATGCTGCTCCTGGCAGCTGAAAAGGCTGTGGGAGAACTTGGAGGGAATCATAAAACCACAGGCAGGCAGGCAGAGTGGGCTACTTTGGGAGAGACTGATGTGCCAAGGAGAGCTGGGGGCTGATGTGAGGGGCCCCCCTCCTCTTGCCCCAGGATAGGTCAGCCAGCCTGCTGTCTCCCCCATTCCAGACACACTTCAGTTGAAAAAGTGGCTGACAATCTACTAGGATGGCCCTGGAACGATGGGATTGAGAAGCCTGCATCATGTGACACTGTACCTGCCCCGCGAGGCACTGCAAACCCTTCCCAAAGCACCCTGCAGCCAGCTGCACAATGGGATAGCTACCACAGTGCATTGCTCTATGGGTCGATGCAAGAGCTGCTAGTGTGTATGCATTCTGCCAACACAAGGAGCTAGTGTGGACATGCAATAGCAGTTTTAATTAAAGTGCTTTAATTAAAGCAGCATAACTTTTGCTGACAAAACTTTGTAGCGTGGATAAGGCCTAAGACTTGGCTAGGAGACTAGGGGCTGACCCCTTTCTCCCTGACAAGTGGGAACAACTAGACTCTGGGACTGAGCTAGTCCTGCAGAAGGAGGGGAGGAGTCAATGGAGGCGACACCAAGTATGAGCCCTAGGAGGATTGTAAAGGCGAATACAAATCGAGAGGACTTGCGGCCAGCTGGTGTGGGGGATAGACCGGAGAATCACACTGTCGCCAGGAAAAGGCAAGTCTACGTGATTGGAGACTCTTTACTGAGAAGAATAGACAGGCCTGTAACTAGACCTGATCGGGAGAACAGAAGGGTGTGCTGTCTGCCAGGGGCTAAGATACAGGATGTGGACCTGAGGCTGAATAGGATCCTAGCGGGAGCGGGAAAGAATCCGTTGATTGTCCTTCATGTGGGAACGAATGATACGGCTAGTTACTCGCTGGACTGTATCAAGGAGGACTATGCCACACTGGGGAAGACGCTCAAAGAAATCGAGGCTCAGGTGATCTTCAGTGGGATTCTGCCAGTTCCTAGAGCAGGGCGATGAAGGAGTGACAAGATTATGGTGATCAACAGATGGCTCAGGCATTGGTGTTATAAGGAGGGCTTTGGGATGTACGGTCATTGGGAAGCTTTTACGGATAGACAACTGTTCGCTCAGGATGGACTTCATCTAAGTAAGGAGGGAAATAGAATTCTAGGATGGAGGCTCGCTGACCTCATCAAGAGAGCTTTAAACTAGGAAGTTGGAGGAGATGGTTGGGAGATGTTTAGGAGATCTCCACGCCAGAATATAACCTGGAGAGGGAAGTAAACAAAGTGAGAGGGGATACCCTTGCGGACCAAAGAATTGATCCAAGGAGGAATAGTGGAGTAGAAACCAGAGTAACGGATGATGCTGGTGGTAGAAGGTCTGTGCACGACGGGGGAAAGAATGTCACTGACGCCAAACGCCAAAAATTAAAATGTCTGTACACTAATGCGAGGAGCCTAGGTAATAAGATGGAGGAACTGGAGCTACTGATGCAGGAAGTGAAACCGGATATTATAGGGATAACAGAAACCTGGTGGAATAGTACTCATGACTGGAGTACAGGTATTGAAGGCTATGTGCTGTTTAGAAAAGACAGGAAGAAAGGCAAAGGTGGTGGAGTAGCCTTGTACATCAATGATGAGATTAACTGTAATGAAATAAGAAGCGATGGAATGGATAAGACAGAGTCTGTCTGGGCAAAAATCACACTGGGTAAAAAAGCAACTGGAGCTTCCCCTGAGATAGTGCTTGGGGTGTGCTATAGACCACCGGGATCTGATTTGGATATGGATAGAAACCTCTTTAATGTCTTTAATGAAGTAAACACAAAGGGGAAATGTGTGATTATGGGAGACTTCAACTTCCCGGATATAGACTGGAGGACGAGTGCTTGCAAGAATAATAGGGGTCAGATTTTTCTGGATGTGATAGCGGATGGATTTCTTCATCAAGTAGTTGAAGTACCTACGAGAGGGGATGCCATTTTAGATTTGGTTTTGGTGAGCAGTGAGGACCTCGTAGAAGAAATGGTGGTAGGGGACAACCTTGGTTCGAGTGATCATGAGCTGATTCAGTTCAAACTAGATGGAAGGATAAACAAATATAGATCTGGGATTAGGGTTTTCGACTTCTCGAGGGCTAATTTTAAAGAGTTAAGGAAATTAGTTAGGGAAGTGGATTGGACGGAGGAACTTGTGGATTTAAATGTGGAGGAGGCCTGGAATTACTTTAAGTCGCAGCTGCGGAAATTGTCGGAAGCCTGCATCCCAAGAAAGGGGAAAAAAACCATGGGCAGGAGTTATAGGCCAAGCTGGATGAGCAAGCAACTCAGAGAGGGGATTAGAAAAAAGCAGAAAGCTTACAGGGAGTGGAAGAAAGGCGGGATTAGCAAGGGAAGCTACCTTGGTGAGGTCAGAACATGTAGGGATAAAGTGAGGAAGGCTAAAAGCCGCATTGAACTGGACCTTGCAAAGGGAATCAAAACCAATAGTAAAAGGTTCTACAGCCACATAAATAAGAAGAAAACAAAGAAAGAAGAAGTGGGGCCTGTAATAACCTTAGTCCCAGATTTGGACCTTAGCGTCCAAAATATGGGGGTTAGCATGAAAACCTCCAAGCTTAGTTACCTGCTTGGACCTGGTACCTGCTGCCACCACCCAAAAAATTAGAGTGTTTTGGGGCACTCTGGTCCCCCTGAAAAACCTTCCCTGGGGACCCCAAGACCCAAATCCCTTGAGTCTCACAACAAAGGGAAATAATCCTTTTTCCCTTCCCCCCTCCAGGTGCTCCTGGAGAGATACACAGACACAAGCTCTGTGAATCCAAACAGAGTGAATCTCCCTCTCTGTTCCCAATCCTGGAAACAAAAAGTACTTTCCTATTCCCCCAGAGGGAATGCAAAATCAGGCTAGCAATCCAACACACAGATCTCCCCGATTCCTTCCTCCCACCAATTCCCTGGTGAGTACAGACTCAATTTCCCTGAAGTAAAGAAAAACTTCAACAGGTCTTAAAAGAAAGCTTTATATAAAAAGAAAGAAAAATACATACAAATGTGCTCTCTGTATTAAGATGATACAACACAGGGTCAATTGCTTAAAAGAATATTGAATAAACAGCCTTATTCAAAAAGAAGACAAATCAAAGCACTCCAGCACTTATATTCATGCAAATACCAAAGAAAAGAAACCATAGAACTTACTATCTGATCTCTTTGTCCTTACACTTAGAAACAGAAAATTAGAAAGTAGAACTACTTCTCCAAAGCTCAGAGAAAGCAGGCAGGCAGACAAAAGACAAAGACCTCAGTCACAAAATTCCCTCCACCCAAAGTTGAAAAAATCCGGTTTCCTGATTGGTCCTCTGGTCAGGTGCTTCAGGTGGAAGAGACATTAACCCTTAGCTATCTGTTTATGACACGCCCCCAAATTGCAGACAGTGGGGAAGCTCACTGGCGGCGATTTCCTTCTAGAACTTGAAAATAAACAGATTAATACAACACATGCACCTTTACATATACCACTAAGTATATAACTAACAGACTTCTACATTTTAAGAACACTTTTTAACTACTGAATTCTGGGAAACTCTCACGGGAGAGTGCATCAGCTACTTTGTTAGAAGCTCCTGTGATGTGCTGAATTTCAAAATCAAAATCTTGGAGAGCTAAACTCAAACGAAGAAGTTTCTTGTTGTTCCCCTTGGCAGTATGAAGCCACTTTAGTGCAGCATGGTCAGTTTGTAGTTGGAACCGCCGTCCCCAAACATATGGGCGTAGCTTTTCCAGGGCGTACACAATGGCATAGCATTCCTTTTCACTGAGTGACCAGTGACTTTCCCTGTCAGACAGTTTCTTGCTGAGAAACACGACAGGATGGAAGTTGTGATCTGTTGCTTCCTGCATGAGCACTGCTCCTATACCACGCTCAGATGCATCCGTGGTTACTAGGAATGGCTTGTCAAAGTCCGGGGCCCTGAGCACAGGGTCAGACATGAGCATCGCCTTAAGCTGGGTAAAGGCCTTTTGACACTCATCAGTCCACCTAACGGCATTTGGCTGGGTCTTTTTGGTCAGGTCGGTCAATGGGGCAGCGATTTGGCTGTAGTGTGGTACAAATTGCCTGTAGTATCCAGCCAAGCCTAAGAAGGATTGGACCTGCTTCTTGGACCGTGGGACAGGCCACTTTTGGATAGCATCCACCTTGGCCTGTAGGGGGTTTATGGTTCCTCGACCCACCTGGTGCCCCAGGTAAGTCACTCTGTTTTGGCCTATTTGACATTTTTTGGCCTTAACAGTTAGTCCTGCCTGCCTGATGCGCTCAAAGACCTTTTCCAGGTGTAGTAGGTGTTCGGGCCAGGAGTCTGAAAAAATGGCCACATCATCGAGGTAGGCAACTGCAAATTCTCCCAGTCCAGCTAGTAGACCATCTACCAGCCTCTGGAAGGTGGCGGGTGCATTTCGAAGGCCGAAAGGAAGGACATTGAATTCATACACCCCCGCATGGGTGACGAATGCTGACCTCTCCTTGGCAGGTTCATCTAGCGGTACTTGCCAGTACCCCTTGGTTAAGTCTATTGTAGAGATGAACTGGGCACGTCCCAACTTCTCCAATAGCTCATCGGTACGTGGCATTGGATAGTTGTCCGGACGAGTTACAGCATTTAGCTTACGGTAGTCCACGCAAAAGCGTATTTCCCCATCTGGTTTGGGTACCAGAACCACTGGAGATGCCCATGCACTGGTAGATGGGCGGATTATACCCATCTGTAGCATGTTCTGGATCTCCCGTTCTATAGCAGCTTGGGCATGAGGAGACACTCGGTAGGGTGGGGTTCTGACTGGGTGAGCATTACCTGTATCAATGGAGTGGTATGCCCGTTCAGTCCGTCCTGGGGTGGCTGAGAACAATGGGGCGAAGCTAGTGCACAGCTCCTTGATTTGTTGCCGCTGCAGACGTTCCAGGGTGGTTGAGAGGTTCACCTCTTCCACGCCACCGTCTTTTTTTCCCGTCGTAGTAGACACCGTCAGGCCACTCAGCATCATCTCCCTGGACTGTAAACTGACAAACCTGTAAGTCTCTGGAATAGAAAGGCTTGAGAGAATTAACATGGTACACTTTAGGCTTTAGGGAGGAATTGGGAAATGCTATGAGGTAGTTTACAGCTCCCAGGCGCTCTTGGACCATGAATGGCCCTTCCCATGATGCTTCCATCTTATGGGCCTGTTGCGCCTTCAAGACCATAACCTGGTCTCCTACCTTGAAGGACCGATCTCTGGCATGTCTGTCATACCAGGCCTTTTGCTCTTCTTGAGCATCCTTTAGGTTCTCTCTAGCAAGGGCTAAAGAGTGTCGGAGGGTGCTTTGTAGGTTGCTTACAAAGTCCAGAATGTTAGTTCCTGGAGAAGGCGTAAACCTCTCCCATTGCTGCTTCACCAACTGTAATGGCCCCTTAACCTCGTGACCATACACAAGTTCAAATGGTGAAAACCCTAAACTGGGATGTGGTACAGCCCTGTAGGCAAACAGCAACTGCTGCAACACTAGGTCCCAATTATTGGAGAATTTGTTGATGAATTTTCGTATCATGGGCCCCAAAGTTCCATTGAACCTTTCCACCAGGCCATTGGTTTGATGGTGGTATGGGGTGGCAACCAAGTGATTTACCCCATGAGTTTCCCACAGTTTTTCCATGGTCCCTGCCAGGAAATTAGACCCTGAATCTGTAAGGATGTCGCAGGGCCAACCTACCCTGGCAAAGATGTCTGTTAAGGCCAGGCACACAGTGTTAGCCCTGGTGTTGCCTAGAGCGACTGCTTCTGGCCATCGGGTAGCAAAGTCCACTAAAGTCAGTACGTACTGCTTTCCTCTGGGCGTCTTTTTTGGGAAAGGGCCCAGAATATCCACAGCTACTCGCTGAAATGGGACCTCAATTATGGGGAGTGGCTGGAGAGGGGCCTTGACCTGGTCTTGAGGCTTTCCCACTCTTTGGCATACCTCACAAGACCGGACATACTTGGCAACGTCCTTGCCCATCCCCTCCCAGTGGAAGGACTTCCCCAACCGGTCCTTGGTTCTGTTCACCCCAGCATGGCCACTGGATGATCATGGGCTAAGCTTAAGAGCTTCCCCCGGTACTTAGTTGGAACCACCAACTGTTTTTGCGGCTGCCATTCTTCCCGGTGTCCACCAGAAAGAATTTCCTTATATAAAAGTCCTTGGTCTATAACAAACCGGGATCGATTAGAAGAGCTGAGAGGCGGTGGGGTGCTCCGTGCCGCCGCCCAAGCTTTCTGAAGGCTGTCATCCGCTTCCTGCTCAGCCTGGAACTGTTCCCTTGAGGCTGGGGTCACCAGTTCTTCCTCAGACTGTGGACTTGGGCTTGGTCCCTCTGGAAGCGATGTAGGTGATGGGGTTGTTTCCGTTGCTGGTGAACCGCTCTCCGCTGGTGCACCTGAGGGTATTTCAGGCTCTGGCTGAGCCTTTTGGGTATGGTTGTCTTTTGCTTCTGCCAGTTCTGGCTCACTGGCGCCCTCTGGCGTTGAGTTTGAAGATGTGGTTGCACTTGCTGGTGCTGGTTGCTGTTCCAGTTCCGGGCCTGGGACTGGAGATGCTGTGGCTGTTTCAATGGTAAGCATGGAATCCGGGTCCACTACCTCTGTCTGGGTCTCCGGTAACACAGACGGGGCGTCTGTGGACGGTTCAGGAACAGGAATGGGTCTGGAAGCTTGCCTGGTTTGGCTACGTGTAACCATTCCCACTCTCTTGGCCCGCCTCACCTGGTTGGCCAAGTCTTCCCCCAGTAGCATGGGGATAGGATAATTGTCATAGACTGCAAAAGTCCACATTCCTGACCAGCCTTTGTACTGGACAGGCAGTTGAGCTGTAGGCAAGTCTACAGCTTGTGACATGAAGGGGTAAATTGTAACTTTGGCCTTTGGGTTGATGAATTTGGGGTCAACGAAGGATTGGTGGATAGCTGACACTTGTGCCCCCGTGTCTCTCCACGCAGTAACCTTCTTTCTGCCCACTCTCAAATTTTCCCTTCGCTCCAAGGGTATTTGAGAGGCATCCGGGCCTGGGGATCTTTGGTGTGATGGTGGTGTAATGAATTGCACTCGCATGGTGTTCTTGGGACAGTTGGCCTTGATATGTCCCAGTTCATTACACTTAAAGCATCTTCCATCTGATGGGTCACTGGGCCGAGGTGAGTTACTGGAGACTGGTGAGGTTGAAGGGTAGGGTATCTGTGGCTTTACTTGGGTGGTATGTGGGGTCTTTGGCTGTCCTCGGTTGTAGGGTTTATGGTCTGTGTGCCCCCTGGGGTAATCGTTCCCCTTGACAGTAGCTTTCTTGCTTTCTGCCAGTTCCATCCATTTGGCTCCAATCTCCCCGCCTCAGCGATATCTTTGGGATTTCCATCTTGTATGTACCGTGTGATGTCTTCAGGAACACCATCCAAGAACTGCTCCATTTGTATGAGGAGGTTTAGTTCTTCCAAGGTTTTAATGTTGTTTCCTGTTATCCAGGCCTCATAGTTTTTTGCAATGTAGTAGGCGTGTTTGGGAAATGACACCTCTGGTTTCCACTTTTGGGTTCTGAAGCGCCGACGGGCATGATCTGGGGTTATCCCCATCCTGTATCTGGCCTTGGTTTGAAAAAGTTTATAGTCATTCATTTGCTGCTTAGGCATTTCAGCTGCCACCTCTGCTAAAGGTCCACTGAGCTGTGACCTCAATTCTACCATGTACTGGTCTTCGGGAATGCTGTACCCAAGACAGGCTCTTTCAAAATTTTCCAAGAAGGCCTCGGTGTCATCACCTGCCTTGTAGGTGGGAAATTTCCTGTGCTGTGGAGCAATAATGGGCGCTGGGTTGTTAGGGTTGGCTGGCACATGCAGCCCAGCTTTTGCCAACTCCAGTTCATGTTTTCTCTGTTTTTCCTTCTCTTCATTCTCTTTTTGTTGTTTTTCCATTTCTCGGCGGTGGGCCACCTCTTCTTCTTCTAGTTTTCTTTTGTGTGCTGCCTCTCTTTCTCTCTCTCTTATTTCCATCTCTGTTTGTTTTATTTCCAGTTGTCGCCTGTGTTCAGCTTCTTTGAATTGCTCTTCGGCCTCAATTTTTGCCTTAGAAGTCATGATTCCTGTTTTCTTGTGTTGGGGGTGCCCTCCGGTGTTTATCTTCTGAACTGCAGGTTCTGTTGCCTCCTGAAGTCTGCCTAGCAACAGTGCTTTTTTCCTTTTCTCTCTCTAGCTAATGTTCAATGAAGGGAAACCAGAAAAACCACTTTATTTGCATGCATATAAGTGCTGGTACTTGCCTCCTAATGGGAGGGCTATTGCATGACAAAAGACCCTCAACAGTCTCTTAATGGCTTCTCGCTTAACATGCAAGCCACAAACTGCCAGAGAGAGCAGAAAAAAAAATTCTCTCTGGTTCCCTTTTAAAACCAACTGCTTCTCTCTCTGCTAAAAAGCCCTTAGCAGAGAAAAGAAAAATATAATATTCCTACTGGCTTCTGGATTCTGTCTATATCCCACCTACTGCCACCATGTAATAACCTTAGTCCCAGATTTGGACCTTAGCGTCCAAAATATGGGGGTTAGCATGAAAACCTCCAAGCTTAGTTACCTGCTTGGACCTGGTACCTGCTGCCACCACCCAAAAAATTAGAGTGTTTTGGGGCACTCTGGTCCCCCTGAAAAACCTTCCCTGGGGACCCCAAGACCCAAATCCCTTGAGTCTCACAACAAAGGGAAATAATCCTTTTTCCCTTCCCCCCTCCAGGTGCTCCTGGAGAGATACACAGACACAAGCTCTGTGAATCCAAACAGAGTGAATCTCCCTCTCTGTTCCCAATCCTGGAAACAAAAAGTACTTTCCTATTCCCCCAGAGGGAATGCAAAATCAGGCTAGCAATCCAACACACAGATCTCCCCGATTCCTTCCTCCCACCAATTCCCTGGTGAGTACAGACTCAATTTCCCTGAAGTAAAGAAAAACTTCAACAGGTCTTAAAAGAAAGCTTTATATAAAAAGAAAGAAAAATACATACAAATGTGCTCTCTGTATTAAGATGATACAACACAGGGTCAATTGCTTAAAAGAATATTGAATAAACAGCCTTATTCAAAAAGAAGACAAATCAAAGCACTCCAGCACTTATATTCATGCAAATACCAAAGAAAAGAAACCATAGAACTTACTATCTGATCTCTTTGTCCTTACACTTAGAAACAGAAAATTAGAAAGTAGAACTACTTCTCCAAAGCTCAGAGAAAGCAGGCAGGCAGACAAAAGACAAAGACCTCAGTCACAAAATTCCCTCCACCCAAAGTTGAAAAAATCCGGTTTCCTGATTGGTCCTCTGGTCAGGTGCTTCAGGTGGAAGAGACATTAACCCTTAGCTATCTGTTTATGACAGGGCCACTATACACTGAGGATGGAATGGAGGTTAAGGATAACCTAGGCATGGCCCAATATCTAAATAAGTACTTTGCCTCAGTTTTTAATAAGACTAGTGAGGAGTTTAGCGATGATGGAGGGATGATAAACGGGAATGTGGATATGGAGGTAGATATTACCGCAACTGACGTAGAGGCCAAACTTGAACAGCTTAATGGGACAAAATCGGAGGGCCTGGACAATCTCCATCCGAGGATATTAAAGGAACTGGCGCATGAAATTGCGAGCCCGTTAGCGAGAATTTTTAAGCAATCGATAAACTCAGGGGTTGAGCCGTACGACTGGAGGATTGCTAATGTAGTTCCTGTTTTTAAGAAAGGGAATAAAAGTGATCCGAGTAATTATACGCCTGTTAGCTTGACGTCTGTAGTATGTAAGGTCTTAGAAAAAATTTTAAGGGAGAAAGTAGTTAAGGACATAGAGGTCAATGGTAAGTGGGACGAATTGCAACATGGATTTACTAAAGGTAGATCGTGCCAAACCAATCTGATCTCCTTCTTTGAGAAGGTGACGGATTACTTAGATACAGGAAATGCGGTAGATACAATTTACCTCGATTTCAGTAAGGTGTTTGACACGATTCCACATGGGGAACTGTTAGTTAAATTGGAAAAGATGGGGATGAATATGAAAGTTGTAAGGTGGATAAGGAACTGGTTAAAGGGGAGACTCCAGCGGGTCGTATTGAAGGGTGAACTGTCAGGCTGGAAGGAGGTCACTAGTGGAGTCCCTCAAGGATCGGTTTTGGGACCGATCTTATTTAACCTTTTTATTACTGACCTTGGCACAAAGAGCGGGAATGTCCTAATAAAGTTTGCGGATGACACAAAGCTGGGGGGTATTGCTAACACGGAGAAGGACAGGGATACTATTCAGGAAGATCTGGACCACCTTGTAAACTGGAGTAATAGTAATAGGATGAAATACAATAGTGAAAAGTGCAAGGTCATGCACTTAGGAATTAATAATAAGAATTTTAGATATACGTTGGGGACGCATCAGTTGGAAGCGACAGAGGAGGAGAAGGACCTTGGGGTATTGGTTGATAGCAGGATGACTATGAGCCGCCAATGCGATATGGCTGTTAAAAAAGCAAATGCGATTTTAGGATGCATCAGGCGAGGTATTTCCAGCAAGGATAAGGAGGTGTTAGTACCGTTATATAAGGCGCTGGTGAGACCCCATCTGGAATATTGTGTGCAGTTCTGGTGTCCCATGTTCAAGAAGGATGAATTCAAACTGGAACAGGTCCAGAGACAGGCTACTAGGATGATCCGAGGAATGGAAAACCTGCCTTATGAAAGGAGACTCAAAGAGCTTGGCTTGTTTAGCCTGGCCAAAAGAAGGCTGCGGGGGGATATGCTTGCTCTATATAAATATATCAGGGGGGTTAACGTTAGGGAGGGAGAGGAATTATTTAGTACTAATGTAGGCACGAGGACGAATGGGTACAAACTGGATATAAGGAAGTTTAGACTTGAAATTAGACGAAGGTTTCTAACCATTAGGGTAGTGAAGTTCTGGAACAGCCTTCCGAGGGAAGTAGTGGGGGCAAAAGACTTTTCTGGCTTTAAGACTAAGCTTGATAAGTATATGGAGGGGAAGTTATGATAGGATAGTTTAATTTGGGCAATTGATCTTGGATTATCACCAGATAAGTCTGCTCAATGGTCTGCGGGGAGATGTTGGATAGGATGGGAACTGAGTTACTGCAGAGAATTCCTTCTTGGGTGCTGGCTGGTGAGTCTTGCCCACATGCTCAGGGTTTAGCTGATCGCCATATTTGGGGTCGGGAAGGAATTTTCCTCCAGGGCGGATTGGCAGGGGCCCTGGAGGTTTTTCGCCTTCCCCTGCAGCGTGGGGCATGGGTCGCTTGCTGGTGGATTCTCTGCAGCTTGAGGTCTTCAAACTAATTTTGAGGATTTCAATAACTCAGTCCTGGGTTAGGGGTTGTTATAAAAGTGGATGGGTAGGGTTCTGTGGCCTGCCTTGTGCAGGAGGTCAGACTAGATGATCATATTGGTCCCTTCTGACCTATGAGTCTATGAGTCTATGAAACCTCCCTTCTCCCCAGCTGTGTAAGAACCAAGGCTGGGGCCACACCCTGAACTGAAAAGAAAACAGGGAAGGTAGGAAGTGGCCCAGGAGAGACTGATCTGGAGTAGCAGCCAGTAGGGACTAATCTACTCCCAGCATCTCTCCCTTTGAGCTATGGAGAGGGAGGGCCCAGGTCCCCCTACATTCCCTCCTCCCCTGGCTGCCTGAGATATCCAAAAGGACCTTGCGAGGTGGAGGGGGAGAGCACAATGAACTGTGCCTTGGTCACTGAGCCCTCTGGACTGCCCAGAAGAGCCATCCCAAAACTGGGAGACACTAGGCGTGCTGGCCTCAGGTGAAGCCTGTTGCAATATGATAGCTATTTGGTAACACATGCAATCGTGCAATTAAAAATCACCCAGGACAACAAATCTCATTGGATGGGTGGCCATGTTAACAAAAAAAAAAAACCCATGCCCACAATGGGCACTAACTAGCATCCTGCTGGCAGTTTCAGTGGAGAGACCTAGAAGTGAATAGAATATGGAAACTGAACTCATTGCATCTCTGAAAATGGTGTCTCTACGTCTCAGTTTTGAGGCACAATAGATGGGTAATGCTGGGGGACCATGCACTGCCACTGTCTTAGTGTAACTGATTTATAAATGAACAGAGGACATCAGTCTCCAG
This sequence comes from Gopherus flavomarginatus, assembly GCF_025201925.1. Lineage (NCBI taxonomy): Eukaryota > Metazoa > Chordata > Testudines > Testudinidae > Gopherus > Gopherus flavomarginatus. Next base: position 128,117,314 of record NC_066621.1, on the reverse strand, counting down.
GATTGTCAAGCATTACATTTACATCAATATTTTAAAGTTAAGTTCCAGCAGTATATACAGTAGGTGTGGTAATACACTCTTCATTTTCATATGAGGACATCAGAGCTCAATTTCCATGTTCTGTAACCAGAGGATAGCCTCTGTATCAAGGGAGGCAAGCCATTGTAAATCGCCCTCCTGATGTTGAACCGAGCACTCTTTCACCAGATGAGTTATTGTCTGCAAAACTGTCGTATGCTCACAGCCTGGAGAGGAAACCAGGACAGTCGGGTGCATAGTTTCAGCATATGTGGATGAGCAAGTATCCGTTAAGCATGGTTCAGGATCTACGATCAAGTGGATAAGGAGGTAAGTGCAGTGATGGACTCCTGAATTTACTTAGGCCTGGTCTACACTACGCATTTAAACCGATTTTAGCAGCGTTAAACGGGCTCTTTAAATCAGTTTCTGTACTCCTCCCCAACGAGAGGAGTAGCGCTAAAATCGGTATTACCATATCGGATTAGGGTTAGTGTGGCCGCAAATCAACGGTATTGGCCTCCGGGCGGTATCCCACAGTGCACCACTGTGACCGCTCTGGACAGCAATCTGAACTCGGATGCAGTGGCCAGGTAGACAGGAAAAGCCCCGCAAACTTTTGAATTACATTTCCTGTTTGCCCAGTGTGGAGCTCTGATCAGCATGGGTGGCGATGCAGTCCCAAATCCAAAAAGAGCTCCAGCATAGACCGTACAGGAGATACTGGATCTGATCGCTGTATGGGGAGACAAATCTGTTCTATCAGAGCTCCGTTACAGAAGACGAAATGCCAAAGCATTTGAAAAAAATCTCCAGGCTACACAGTGCTGCGTGCTGCGTGACAACGGAAAGCCAAAGAATCAAATGGACGCTCATGGAGGGAGGGAGGGGGTACTGTGGACTCCAGCTATCCCACAGTCCACAGCAGTCTCCGAAAAGTATTTGCATTCTTGGCTGAGTTCCCAGTGCCTATAGGTTCAAACACATTGTCCAGCGTGGTTCAGAGTATAGCTCGTCAATTTACTCCCTCCCCCACCACGTGAAAGAAAAGGGAAAGAAATCGTTTCTTGACTTTTTTCAATGTCACCCTATGTCTACTGAATACTGGTGTTAGATGCGATGCTGAAGCAGTGAAGAGCAGTATCCGCTCCTCTCCCCTCCCTGGTGGCAGACAGTACAATATGACTGATATCCGTCGTCACCATCAGCCCGTGAGTGCTCCTGGCTTGCCTCAGGTGAGGTCGGCCGGGGGCGCCTGGGTAAAAATAGGAATGATTCCTGGTCATTCCCAGTAGATGGTACAGAACGGCTGGTAACCGTCCTCATCATAGCAACTGGGGGCTGAGCTCCATCAGCCCCCTCCCTTTCCTGTGTAAAGAAAAGATTCTGTCCTGCCTGGACTATCATAGCAGCGGGATGCTGGGCTCCTCTCCTCTGCACCGCTTAATGTCCTGCCTGGACTGTCATAGCACCGGGAGGCTGCCTCCCCCTCATTTTATCTCACTAACAAGTCACTGTTTCTTATTCCTGAATTCTTTAAAACTTCATGACACAAATGGGGGGAACACTGCCACGGTAGCTCAGGAAGGTTGGAGGAGGAGGGAAGCAACGGATGGGGTTGTTGCAGGGGCACCCCCCATGAATGGCATGTAGCTCATCATTTCTGCGAGATCTGACACGGAGCAGCTGTGCTCTCTGATACACTGGTTCTCTAGCACACTTGCCCCATATTCTAGGCAGGACTGAGAAACCATAAAGGAGGGATTGACTCGGGGAGTCATTCCCAGTTTTGCCTTTGCGCCCCCAGCCGACCTCAGCCAGGGGACCCCATGATAGCAGCAGATAGTACAGAAAGACAGATAACCATCATCTTACTGCCAATTTACAATGGCAGCAGACAGTACAGAACGACTGATAACCGTCTCTGCTATCATGCAAAAGCAAACGAATGCTGCTGTGTAGTGCTGCAGTAATGCCTCTGTTAGTGGCATCCAGTACACATACGGTGACAATAAAAAAAAAGCTGAACAGGCTCCATGGTTGCCGTGCTATGGCGTCTGCCAGGGCAATCAAGGGAAAAAGGGTGCGAAATGATTGTCTGCCGTTGTTTTCCCGGAGGAAGGAATGAGTGACGACATTTACCCAGAACCACCCGCGACAATGATTTTTGCCCCATCAGGCACTGGGATCTCAACCCAGAATTCCAAGGGCCAGGGGAGACTGCGGGAACTATGGGATAGCTACAGAATAGCTACCCACAGTGCAACGTTCCGGAAATCGACGCTAGCCTCGGACCATGGACGCACACCGCCGGATTAATGTGCTTAGTGTGGCCACGTGCACTAGACTTTATACAATCTGTTTTATAAAACCGGTTTATGTAAAATTGGAATAATCTTGTAGTGTAGAAGTACCCCTAGTGTGTTATATTCTTTCCACTCCAAGAACGTAATTTTCAGCCCCTGGCAGTGCTGATCATCCACGCATGGCAACGGGGCAGTAACCCTCTTGTCCAGGAGTATGTGAGATGCCATGGCAAAGGAGTCTTGACAGATCAGCCATGGTGTCAGACCTGGATCGATAGGAGTGGGATCCACAGGAGCAGACCTTCAAGTTGGTGCTGTATGTTGTTTCCTGTCTGAAAATGGGGCATTAGTCGACTGGAGATGTAATAAGTTTGTTTCATCAGTCTCAGCTCTTCAAGCAGACTTAACAGTAATTTCATCTTGTCAAAAGCTGAATAGAGCTATACAAACTGGAGGTTTGTGTATAATTCAAGCAGCTACTAATAATATAAGTGAATGACTAGCCAACTTCTTGTCCATGCTGGGTGTGGCAACTGCGCTCCCCAACCAAGAGTAATATTCAGCTGGTGCAAACACCAGGGCTGATACAGATGTACCAAGGACTGAAGGGCCTGCTCTCAGGAGAGTTTTCGCATCAAGGTGGTATGGGAAGAGATTTTCATTTTCAGGTGTTTCAGATGAGGCTGGTATGTCTGGCTATTGTCAAGTTTTACTCCAAGTATGTGACAACTAGTTGCAATGGTAGTAATCATCTTTGTACATGCATCAATATGGGTTGATTGACAAGACAATTGTTTAGCTGGAAAGTAGTTGCTACTGTCTTGGTTTCACTAAGGATTAGTCTCCAGTGCTACAAATATGTGGTCACAGCATTATGGTCTTAGCTGTGATTCCCTTCAATCCTATGGAAATCATTTCCAGTGTCGGCAATTCAGATATCAATTTACACATACTTTTCTGCCTGCATTTCAGGAGGTCATATGTGTCTACACTGAACAAATGCCAAAATGTGTGGCAGGCTGTTGCAGAGACATTTAAGGAGACTAATTTTTCTCCCCAACTCACAGAATAAAATTTTGGTTAGTAATCATTTCTCAGATGACCTACACTATTGGCCTATGAGGAATAATGTGCAGTAGCTTGGCAGTCAGCCTGATGTGCCCCACTGCCGTAGGCTCCTGTCAGGTCAATAAGGACTGCAGCAACATTCTCTACTGCCTCAAATGCATTTTCTATGTATTGAATCAGACAAAGTACCTGAACTTGGATGTATCTTCCCCTCTCGCATCCAGCCGGGATGCAAAGCAGCTGAGGATTGACTACCCCATTATCTGCATCAGGATTAGTCTCTCAATCAGTTTATGGGTAACAGACTAGAAAGTGATCAGCAACTCTTTGGGTCAATCAGTGGTTTGCCTGGCTTGGGAACAGCTATAATTTTTGCTCTGTGCCAGATTTTTGGGATGCTACAATCCCTGGTACAACTATTCAGAAATTGAAGCAGATTAATATGGTACCGACACCATGATCAGAAAGTGAATGATAATGTGTGCTTTCAATGAGAGCACCCCACACAACAGGGAGCCACTTTTTCCACCTAATTTTAGGATTTCTCACATTTCCTCTGCTGTGGGGATAACCTGTTTTCCTTTCCCAATCAGTTTTTCCCCTGTTGTCAATATATATATTTTTAAAAACAAGAAACACATCACTGGCTTGCCAAGAGACAGAAACCCTGAGGAGGTTTTACTAATAAATCTCAGAAGGCCCATTTTTTAAAAATTGAGAAAGTTTGGAGTCAAGTTGTTGCAACAATTGGTGGCTACAAACTTAATCGTAATGACCATATAGACCTCATTATTGCTTGCTATCTACCAACACAGGTCACCAGGAATAGCTCAATAAACATAAACCTTCAAGTGATGAGCTAGGGAAAGAGCTGTCCTAGTGTAACCCACATCTCCTGGGTGTGATGCTCTGTTCCTTGTAGTGGCACTGAGAACGCTTAGAGATTAATGAGTCTGCTACAGCCTTAGCTAAGGGCCAGGTGGCTTTTAGCTCATGCAGTAGAGGCTCATGCATTAAGCTCCAGAAGTCTCAGGTTTAATCCTGCCTGCTGACGACTGGAGTCTGTTGGTGTTACACTAGTACAGGGGTGGGCAAACTATGGCTGAGGGGCCGCATCCGGCCCCTCAGACCTTTTAATCTGGTCCTTGAGCTCCTGCCAGGGAGCAGGGTCCAGGGCTTGCCCCGCTCCGCACATGCTGTGGCTCCACATGGTTTCCAGAAGCAGCGGCATGTCCCCCCTCCGGCTCCTATGCATGCTGACCCCATCCCAAGCATGGCCCCCGCAGCTCCCATTGGTCAGGAACCATGGCCAATGGGAGCTGAAGGGGCGGCGCCTGCAGATGGGGCAACATGCAGAGCTGCCTGGCCAAACCTCCGTGTAGGAGCTGAAGGTGGGGGGGCATGCCACTGCTTCCAGGAGCTGCTTGAGGTAAGCGCTGCCTGGACCTTGCACCCCTGCCACCTTCCCAGGCCCCTACTCCATCCCTGATCCCTCTCCTGCTCTCAAAATCCCTTGGTCCCAGCCCAGAGCACCCTTCTGCACCCAACCCCTCATCCGCAGCCTCACCCCAGAGCCCGCACCCTCAGCCAGAGCACTCACTCCCCCACTCCAACCCCCTTTCCCAGCCTGAAGCCCCCTCCTGCACCTTGAACTCCTCATTTCTGGCTCCACCTCAGAGCCCGCACCCCCAGCCAGAGCCCTCACCCCCTCCCACCCCGCAATTTCATGAGCATTCATGGCCTGCCATACAATTTCCATACCCAGATGTGGCCCTCAGACCAAAATGTTTGCCCACTCCTGCACTAGCAGAACCTGCACAGGAAGATGCTAAACACTTGGGGTAAAATCCTGACCCCAGTGAAGTCAATGGGAGCATAGGTGCCGACTCCAGGGGTGCTCTGGGGCTGGAGCACCAACGGAAAAAAATTGGTGGGTGCTCAGCACCCACTAGCAGCTCCCCACCCCAACTCCTCTGCTCCAGCTTACCTCTGCCTCCTCTGTGAGCGCTGCTGCATCCTGCTTTTCCCCGCTCCCTCCCAGCGCTTGCGCCATAAAACAGCTGATTCGCAGGGCAGGGAGAGGGGAGAAGGGGGAATGCGGTATGCTGGGGGAAGAGGCAGGGCCAGGGCGGGGATTTGGGGAAAGGATCCAATGGGGCAGGGAGGGGGCAGAGTTAGGGCGGGGACTTTGGGGATGGAGTTGGAATGGGGGTGGGAACAGGGGTGGGGGAAAGGGTGGAGTCAGAGCATGGCCAGGGGCAGGGGGGCACAGGCATCCACTGGCGCTGGAGAAAGTTGGCGCCTATGAATGGAAGTTTTACCATTGGGATCTTATTTTCCTTTCAATTACACCAATTTTATACCAATCCCATTTACTTCAGTGGAGTCAAATCTTATTTAGGCCTTGATTCAGGAAAGCTGCTTAAAAACTAGTTTAACTTTAAGCATATGCTTGAGTCCCATTGAAGTCAATGAGACTTAAGCACATGCTTTCCTGAATCAGGCCCTTGATCTCGTAATCCTTCCATGCAGTAAAACCATACAATACACAAAAGCCAGAACATTGTCTGTAATGGGGATCAGGCAGTCAAACTGCATGCAAAATTTGAAAGTTACTACGGGGGGAATATATATAGACAGAGCTGTAAATCTGCAGCTAGTAAGTTGTACATATAAGATGTGCTTTTAATAAAAGAAATATAGTATTGATGGCTGATAGTTAGGACCCTACCAACTTCCTGGCCATGAAAAACGCGTTATGGACCGTGAAATCTGTCCCTCCATGAAATCTGGTCTTTTGTGTGCTTTTACCCACTACCATGCAGATTTCATAGGGGAGACCAGTGTTTCCCAAATTGGGGGTCCTGACCCAAAAGGGAGTTGCGGGGGGGTGGGGGCAGTGTCGCAAGGTTATTTTAGGCAGGTGGCAGCTGGAGAGTGGTGGCTGTTGGCTGAGCGCCCAGCTCTGCAGGCAGCAGCCTAGAAGTAAGGGTGGCAATACCAACCATACTAGTCCATCCTTATTTCTGCGCTGCTGCTGGTGGCGGCTCTGCCTTCAGAGCTGGGCTCCCAGCCAGCAGCCACAGCTCTTGAGCTGCCCAGCTCTCAAGACAGTGCGGCCGTCAGCAGCAGCACCGAAGTAAGGGTAGCAGTACCACAACCCCCCCTACAATAACTTTGAATCCCCACCACAACTCCTTGTTGGGTCAGGACCCTACAATTACAACACTGTGAAATTTCAGATTTAAATAGCAGAAATCATGAAATTTACAATTTAAAAAATCCTCTGATGATGAAATTTACCAAAATGGACCTTGAATTTGGTAGGGCCCCACTGACAGTGTGGTATATTTTTGAGTTGCAGTTTTTGAAGCTGGATGGATGACAGGGGCTCTTAGACATAGCTTTTGGCAAGAATTTTCAGATAGTAGGTGGCTACTTGGCTGGGGTCAAATTGTCCTAGATTAACAACCAGTCAATTAGATCAATAGACAGAATTTCACACATACAGGCACTAATTGTTATTTGACAATTGAAAATATACTCCATGCCATTGTACATCCACCTATCAATGTATATATTCTGTTTTATGAGTTTACTAGAGATGTCTCTTTAAAAAGGAAGGAAAATATGAAAAAACTTAACCATCGAAGAATGTAAAAGCCCAGCTGTCAAATTAAAGCATTTGGCATCTCTTTTCATGTAAGAGCTGCCTTTGACAAGAAAAAGCTTGAGTTATGTCTGTCAGCCTGGATTAATGGCCAAGAAGCGCCTCAGAATATATTTAAATTATAAGATAAAGGGGCAGGGACCATCTTTTTGTTATGTTAGTGCAGCACCTGTGCTACAGCAATAGAAATAATATATGATGATTTAGGAAGAAAGCAGAGTTGGTCTTCATCTGTCCAAGAAGTATAAACCATTATCAGTAGCATGAGACGTTTAATTTTATTTCCATAGTTGAAAAATATAATCTTTATCTAATTTCATTTTAAAAAAATTCTTCCATGCTGGAACATTACATACCAACTCTCAGCTAGTGATGTGATTTTTACCAAGTTGGAAGCCCTTTAAAACTGAGGTTGCTAATGGAAATATGTAGCACTTATATGGGACTACTAGGGTTATATTTACACGCACCCTGTCCCTTTAAGGATGGGAGCTCTGCTGAAGAAGTCAAAGGCACAGTTCTGGGGAGCAGGGTGTGATTGCCACAGGAGAGTTTAGTGCAATGTACTCCAATTCGGAAAGGACTCCTCAGCCTTCAAGAGCGTGCAAGCTGTGTGTGTTGGTTTAGATACTACGTTTAATAAAACTCCAGTTTTAAAACTGACCCTGCTCTGGGAGTATAACAAGGGCTGATCAACAAACCTTTAATGCTAGTATTTATTTCTACATTTCATCTTCCAAGATCTTAAATATTACATGACCTTACAGGCATAACTTAACCCTCATGGTACTCATATGAGGTAGTCAAGAGTTCTTGCAGATGGTTAAACTGAGGCACAGAGAACTTAGGGTATGTCTATATTGTATTGTAAACCCAGGTTGCTGGGCCCCAGGTTTATGGACTTGGTGTTTCCAAACAACATTTGAGCATCCACATTGCATTGTAAGCCTGGGCTTACAATTACTGGACCTGGGTCTCTCAGGTGAGCTATTGTCTGCACAGTGCCGTATAGACACCTTCTGACTTGTGTCTGCAGCTTGACCAGTGTCCACAATGCAAAATGACACAGGTCTCGTACTTGAATCACAGTGCAACTTGGCCTCTGACCTACTGCCTTAGCAGGGCCTGAGTTACCACATGTTACTCCATTTTTATGCCTGTGTAACTCCAGTGCAATAACCATATTGACAGAGATATAAAATCAAAATAATGCAGTGGTGAGGCAAGCCCAAGGAAAGCAAATTCAGTGATACATAAGTGTGCTGTAAACAACAGATGTAAAACTTTGCACAAGTGACTCAGAACGTAATAAACAAAATAAATATTATCTGGTAGTGATGACTAACATTGAGGAAAAAACTGAAGTAGGTTTTTTAATTGCCTGTTTGAGGAGTAATCAGTTATGTTACACAATACCTCAACTATGTGTATTCTGATTTTACATAGAACCACTGAAAGGTTTTTGCCTTCTGAAAACTAAATGTTGAGCATCACATTTGCATTAGAATCAAAGATTCATCACATCACAGAATCTAGATTAAAAGGACCTATTATTCAGAGGACTTCTTTGCAAGTCTAGTCCCCTGGAATTGTAGGAAGTTGACATATACCAAGTAAAGAGACTCACACCTCTTCTCATGAAGAACTCCTAAGGGGCTAATTAGAGGCGCTCATTTTTTCATAATGTAGACCACAACTCATGGACACTTCTCCTTCCATTCATGATTGTGCAGACCAGTTCATCTCTCATTCACAAGCACAATACATCCTTTCACACAAACAGCTCTACTTTAAGGAGAAGCAAATGCCACCCCCATGACACCGTTACCCTCTTCTGGGACTCAGTGTAGGGCTTATGAGGCAGGAAGGGTTACCACAAGGAACTGGCTGTGCTTCATTACCATCTCCCAAAGACACCACAAAGGACTTTATCGTGAGGGCGAATGTCACTTCTAGCAGCATCAATTCATAGGTTTCCCTCGGTGGATTCTGCTTGAGAGGAACTAGGCTAACTGTAGCAAGGCTGCTAAGGTAGAGAGGGGTCAGCAAAACTGCATGGAGGGAGGAGAGGTTCCTCCTCTGTGGTTCCTCTGGTTCCTAAGGACTGGGATGCCTCCTCCTCCCCAGAGAACTCTATGGCCCTTTGATTCAAAGGGTTGGTTATAGGATAGCTGACTGAGCAGGAAACAAATAGTACAACACAAGTACCCATCCTGCCTTGCAGTCAATAGCACGTTTTCCTTGACATCTCTCTCAGAAGAATTTGCTGTAAAGATACAATATTGGCTGTTTATACTGTAGGTGGCTGGGGCAGGGGAAGGTAATTTTTTTTCATACAGAAAATGCATGCAGAAGGGAGAAGTTTCTCAGAAGTGAGGACTGTTGGTTTTTTAAAACATGATTCATGCAAAGTTCATCTGGGTTCCTCACAAAGGCTTCAAAACAATTACATATATATATTTATAGGCAGGCTCTTGCTATTTGTATACTAATGTTGGCTTTCACTCTAACACTGGCTGCAAACTGCCTTTGGGATTCTGAAAGTGAAATAGGAAAGGAGTTTGGAAATTCACCTGTCTTCCAGGCTAACAAAAGAAATGGGAAATGACTGCCTAGGAAGGCGTACTACAGAAAGGGAACTGGGGGGTCGTAGTGGATCACAAGCTCAATATGAGTCAGCAGTGTAACACTGTTGCAAAAAAAAAGTAAACATCATTCTGGGATGTATTAGCAGTAGTGTTGTAAGCAAGACACAAAAAGTAATTAGTCTATTCTACTCCGCACTAATTAGGCCTCAGCTGGAGTATTGTGTCCAGTTCTGGGCGCCACATTTCAGGAAAGATGTAGGATAAACTGGAGAAAGTCCAGAGAACAGCAACAAAAATGATTAAAGGTCTAGAAAATTTGATCTGTGAGGGAAGATTGAAAAAATTAGGTTTGTTTAGTCTAGAGAAGAGAAGACTGAGAGGGGACATGATAACAGTTTTCAAGTAAATGAAAGATTGTTACAAGGAGGAGGAAGAAAAATGGTTCTCCTTAGCCTCTTATGATAGGACAAGAAGCAATGGGCTTAAATTGCAGCAAGGGTGGTTTAGGAAAGCCTTCCTAATGGGTGGTTAAGCACTGGAATAAATTGCATAGGGAGGTTGTGGAATCTTCATCACTGGAGATTTTTAAGAACAGGTTAGACAAACACCTGTAAGGGATGGTCTAGATTATACTTAGTCCTGTCTTGAGTGCAGGGGACTGGACTGGATGACCTCTCGACTTCTCTTCCTGTCCTATAATTCTATGAAATCATGTTCTGAACAGTCTAACCTTAGCAAACTCTTAAAGCAACTTTGAATAGCATTCATCTTCAGTGGAAGGAGGTTCAGAAACACATTGCCTTTAATACCAACTTTTGCGCATGCAGTGCAACTATTGTTCAAGGCTAGTCTACCAAACTTTATTGTATACCCTGGCCACGCACAAAGCATTTGTTTCAGTCTGCACTATAAAGGTTAACTGTAAGCAGATGATTAACACAATTAATATCAACAAGGAGGAAGGAACACAAGCCAGAATAGGGAAAGAACAGCTTAAAGAACATTTAGATAAGTTAGATATATTCAAGTAAGCAGGACATGACGAAATTCACCCTTGGATACTTAAGGAACTAGCATGAAGCAATCTTGGAACCATTAAAAATTATTTTTGAGAAATCATGGAGGATGTGTGAGGTCCTGGAGGACTGGAGAAGGGCAAACATAGTACCTGTCTTTAAAAAGGAGAACAAAAAGGACCCAGAGAATTATAGATGAGTCAGCCTAAATTTGATACCTGGAAATATACTGGGACAAACTGTTAATCAATCAATTTGTAAGCACCCATCATAGAGGATAAAAATAGAGTAATAAGTAACAGCCAGCATGGATTTGTCAAGAACAAACCATGCCAAACCAACCTAATTTCCTTCTTTGAAAAGATTACTGGACTAGTGCAAAAGGGGACGGGGGTGGGAAGCAGGAGATATGATATACCTTGATTCTAGTAGGGCTTTTGACACAGTCCCACATGACATTTTCATAAGCAAACTAGGTAAATGTGGTCTAGATTAAATTACTATAAGGTGGATGCACAACTGGTTGATGACCATATACAAAGAGTAATTATCAGTGGTTCACTGTCAAACTGGGAGGGTGTTTCTGTGACAGCTATGGTAATTTCCGGCAATGTCTTTGGAAGACCTGATTGTATTAAGGTTATGTATTATTGTGGGCCAGTAGTGTACTGAATATCTCTATGGGAGGGTGTGACATTACTGACATGAACTGTGACCGTATAGATCATTGTTGCAACCAAGGTCCTATAGTTGCACCAAATCTTGTACAAAGGAGGTCAAGTAAGGTGTCTATGAACAGGTTGTAATATGCTGGTTATGATTATGCTGTCTATATGTGTGTAACATTTTTGTATTTGAAGTTATGACTATTGGCTACGTACTTGTATCTCAATGTGTTTGATTCTAAGTAGCATTAGTAAAGCATTTGGTCAGCTTCTTGAGAAAGAATTCTTCAGATTAAGTGCCCAATCAAGAAACACTTAACTTACAATGGACCTTGGGAGACTCCAATCCACGTACAAAGAGCCTTCCTGGGAACGTTCAAGGTAGCATGTGAGCAATGGCTGCTCCACCTGTAAAAAACTGAGTCATGCATGGACATGTGACTTCCCATGTGACTCCAAACTTCATCGTGATGCTGTGATTTTCCACAGTAAGAACAAAGGGGTGTCCTTCCACATGGCAGAGGATATAAAAAGCCCTGGAAACCCCTCCATTTTGTCTTCAGTCCTGCTTTTTAGCCCTGGAGGAACTTTGCTACAAACTAAAGCTCTGAACAATGGACTGAATGACCCATCCAAATCTGTGAATATACTCCAGAGACTTGTTTTGAGCCTGCAGTTTATTCCATCACTGCTACAAGCTGGAACCGAGAACTTTGCCATTACTGTATGTAATTAATTCCATTTAACTAATTTTAACTCTCATCTATATTTCTTTCTTTTTATGAATAAAACTTTAGATTTTAGATTCTAAAGGACTGGCAACAGAACGATTTGTGGGTAAGATCTGACTTGTATATTGATCTGGGTCTGGGGCTCGGTCCTTTGGGATCGGGAGAACCCTTTTTCTTTCCCTGGAGTATTGGTTTTCATAACCATTCATCCCCATAAGGAGTGGCTGCTGGTGATGATACTGGGAAACTGGAGTGTCCAAGCGTATTGCTTGTATGACTTCTGGTTAGCCAATGGATTAAAACTGAAGTCCTCTCTGTTTGGCTGGTTTGGTGTGCCTTAGCAGTGGAGGAACCCCAACCTTGGGCTATGACTGCCCTGCTCTAAGCAATTTGTTCTGAATTGGTACTCTCAGTAGTGTCCTGCCAAAGGTAGCGTTGTTACAGAGGGATATGACAGATGTGAGACTTGGGAGTTCAAAAGACTACACTGGAAATGTACCAGACAGGTACAATACCCAGGGGACTTTGGGACAATAAGTAGATTTCCTGGAGAATCCCTAGGAAGAGGTGAATGCAAATTAGCCAACTATCGTTATGAGATAACCAAGCCTTTTGACGTTAAGCCCTGAAGAGGAGCTTTGTCTGCTGACTACCTGTTGCAGAAGGCCAACATCAATAGCCGGAACTGGATCTAAGCTGGATATGAAGTGGTAAACCCTACTTGTGGGTTTTCATAGATTCATAGACTCTAGGACTGGAAGGGACCTCGAGAGGTCATCGAGTCCAGTCCCCTGCCCTCATGGCAGGACCAAATACTGTCTAGACCATCCCTGATAGACATTTATCTAACCTACTCTTAAATATCTCCAGAGATGGAGATTCCACAACCTCCCTAGGCAATTTATTCCAGTGTTTAACTACCCTGACAGTTAGGAACTTTTTCCTAATGTCCAACCTAAATCTCCCTTGCTGCAGTTTAAGCCCATTGCTTCTTGTTCTATCATTAGAGGCTAAGGTGAACAAGTTTTCTCCCTTCTCCTGATGACACCCTTTTAGATACCTGAAAACTGCTATCATGTCCCCTCTCAGTCTTCTCTTTTCCAAACTAAATAAACCCAATTCTTTCAGCCTTCCTTCATAGGTCATGTTCTCAAGACCTTTAATCATTCTTGTTGCTCTTCTCTGGACCCTCTCCAATTTCTCCACATCTTTCTTGAAATGTGGTGCCCAGAACTGGACACAATACTCCACTTGAGGCCTAACCAGCGCAGAGTAGAGCGGAAGAATGACTTCTTGTGTCTTGTTTACAACACACCTGTTAATGCATCCCAGAATCACGTTTGCTTTTTTTGCAACAGTATCACACTGTTGACTCATATTTAGCTTGTGGTCCACTATGACCCCTAGATCTCTTTCTGCCATACTCCTTCCTAGACAGTCTCTTCCCATTCTGTATGTGCGAAACTGATTGTTCCTTCCTAAGTTAAGCACTTTGCATTTGTCTTTATTGAACTTCATCCGGTTTACCTCAGACGATTTCTCCAATTTGTCCAGATCATTTTGAATTTTGACCCTGTCCTCCAAAGCAATTGCAATCCCTCCCAGTTTGATATCGTCTGCAAACTTAATAAGCGTACTTTCTATGCCAACATCTAAGTCGTTGATGAAGATATTGAACAGAGCCAGTCCCAAAACAGACCCCTGCGGAACCCCACTTGTTATACCTTTACAGGATTGGGAGCCATTAATAACTACTCTCTGATTTATGCATGTACTCTCTGAGTATGGTTATCCAGCCAGTTATGCACCCACCTTATAGTAGCCCCATCTAAATTGTTTTGAAGGACTAAAACCTACCAGAGCCCCAGGATGGAGTTGGGAATGATCTCTGGTAAGCTTTTAGCATGTAGCATAAAACCTAAGCTATGAGGAAAGGTTAAAAAAACTGGACAAGTTTAGTCCTGAGAAAAGAAAACTGCAGGAGGACCTGATAACAATCTTCAAATATGTTAAGGGCTGTTCTAAAGAGAACAGTGATAAATTCTTCTCCATGTCCACGGAAAGTAGGACAAGAAATAATGGACTCAATCTGCAGCCAGGGAGATTTGTTAGATATTAGGAAAACGTTGCTAAACATAAGGATAGTTAAGCAGTGGAATGGGCTTCCAAGAGAGGTTGACGAATCCCTGTCAGTTGAGGTCTTTAAGAACTGATTAGACAAAACAGCTGTTTGGAATGGTCTAGGTCTATTTGATCCTGCCTCTGTGGTGGGTTGGACTAGATGACCTCTCAAGGTTACTTCCAGTTGTACATTGCTATGATTCTGTGGTTCACTGTACTGAACCAGGAAAGAACCATAGTTAATGTTAAGAATAAAATATCCAAAAGCATACCAACATTGTGGCAATTTTACCACTTTCAATTAACAGTTATTACAGCAAGTGTGAAGAGCATTCACTTCATTTAAAGCTGAATTATGTAATACTGTAAGTACATACATTGCTATTCACATAGTTACAGTGTAAAATAAACCATTTTGGAGAAAGCCTCCTTTTAAATATACAGATCACTTCCAAACTCACCTCCAGCTTTCCCCTGTAAAATAAAAGCTGATAAGCATATGTTCTTGCAGGCCAGCTGCAATTTGAGCCTTTCGTGACAACTCCTATACTCAGTCTGGGTAGGATTCTCCTATCACACTGATTTTACGCTGGTGTAACTCCAATGTACATTGGCCCTCCTCCAAATTTACATTGCAGTAAGTGAGATCACAATCAAGGTCTCTGATTTTCTACCTAGAAAGTAGTGATGTGTTCAAAAGAGAATCCCCAGAAGAAACAAAATATGTCAGCAGGCTGTGGAAAGATATAAGAAAACACACCAAATAGAAGACACAAAGCAAACTCATAGGATTGCAAGTTTTAATGAACAGGGATTTCCTGATACCAGCCTTGGGAGAGAATGTCAAGAGGGTCACAGCACTCTATAGCCATACACAGACAACCATAATAAACAGGGAGATTGGCTCATTGACCCATACAAAAAAGCATTTTATTGCCAATAAAAAAGAAGAGTAAAAATAATAATGTGTTAAATGACTCAGTGTCAGTGTGGAGAACTCAATGAAAATCTCTGCACAGAGCTCAACCAACAAAATGTAAAAATGTGTAAAGAATGGGATAGAAAATAATCCTGGAAATATTACCATGCCAATGGGATTACACACATGCTTACAGTTAAACATGTGCGTAATGCTTTGCCAGATTTGGAGTCAGAGAAATCAGCAACTTCCAGGATGGGCCCCTAAATTGATAGCATACCCTCATGTGACATAGTGAGTTCAATGCCTGGCACACTACCTCTATCATATCCTCCCTTAGTCATCTCTCTTCTAAAATGAACAGTCCAAGTCTTTTTAATCTTTCCTCTTATAGAAGATGTTCCATACCTCTAATAATTTTCATTGCCCTTCTCTGCACCTTTTCCAATTCTAATATATCTTTTTTGAGATAGGATAACCAGAACTGCTTGAAGTATTCAAGGTGTGGCAGTACTATGAATTTATATAGCAGCATTATGATATCTTTTGTTTTATTATCTATCCCTTTGCTAATGGTTCCTAACATTCTGTTAGCTTTTTTGACTGTTTCTGCACATTGAGCAGATGTTTTCATAGAACTATCCAGGATGACTCTAAGATCTCTTTCTTAAGTGGTGCAGTGAGGCAGAGTGGCCTCCCTCCAAGCCAGAGGGAGAGGGACCACTCTCAGTGCCTGGGTGAGTGGAACCAGGCCAGGCCCAGCCCTCACGCCAGAAGTTGAGAGATGGGACAGGAAGTGTAAGAGGCAGGGTCTCCAGCTCGGTTGGGGGGAAGCCAAGGAGACAGATGCCACTTGCCTGCTGCAGCCCTCCAACTGAATGGTGTAACACCTTGCCCCCCTGACGGGACCTTGTCTGGAGAGGAACTGCTGATCTTGGCAGCAGCTGAATAACCTAAGGAGACAAGATTCCAGGACGCTGGAGTGCCTCCCTGGATTGTGGTAGGAAGTAGCCCCGGGGAAACCAGACTTTTGTCTGGTTTTGCTGTTGGTGTTCGGGTCAGTGTGTTTTGGTGGGAATCCCTGCTGACGCAGTGGTGGAGCCCTCTATCACTGTCAGGGCCCTGGGCTGGGACCTGGTGGAGTGGAGTGGAGTGGGTCCGGATCCCCCTGCTGCCACTGGGATGGCTGCCTAACCACCTTAGGCTAAGAGGCCGGTGTTTGTCTGCCATCTGCCTGAGCCAGGAGAAAGACGGTTTGTGGCTCTGCCCTGCCTGAGGGCCTGAGCTCCCTAGACTGCTGCTCTGCCCTGCTTGAGGACCAGGGCCTCCTAGGCTGCAGCCCTCGATTTGCTAAGTCCCCCCTGTGACCAAGTTGACCCCACAGTGACCCAGTGAGGCGGCATGACTTCCCTCTGAGCCAGAGGGGGAGGAATGACCGCCAACCCCACTACAAGTAGTAACAGCTAATTTAGACCCCATCCATTTGTATCTACAGGGATTATGTTTTCCAATGTGCATTACTTTGCACTTAACATTGACTTTCATCTGTCATTTTGTCAGCTGCTCTCCCAGTTTTGTGTGATCCCTTTGTCACTCTTCACAGTCAGCTTTGGACTTAACTATCTTGAGTAATTTTGTATTGTCTGCAAATTTTGCCACCTAACTGTTCACTCATTTTTCCAGATTATTTCTGAATATATTAAACAGCAAACATTACGGAATGGTACCAGCGAGAACAGAAAAGACCACCTGGTCGACCTCCAAGAAGATGGGAAGATGACTTGTTAAATGTTTCGGATGAAAGTGGAGAAGAAAGGCAAGAATGTGAGAAGAATGGCAGATGTGTTGTGATCAGCGCAGTCTTAACGACAGCTGAAGACCGATTGATCCAGGTGATATTGAACAGCACAGGTCCCCATACAGATCCTTGGGGGAACTGTGCTATTTACCTGTCTCCACTGTGAAAACTGACCATTTATTCCTGCTTTTTGTTTCCTATCTTTTAACCAGTTTCTGACCCATGAGAGGACCGTCCCTCTTATCCCATGACTGCCTACCTTGCTTAAGAGCCTCTGGTGAGGGACCTTGTCAAAGGCTTTCTGAAAGTCCAAATATACTGTATCTACTAGATCATCCTTGTCCACATGCTTATTGATACCCTCAAAGAATTCTAATGGACTGGTGAGGCACGATTTTCCTTTACAAAAGCTGTGTTGACTCTTTCCCAACCTGTCATATTTATCTGTGTGTCTCATAATTATATTCTTTATTATAGTTTTAACCAATTTGTCTGGTACTGAAGTGAGGCTCACCGGATCACCAGAATCACCTCTGGATTTTGTTTTAAAAGTACATTAGCTCCCCTCTACTCATCTGGTACAGAGGCTGATTTAAGCGATAGATTATATACCAAAGTTAGTATTCTGCAATTTCATATTTGAGTTCCTTTGGAACTCTTGGGTGAATGCCATCTGGTCCTGGTGACTTACTAATGTTTAATTTATAAATGTGTTCCAAAACCATCTCTATCGACACTTCAATCTGGGTCAGTTCCTCAGATTTATCACCTAAAAAGAATGGCTCAGATGTGGAGATTTCTCCCATATCCTCTACAGTGAAGACCTATGAGAAGAATTCGGCAACGGATGTGTCTTCAAATGCTCCTTTTGCATTTTGATTGTCCAGTAACCCTACTGACTGTTTGCCAGGCTTCTTGCTTCTGATGTACTTAAAAAAATGTACTGTTAGAATTTGAAGAAGAACTAGTTAAGGACACAAAAACTTTCTTGGCCTGTCTTATTATACTTTCATACTTGACTTGTCAGAGTTTATGCTCCTTTCTATTTTCTGCACCAGAATTGGACTTCCAATTCTTAAAGTATTGCCTCTAACTGCCTTTTTTACTCTGCTCTTTAGCCACAGTGATATTTTTTTGGTCCTCTTATTTTTTTTATTTGGCGTATAAAGAGTTTGAGCCTCTTGTGGCATTTTTAAATAGTCTCCATGCAGTTGGCAGGCATTTAATCCTTGTGACTGTCCTTTTAAACTTCTGTTTAACTAGCTTCCTCATTTTTCTGTTTCCCTTTTTGAAGTAAAATGCAACTATGGTGGATTTCTTTGGCACTTTTCTTCCTACGAGGATGTTAAATTTAATTATATTATGGTTGCTATTACCAGGTGGTTCAGTTACACTCGTCTCCTAGACCAGATCCTGTGCTCCAATTAGGCCTACACCAAGAATTACCTCTTCCCCTGTGGGTTCCAGGACTAGTTGCTCCAAGAAGCAGTAATTTATGGTCTCTAGAAATTTTCTCTCTGCATCCAGTCCTGAGGTGACATATACCTAGTCAATATGGAGATAGTTGAAATCTCCCATTATTAATGTGTTTTGTGCTTTTGCAGCCTCTCTCATCTCCCTAGGCATTTAACAATCACTGTCACCACCCTGGGCATGTGGTCAGTAGTGTATTCCTACTGATATATTCATTATTCAATCATAGAGATTCAACGGTACAGTTTCATTCATTTTAGTTGTGCACTCACTTCATAGTAATTTTGTCTAGACGACATTTCCCTAGTTTGCTTATGAGAACGTCATAGGGGACTATGTCAAAAGCCTTACTAAAATAAAGATATCATGTCTACCTCTTCCCCCCTCTCTACTAGGCCCATAACCCTGTCAAAGAAGGCAATTAAGTTGGCATGACATGATTTGTTCTTGACAAGTCCATGCTGGCTGTTTCTTTAACAGTATTATCCTCTAGACAGGTCGGTGCAACCTAGTGCAACCTAGGGCACTAGGATTTGGGGGGGCGCCATTTTCTTCAGCAGCGACCACAGTGGACGGATCTTTGGCCGCCCCGGTTGCTGCAGGCATTTAGGCGGAGGGAGCTGAGGCAGAAAAGCGTGGGAAAGGCCGCCTGCAGCAAGTAAGAGTGGGGAGGCGGCATGCAGGGGAACTCCCCACCCCAGCTCACCCTTGCCTCACCTCCTCCCCGAGCATGCCGTGGCTGCTTCACTTCTCCCACCTCCCAGGCTTGTGGCACCTAAGCGATTGGCGCCGCAAGCCTGGGAGGTGGGAGAAGTGAAGCAGCCGTGGTGTGCTTGGGGAGCAGGCGGGGCAGGGGTGAGCTGCTTCACTTCTCCCGCCTCCCAGGCTTGCAGCACCAAACAACTTAGGCGCTGTAAGCCTGGGAGGCGGGTGAAGTGCAGCAGCGACGGCGTGCTCGGGGTGCTCGTGCGTGCAGCAGGGGTGAGCTGGGGCGTGGGGGTGCCTCAGGGCGGAGGGTGAGGGGTGGGGAGCTGCTGCAAGGGGGGCACCTCAGGGCGGAGGAGGGGAGCTGCAGCGGGGGGGGCGCCTCAGGATGGGGTCGTGGGGGGTGCAAGGTGGAAGTTTCGTCTAGGGCACGAAACATCCTTGCGCCAGCCCTGCCTCTAGATGCTTACAAATGGATTGTTTTATAATTTGTTCCAGTAGATTTCTAGATATCAAAGTTAGGCTGACTAGTCTATAATTTCCCAGGACCTCTTTGTTCTCCTTTCTAAACCTAGGTACTAATGGCTCAAGTGTGCTTCAGGTTCGTTCCTTAAGTATACTATGACAGATTTCATCAGGCCCTGCTGACTTGAATCAATCTAATTTATCTAAATATTCTTTAACCTGTTTTCCACTATTCTGGCTCATGTACCTTCCCTGCTTTTGTTAATATTGTGTTAAGTATTTGGTCACAATTAACCTTTTTAGTGAAGACACACAAAATGGGCATTAAAACTTGAGCTTTCTTGGTGTTGTCCATTAGCAGCTCTCCTTCCCCATTAATTAGAGGACCTACACTTTCCTTCATCTTTCTCTTGCTCCTAATGTATTCAAAGAGCCTCTTCTTATTGCCTTTTGTGTCCTTTGCTAGATGTAATTCCTTTTGTGCCTTAGCCTTTCTAAGTTTGTCCCTACATGCTTGTATTATTCTTTTTGTACTCATCTTTAGAAATTCTTCCGTATTTTTGCTTTATGTAGCATTCCTTTTTAATTTTCAGGTCATTAAAGTGCTTCTGATGGAGCCATATTGGCCTCTTATTATACTTGCTATCTTTCCTTTACAATGGGATAGTTTGTTGTTGTGCCTTTTAATACTGCCTGCTTGAGAAACTGCCAGCTCTCCTGAATTCCTTTATCTCTTATATTTTCTTCCCAGGGGACCTTACCTATCAGTTCTCTGAGTTTGTTAAAGTCTACTTTTTTGAAGTCTATTGTCCTTATTCTGCTGCTCCCATTCCTTCCTTTCCTTAGAATCATGAATATCAATCATGAAATGATCATCTTCATCCAAACTGCTTTCCACTTTCATGTTCACAATCAATTACTCCTTATTAATATCAGTCAAGTCTAAAATGGATGCACCCTTGGTTATTTCCTCTACCATCTGAAAGAAAAAGTTGTTCCTAATATATTCCAACAACTTACTGGAAGTACTATTTTGCTATATTGTTTTTCCAACAGATGTCTGGGTGTCATAAACAGATAGTTAAGGGTTAATTTCTCTTTGACCTGTAAAGGGTTAACAAACAGTTAACCTGAAACACCTGACCAGAGGACCAATCAGGAAACAAAATACTTTCAAATCTCAGTGGAGGGAACCCTTTGTTTGTGTTTTTTGGGTTTTGCTTTGTTCTCTCTGGGTCCTGAAAGGGACTAGATGTGCAAGCAGGTTTCTTGCCAATCTCCCTGCTACAGTCTCTTATATATTCAGAATAGCGAGTATTAAGTAGAAAAGGCGGTTATAGTCTTTTTGATTGTTTTCTGTATTTGCAAATGTGTATTTTGCTGGACGGATTTTGACTGGTATTTGTGCTGGGGGGAAACTTCTTTCTAATGTTTATAAGCTGAAAGACCCTGTAATATTCCATCTTGATTTTACAGAGATTTCTTACTTTTTTCTTTCTTTTATTAAAAGCTTTTCTTTTTAAAAGACCTGTTTAAATTTTTTCCCTTGTTAAGGCTCAAAGGAACTGAGTCTGTACTCACCAGGGAATTGGTGGGAGAAGGGAAGGAGGAGTGGGGGAGGAAAGGTGAATTTCCTCTGTGTTTTAGATTCACGGAGCTTGAATCTGTCTCTCTCTCCCGTATAGCCCAGGGAGGGAAAGCCTGGGAGGGGGAGAGAAGGAGGAGAAAAAACCTGATTTCTCTGTGTTGTGATTCAAGGAGTTTGAATCATGGTGATCTCCTAGTGTACCCAGGGCGGGAAAGATCTGGGAGGAAGAAAGGATGGGGAGGGGAAATGGTTTATTTCCCTTTGTTGTGAGACTCAAGGAATTTGGGTCTTGGGGTCCCCAGGGAAGGTTTTTGGGGGGGACCAGAGTGCCCCAAAAACTATATTTTTGGGTGGTGGCAGCCTATCAGATCTAAGCTGGTAATTATGCTTAGAGGAATTCATGCTGGTACCCCATCTTTTGGACTCTAAGGTTCAGATTGGGGAATTATATCATGACACTGGGTAGTTAAAGTCTCCCATTACTAGCAGGTCTTATGTTTTGGATATTTCAGTTACTCATTTCAGAAATGCCTCATCCACCTCCTCTTCCTGATTTGATGATCTCTACTAGAGAGGATGACCAGATAGCCAGTGTGAAAAATTGGGATGGGGGTTGGGGGCAATAGGTGCCTATATAAGAAAAAGCCCCGAATATCGAGACAGTCCCTATAAAATCAGAACATCTGGTCACCATAATACTAGTCCCTACCAAAATGTATGTCATCCCCGTTTGTCTCCCTTTCATCTTTTCCCAGGGAATTTCAACTGGTCTGCCTCTCACCTTCTTCTGAAACTCAGAAAAAAGTGTCTATATTCTTGATGTATAATGCAATACCTCCTCCCTTTTATCCATGCCTGTCCTTCCTGAATAGGCAGTATGCCTCTATACCAACGGTCCAGTCATGAGATTTATCCAGCCAACTCTTTGTGATGCTAATTAAGTCATAATTTGTTTTATGACTAATACAGGGATCGGCAACCTTTGGCACGCAGCCCGCCAGGGTAAGCACCCTGGCGGGCTGGGCCAGTTTATTTACCTGCCGCGTCCGCAGGTTCGGCTGATCGTGGCTCCCACTGGCCGCGGTTCACCGCTCCAGGCCAATGTGGGCGCCGGGAAGTGGCGGCCAGCACATCCCTCGGCCCATGCTGCTTCCCGCAGCCCCCATTGGCCTGGAGTGGCAACTGCGGCCAGTGACAGCCATGATTATCCGAACCTGCGGATGCGGCAGGTGAACAAACCGGCCCGGCCCGGCGGGTCGCATACCAAAGGTTGCCGATCCCTGGACTAATACTTTCAGTTCTTTCTCTTTATTCACCATGTTCCTTGCATTTGTGTATAGACTTCTAAGATGTTGAGCACATTCCTCCACTGATTTCCCTCTTGTTACTGCTATGACCCTAATGTAATTTTCCATGTCTTTCTTACCGTCATCTAGTCTCCTATTTAGATTGCCTTTTTTTATGCATACCTTTTGGCTTTTGTCACCTCCTTCTTTGAAACTAGCTGAAAGCCCTCCTCACTCGATTTGTGAGTAGGTGTCCAAAGATGATTTTCCCGTTCTTGGTCAAGTGGATCCCAGCAGATCACCTTCCCAGAACAGCATGATCCAATGGTCAAAGAAGCCCAAAACAGACACCATCTGCACAGACACGCATTCATCTCCAGGATATGCATATGGCAGCCTGGGCCTTTACTGTCAACTAGAAGAATGGATAAGAACACAACTGGCATCCCCAAACTCCTTTACCCTTGCGCTGCTAATATGCTCAGGGTCATAGGTTTTGTTAATCTATTCAGAGTCATACCTGGCACTATTAGTGCTCACATGAATGAAAAATATAGAGTAGGGGTCTGAGGGACAGATGAGCCTCAGAAACTTTTCTGTAATGTCTCAGATATGGGTTCCATGCAGGCAGTACACTTCCTGGGATTAATGAATTATAGTTTGCAAGTGCAACTCCACCAGAGAGGTCCTTTGGGGCCATCTGCCTGTCCCAAGTCAGGATAAAGGAGGAGGGTTGGGCGTGGGGCTAGCAACTCCACCTCGTAAAAAAAATCAACTTGCTACAGAAATGCCAACAATAGAGACAACAGAGACTTTTACCCTGGAAAAAGAAGGGTCTTCAATTTGAAGATGCATGATGCTGGGTGGTAAAAGCCATGAGGAAGCCACTAAGCTGATTACCCTTCTTGCAACCAGGAGGATTACCACAGGCACATGGAACGTGAGGACCATGTACGAGTCAGGAAAGATGGCGCAGGTTGCAGCAGAGATGAGGAGCAACAACCTGACCCTATTAGGCATTAGCGAGACAAGATGGACGCAAGCGGGGAAGAGACAACTGTTGACAGGAGAGTTGTTGCTATATTCAGGACATGAAGAGAGCGATGCACCCCATGCACAGGGACTAGGCTTCATGTTGTCCAAGCAGGCACAGAGAGCACTGACTGGTTGCGAGGCACATGGTCCCAGGATCATCACAGCATCCTTCAGAACTAAAATGAAGAGGATTAAGATGAATGTTGTTCAGTGCTATGCTCCAGTTAATGACAGTGAAGAGGAGGACAAAGATTATTTTTACAATAGACTCCAGAAAATATTAGAGATTCTCCCAGACAAAGACATCATCATCCTTATGGGAGACTTTAATGCCAAAATTGGACTTGACAACACAGGATACGAACAAGTCATGGGGACCCACACTCTGGGAGAGATGAGTGAGAATGGAGAGAGATTTGTGGATTTATGTGCACTTAACAACCTGGTCACAGGCGGTAGCATCTTTCCTCACAAGCAGATCCACAAGAGTACCTGGGTATCATCAGCAGGCACGACAGAAAATCAGATCGATCATGTCTGCATTAGCAAGAAGTTTAGAAGATCCTTGCAGGACATTAGAGTTAGAAGAGGAGCAGACGTGGCGTCCAACCATCACTTAGTGGTGGCCAGATTGAAGCTGAAGCTGAAAAAGAACTGGATAGACGCGTCAGATAGAAGAGCGAAGTACAACGTCAGCCTTCTGAAGGACCATAAGACCAACGAAGATTTTGGACTGAGGCTGAAGAATAAGTTTTCAGTATTACAGGATTGGTCTGAGGAAGAGGAAGACAGTGTACCAAACAGATGGCAGAAAGTGAGAGAGACACTTAGGTCAGTATGCCAGGAAGTGCTTGGAATTAAGAAACACCAGCAGAAAGACTGGATCACAGCAGAGACCTCGATCAAGATAGAAGACAGAAAGAAGAAGAAGGCAGCAGTCAACAACAGCAGGACTAGAGCAGCAAAGGCCAAAGCTCAAAAAGAGTATGCTGAAGCCCATAGAGCAGTGAAGAGGAATATCAGGAAGGACAAGAGAGAGTATGTGGATGAACTGGCAGCAGAAGCGGAGCAGGCAGCATACAGTGGTAATATGAAACAGCTGTATGATACTACTAAGCGACTGTCTGGAAAGTTCAGCAAGCCAGAACGTCCCGTTAAAGACAAGCAGGGAAAGTCTATAACAGGAATAGAACAACAGATGAACAGATGGGCGGAGCACTTTGAGGAACTCCTGAACAGACCAGCACCACCAAATCTACCAGATATCAACTCAGCTAACGAGGACCTCCCAATTAATTGCGATAAACCAACCAGAGAGGAGATCAGAAAAGCCATCACCATGATGAAGAATAGGAAGGCGGCTGGACCTGATGACATCCCAGCAGAGGCTCTGAAAGCAGACCTGGATGCTTCAGTGGAAATGCTGTACCCCCTCTTTGAGAAGATATGGGAAGAAGAAGTGATTCCGGTAGACTGGAAAGAGGGATATCTCATCAAAATCCCCAAGAAAGGAGACCTTAGCAATTGTGCCAATTATAGAGGAATCACACTCTTGTTGGTGCCAGGGACGGTCTGCAACCGAGTCCTCTTAGAGAGAATGAAGGATGCCGTCGATCCACAGCTACGAGATGAACAGGCAGGTTTCTGGCAGAACAGATCATGCACGGACCAGATAGCAACGCTTCGCATCATAGTCGAGCAGTCTATAGAGTGGAACTCCTCGTTGTACATCAATTTTGTTGACTATGAGAAAGCGTTCGATAGCGTGGATCGAGAGACTCTTTGGAAGCTCCTTCGGCACTACGGCATCCCAGCAAAGGTGGTCAACCTGATCAAGAACTCATATGACGGTATACACTGTAGAGTGATCCATGGAGGGAGCTTACTAACAGCTTCCAGGTGCAAACTGGAGTCAGGCAAGGATGCTTGTTGTCACCACTTCTCTTTCTTCTTGTCATCGATTGGATTATGAAGACATCCACCTATGAGCGTAGGAACGGAATCCAGTGGATGTTGTGGACCCAGCTTGATGACCTGGACTTTGCTGACGACCTTGCACTCCTTTCGCACGGTAAACAGCAGATGCAAGAGAAGATCAACTTAGTGGCAGCCACGTCATCACAGGTTGGCCTCAACATTCACAAGGACGAGACCAAGATCCTTAGGATTAACTCCACTAGCAATGACCCAGTCACACTGAATGGAAGCCCCCTGGAAGAAGTGCAGTCCTTCACCTACCTAGGTAGCATCATCTATCAGCAGGGTGGCACAGACGCAGACATCAAAGTAAGGATTAGTAAGGCAAGAGCAGCCTTCTTACAGCTCAAGAACATCTGGAGCTCTAGAGAGCTCTCTTTGGCAATAAAAATTCTACTGTTCAACTCCAATGTGAAATCAGTCCTACTGTATGGAGCTGAAACCTGGAGGACAACCAAAACAACCATCAGAAAGATCCAGACCTTCATAAATAGCTGCCTCAGAAGGATTCTCCAGATCCACTGGCCAGACACCATCAGTAACATCCACCTCTTGGAGAGGACCTGTCAACTCTCAGCAGAGGAAGAAATCAGAAGGAGAAGGTGGGGCTGGATAGGACATACACTACGCAAGCAGCCAACTAACATCACCAGACAGGCACTGCGGTGGAACCCTCAAGGCAAGCGGAAAAGAGGCCGTCCAAGAAACACCTGGCGACGTGACCTTCAGGCTGATAGCAAAAAAATGGGCTATACCTGGAACCAGTTAGAACGAATGGCCCAGGATAGAGGACTCTGGAGATCTGTTGTTGGTGGCCCATACCCCGATTGGGGTGACGGGCATGAGTGAGTGAGTTTGCAAGTGCAGAAGGGTCAACTATCTAGAAAACTCTACCTCACAGGACAAGGATGGTTTTGAGACCATATGCTAGTCATTGTATCAGAGCACCGCACCATTAGTTCAAATTCCCAACAGAGGGCAGAAATCTAAAGTAAAAAAAGGAGGAGGCATATTGCTCCACTCGGCCTCTATCAAAGGATAACAATCTGAATACAACAGAATATTCAGAATGTGCTGAAGCTATTTTTGAAAACAAAATAAATTACATGGGAATGCTCACTAGGAGGGGACGGGAGACAAGGGGTGCAAATGTAGGGGGTAATAAGGGAAAAGGGGATACCTGGAGATAAGTGAGAGGAGTTGCAGAGGAAATTGGGGGTTAGGGATGGAGGAGGTCTGTCAGCCATGAATTCTGTCCTTCTGTGTGGGTGCTAGGGTCTGGGGGAGCCACATCCTCTGCAGCTGTCTGAGCCCCTCCTCCTGCCCACTGGGATCTGGGGGTCCCTGCTCCCCTAGGGGTATCTGAAGCCCTCTCGCTAACCCTTCACATGACCTGGAATCTAGGGTAGAGGAAACAAAGATAATATAGTGTAAACATCTGAAATCCACCTCACTACTGTTGGGAGCTGGAATAATGACGTAAAGTCTTTGAGTTCTACTGTATGAAGGTAGGCCTTCTGATTGTTACCTAACCACAGCAGAATATCAACTGCAAACCTAAGTGAGAATTACAATTGTTCAAATAACTACTAACTCATCCCAACAAACATTTCTTTCTGTTAAAAAAAAAACCTAGGAAATTTATTGGACAAAAAAACTTCCTTTATTAACAGAGTTAAAGTTGCCTGGTGATAGCTCATGCCCATCCAGAACATCAAGTTCAGAAAAATTCAAAACATCTAAAACCAGGAAATATTGAATTAGATAAACTTCCATACAACCTTAACTCTGCCCTCTTGAGAGCTGCCCTAATAGCCCCATAACACAACTACATGCACTCTGCCTTTAAACTGTAATGGACAGGCCCTACTACTGCACTTGCTCTATGCTCAGACACTGAACCTGCTCCCTGACAGAATATCCCATTTGTTAAATTCAATAATCACTTCATACCCTTTTACAACCTCTTCAAACAGGATACCACCCAAACCTATATTTCCCCCACCCATCATTAAATCCAGACTGCTCTCATATTCCACTCACTATTGACAATGACTATGGCAAGAAGACCCCAGTACCCTGCTACTGACACAACCTACACAACTCTATATTTAAATGATGCAGACTGGAGCCTCAGGGTACACATGCACCTCGTTCCTTGGTTAACACACCTGCGAGGACTCAGACCTCCTCAGATCACAACTCTTCCAAGCTACTCCAATTTATTAATACATGCAGATAATTCCCAGGGTCCATTGTCAGGTCTGGGGGGCAGAGTTAAGGTTGTGTGGGCATTTACCTTAACCCCTATTTCCTGGTTTTCAGAAATTTGACTTTTGCTGAACACAGTGTTCTGGAAAGGCATGAGATATTGCCAGGCAACCTTAACTCTGCACTATCAAAGTCTTTGCCATTTAATATCTATATTTAAAAATAAATAATATCTGCAATTACATTAGACAGGATAAACATGTAAAAGGGATATAAACTGCCATGCTTCAGGGCAAAAGCCAAATGGTGTGTGTTAGGAAGATACTACCCTTATGGATAGATTATTCCAGTAAAATATTTCTTGCGTCTTCCTCTCAAGCATCTGTTGGGGCTGCTGTCAGAGTGGACTAAAGCTGCCATTGATGTGATCTGGTATGGCATTCTTATGTTCCTAAGTGGGACAAAAGCCATTATAGAGAGGAAGGTAGGTCAAGTGGTTAGGATGCATGCCCAAGTCTCTGGAGACCCAGGTTCAGTTCTCTATTCTACCACAAGTTTTCTCTGTAACTTTGGGGGAGTCTTTGGGTATGTCTACACTGCTCTGTAAACTCAGGCTGAGTTAGGCTTGAGCTCAAGCCTTCCTGCTATCCACACACACCTGTCTGACTTGGATTAGCAAGCACTCCAGATCTAAGTGTCCTACAACCCACCCAGGAGAACAGGTCTGAGTCTGAGTCTTGCTGAAACTTGGCTCCAATCTCTGTCACTTTGCAGCATGGACACAGAGCCAAGTCAGAAGTTCTGTGTTGGCAGAATGGATGTGTGAGCACTGTTGTGAAAATTGGATCCAGAAACTGTAAACCCAGGGTTACAATGCAGTGTAGATATACCCACTTAGACTATGTCTTAGCGACAAAGAGAGATAACTACTGTGCATTAGTTCTCACTGTAAAATCCTGGCTCCATAGCTTTTACCGTGGTGGAACTAGGTGAGGTCTACATTAATCCCTCCCACACCCTCCATCTAGGTTTGACCTCACCTTGCTCCATCATGGTAAAAGCTACAGAGCCTTCTCTCTCTAGGACAGTGTTTCCCAAACTCGGGATGCCGCTTGTGTAGGGAAAGCCCTTGGTGGGCCGGGACGGTTTGTTTACCTGCCCTGTCTGCAGGTCCAGCCGATCACGACTCCCACTGGCCATGGGTTCGCTGCTCCAGGCCAATGGGGGCTGCTGGAAGTGGCAGCCAGTACATCCCTCAGCCCACGTCGCTTCCAGCAGCTCCCACTGGCCTGCAGCAGCGAACCCATGGCCAGTAGGAGCTGTGAGCAGCTGGACCTGCGGATGGGGCAGGTAAACATACTGGCCCAGCCCACCAGGGGCTTTCCCTACACAAATGGCGTCCCAAGTTTGGGAAACACTGCTCTAGGATATTAGCATAAGAGAACTAATGTTAATTATCTCCCTGTAGACACATGC
The DNA here is from genome assembly GCF_025201925.1 of Gopherus flavomarginatus. Taxonomy (NCBI): domain Eukaryota; kingdom Metazoa; phylum Chordata; order Testudines; family Testudinidae; genus Gopherus; species Gopherus flavomarginatus. The sequence continues at coordinate 128,088,198 of NC_066621.1, read as the reverse complement.
CTTTTTGGCACAAAGACATAGCCTTAGTCTCTCTGCCATACCACACTGCACTCTGGGGATAAAACAGGGGTAACAGTATTCCGTACCTCTCTTCGGTAGTGTTAAAGGGTCCATACAAATACTTAGTGCAGTATAATGAACAGGTTTTCCAATGCTAAAACTTTTCTCTCTGTGCAGAGGGGAAAAAAATCTGCAGCTCACAAAACAGAAGATGGCAATGGAAGCAAGTGAGGCATTCAGATCCTCCTTTTGTATGGCTGGTGCTATGCAAAGGACAATGTTTGTGTTTGTAATTCTGAAACTGTCATTGTCTGGCTTCTAAACAAACAGTGATGGGGTATTTGCATATTTCTCCTCTTTTTAACCAATCAACTCACTATACTTAACTAAAAATTGATGAGCAGGCTAAGACCTCTTGGTCCCAAAAATCTGTCATCTTTAAATTATGGTTCTGCTCTGAAAAGTGACTGTGTAAAAATGGCATCTCAGGACTTCCAATTTTTGTTTATTAATTATTTCCAAGTCAACTTTTTTTCAGCTTATAGGAAAGAAAATGGTTGGTGCATGTCAATAGAGGTGAGTATATGTGCCTGGTTTTGTAATGAAGTTCTGTGCTCCATTATTAATATAAAATGGTTATTCTTGATTGTAGAGAAAAGATACTAGCTCAGCTCCAACCTGAACTTCATGCTGTGTTTTTTATTCAACAGAGTTCAATACAAACTGATTGAAGTCAGAGGAAATATCTTCATTGTCTTTGAATGCCTTTTCAACCAAAACAAAAATGTTCAGGAAAATTTTCATTTTGATTCACATTTTTTTCATAACTTATTTTTATTAAAATCCCTTTCCACTTTTTCTTCTAGTGGAACAGAGGAGTGATTTTTCATCCCACCAAAGCAAAACATTTTCGATTAAAAAATAAGTCATGTACCATTTCAAAACTAGATGAAAAAATATTCATTTCTTCAAGAGCTGTCCTTACTTTAAAAAACAAAAAAGCCCTAGTTATCATTTGACATCTGTTCAAAATCAGCTGTTCTAGCCTTCATTTCAAGGCTACTTACCTTTTTCAGTCTTCAGTGAGGCAATTATAGCGATGCAAAATATTAGTAAGAAAATATGAAAGCCTTGAAATTTAAGGTTGGGCCATTTTTTTTTATTCAATCAAATTAGTCTATTATATGGTGGTTAGAGGGGAGGAGTGAAATTTTACTCTTCCCTTTATCTCAATTTTCTGTTAAATGTCTGATTTTAAGAAAATATTGAGGCTTTAGCTCCATTTCAAAATTCAAAATTTCATTCCAATGAAGGTTAGCTTCTTATCAAAATGTGATATCTCAAAATGCACATTTTGATGCCAACACCTTTTCATGAACATTTCACACAAATTCTGAGAAATGGCTGAGAATGAAACTATCAATATCTGCTATTTTCACATAGCCCTAAATGCAACTCTACCAAATGGCTTTCAGAAATCTTGGTATAGTATTTCCTGCATTTCCCTTACCTATCATGGGAATAATGATTGATTGTAAAGATTCATTACAGCTGATTTAAACATGATCTCCCTCCCACAAATACCAGTTGGCCAGCTCAAGTTCAATTATGTTTGTCACAGTTTTTCTTTTATGAGTATTGAATTATCATTTAATATTTTGTCTTTGAGTGAAGTTAATACTGCAAGTAGTTACAGGCCTTCTAATTTATGTGGTGCATATAGATAATGGTAAAGTCTGCCACTAAGCAGGTCATTAGTCAACTTCCAAAAACTGCCCATGAAGATGTCACTAATTTTCAGTAATTTCTATTTCCATTTTCTTTACATCTCCCATGTGTATATGATCTGGACCTAGTTAGTCAATCTCTTTGAACTGTGTCCAGCTGTAATCTGCACTGTTCCTATCCAGCTATTCAGAAATATACCATCGTTTTATGTAGTGGTGTTGTAGCCAGGTTGATCCCAGGATATTAGAGAGACAGGGTAGGTGAAACTGATCCAATTACAGATACTACCTCACTCATCTTGTCTCTCCAGGAAATATAACCAGTTTGTTGGAAATCTCCATCCTCTTCTGGGAAAACAGAATCAAAATAATTTTCCTGCAATTTCCTTATTCCCCTGTTCAGTTCTACATGATCATTTTTAGCAAATACTCTCACTCTTATTACCTGCCTACTGTCGGTATGTTTTAAGCTACCAAATGATGATTTCATCAAGCAGAAAGCAAAATATTCCTATTCTCAATGGTAGAGTTTCCAGTCCTTTTCCCTTACTAGTTGTCTTGTGTTCTGTACAAATCTTCCAACTGTCACTTAAAGGTGAATTGCAAAGTAAAATGTTTGTTCCCTGTGTATTATGTATTATTCCTTTGTGCGGCATGAACACAGCCTCATAAATTTAAGAGTTTTTCTCCTGTTTTTTTATATGAAAAGTAGCAGGCTTTGATTTCCCTCTTTTTGCAGAACTCTTCAGAGGACTGGGAGGGACAGAAACATTAGATTATTATTATTTGTATTTTAGTTGTGCCTAGAAGCCCAAAGCACCATCACATATGCAAGTGAGGTACCAGATGCATAAAGGTGAAACATATGTATGCCCAATTTTTGAACATGACTTCTGGCCTACATTTAAAAAAAGAATGTATTGACCATAGTGTATACCACCACTGTATGTGGCCTCATGAACCATTCATTTTCAATTACATTCTCAAAGTGATCTTACAAGCTGGTAAAATTCAGTCTTTTATATTTGTATTGTCTCCTTCACTAGGCTGAGGCACGTGCACACACACATACAGACACACACACACAATGTGAAGCTATTCTGTAACCACAGATCATCTCTGATCAGGAATTTGCACTGGAGCAGGCAGGCACAACTCTTCTAAATAGATTACCCTTCTTTGAACATGTTTATTATTATGATTCATAACCACCATGTTCAAAATTAATCTATAGTATAAGCCTCTTATCTCTAAAAATTCACAAAGAGAAAGATGGTCCAATGATTAGGGTGCTAATTTAAGGTTCAAGAGACCTGGGTTTGATTCCTTATTCTATCAGATTTCCTTTGTGACCTTGGGGAAGTTGCTTAGTCTCCCTACCTCAGTAGAATAAATAGCACTTTCATACCTCACAGGTGTGCTGAGAGGACAAAAACATTTAACGACTGTGAGGTCCTGATCTACTAGGTGAGCCATATAAATACCATAGAGAGGTCTATTCTCTTCAGTTTTCCCGTAAGTCGGGAGCAAACCTCACAAGTTTCTGAGAATGTTTCTTCTGCTTGATTTCTAACAAAATGTTCTTTGTTGTGCCTTTATAGTATCTTCCTCTACCAACTCAATATCATCTCCTCCCAACAGTAGCCTTTGGCACCCTTCTGTCTTAGTTTATTTAACACTTTGGTAAAATCTGAAATTTTGTATCAGTGACTCGAATGGAGTGTAATCATTCCACAATTTGGCCCTATTTCATAACTCCAGAGTAATTTTCCTGGTATACTCATGTCTCTTGTCTGTTCAACTATAGCTTATACCTAAAGTGCAATCCGCTTTAATCTACCTTTTGTGGGAATTTTGTAGTATTTGGTCGTAATATATTTGATTTTCCTCCTTTTGCACCATTCTCCTTTACCTTCTTATACATCAGAGCATACAAGGCAGTATCTGACTAAATCCTTCATTACTAATCAAAATATCCATATGATTTTACATATTGGCAAACAGATCTCCTGACTCCTAGTCCCCAGATGTAACCACATGATGATCCTTCCCTTTATGTGATACAATCATCAATCACCCTCTGAAGTCAATAGCTGCTCCAAATTTACACCAGTGTCAGTGAAAGCATTTGGCCTCCTCTGTACAAGACAGGATACTGCACGACATGTGTAGCACTGAGAATCCCTTCCTCTGTGGGATTTATCCATGTTGTGCAATAGTTTGGGTGCTAGGTTTTATTCTTTGCTTTGTTTGACTGACTGCAGAAATAAATATTGATAAAACCTTGTTGCTGAAATAGAGTGGCGCCAGCACTTTCTTACATAACACAGGTCGATGAGACAGATTGGCCCCTATGCTCTTTGCAAAGAAATCATTTAGCAAACAAATCTTGTTCTTTCATTGAAGGCAATCTGCCCTTATCTCTGTTTTCATTTTGACTTATTCCCACAAAGAAAGATGAACATTGCTTTCATTTGTAAAGAACGACAGAATATGCCATCATTGCCTGCTGGCCTTAGAATGAGACATGAAACCAAGGTCCCTTCTACCCATATATGGATGCTATGAAGTAAGAAGGTAAAGATTTAAAAAAAAAACATAGGCGGTGGCTCTGGAGTATTGACCAACATTCCCCTTGCAATAATTTGTTTTCCTATGTAGCCTTTTCCAGCTCCAGCCATACCAGCTCAGGCTGTGATCATTTTAATTCTCACAATGTGAAAATCCAGGGTACTGCAGAAGGTGAAGGTAGATGATTCAACAATCTTCCTTTAGAGTCCGTATTGAACCAATGCCCCATATTATCAAAAGGTAAAGGGACACCTGGAGTCTAGTCAATCTTTTTTAAAAACAACAAACAACAACAACAACAACAACAACAAAACCCCAGTCTCATCCTGGTTCCACCTGACAATTTTTGTACTTTCTTACACGCACATTTTCTTTCCGCCTTTTTTTAAAAAAATGTTTGGCTCCTTTTGCTGCCTAACAGGCCCACATAGGCAGAAGAAACTGGCTATACAGAGTCCTATCAAATGCATAGAGGATAGAAGCTGACAGAATAGAGAAATGTATTTTGTCTTCTAATCTTTCAGCTACAGTAATTTTAGGTGTCATTTGTAACTGTACTAGTTAAAACATTTGCAGACAGAAGTACAATTTAAGTCCCTGATCCTCAAAGACTTACTCATGTACTTAATTTGATACACACTAAGTAATTCTATTGACTTCAAAGGTCCAGATCCTCAAATGTATTTAGGCTCCTAACTTCCAGGATCTGGGCCAAAGAGACTACTTAGAGCACATAAAGTTAAGTATATACATAAGTCTGTGGAGGGCCAAGGCCTACATTGACTTTAAATGGATTAAAGCCCTAAACTGAACAGGAATGTTGGCTAAGGCATTGGCAGGACAGTGCTGTAGAGCGGTGATAGAATTTATTAGAACAGTTTGTGATTCTGGTTACTGGATGACAACACAGCCAAAGCTGTGACAGGCCTGTCACAGTAGCCAAGTAATGCAACCAGGAAAGTGGCACTTCCGCTACAAAGATCAGCCCAAAGAGAAAGTCAAAGCTCCCTCCGGCCAGAGTCCATAAGAGAGAAAGTTAAGCTACCTCTCATTCACCTGACTCACCTTTGCTCATTCCCTGTGGCTGGTTTGTATCTCTCTACCAATTGAGGGAAATCAGATATTACGCTGCTAATCCAGGCCATTAGCCTCTCTCTGACAGAATTCTTGCTGCCAATGAGGTTGGCTGCTGGCCTGAAGGCAGCCAAAGCTCCAGGTGGTTGTTTCCATTATAAGTCCAGCTATGGCTCCAGGATAGGCTTTTGACCCCATGACTGCCAGATACAGTGAGGGGTTCGCTCATCCCATTGCATGTGGAAAGGGTATTTGTAAGGTCAATGGTGAAAAAAAATTACACAACAAATTTTTGCCCAGTTTTCTTCTGACTTACACTGTTTTTACACTAACGTAACTTCAGTAACTTACACCAAGAGGGAGGAGTATTGTATCTGAAGTCCTCCACAGATTCAGGTCTATGGAGACCATGGATGGTCCAACTTTCCCTCTTGTCCTAAGAAAAAATAAGAATCTTCTAAGAAAGCTGCTAATGGCACCAGCCCCATCCTATCAGCCCCTTAGCTTTACAGAGGCAGGACTCATTAGAAGAGGCTAATTATGGCACAGACCTCTCTGGATTCTGGAGAAGCTGGATCTTTGAGATAACTAGTTATGATTTAATCCTGCTGTAGAGCAGCACTTTTCAATTAGGACAACTCAGGCCTACTGGCAGCAAAATAACTTCAGTCCCACTTAGGCAGTCAAAAAACACATGTGAATTTGCAGAAACAAAATTATATCCTCATGGAAAGTTGGAATCCATTCAATGCAGTTTTATAAAAAGTAAAAATGTATGAATTGTGTGTTTAGCAACAGCCATTGACTATCATCTCGCCATTAGAAGTGACATGTTTTACTAAGCTTTGAAACAAAATGTGATACAACATTAAGATTCTGTAAAGGTTTTTAAGTCTCTGGATTGACCATTTCTGTGTAACTCATTTCTCCTTTGTAAAAAGAAACATCTCTGATTAACAATCCCACTTTATTACTTCTGTTATCTCTATATTTGGCCAAAATGGAGTACATGATCAGATGAAACAAAGGCAAGCCAACACATGTGTTTCCAAATACAACCAACCCTATAATTAACTTTGCAATGTTTATATTCACATTTGCTCCCATAGGTCCAGCTCTTTTACCCTACGCAGTTTTGTGAGATCCTGCAGAGTCAGTCACTTTCTTTGTCCTTGATACTACCAAATGGCTCTACTCTGAAAGGGAAAGTGCTAATGATCAAATAGCCCATGAAGAATCAATGGCTCCTTTTGAATAAAACACTGTTCAGAAGTCTCCAGTCCCTTGGAACAGCTGCTATTCTTAGCATTTAAAAGTTACATTTTATATGACTGGGTCTTTTGCTTCTCTATATCTATAGGCTCTTTGATCACCTACTAATCAGTGAACTGATGACAACCAATTAAATTTACATATAACAAGGTATGTTGTTATCATCTGTCATATTCACTTATCTTTTCTTTCAAATATTATCACAATGTGGTCATCTAGACTATTTTATACCTTCCCCTACCTCTATTTGGTGCATTAATCAGGATGGCTATTCCTTTTTAGCAAAGTGAGGGTTGCTAATTAATATGACTTGCTGGAACATTTATTGTTATTAATGGCTCAAGAAGAAATTATTCTAGCTGTAGTGGGGCCGCAGAAAGTCCAAAATGCAGGGAACTACTGATGTTTTGCTGTGCAGTAGGTGGGAATTCCTGTAGAAATGACAGACCCACATCTTTTGCACTCCAGGGCACACTCAACCAAAACATAAGTATTTTTCAGGGCCACATATTATATATATTTTCCGAGTGGGAAAAGTATGTGCACTGGAATGTTTTGGTAGGATTATATGTAATCCTAACAAAACAAAACATTACGCTGCACACACCATGGGAAGAGGGTGAGAGAATCTTCACCCGACAAACGTTAGTCATTTCACCTGATGCACTACTGTGAGGCACTCAAATACTATGGTGATGAGCATGGTATAAGAACCTTTATAGAACAAAAGTACAGTTAACAACAAAAAGAGTCAGAGAAATCAGATGAGATTAATTTGGCCATACAGCATTGAAGCAGCCTGTAAAATGATCTCCTATGGATCCAAACACTCCCACTGCATATGGATTTCACCAGCTTCAGATAAGTAAAGAAAAAAATTTGTAATTTCAGAATTTTGCTGCTGAGCACAGGACTGAGAAAGGGAGACTTCCCAGCTCTGCCATGGGAAAATCACTAAGGCCTTGGCTACACTGGCACTTTACAGCGCTGCAACTTTCGCGCTCAGGGGTGTGAAAAAACACCGCCTTGAGCGCTGCAAGATACAGTGCTGTAAAGCCTCAGTGTAATCAGTGCTACAGTGCTGGAAGCGCGGCTCCCAGTGCTGCAAGCTATACTCGTAAGGGATGTGGTTTACGTGCAGCGCTGGGAGAGCTCTCCCAGCGCTGGCGCTCCAACCACACTCACACTTCAAAGTGCTGCCGTGGCAGCGCTTTGAAATTTCAAGTGTAGCCATACCCTTAAGCCAAAATATTTAAGGGCAGGTCTGCATTTAAAACACTTCATCAGTGCAGCTACGTTTCTGTAGCACTTAACTGAAGATGCTCCTATGCCAACGGAACAGCTTCTCCTAGCGTAGTTAATCCACCTTCCGGAGAGATGGTAGCTATTGTAGCGATCTTGGGGTTCATTAAATAACAAACTAGTGAATGAAAAAGGAATAAAACTTTAATAAAAGAAACTGGAGAGCATCTCTAGTTAACTGCTGCACACAACCATGCAGTGTTCCCAGCCAATCCTCACCCAGGGCCGCCCAGAGGATTCCAGGGGCCTGGGGTCTTTGGCGGTGAGGAGACCTCGCTTCAGCAGCAATTTGGCGGCGGGGGTCCTTCTGCTTTGGGACGTGCCGCCGGAGTGCCACAAAGACCCACAGCAGGGGCCCCCCGCCGCCGAATTACCTCCAAAGCGGGACCCGCCATTGAAGTGCAGCCGGGTCTTCGGCAATAATTCAAGGGTGGGGGGCCCCCGCCGCGGGTCTTCGGGGCACTTTGGCAGCAGGTCCCGGAAAGGAAGGGCCTCTGCCACCAAATTACCGCCGAAGACCCAGCTGCACTTCGGCGGCAGGTCCCACTTCGGCAGTAATTCGGCGGTGGGGGGTCCTTCAGCCCCGGAGTGGAAGGAGCCCCCACCAGTGAAGACCAGCAGCAGAAGCAGCTCTGGGGACCTGGGCTCCGCAAGAGTTTTCCAGGGCCCCCATAGTGAGCGAAGACCCCGCTCCAGGGGCCCTGAAAAACTCTCGTGGGGGCCCCTGTGGGGCCCGGGGCAAATTGCCCCACTTGCTCCCCCCCCGGGCGGCCTTGCCCTCGCCTCCAAGGCAGATCTCCAAATTCCTATGTTCATAATACTGTCCATTATGGCCACCCACTGGCCAGGCTGTCAGTGACACTGGACACCTGATTGGCATAGCACACAGCAGCCAAGAACCCCTGAGCGATCTGCCAGCCTCAGTCTCCCAAGTAGCTAGGAGTATAGGCACATGCCACTGCACCCAACATCCATACCACTCAGTGGCAGATTTAGAGTTAGTGGGGCCCTGTGCTCAGCTTAATTTTTGGGACTCCCCCCTCAAGACCCAGCCAAGAAAAAGAACATGCTCTCTTATTTCCTCCATCCCTGTTTTGTATTCATTTTTTTCTTCATCCTCCTCCTATATTATAAGTAATAGGAAGTAAATGAAAATAAAGTGAGATACCTTGATTGTTTTTGTAGTCTAACTTTTTTTTTCACAGACCACTTGAAAATTGCTAAGGGTCAAGGCAGACTACTTAATGATCTTTCCAAATATTGTTTGCGTGGTTAGCTAACTACTTGTAAAGTGCTTTGGACAAGAGCGCTTCATTAAAAAAAAAAACACAAAAAAAACATTGGGGTGCAGCATCTGGCCAGGAGTTAGGTTGTAGGAAGGGGTTCAGGGTTTGGGTGTGGGGTCTGGGAGGAAGTTAGGGTGCAGGAGCAGGCTGGGGGTTGGGTTGCAGGGTCTGGCCAGGAGTTAGGATGTGGGAGAGGGCTCAGGACTGGGGAAGAGGGTTGGGGTGTGGAGTGCTTACCTGGGGCAGCTTTGGTTTGGTGTGAGGGGTGCAGGTGGGGATGGGGGGGTGCAGGAGCTCCCATTTGGTGCTCAGGGCAGGGGTGGGGATGGGGGGTGCAGAAGTCAGGGCAGAGGGCGTGGGGGGGCTGGGTGTGAGGGGTGCAAGAGTCAGGGCTGGGGTTGTGTGGAGGTGCAGGAGTGAGGGCAGGGAGGTTGACCAGGTGGGTGTATTATATTACCCGCCAGCTGGGATGTGTGTGTAATACCACCAGCACCAGCCTGCAGCAAGAGTCCCTGGAAACAGCAGGAGCCCGGGTCACCGGCTGGGAGAACGCACCGCACGCTGCACCTCCAGCCCAGCTCTTAAATGGCTTCCTCTCTGCTCTCCCTTACAGCTTCTGCCCCTGCAGCCGTACCCCTCACCCCTCCTCCGGGGGTGCTGGACAGTGCTGGGTTGCCTGGCCCTGGGGCTGGTGGGCCCCATGCCAGGGCACTGTATGTTTCATTGTAAATCTGCCTCTGATACCTCTCATTTTCCTCAAATACCCCTTCTCCAGGCAGGTTAGCAAGTCTCTATGAGTCTTTCAGGACATTGAATTTCCTGCTCTGATCTTCTCAGTATCAGCCTTTCATTTGAGTACGAGTTTTTCTCTTGTTCTTTGACAGTTTCTCTTTTGCGTATTGATGATAAAGGATCAATCAGACGGGAAATGCCATAGTTCTCCTCAGTTGTCAATTTGTTGGAACTTTCTGGGATTACTCATAAATCTCTTTGATTACATCAAAATGTGTCCCCCGGTCTGTCTGGACTTTACATAAGACCTTGGATGCAGCTGTTCTTTAATAGAACTTCTTTGGCCCCAATATTAGAGGTGTGATTCCTCAGGCACACTCTATCAGCTGGGTTAAGAGATGAGAGATCCCAGGACCGTTTGTCAAAATAACATTTCTACTTCCACATATGATTTTATTTCATCTTCCAAATGTTTCACTACTATGAGACTTCTGCAAGTAATCAGTAATTGGTAAATTAGATCTGGTCTTCCCATTAATAGCTGAGCTGGAGAAAAGCCATTCTTCAGGAGTGTACTTTGGTAAACCAGTAATTCTTTATACAAAAATCATCCCACTGTCAAAAGTCTTTTTCATAAAGGTTCTTTATTGTCTGAATAGACCTTTCCACAAGTCCATTTGATTTGGGGTAATTTGGACTTAATGTATTGTGATGAAAATCCCAAATTGCCTAAAATCTGCACTGGAAAATTGCGACCCTAAAGAATTCATTTGGAATTACATTTCTGGAGAAGATTCTCTTCATGCCAGCTATCACTGACTTATTACTAGTACTGTGCAGCATGCACATTTATAGATACAGAGAATAATAATCTGTGTCTGTTAAATAATCCTTTGATTGCCAGGTAAATAAATCAGTGCCTGCCTTCTCATAAGGACTTTGTGGAACTGGATGATGTCTCAGTGGCTCTGCCTGTTGGCACGGCTTATACTTCAAGCATGAAAAGCAGTTCCCTACCACATTAGCAATGTCATGATTGATCCACAGCCAATACAGCACCTCTCATGTTCATTGTTTGTACTTCTCAATTCCTAAATGACCCTCATGAATCTTCTGTAACATTTCTTTTTAGAGGTTCACTGGAATTACCACCTTACTGCCCATGAACATCACCCCATCTGTTACAGTAAGTTCATGTCTGCAGTTCCAATAATCTCTTATACTTGGACAGCAACTGCTTATTTCTTCAGGCCACCCTTTAATTATCACTTCCTTAAGGATTCCCAGTGATTCATCTTTCTCCATTTCCTCTTATTTGTTGGAGTGTCCTGTTAGCTATGGAAATTGACTTTACAATGAGATCAACACAGGCTTGCATCTGTCTCTAAAGTCTTCCCTGGTTTCATGGGAGCTACTGCTCTGGAAAGTGCATCTACAGTGAACATGAATTTTCTGGGCATATAGATCACAACCACATCATATCACTGCATCTGAAGAAGTGAGTTTTTTTACCCACAAAAGCTTATGCCCAAATAAATCTGTTAGTCTTTAAGGTGCCACCGGACTCCTTGTTGTTTTTGTGGATACAGACTAACACGGCTATCCCCTGATACTTTATATCATACTTTTGCAGCTTTATCATTCTTTGAATCCTTAAAGGTGCAGTCATTTAGGAGTTTGCTAAATAATGCTATCAGGGGTTGTGGTCCATTTCAACTTCCACCATCTGTCCCCAAATATGATGATTGAGTCTCTCACAGTCAAACAATATTCCTAAAAGCTCCTTTTCGATCTGTGCACATCTGGTTTTTGCCTCAGTCAGAGATTTGGATGCATATGTCATTGGCTGCCAACATTCCTCTTCCTTCTGTAAAATCACTGCACCTAACCTATGAAGCATCTGCTGAAATTTTAATAGGCCTTCCTGGTGCATAGAACTTGTTCTTGTATCAGTTTTTGTTTTAAACCTTCCCATGATTCCTCCTGTTCTGCACCCCTGTACCATTCATTTTTATTCTCTAGAAGTTTTCTCAAAGCCACTGCTTTGTTAGATAGATTAGGTATAAATTTTCTAAGATAATTAACCATCCCCAAGAATCACTGGACATCTTTCTTGACATAATTTCAATGGCTGAAATTTTTTTCTTATCAGGTTTTACATATTCACTGGAAATAATGTCACCAACAAAAGTCAGTTCTATAACCCCTAAAACATATTGTTCCCTATTCAGTTTGAGGTTTGCAGCTCTAGTTGTAGCCAGAACTTCCCGAAGTCTATGGTCATGCTCCTCTTTCACTGAGCCCCAGATGATGATGTCATCCATTGAGGTGCCAACACCATTAATATGTTCATAAATCATATGTCTGGTTTTGTGATACACTTCTGGTGTTGAAGCTATGCCGAAGAGTAAGTTTAAGAATCTGTATCTTCCAAATGGGGTAATAAATGTGCATAGCATTGCGCTTTCTTCAGTTTTTTTAGTTGCCAAAAACCTGAGAATGCATCATTTATTGAAATATTGAGCATTTGCAAATTGAGCCATAATCTCTTCTCTGGTTGGTAGTTTGAAATGTTCTATCGTTTTTATAGCCTTTTTGAGATCTCCGGGATCTAAGCATTTGCATAGCTGGCTGTTACTTTTCTCTACAATGACAAGGGAGCTCACCCATTCTGTTGGCTCCTCAGTTTTTTGTTTTACTTGCATTGCTTCCATTCTAGCAAGTTCAGCCTTTAGTTTATCACAGAGTACAAATGCAAGCAACCCAACCCTTGAAACAGGTTGAAACATATTCCTGAAAGAGTGCCTTCTAGCCAAGTTCAGTATGATCTTGTAGTGAGAGCACTCATTTTATAAGATTGAGTTTCTGGCCTAAAATTGGTGTCACCTCCTTTGGCACTACAATTAAAGGGAGCCCTACATGGTATTTTTATGGTTGATGTTAGCAAAGCACCTCTCCTTCACTGGTACATTTGTTCCAGAATAATCACTTATGTTTATTTTTGTTAGTCTCAGTTTTGGTCTTATATTCAGTCTCTCATAATTTTCTTCAGCATATTAACCTGAGCTCCTATGTCGTTTCAGTGGAATAATTGTTCCATTCACAGTCACAGGCAGTATCCAGTCCTTCTCATCTGTTATGCTAGATCCCACTACGTCTATGAAAAACTCCTCAACCAGATTATCTTTAACTGAATACACTTGACTTTTTTTGCATTTGGTATCTGCAGCATTTTGCAAAATGATTACACTTCTACCCCGATACAACGCAGTCCTCAGGAGACAAAAAATCCCACCGCATCATAGGGGAGACCACGTTATATCAAAAGTGTTTTCCCCCCCCCTCCATGTTCCCTGATCGCCCCCTCCAGAGACCTCCCTCCCTAATCATCCCCAGGACCTCACCCCACACCCAACCCCCCTGTCCCCTGACTGCTCCGACCCCTATCCATCACCCCCATCCCCTGACAGCAGAGGGAAGTAGAGCAGCGTGGCCCCAGTCCGCTCCACTCCGCCAGCTCCCAGCTGTGGCGCTGCGCTTCCCACCATCGGTGAGGTTGGGGAAAGGAGGCCCCCCCCCCGCGGCAGGAAGCGGACTGACGTGGCCCCCAGCCCGCTCCACTTTCCTTGCCCTGACCCCAGCCGTGTCACTGTGGGGTGGCTGGGGAAAGGTCCTGCACTCACCTGCAGCGGGAACAGGAGCGCCACGGCTGGGAGCTGGCTGGGGCTGGGCTGCTCCACTTCCTGCTGCCGGTGAGTGCAGGGAGGTTGGGCAAAAACGCCCCCCCCCCCCTACTCACCTGTGGGAAGCGGAGCGACGCGGCCCCAGCCCTCTCCACTCTGCCACCTTCCAGCCATGGTGCTCCGCTTCCAGCTGAAGGTGAGTGCGGAGGCTGGGGAAAGGACGCCCCCCCCCAATACTTATCTGCGGCAGGAAGTGGAGATCTGTGGCTGGGAGCTGATGGAGCGGGCTGGGGCCGGGCTGCTCTGCTTCCGCCGCTGCTGGTGAGTGCGCAGGATTCCTTCCCCCAAGTGACACGGCTGGGGCTGGGGTGAGGGAAGCAGAGCAGGCTGGTCCTGGCCCCCCGCTAATCCCCTGGACCACTCTGGGACTGCGGGGTCCCCAAAAGTGCCCTCCCACAGCTCCTGCTCCACCAGACCCTGGAAGGGGAAACCCCTAACCGCCCCCGAGACCCTCTGCCCCTTATCAAACCCCTTGGCCCCAGCCTGGTCTGGCACCCTTAATACGCTGCTCAGAGCAGTGTGTCAGAGCTTTACCGTGTTAGATGCGAACCCGCGTTATATTGAGTAGCGTTATATTGGGGCAGGCGTGTACTTTTCCCACCTTTATAATGCAGTTTCTCAAAGGCAACACACTGTTTGGGGCCATGCTGTGATCCACATCTTCCACATCACTGCCTGTACCCAGTGTTCCCCATAGCAGTGGTTTTTATAGCGAGTGATTCCACTCTTTGATTTGACCTGTTCTGGCTATATTATTTTGTACTTAGTACACAGATAAGCCCTTCTGATAGATTCATTTTTTTTGGCTTGTGCTCTCACAGTTTCTGCTGCCCAGCAGAGCTTTTTCTAAAGTTAAGTCTCCTTCATGGAGCAGTCTCTCTCTTAACACATTGTCTTGAATGCCACAAATGATTATATCTCTGACCAGCGACTCTGTCAGCTCACCAAAGTCACAGGTTTTATTGAGTTTCCTTAATTCTGTGACTTTGCTCTATGGTGTCATCAGTTTTTGCATGCATATAAAAAAAATTGTCTCTCAAAGGTCTCATTCGTTTTTGGCATGCAGTGTACCTCAAATTGAGTCAGTATTTTACTTGACTTTATGCTTTCAACTTCATCAAACTTAAAGTAGTTATAAATATCCAATGCTTCCTCCCCAACAGCATGCAAAGAGATTGCTGATTTCACTTTTCATTTTTCTCTTCAGCCCCTATAGCTGCTCTGATACAGCATGGCCAGAGGGCAGCAGGAGAGGGTTAAAAGGGAGCCTTATTCCCTGTAGAGTGAAGAAAGTTTGCTATAAATTAATTAGAGCACCTGCTGCCAATTAGACCACCTGCAGCCAGTCACCTGATAAAAACCCCTGCTTCAATCGGACAAGGGAGGAGTTGGAGCAGAAAGGATTGGTGTTGGAACAGAGAACAGTCTGAAGGGAAGCAGAGGACAGTTTGGAGAAGTGCTGTGGTGGGCTAAGAAGTCCAGGACCCTAGGTAAAGGGGCACCTGGCTTGTGCAGAGGGAGGGCACGAAGTCCCCCACAAGCTGAAGGGCAGGAGAGGGAAGTAGCCTAGGGGAAGGAACCATCAGTTCAAGTGGTTTACTGCTATCCTCAGGGCCCCTGGGCTGGGATCTGGAGTAGAGGGCGGGCCAAGGTCCCTCCCTCTCCACTCCCCTCCTCTAGGACACTAGTGAGGCAGTTAATATTCCAATTCAGGGGCAATAAATGCCCTGAACCCCCCCAAAGAAGAGAAAGCATGAGACCCATCATAATGGTGCTGTCAATTTGCCACACTGCTAAATATAATTCAAATGACTGTCTGCATTTTTTCCAATTCTCTACAACATTGTCTGAAAATTGAAGACTGGCTGGAAGCTGCAACATATCAATTTTTGGCTTTTTTCCCCCTTCTTAAACTAGTCAAGCTACTATTGTGGTCACCAAATACATGCAAAAGCTTCAGTGCCTGGTGCTCTACATGCTTCTCTGGTGTCTCCCTTTGTCTCTGCTTTCAGTTGCAGACACAGGAGTTAATTTCAAAATGACTGAAGTTTCCTTCTCATGCAGCACTTCTGACACCATGTCATGATCTTGGGGTTCATTAAATAACAAACCAGTGAATGAGAAAGGAATAAAACAAACTGGAGAGCATCTCTGGTGAACTGCTGCACACAGCCATGTGGTGTTCCCAACTACACCATCAGGGCACATCTCCAAATTCCTATGTTCAAAATACTGTTCCTCATGAAGGAATGTCTCTAAATTATAATCTTCTACAAATGTATCTTTACAGCTATGTCAACAGCAGAAGCTCTTCCATCAACACAGTGCTATCTACAGACAAGGTAAGTTGGTAAACTATGTTGCTCCAGGGTGTGGATTTTTCATAGCCCTGAGTGATGTAGTTATACCGATATAAGTCTGTAGTGTAGATCTGGCCTCAGTCCTCAAGAATGGGCTATGAGGGCCAAATTCAGCTCTTCACCTGCAGGTCATACTCCTTGGCATGGTAGTCACTTATGTCAAGCTTGACTTTGACTCTGTGGTAATGGCAGTCTTCTGACAACCTCTATTGAATAAGACATTTGTTGTTTCTGCATTCTAGTGAAAGACTGCCTCGCTACCCTAGCTTAATTTCACAGGATAGAATAAACTGAGTCTCAAATGCCATAATTGTTGCTTGACAAGAGAAAAGCCTTGATTTTTTTCTCTCTAAGGTTTCTCTCTTTATTGCCATATATTGGATTTGGTGATTATTTAAAAATCAGAAAATCTATAGCAAAAAACCAGAAACACAAACAACAAGGAAACAGAAATAGAGAAAATATCTCACATACAAGTTGTCTCTAAGTAGCAGGACTCCCCCAAGACCTCAGCAGGTCTGTAGTACCATGGTCACGACCCACCTCTCTTCCCGCTTCAGCAGGGGCCCTTCCAGAACTCACTCAGTTTCCAGTTGCCTTCTCAGCCCCAAGTTCTTTAATTCACTCTTCAGCAGACTGGCAACAGAGTACATTGTCACAAAACAGAACTGAAAAGCCCCAAACCAAACAGAAACTATTTAGTCAATACCAGCTCCACCCAGTCTCCTCCTGTTTACTGGGCTTCCCTAGCTTACTGCCAGGCCTCCTGCTCCTGGCAGTCCCCCTAACCCCCACCACCTTTTATATTTGAATTACCTGATTCCTCTCAGGCAAGGCTTATCTTGTCATTGAGACTGGCTGTTCAGCCCCAGGGCAAGCCACCTCGTTACAAGATCTTTAAAGAGTTTACTGATTCTCCGTTTTAGTGCTTGGAATATTTTCTATCAGAAATGTAACTGAGCTGCAAAGCTCTGATCTGGAATATTACCAAAGTTCACGATTGTTCAGATCAGGGGATTTGATTTGGGCCCATCTCTAGTTTCCATTTCTGTTATTGCTAGAGTAGAACATCTGTTTGAAAAACAATTCTACCCTGCAGAACTCAGAGCAAGGCCTGGGGCCGTCACATATATCCCACAGACATAAGCCCACCACTAAGAGATGGATGATTTTATAACCAATGAAACTTTGTAAATTATGGAAGGTGAGATACTAATGATCAAACCTGATTCTTCTAGTCAGAAAAGTGATCTTCTACCAGGGTCAGGAAAAGCTTTGCCCTCTCAATATCCACAATTGTATAACTGGCCAGGGCCGTCCTTAGGATTTGTGGTGCCCTAGGCAGGATTATTAAACTGGTGCCCCTGTGCCTGACTTGCTCTGAGCAACACAAACATAAGCTTACAGTATTGGAAAACTTGCCACATGCATGTTATTAAAACCAGTTTACCTTAATGAAGCACACTGTAATGCTGATGGACTAGCACTAAAGAAGTAGCACTGTAGAAAAAATTCTGATTTGACAGAATGATGCAAATATGATTTTTTTAATATGTCAACATTTTATTGGAAATTTATATGAACAGGCATTGAAACAAGGATTAGCTTTTAATTAAAAGCAATCGTTCTGGCTTTTTTGGCTGCAAAATCAGGAATAATGTCATCGTATGACAAAGACAAAGTGATGTCTTGTTCAACTGCAAGAATAGCAAGACCAGTCAAGTGTTCCTGACTCCTTGTAGAGCTGAGATTGTTTGTTTTTAATGAGCTTTAGTTTTGAGAAACTCTGTTCTCCTGATGCTACTGTTACAGAAATTGTCAGTAGAATATGAGTGGCAATGTACACATTAGGATATATATATATATATATATATATATATATATATATATATATATATATATATCTCAACAAGTTTGCTGGTATGAGAAACTGTACAATGTCCATCACTGATTTTGCATGTGGCAACATTGATGACAGTGTACTCAATTCTTCGTACAGTTCAAGTCCATTTAAATCAAAACTATCACCGTGTTTCAGGAGGCTCTCTAGGTTCGTGCACTTTGTCATTGGTTGCTCTTGTTTTCCTATTTCATTGAATTTAGTCCCGCTCAGCCTGCTGCCAGCTGAGTGAATGGAACCCCAGGCTGACAGTGGGTTGAGTGGCTCAGCCGGGGTCTCAGCTGCCGGCCTGCTTAGCCCGCTGCCAGCCTGGGGTTCCTTGGGGTCCCCAGGCCAGCAGCGGCTGCTGAGTGGGGCCGGTGGCTGGGACCCTGGCTGGCAATGGGGCAGCAGCCAGAACCCCAGAGAATCAAAAATCAGCTGGCATGCCACCTTTGGCACGTGTGCCATAGGTTGCCGACCCCTGCTCTATACCAGTCATTCCCAAACTGGGGTTCGTGAACCCCTGGGGGTTTGCAGAACATTACTGGGGGTTCACCAGAAAAATTTCACTAATGGTGGCCAGAGGACCCTGGGCATTGGAGACAGCAGGTGGGACTCGGTTGCAGGGCAGACACCCTGAGCCCCAGGGAGAGCAGGGCCAGGCAGTTTGGGCTGGCAGCCCGAGTTCCGGCGGTCAGCGAGGGAGCCGGCAGCCCAAACCCCAGCGCTCCGCGCGGGGCTGATAGCACAAGCCCCAGGGAGAGTGGTGCCAGCAGCCCGAGTCCCAGCGATCAGCAAGGGAGCCGGCAGCCTGAACCCCAGTGCTCTGTGCGGGGCTGGGAGCCCGAGTAATAAGAAGAGTGGGGCTGGGCAGTTGGGGCTGGCAGCGGGGAAGCCGGCAGCCCGAACCCCAGCCTGAGCCCCAGGAAGAGTGGGGCGGGCAGTTGGGGCATCCATCACACTGAGGAAATTTACATTGAAATCCCTGAAAATATTCATTTTTAGGAGGGGGTTCATGACATTTCACAATTCAGTGAAAGGGGTTCACGGGCTGTTGAAGTTTGGGAACCACTGCTCTATACACTAGTAAGGAGATGAGCATATTACAGTTGTTGGAGGGCTCTATTTAGCACAGGGGTAGGCAACCTATGGCACACGTGCCAAAGGTGGCACGCAAGCTGATTTTCAGTGGCACTCACACTGCCCAGGTCCTGGCAACCAGTCTGGGAGGCTCTGCATTTTAATTTAATTTTAAATGAAGCTTCTTAAACATTTTAAAAAACCTTATTTACTTTACATGCAACAATGGTTTAGTTCTATATTATAGACTTATAGAAAGAGACCTTCTAAAAACGTTGCAATGTATTACTGGCACATGAACCTTACATTAGAGTGAATAATGAAGACTTGGCACACCACTTCTGACAGGTTGCTAACCCCTGATTTAGCAGTAACAGGTCTATAGGAAAGTCAGTCAACATTTTTTGTTTCTCTGATGAAAACTGGCCCACTCCCTTCCCCATACCAAACTTGTCACAAATAATTGTCAATGACTTAATTTTCTGTTTTTGGCTCAGATATTGATTTTTTTTTTTAATGAAATTGAATTCAGGATTGTTAGCAAGCATTTTTGGCAAACAAAATTTTTAAATGACAATCTAAATGGCAACACAGTACTGCTTTCATGCTTGGCTCACCCCCCAGCCTGCTGATCCAACAGCTGCAGTAGAGGAGGAGATAGGTGGAAAACTGTAGGACCCCAAAATCCACCTCTTGGGGTGCAGAGTGGCAACAGCAGCAGCAGCAAACCCTCAGGTCTGATCACACGCCAATGGGCACCATCGCCAGCCCAACAGACCATGGTGAAGTTAGCACAGCATCTGATCTCAGGGACAGGGCACCCATGGAGCAACAGCAGCTCATCCTGCCCTGTGCAGCTCCGCCCAGACATGCTCCCCAGCTAGGTGACCAGATCCAGATGTCCTGACTTTATAGTGCCAGTCCCCATATTTGGGGCTTTGTCTTATATAGGCACCAGGAGCCTATATAAGAAAAAGACTCCCAAATTGGGACTGTCCTTACAAAAGTGGGACATCTGCTCACCCTACCCCAACCCCCTGTCCTGATTTTTTGCACATGCTATCTGGCTATCCCCAGCCCAGTCCTGTGTGACCATTCCAATCCTGCCTGCCTGCCAAGGAAGTGAGTTACTTTCACTTTCATTCCTCAGTAGGCAGCCAGGGAGGGGGGAGAAGGGGTGCTCCATTGGGGGAAGGAGAAAGGTGGGGTGCTCCATGGGGCAAGGGGGAGAATGGATGTTATGGGGGACAACAAAGGATACTTCCAGAGCCGCCGAGCCTGCCTCACCTCACGCCGGGGGAAAGAGTCACACTCGCAGGGAAGTTCCTTTCCCCACCCTTCCCAGAGACCCCAGCAGCCAATCCCCTCGCTCAGACTGTGCTGCATTCAGCTCTCTCTAGGACCCAGCAGCCCTGCTCTTACATGCTCCACTGCTTTCAGTCTGTCTGGGCTCCGGGCAGAGCGGTGCACCCAGCCCTAGTGCGGCTGCCTGTTCTGCCTATGGCTAAGGACGGCCCTGTAACTGGCTTATGCATTATCCCTACTATGATAGCGGGTAGAAACTGCAATCAAAGATCAGGGTCCCCTTAGTTACTGTGCAGACAAACAAAGAGAGCCCTTCCACAGACAAAGCAACAAAACAGACAAATAGGGTGGAGGAACATGGGAGGATGGGTCAACAAAATGAATAGAGTTTTGCAGAAAAAGCCTTCAAGGTTTTAGTCTCCCTTTGATGTAACAGGCATTTGCAAGTGCCAAGATTAGAGTAGTGGGCTTAATAGACCAATGCTCTGAGCCAGTAAAATAAATCTTACACTCCTATATATAGGACAATCCTACAATAGCAAAGGACTGTACAGTAGATAGAGGATTTTATATACTGCTTTACTGAAGGCATCTTACACCTTGTAAACCTGGTGTTGCATCAATCCATTAATGTGCAAGCATTTAGTTTTCCAAGTTATATAATTCAAGAACACCCTTCCAGTTAATATACAAGACAACAACCAAAGCAATTTAGGTGCTGCACTTGGACATCAGAGGTCACTTAAGACAAAAGAAAAACTAGCACACTATCTGCTCCATCTTGGGGCTGATGTTATTTTAATAGTTCAGCACAATCAAAGACGTCTTTCCCCTGCTTCACCTGCAAAAGCTGTGGATTAGTTTTGATTCGTCCAGTAAATTTATGTTCTTCCATAATTATTTCTTTACCCTGCAACTATTTTTACCTACTGCTGACATTTCAGATGTCAATAGTAGGCAGAGGACAGCCTGCTCAATTAGTGCTGAACATTGCAAAGTCGTAGGTTTCAAGTTCATTTCTGATTATTGACCAAGATTAGTAATGAGACTGACACAAAACCGAAAATCCAAATCCTCGCAAACTTTGGGGAAGTTCAGATTCTGATCCAAACTCCTTGCTCTGTTCTCCTTCCCCCAATGTGGTGGTCAGGTTCTGATACCCACTCATCCCCAACAGCTCTATACTGCCTTTCCCATTACCCAGGTGTTTCTTGCTAGCATCATTCTTATTATTTCAACAGCTGCTGAGGTTTATGCCTCACAGGTTGACAGCCTTTGCTAAAGCTCCATCCTTAATCTGTAAGATGGGCAATTCTACCTGTGAGCCTGTTGCAACTCACAGGTCTAACAGGAAAAAACACATCAGAAGCTGAGCTGAAGTCTTTGCACATGTCAGATTAGTTCATTTTCATGCTGGATCTGGGCTACTGCCTATTACTTCCTTCTTGTGCAACATTTTCTCTGGCACAGAATAAATGATCAGTTGTCAGTTTAAGGTGTTGCTCATAGAGCGCACTGCTGCAAGGAAGAAATAAAGAGGGGAAAAAACATATTTTAGGATTCTAGCCAGCAGCAGCAAATAAGGAATGGATCACTTGATTCACCCCAGTGAGAACAAGGTTGGGGCCAGTTATACCCCAGGCAAACCACAGCAGGAATAGTTCTGCCCACAGGGTTATCTCCTGGGGGACTGCCAGCAGCAGTATGACCCCCAGGGGTCCCATTGAAGGCTAGCTTTGAATTTTGGCTAGGAATGCACAACAATCCCTTTGAAAGAGGATGCCCTAAAGGTATGCTGAATCTCTGATGCTTGGTGCTATGGTCCCACCTGTTACGTTCAGAGCATACACCCAGAGAAGTCAGATAAAAAATATTCTTGCTGGAAGGTTGCAATGTAACACTACTTTATTTCTGAAAACTCAGAATGATTGCACAGAAGAACCCAAACACACACAAAGAGGAAAAAACAGGCTGCTCTCTAAGGAAGAGAGGAATAACTCACCCCACCCTACTTCAACAGGCTCAGTACATACTACTGCTGCTCCCATATATGCTTCGCTACAGAGAGCCCCCTAGCCTACAAGCAGAACAAAAAGAATGCCCCCACTCAAAAAATGATAGTTTACAACTGCAATACACCACCCCAGTACATCACCCTTGCTGACCCACCACACTTTTGGGGCTTGTGTGGCTATGGGCTCCACCGCCCCAGTCCAAAGAGACCAACCTGCAGAACATTCTGCCACTGGAGCGAACATAGCTCAGTGTATCGAACTGGTTTCTAGTATACGTATCCCCAGAATACACAAACCCCAGATCCAAATACCCCCAACTTTGGAAAAGTTGGGATCTGGATCTAGATAGTTATAGATTGGGTTTGTGAAGAAATGTGTACTGTTTCTTTAACTAGGCAAAATGATGCCAGACAGGAGTGGGGCTGGAGAAAGTTTTAGACAGAAGTTCCACAGCAAAGCAGAGACAGAGCAGTGATAGACTAATACTGTCTTCCTTATTCTAATAAAGTTACTTGTTAGAAGAAAGTGACTTTGTTATAAACGGATAGTTAAGAGTTAATAGAACAGAAGTACTTCATGTCTCTTTTGCCTGTAAAGGGTTAACAAGATCAGTGAGCCTGGCTGTCACCTGACCAGAGGACCAATCAGGGGACAGAATACTTTCAAATCTTGAGGGAGGGAAGTTTTTGTGTGTGCTGTTAGTGTTTGGTTGTTGTTCTCTCTGGGTTCTGCGAGTGACCAGATGTGCAATCAGGTTTCTCTCCAATCTCCCTGATACAGGTTCTTATAGATTCAAAATAGTAAGTACTAGGTAGATAAGGCTGTCATAAACAGATAGCTAGGGTTAATGTCTCTTTCACCTGGAAAGGAGTAACCTGAAACACCTGACCAGAGGACCAATCAGGAAACAAGACTTTTTCAAATCTGGGTGGAGGGAAGTTTGTGTCTGAGTCCTGTGTGTTCTGTCTGTCCCTCTCGGCTATCGGAAGGATTTTTCTATCTCCTGCTGTCTAATCTTCTGTTTCAAAGTTGTAAGTACAAAGATAGGTTTGGTTTTTTTTGTATTTACATGTGTGTAGTTGCTGGAGTGCTTTAAATTGTATTCTTTTTGAATAAGGCTGTTTATTCAATATTCTTTTAAGCAATTGACCCTGTATTTGTCACCTTAATACAGAGAGACCATTTTTATGTATTTTTCTTTCTTTTTACATAAAGCTTTCTTTTTAAGACCTGTTGGAGTTTTTCTCTAGTGGGGGACTCCAGGAAATTGAGTCTGTGCTCACCAGGGAATTGGTGGGAGGAAGAAGTCAGGGGGAAATCTGTGTGTGTTAGATTTACTAGCCTGACTTTGCATACCCTCTGGGTGAAGAGGGAAGTGCTTGTGTTTCCAGGACTGGAAATAGGAGAGGGTGGAGTCCCTCTGTTTAGATTCACGGAGCTTGCTTCTGTGTATCTCTCCAGGAACCCAGGGAGGGAAAACCTGGAGGGGGGAAGGGAAATGGTTTATTCCCCTTTGTTGTAAAACTCAAGGAATTTGGGTCTTGGGGTCCCCAGGGAAGGTTTTTGGGGGGACCAGAGTGCCCCAAAACACTCTAATTTTTTGGGTGGTGGCAGCTTTACCAGGTCCAAGCTGGTAACTAAGCTTGGAGGTTTTCATGCTAACACCCATATTTTGGACGCTAAGGTCCAAATCTGGGAATATGTTATGACAAAGGTGAGTTAGGCTTATGTTTGTTTTCTTTATTTGCAAATGTGTATTTGGCTGGAAGAAGTTCAAATTTGTATTTTGCTGAAAGGATTTTAATTTGTACTTGTATACTTAGGCTGGGAGGGTATTCCCAGTGTCTATAGCTGGAAGACCCTGTAACATATTCCATCTTAAATTTACAAAGATAATTTTTACTGTTGTTTCTTTCTTTAATTAAAAGCTTTTCTTGTTTACGAACCTGATTGTTTATTCTGGTGAGACCTCAGGGGACTGGGTCTGGATCCACCAGGGAATTGGTGGGTAGAAAGGAGGGAAGGGGGAGAGAGAGGTTAATTTTCTCTCTGTGTCAGGATTACTTTCTCTCTCAGGGAGAATCTGGGAGGGGGAGAGAGAAGGAGGGGGGAAGGTGAATTTTCCTCTCTGTTTAAGATTCAAGGAGTTTGAATCACAGTGATCTTCCAGGGTAACCCAGGGAGGGGAAGTCTGGGAGAGGCAACGGATTTACTTTCCTTGTGTTGAGATCCAGAGGGACTGGGTCTTGAGGGTCCCCTGGCAAGGTTTTGGGGGAACCAGAGTGTACCAGGCACTGTAATTCCTGGTTGGTGGCAGAACTATAAGTACTAAGCTGGTAATTGAGCTTAGAGGAATTCATGCTGGTACCCCATCTTTTGGACGCTAAGGTTCAGAGTGGGGGTTTATACCATGACAGACTTCCTCTGTGATTCATTAGTATTGTCACATGACAGGGGCCGCGCCTGCTTCTGCCCTAGGGTTGCGAACTTTATAATCGCACAAAACTGAACACCTTTGCCTTGCCCCCGCCCTGGTCCTTCCCGTGAGGCCCTGCCCCACTCCTTTTCTGAGGACCCACCCTGCCCCTGTTCACTCCATTCCCCCCTCCCTCCATCACTCACTCTCCCCCATCCTCACTCACTTTCACCAGGCCGGGACAGGGGGTTGGGGTGTGGGCTCTAGAGTGGGGCCACAAATGAGGGGTTCAGGGTGAAGGAGGGAGCTCTGGTCAGGGGTTGGGGTGTGGGAGAGGGTGTGGGCTCCAGCTGGGGGTTTGGGCTTTGGGGTGGGGCCAGGGATGAGGGGTTTCAGGTGCAGGAGGGGGCTCCTGGCTGGGGCCGAGGGGTTTGGAGTGTGGAAGGGGGCTCAGGGCTGGGAGTTGGGATGTGGGAGTAGGTGCAGGCTCCGGCAGGGAATGCCACAGGGGATGTGGGCTCTGGGAGGGAGTTTGGGTGTAGGAGGGGGCTCAGGGCTGAGGCAGGGGGTTGGGGTGCAGGAGGGGGTGAGGCAGCAGGCTCCAGGATGAAGTTAGAATGCAGAAGGGGGTTCCAATGTGGGGTAGGGGACTGGGGTATGAGATGCAGTTTGGGGTGCAGGCTCTGGGCAGCGCTTACCTCAGGTACCTCCTGGAAGCGGCCAGCATGTCTGGCTCCTAAGTGCAGGAGTGGCTAGGGGGCTCCACTCTCTGCCCTCGACCACAGGCACCTTCCCCACAGCTCTCATTGACCAGGCACCACGGCCAATGGGAGCTGCGGAGCTGGCACTCAGGGTGGGGGCAGCACATGCAGCCCCCATGGCCGCCCTTGTGCCTAGGAGCCTGACATGCTTGCTGCTTCCAGGATCCATGCAAAGCCAGGACAGGCAGGGAGCCTGCCTTAGATCCGCTACGCTGCCAACCGCACCTTTAGCGTCCCAGTCAGCAATGCTGACCAAAGCCACAAGGATCCCTTTTCAACTGGCCTGTCAACCCTATTCTGCCCATGCATGTACATGAACCTTTGCCTGTTTGTTGAGCTCAGTGACGGTGACCTATGCAGCGTAGAGGAGTAGGGTGGATTGGAAGGGCTTGTGTGATTATTTTACATCCAGCCTGGGGGTATGGGCACCAACAACCTGCTCTATGTGGCAATATTTTAAATCTTGGCTCAGAGTAACAGAAAAGGGTCATCCCCATCCTATTCTGTTTCCTCTGTAAGGGACAATACTCTTCACACTGATGTCCTGAAAAGTGAAACAGGCACACTGTGTATGCAATAAATGGATGTGCAGCAGCACTGAAAAGACCCTTTAATTACATTAAAGCTTTTCTCTCTCCAGGAAATACAGCTTTGTCAGTTATTAAAGAAGTCTCTAGCTGTAAGTCGCTAATGAAGGAACGAGATGTTGGAAAAAGCAGCGTCCGTGCAGTGTAATCACTGTCATGTATATGAAGTGAACTACTTCTTGACTCATTACAGTCAGAGACAGAAAGTGAAGGCAGAGTTTATGGAGCACAACTCTGCTGTTTGAAAGGTGATGTCTAGTGTAATCAAATTGCATGTGCCCTTTAGTTAGACCTGTGTCTCTGTAACATCTGGATCCTCTTTTAATGAGGGATAAAGAGAAGGTATTAAGCATGGATAATGTTCAGTGCCACTCAAGCAGAGAAACTGGAATTAATAACTTGCAATTCAGTCTGAGAAAGGAACTGCATATCTGTGCTGCTCCTAGGGCTGAGCAAGAACCGAATTGTGATTCACAATCACAATCTTGCTTCCTACTTGCTCCATGGCGGATATAAACTGTGCCAGCCCCTTTCCTGGTGCAGCTTATTTTTCCCATTCATGCTATCCCAGCTATGTTGGCTACCTACTACCCCACCCCTGCCTGTCCATTCCGCACCCCTCTGCTTTGGGGAGGGGGATTGGCAACTGGGTTTTGCTCTCCCTTCTATGCATGCCCTGCACTGATAGCCTATGCAGGGGAGTAAGCAGGTGTTTTCTGCCATCTTACATGGTCTTGTTAGATGCCTCACAACTGAGCCCAGAACACTTGAGAAAGAGCTTTAGAAATAACAAATGAATAAAATAGTAATAATGATTGATACATAATGATATTTTGTCTGTGTGGATTCCCGGGGTGAGCGCATCATTTGGGTTCAATGACTTTAAAGTGCTGCTGTACTCTGAAAAACGACTGTGTAAAAATTCTTCAACATATCTGTTTTCTGGATATTCATAGTCATACCAGTGTTCCCACTGGGCTTGGGCAGCTCTGCATGTGGGCGATGTACAATGTGCACTATCTAGCTCCAAACAGTCCCATTAAAATTACAAATTAAGCATGGAGATTTCTAGTAGCACTTCCGTTTAACAGATTTTTCAAGACTTAAAATGTCCTTTTAGGAGTAAATAAGAGCTTTTATTCAGAAAATAGTATTCTATATTTGCCTGTCTATGACTGCATCCAAACACTTAGTGATCAATATGAAGTATGTTATAAAATATACCTTTAAGCCGACTCTGAACTAACCCAAAGTTTCTGCAGTAAACAGTGATCCTGTTAACTCACTATCTCGAGTGCTTACTAAACAGGAGACAACTCTCATCTCTGTGCAGTGTTTTCCCTGACACTTTCTAAAGGAGTATTTCTTTGAATGAAAGGATCATTAGCAAAACAAGAATCCTGCTCTCACAGCATAAAGAACAACACATCCAAGCTATAATTGAGATGTTCTCTCATCACTCCCCTAGGATTGCCAACCTTCCAGGATTGTCTGGGAGAGTCCAGGAATGAAAGATTAAGCTTTAATTAAATATTATGTCACGTGGTGAAACCTCCAGAAACTGGCAACCCTACTTTGCACTTATTTCCTGGGTTCCAAAGAAATCAATAAGGAAGAAATCCTGGGAATTTTGCAACTGTTTTCAATGGGATCAAAATCAGACCCTTAAAAACTGAAACATTATTATTTCTATGTAAAATTTATAATAGTAATAACTTCAGTAACACATTTAATCCTAAAACACACTGTAGAGCTTTTGGTGCACAGTAGCAGGGTCCACACAGTGACTCAGTGCCTGGTAGGCTAGTCTGCTTGTCACAAGGTGTCCCTGCCCTTTCATTCTCCCTCTAGACCTAGCAAGGCACTGCAGTCTCATCCCTTGGTTCAGGAATTGCACAGCCCTCTCTCTAGGGCCTGTGGGTCTCAGGCCTGGCCTCTCTGGCCTATAGTCTCTCCCTTAGGCTCAGGGGTTGCACAGTTCTTCTTGGAGCATGTTGTCTCTGGGAGTACCTATCCCTTAGGAGAGCTTCTCTCTCTGTAAATACCTGCTTGCAATTAAGCCCTGAGGGCCTTTTATCAAGCCAAGGTGCTCATCATTCAATTAACTGCCTAGATACGTTAATTCCCCTTAAATTAGCTCATTATGTGCCACCTGGACCTGGACTTGCCTTAACAGAGCCAGCAATTTCGTGACATACCTCATTCCCCACCCCTGCTGAGCTGAGATTTACTGAAAGGTAGGCTCGACAATGGCTAATGCTTAGTCATGTTTTCCAGCACAGGGGGAACTTTCTATTCAGCAACAACCAGAAAATCCACTAAATCCTTGGCAATATTCTTGTCTTCTTCAGTAAAATATTATTTGACCAGGACTTGGATTCCACTACGTTGTAAGTGCCTCATGCAGCGAACTTATTCCTCCATAGTTCTTGGTATGTCATAGTTCGCCACATGTTGTACTCCCTGAATGTCTAGTTTTTCAACTACTTCTGTAGTAGTAAACATCACAGAACTTTCAACACAGTTGAAATGACTCAAGGCTATAGCTTGGTGTCTTGAGGAGAAGCCTCTCTGGATACAGACTCAGGAGCCACCATTGAAATTAAAAATGTCTCTATCCAAGTCCAACTTCCTTTCAGGGCTTCTGAGCACTAAGGATTGAACTCTTTTCCCTACAACTGTTAACAATCCAGTCAGCAGCACTCACTTCTGCTCTTACCAGACCTAGAGTACTTTTTGAATGGACTGAAGTGCTATATGGGTCTTCCTCTTTCCTTGGGCAGACTGCTTCTTTTTAGCAGGCAATCGGTTGCAGCTTGGCCTTGCAGCTTTGCCGTGATCCCATGTTTTTAGACTCATGGCAGGGCAGCTCTTAGCTGCAGAAGGCTGCTTTACCTCTTTGCTCAAGTGGCTGTACCACACAAGCTTCCAGCTCTTTATCCTTAGCCACATTGGATTTTAACCCCTGCTGGACCTTAAGCAGATTCAGAAGCTTAATCAGCTTCTTCTGCAGCAGCAACCGCTGGTGTTCTCCAGTTCCCTTTCCAACTCTGAGGAGGGCTGGTTCCTGCTCCTGCTTTACCATGATCCTTTACCATGAAAAGCACATCTTTTACAGCTCCCTCCAGTACCCAGACATCCTTGTCTGAAGTTCTAGGATTTCAGCCTGGTTCTTATCAGCGGTAGGAGCCTTCTCATCCAGCTCAATCCACTCTATTATCATACAGTCCTGCGGAGTAGCTGAGAGGGCTACTGCCATTATGGCAGCTTCTGTTGTGCACAGGATCCTAGTGTTCGTACTGTGGGACACTCAGTCCTTTGTCAAAAACAGTCAATTGTTCCTCTTGGAAGACCTTTATGGAGGCGTGGCATGCTAGTCAGGCCCCTTGTATAACACAAACCTTCTGATACTGTCTTATACACGTTTCAGTGGCCGGCTCCTGCACAATCCTGGGCCAATTTTCCCCATAATGCAGGTTCTTCTGTCTGGGTGTGTAGGGCTACTACTTCAGTGGCCACTTCCTAGAGCTCACTAGTCTTAGGGCTTGTCTACACTACAAAATTAAGTTGACTTTATCTAATTCAACCTCGAGCCTCCAAATTAATTAAATCTATTGTGTGTGGCCACACCATGCTCATTGTCTTGATGGAGTGAGTCCTCAATAGCAGTGCATGCATGGATGCACAAAGCAGTGCCTCAGGGTAGCTATCCCAAAGTACAACTTGCTGCAGTGTGTTTTGGGAAGTTTGTGCAAAGCCTCATGGGACCAAAACATTGTCACAGGGGAGAATGGGAACATTGCATCAGTATCCTATGATGCACTGTGTTCAACAGCAAACAATCCAGTGGTTTTCGCACCTTAAAACTGCCGCGCATACGCCATAACCCCAGAAGCATGGCGCCTGCTCAGTTATGCACTCTTGCTGTGAGTATCTCAAACACCTTGCACCTTCTCCTGCAGTATTACCATAGCCAAAGTAGGATCTGCCACGCAGAACATAGCGATGTCCTGCAAGCAACCCTGCTGCAAGCCATTGAAAAAAACAATTCAGAGTTGCTGCTGGCAGTCACAGAGCAGCTGCACTCTATTGAGCACCATTTCTGGTCCCATGAAACAAGCACTGACTGCTGGGACCGCACTGTTTTGCGGGTATGGGATGACGAGCAGTGGCTGCAGAAGGCCACCTTCCAGGAACTTTGTGCAGAGCTTTCCCCTGCCCTGCAGTTCAGCAACACAAAAATAAGAGCTGCTCTGACCGTGGAGAAGTGAGTGGTGATTGTTACTTGGAAGCTTGCAATGCCAGAAAGTTACTGGTCAATGGGGGTCCATTTGGATTAGGTAAATCAACTGTTGGAGCTGCTGTGCTCCAAGTGTGCAAGGCCATTAATCAACTTTTGCTATGAAGGGTAGTGAGTCTGGGAAGGTGCAGGACATAGTGGATGGTTTTGCCAAGATAAGGTTTCCTAATTGTGGTGGGGCGATAGATGGCACGCATATTCTCATCTTGGCACCAGACCACCTTGCCAAAGAGTACATAAACCGAAACAGATACTTTTCACTGATGTTGCAAGTGCTGGTGGATCACAGGGGGCGTTTCATTGCCATCAGTGTAGGACGGTCGGGAAAGGTTCATGACATGCGCATCTTTAGGAACTCGAGTCTGTTCAAAAAGCTGCAATCTGGGACTTTCTTTCCAGACCACAAAATAAACACTGATGACGTTGAGATGCCTATAGTTATCCTGGGAGACACAGCCCACCCCTTGGTCCCATGGCTCATGAAGTCATACACCAGCCATCTGGACAGCAGTAAGGAATGATTCAACTATAGGCTCAGCAAGTGCAGAGCAAGTTTGAATGTGTCTTCGGTCATTTGAAAGGATGCTGGAGAAGTTTACTAACAAAGTTGGACCTTAGTGAAGAGAACATCCCCTGTTATATGCTCCATAATATCTGTGAAAAAAGGAGGAAAATTTTCCACAGGAGTGGGCAGTTAAGACAGATCATGTGGCAGTCATTTTTGAGCAGCCAGACACCAGGGCAATAAGAAGAGCACAGCAAGGGGCACTGTGTATCTGTGAGGCTTTGAAAAGCCATTTCAATAATGAGTCACAGTAATGTGAGCTGCTTGTCTGCATTGTGCTTTCCCAAACCTCCACCTGACTTGTCTCACTATCCCTGCAAAGCCAACCCCCCGCCCAAGCCCACTGCTTCTACTCAATAAAGAACATTTATTTCTCAAATCCATTTACTTTATTTAACAAACATAAGTTATCATAACCTAGTCCCAGATTTGGACCTTAGCGTCCAAAATATGGGGGTTAGCATGAAAACCTCCAAGCTTAGTTACCAGCTTGGACCTGGTAAAGCTGCCACCACCCAAAAAATTAGAGTGTTTTGGGGCACTCTGGTCCCCACAAAAACCTTCCCTGGGGACCCCAAGACCCAAATCCCTTGAGTTTCACAACAAAGGGAAATAAACCTTTTCCCTTCCCCCCTCCAGGTGTTCCTGGAGAGATACACAGAAGCAACCTCTGTGAATCTAAGCAGAGGGATTCCACCCTCCCCCATTTCCAGCCGGGAAACACAAGCATTTCCCTCTTCACCCAGAGGGAATGCAAAGTCAGGCTAGTATATCTAACACACACAGATCTCCCCCTGACTTCTTCCTCCCACCAATTCCCTGGTGAGCTGCAGACTCAATTCCCTAGAGTTCCCCACTAAAGAAAAACTCCAACAGGTCTTAAAAGAAAGCTTTATATAAAAAGAAAGAAAAATACATAAAAATGGTCTCTCTGTATTAAGGTGACAAATACAGGGTCAATTGCTTAAAAGAATATTGAATAAACAGCCTTATTCAAAAAGAATACAATTCAAAGCACTCCAGCAACTATAGACATGTAAATACAAAAAGAAACATATACATCACTAGCTGATCCTTTGTAGTTACAACTGGGAAACAGAAGATTAGAAAGCAAGAAACAGAAATCCCCTCATAGCCGAGAGAGCATACAGGCAGAAGACCAAGAACAAAGGACTCACACACAAACTTTCCTCCACCTAGAGTTGAAAAAATCCTGTTTCCTGATTGGTCCTCTGGTCAGGTGCTTCAGGTTACATTTTTTTTCAGGTGAAAGAGACATTAACCCTTAGCTATCTGTTTATGACATAAGTAAAGAGGGAGAACAGAAAAAAAAGGTAGCCTTGGGAAAAGGGGTTGTAAAGTTGGAATGGGAAAAACATTTTCTGCTGTGCAACATTACACTGCATTCCAGACCATCAAAGGTCTGTGAATTGGTGCCTTCTGTTACTTGTACTTGCCCCCTGAGTCAAGTGAAAGGGAAAATGGGCTTTTTGCCCATGCCTCATGGAACACTTGAGGGAGGGTGATTATGCACCAGGGAAATGCTAGCTAGCTGTCCACCAGGGTCTGCAGAGGGACTCTACCCTCCTGCTTCTGTTCCTGCAGTTCAACCAGATGCCTCAACATGTCTGCTTGGTCCCTCATAATCCGAAGCATCTCATCCTGCGCCGCATGCTCTTGCTCATTGGAAATGTCTAACTTCTCAGACAGTGAAATCCTCCACACTCTCTCAGTTTTGTGTCAGCTGTCCCAGAGGTGTTCATTATCTCGGTGAACCTGTCCTCCCGCATTCTCTTTCTCCTCCTTCTAATCAATGAAAGTTTGCCTTCAGGTGTTGATGACACGCTGAAGGACATATTTCCAATTGTCAGTCATGTGAAAAAATAAAGGAGCCATTGCAAATGAATAAAATGTTTCCATAGCAAGGCCGTTTTTGTAAGAAAAAGACCTTTATTACACTAGGTGCAAGCGATAACATAATCGGAATCCGTAACCGTTCACTGTGCCATTTTGCTGCTCCATCCATGGTGAGTAGCTCCTCGCCCCCCCTCGGGTCATGGGTGACCGCACTTTTAATGAAGTTTATGGCAGGCTCATGTCAGGAGCAGAGGTGGCTAGTCAAACAATGGCCCTTCCCCATAGCACCACGGGAAGCTGTTTATGAATGGGGTGTGAGGGGGAACATTTTCACTCCCAAATTGCAGAATCTCTCATGTGGGGCTCCAGTCCCCTATCAGCTACTTTAAACTTCCTGCCAATCCATACCAAGCACAATAAAGGCACATTAGCAGCCATGTGGTTTGTCGATCCGGAATGTGGGGTGTGATGGGGTGGGTCTACATGCACTTTTTTATCTTGTAAGACCACTTTTAATGAGAACTTCCCCCGTTTCCCCAGGCAACCCTATGTGATATCAGTCTCCTGAGGGTAACAGGCAGAAAGGAAGGAGATGCTGCAAGTGTCTGGGTATAGATCCAGTCCTTATGATGCTACGCTGTGTACTGCAATGATGCCATCAGAATTAATTCAGGAGTTGCGTGGGAAAGTGTCCTACCAGGTGGAAGAAATAAGACTGCCCTGCCCAGAAACCTTCTGTAAAGGATTGCAGAGTACTTCCATGAAAGTTTCCTAGAGATATCCATGGAGGATTCCCGGGCTATCCCAGTCCACATAAACAGTCTTTTCTGGGGGCCACCCTCTGTGTAGCTGGAGCGGCCTCTTGTGAGCAGAGAACCGCAGCCTCTAGCTTTTTCTTCACAGTAAACATGCAATACCACCAATGTGTGTGCCTGCTAAAGTTTAAGTGGACTTTGATTGCAACTGTATACTCACCAGAGATGCCTTCCCCAGCATCACAGTCAGCCACCATGATGTCCTGTGAGTGGGGGAGAGGGATCGCTCAGTGGTTTGAGCATTGGCCTGCTAAACCCAGGGTTGTAAGTTCAATCCTTGAGGGGGCCATTTAGGGATCTCAGGCAAAAATCTGTCTGGGGATTGGTCCCGCTTTGAGCAGGGGGTTGGACTAGATGACTTCCTGAGGTCCCTTCCAACCCTGACATTCTGTGACCTCCAGGTTTAAAAATATTTCCTGGCTCTTGGGGAGAGTGGATCCATTTTCACCTGTCTCCCATTCTCCTCATCATCATTGTCCACCTTTTTGTCCCTAGACTCACACACCTGTGAGGTGTCCACATTGCTTGTGGGGGTGCTGGTAG
Source organism: Gopherus flavomarginatus (assembly GCF_025201925.1). Lineage (NCBI taxonomy): Eukaryota > Metazoa > Chordata > Testudines > Testudinidae > Gopherus > Gopherus flavomarginatus. The sequence continues at coordinate 128,054,005 of NC_066621.1, read as the reverse complement.
GGTTTCCCCCAAGAATCACATGCAGCTCATTGTAGAACCAGCAAGTGTGGGGTTCAGCACCAGAATGACTGTTCACCACTCTTGCCTTCTGGTACACTTGGAAAAGTTATTTTATTTTCACACGGCACTGCTGTGTGTCCCTGACGTAGCCCTTCTCCCCCATTCCACAAGCAATCTTTGCATAGATGTGAGCATTTTTCTACTGGATCGGAGCTCGGCCTGCACAGACTCTTCTCCCCACATAGCAATGAGATCCACCATCTCCTGTGCAGACCAGGCTGGAGCACGTTTGGGGCGTGTAATCTCCATGATCAGCTGTGCTCAAGCTGGCACTCCCAATGCGTATCAAACAGGAAATGGGAAATCACAAATTCCCAGGACTTTAGCAGAGAAGGCTCTGTTTCCTGTGTACCTGGCTGCAGTGCAGCAGAGTTGAGAATGATCTCCAGAGCGGTCATCACCTGGAGGCCAATTAAGTCAAATTATACAACACTGCATCTGCACTACCTCACAGTCGATCCATGAAAATCGAATTAAGCGCTATGTCTCTCACAGAAGTGGATTAAGAAGTTGACATTAGAGACAACTTAGGTCGGCGTAAAGGACCTGGTAGTGTAGATACATACATTAACAGGTCGACTTAAGGTGGCTTCCTTCGACCTAACTTTTTAGTGTAGACCAGGCCTCAGTTTCCAGCTCCCTTTCCAGCTTGGTAGCCTGCTGCTCCAAGGTATGCTTGTCATTCTCTATTTCCAGGTTCTGTTTCAGGCCTTCCTCTATTGTTCTGCTCAAGGAGAGGGTTTCTTTGTCTCCTGTTCCTGTATTTCTATGTCAGTACATTCCCATTTGTCTCTGTAGTAGCAGAGCATTTCCTCCCCAAAACAAGCGGGCACGAGCTGAAATATCTATCTTTGAAGTTAAGAGACCTCTTTCTCAAGATTTTGGTTTAGCTTGGCTCCTTCCAGTGCTTCTTCTCGTCATCCATCTGTTCCACCTTGGTACTGAGACTTCTGCATCATCTGCAGTCAGGCTCCCACGTCTGCCAGTTTATCCACTGACTTGAATGATGTGCTCTCCAATAGGGTTAGCTGTGGTGAGCTGCTTTTCGGGCTGATGTGCAGCTCTATCATTTCCTATTAAGCTGTTCATTGTTTGGACTATAGGAGGCATGTCCCACACTGAAGGAATACATAGGTAGGAAGTAGCCCAGAGTGGCTGACTTAGACTCTCCACAGGGAGGACCCTGCAGATGTTACTTCCCACAGGGTTCTGGGCAGGGACCCAGTGAGAGGAAGGGCCTGTGTCCCCCTACCATGCTGTCCTTAAGGGCAAAAGCCCAAATGTGGTTGGAGGCCTAAACACTCCTGGCCTGGAACCAGGCACCTCCACCACCCCCCTAACAAGAGACCAGGGGCTAGAGGTCAGGTGCGCCAACTGCTAGACCACCCCGTCTTCGAGCAATGTAACATAGACTCCTATGTCACTGAGGTACTCTTGAAAATCCCAGCCTTAGGTGTCTAAATATGGGTTTAGGAGCCTAACTTTAAGCTTTTTGAAAATGTTGGCCTGTGTAGATATAACCATTGAAACTAACTTTGTTAATGTACTGAAAGTCTAGATAATTTTTTACTGTTAACACTCAAGGAATTTTGTTTGGAAGGAAAAAGATTTCATGTCACTGAGAAACATTTTTTTAAATAAAAATACAATATTAGCCCTTGATGCTGCAATCACTTAAAACATGGTTAGCATTAAGCATGTCAGTAGTCCCACAATGGGATTATTCATGAGAATAACATCACATATCTGCTTACTATGGCCTTTATTATCAGTATTTTGTTTCTTGCCTATATCAGTTTTGTAAAATTCAGTCAAGATACCCTATAAATAGGGCATTGAACAAAAACAACATTTATAATGTAGTTAATTAAATTTATGATATAGTTGCAATTGCTCAAATTTTCAACAGTGAGAAAAGTGATCTCTCAGATGGTTATCAGTGCTATACTGCAGTCCTAACACATTTCTCCTATGCAATAAAAAACACACTACACTTGGCAACTCCTATGCCCACAGATATTTGATTTTATATTACAAGATATTTGGCAATTATCCCAAATATCCTTCTTTGCCAATTTAAACATAAGGGAGACGCAGGTATAAGACCCATCAAAATAACAATTGATTATAATTTTGCAATTTGCCCGAATAGCCTCTCTTGTATAGCCTTTCTTTTTCTAGGACAGTCTTATTATTTCATGTATCAAGACACTCTAAGCCAATAACACTGATCCACTGGACAAATTACAATTACTCCTATAACCAGAAAGCAATTTTATTAAATTACTGCTTTTCTTTTCTCAGTCCAACTCTTCGCACTTCCTGGCACGTCTAATGTTCTCAGCACTGATTAGGCTTTTGCTTTCAATTAGAAAAGTAATTTTCCCTCCAGGAAATAAGGAAACTTGGTACTGTATATGTTACCAACTCCAGCCAGAAAACAGCCGTATTACTGTATATTCCATTATGTGGCATTAACCTCCATCTTAGATGGCAGCATGCCTGGTGCGTGGCAACTGATGGATGCCTTAGAATTAGACAATACAAGGACAGTCCTGGTATCTAGTTTTCAGGTCACAATGCACTAAGCAAAGATTCAGAGATGAGTCACGATTAGCCTGTGAAGTGTGTTGCTCGGTCCCAGGGCATCACATCTCTGAAGATGCATCCGTGCTCTATCTTTAATCAATGGACCAGATTTACTCCTGCTTGACAAATGCATCTCTTTCTCTTGGTGTTTTTAACAAGCTTGTCACCATGGTACTGAAGAATCAGCACATCTCTTTGTGCCGGGATGGAAGGCGGATTCATCATGGGGTAGACAGGTGTAATTATGCCAGGGGAGGACAGCTTTGAACAAAGTGGTTAGAGTGGATCTGGAGTAAACCAATCTGTACCAGAAACATCCTTGAACTGACAGCGCCTCCTATCCTACAGCAGTCAGTGCATTCCACAACTCCACAGGCTTCACTATAGGCATCTAAAATAAGTTCCTTCCTATACTAAGCTTTGTCCTTTGAAAGGAGTCCTTTCTGAGTGGTAGAGTTTAAGATTTTGGATACTCTGTTTACAGACCCGAGCACTTTGCTTTAACCTTCTGGAGAGCTAACTTCCACAGCATAATTCTGTGGCCACTCCTTGGAGGTAGCTTTAGGTAGATGCCAATAGCCCCTTTACAAGGAGATCATTGCCAACAAAACCTCTGAACGTGTTCAGAAACAAACTGTAAATGTTTAAAACCCATGGGGTCTAATCCATAGCTATAAATTCATATAGAACCAGGAGCAGGCCTTGTCTGGGGTGGTCTGTGACAACTCAGCCACCTCTCTCCAATGCCATTTTAAAAGGGTATTTTTTAAACTTTTTCAAAATGTTCTAAAACATTTTTCTTTAACCTTTTAAAAACTGTTTTTAAAAGTGCATTTTTTGAGCCAGAGCAGGGAAAAGACCCACTTCTACAAAATACTCTTTTCTCCCCACAAACCCACCACCAAGCTAGAAGAATGATCAGAGAAAAAAGCCTTCTAGAACCCCCAGGAAGGATGGTCAGCTACTTTCAGCCATAAAACTGACTAATTCCCCTATAACTTATTAAATTCCATACAGTCATCCAAGTTTTACTTAAATACAATAATTCTGACTCCACCAACTGATCTGGAAGCCCATTCCACCAACTGACCACCCTCAGTAAAATAATAACTCTTTAATTTTCTTTGAACCTCACAGACACTTATAAATGGGAGAACATGTCTGTTTAACTACTTGCATAGGCCTCATCACCACAATATCTGAGTGCCCTTGTCTTGCCCAAAGACCTTTTTATTGCATTACTAATTGATGTAGGTACATTGCTTGTTAGGTAACTGTTTTTTCCTAAGAGGGGGAGTACACAACATGGTGTTTTGGTCCGTTCTACAAAATGAATGGAGATTGTGTAGGGATTTCAGTTCCTCGTGGAGTGGTATATTTAAAAAAAGTTAGATGTTTTTGAATCTGGGTGATTTTTCTTTATTCGCAAAGCAGGAATTATTAGGAATCTTGACAGTGTCCCTTCCTCTAAACATTGTTTATAGTGCAGTGGACAAATGCATTGCAATGTGACTCAGTCATTAGTAAATTGCATTTGCTCTCAGGTTGCATTTTTGCAAACACTGTATGTTGAATGCCATTGATTTAAACAATTAATCTAAGATTTCAGCACAGCTCTTTACTAATCTAACATAATGTTCCTACAATAACCACGGTAATATAAATTTATGGAAATGTTATATATGTCCCCATAATACCTAAGTGAGGTTAAAGTCTGCGGAACCTAAACGGACTACAGCTGATTCTTGCTAATCTGCATACCTGATAAATTTCACAAACGTCTTGCTGTCATTTTCCATTCTGTTTAAGTTCTTATACTGTACCCAGTATTGTGAGGACAGGAAAGATGATTTTGTGGTTAAGGCACTGGGCTGGAACTCAAGAGATTTTGGATTCCTGACTCTGTCACAAACTATGCCTCTGTGACTTTGGGCAAGTCACTTGGGCACCCAAATACCTTTAAAAATTTGGGTCTCTGATGGACAATTAAGTCCCATTTTCAAAAATGATAAGCATTTATAGTGGGATTTTCGGAAGTCCCTAAGGTTAGGAGTTAGGTGCTTTTGAAAATCCCACTATAACTGCCCAAGTAACTTTGGAAAATGGGACTTACCTGCAGATGGCTATGCCTACACAGCACATGAAGCCCAAGCTCTGACTCAGGTGTAAACCCAAGCCTGCCTTCCATCCACACAGAAATCAGTCTGTCTCAGGCCAGAAATCCCTCTGGACTCAGGCCCACAGACCTTGCTAGGGTGATGGTCAGAGCTCTAGTCCCACTGTAATACAGGTCAGAGCCCAAGCATTTTGTAGTGTGGATATAGCTCAAGTCTAGATCATCAGACTCAAGTCTTGAGAGTCTGCCAACTGTATCCCACAATCCCCTGGGGCTGTGTTTACCAGTCCTTCCATCCCAAAACTTTTCACTTGTTTCCTAGGAACCAGAAGTAGGCTCCTGGTTCAAATGCTGTTGGTCATCTTTTAACCTTTCATTTCCACAAGGACTGCTCAACTAGAAACACAGTCAGTCCTGATGTGTATTACTACAGACAGCACTTAGAAGAAGTCCTGCATCAAACGCACTACTAGCCAGCCAGAGGAACAGAGACAGATTCTGATTACTCTCTGGCAAACCTCGAGAAAGACATTTGACTTTAGCAAGTGCACAAGAAATTATTGCATCTACAAAGCTATATCCGAGGGGCTGCTGGTGTTGGGAATCAACCAAACAATGCAGAAACAATGCAAAAAGCAAATCAGGTGGCTGAAGGCAGATTACCACAAAGTATAGGATGCTAATAGCACCTCTGGAAACTCTCTATCTTCCTGTCTCTTTTACAAGGAATTTGACTAGGTGCTGGGATCTGTAGTGAGCACTGAGCCCACAGTGGTGCATGACAATCTGCTGAGCAGGTATGGCATCCTTATAACCCCAGAATCACAGGCACCAGTGGAGGACAGCCAGCCGCCAGAAGAAGTGCATGACGTGACCCTGGTGCTGAGGCCAGCTACCTGATTCCTAAAATAGGACTGACAGCATGAGGTGCAGAAGTTTTTCCACCAGGTCAGGATCCATGTTGATGACTCCAGCCGCTGGGAGCGAGTGGACACAAAACGGCTTGGCTGGATGTGATGGTGGGCTAAAACTGCCCAAAATACTTCTGGCCAACTCTCATGGGACAGACAGACAAGTTCCGCCACAAACCACTAAGAACCAAGTTATCGAGCAGCTTCAGCTGGTGAGGGTGCTAGAAAACCTGGGATACAATGGTAAGTGCCCACAAAAGCTGAAGTTCTGATTTGTTAGTATTTGTTAGTCTCTAAGGTGCCACAAGTACTCCTGTTCTTTTTGCGCATACAGACTAACACGGCTGCTACTCTGAAATATGCATCTTTAGGTGACTAGATACCTTTACAAATCCAGCCTTAGCCCTTGCAAGAATGAGCGGAGCAACACCTAAATAAATTTACAAATCTGTGACTTCCTCTCTAGGCGTAAATTCTTCATTTGTAAAATGGGGATAATAATACTTTTCTCCAACGCTTTTTCTGTCTTGTTTGAGGCAGTGACTCTCCCTTGCTATGTGTTTGTAAATCAACCTACCACAATGGAGTTCTGATCTTTTTTGAGGCCTCCAGGTACTACTGTAATACAAATAAATAATAGCAGTAATCCAAGTGACTCCATGGTATCTAAGTGACAAAAAAAGTTTCTGTCACCCCATTCTCAGTAAAGTCTGTTATTTCTTACAACTTCACTTACAAAACATGATCCAGGAGATTTACTAGTACACCTCTACCCTGATATAACGTGACCCGTTATAACATGAATTCAGATATAACATGGTAAAACAGCACTCCAGGGGGTGGGGCTGCGCGCTCTGGCAGATCAAAGCAAGTTCGATATAACGCGGTTTCACTTATATCACGGTAAGATTTTTTGCTCCCAAGGACAGCATTATATCGGGGTAGAGGTATATATGTAATACTATCATAAAGCTTTAAAACCAAACAGTTGTCAAACTAGGGACCTCCAGCAAAATGCTCAGCTCCTCAAAGAAGCATGTTATTCAAGGTAAACTTCCTTTTATTATACATAGTAGCTTTCTGATTACTCTTTTTCCACCTGGTTTTCACTCTCCAGCAGCATCTGAGATATTATTGCTATATCTCCTTTCACTGCCCTAATTATATGCTTCTCAGTGCATGATCAATTCTATTTTATTTGAGATGTATACTTAACAAGATAGTATAATCACATGTCATATTCTGCTTCATCCTGACAATAAAATGCCTTTGTACTATACTGTACAGTATTTAAAACAGAAGAAAAAAGCCATGGAGTTTCCAGGGTTATTTGGACCAATCCTCAGTCTCTATGCTAAATTAACAAATAAAAATTAACGGAGAACAAAATGCTACCACTGTGAGTGTCCAAAGTTTGTCCTACATTGATGCACGGTAATGAACATATAACACTTGTATAGCCCTTTTCATCCACAGATTTCAAAGTGCTTTACGCACAGTGAGTATTAAGGTCATTTTGCTGATGGAGAAAAATGGCACAAAAAGGCTGAGGTCAAAATTTCCAGTAGTAGCTTCTAATTTTGGTTGTGTCTTTCTGGGTGCCCATCTTCAAACACCCCATGCCCAAATTTCACCAGGACAGATCTTTGAAAACCAGACCCTCGGTGTCTGAGTTTGGGCACCAACAAATGAAGGCACACCATTTTTGGAAAATTGTTGCCTAAGTAATCTGCCCAAGGACACAGAGCAAGTCAGTGGTAGAGCTTGGAAGAGAACTCAGATTTCCTGATGTCTGGTCCACTGCTCTACTCACCAGACGACCCTTTTCTCTTTAAGAAAAGAGGTTGGATCACAACACATTTTTTCATTGGAGGGTTGTTGAACCTTGCTTCCATTAGGGTCTGCCAGGGCCTATGAGTTGCTGTCTGGGGAAGCTACAATAATTTTCATGCAAACCAGTAGTTCTGTGTAATTTTATGTTTTAATGTGTGTTATTGTGTCTAGCTAATGATATGGCTAATTTCTATAGGAAATAATAGTGAGTAAATAATTCCAGCATGTATTGTATTACTGCAGGAAAACCAACATCTTCATACGAATGGCAAATCCAACATACAGTACAGCCCGGAGGTCCTAACTAAGTGAAATACCACATGGAATATGACAGTGATCATGGCAAATCTTCTGCTCTTTCCTTCCAGGAATCCTCATAATTTTGTCTTTTCTGCTTGGGATGACATGCTCCCATCTCCAGGTAGAAAGGCTAGCGAGGGTCCCTGCACTCAGGCAGCACCAATTAGATACAGCTGCAGAACATGCTTCATGTGGAGAATGGGAGCTTAAAAGGGTGAAACAAGCGATAGGAAGGGGAGGAAGTTTGTCCAAGAGCACAGAGGCTGCTAGAGATAGCTAGTGAGCTCAGTAAGCCAAGCCCAAGGCAATGGCTAGCCTTTCCCCCTACCCTCCTCTTTGGCTAGGGCCAAACACCGACACTGACACTATGAGTTTGATACCAGCACAAAGTCCAAGAGGGCTGCTTCTTGCCAGCAACCTGTGACAGCACCTGGGGAGTACCTCCAGAGACTACAGGCAAGTGAACTGTAATTGGATTCTGAAAAGATCCTGGGAATGAGCTGAATTCTTGCCTGGATCATTGAGATTGTCCAGGAGTTGGGCTTCTGCAGAGGACTTAGGGGCAACAGACTCAACAAGACTACAGCTGAGCCCAGGCTAAGGGCTGGCCAACTACAGCTGGTGGAGAATGCAGGCAGGAAGCCCAGACAGAAACCAGGCTCTGCACTAGCACCTTTGAGAGGGGGCTTCAGCTTAGATGGATGCTGAGTGCTGGTGCAGGTGGATGGTGGAGTGGCAACAGCAGCAGGCAACCAACAACTTTAATTCCAGAAGCAGATGTTGAAGCAGAGGATGGCCCAGCAGCAGGTCCAAGCAGTGCAGCAGCAGCTGCTGAAGGAGCTTGTGCCCTAGCAGCAAGAACTCCAGAGGGACTTTCTGCTACTGTTAAAACCGCCTGCCCCTGCACAGGAAGGCCCCTCAGGGGCCAGTCCACAACAGGGAGCTCTGCCACTGGAGCTGGTGAAGTTAATTAAGATGGGCCCTTACAACAATCTGGAGAAGTTCCTCATCCCTTTGAGAGCGTAGCGCTGACCTCTCAATGGCTTCCGGAGTATTGTGCAATAGTATTAGCTCCACAACTGATAGGACAGGCACACTTGGCTTACCATAGCCTTGATCCAGGGCAGGCTAGAGCAGGGAGTCCCAAACTTTTTGCCAGCATGATCCCATTTTAATGAAGTATTTCCTGCTAGGACCCCAGACAGCCTAGAAGATGCCATTTTGAAGAGCAAAATAATGTCCTCTGCATATTAGGGATCACCATGACCCCTTCTGCAAATGGGGTCGCGACCCACAGTTTGGAAAACACTGGGATAGAGACTACAGTTGGGTGAAGACTGCTATTTTACATTACCTGGATATTAGCAAAGAGACACATTGGCAGCACTTTAGAGCCAACCTGGACCCCAAGGGGGCACATCTTTGGGTGGTGGTGCAATGACAAAGAGCGTTCCAGGTGGTGGCTTCACCCAGAGGAGCACTTTGGGGCCCAAGTAACAGACTTGGTCCTAATGGAGCAGTTCGTATCCATTCTTCAAGAAAGAGGCTAGGAGTGGGTGCTCCAGCAATGACCCGAGTCATTGTTGGACATGGTGCATGGAGAAGTTTCTCTCAACCATTGTTTGCTGGAGATGGGATCTGCATGGCCACTGCCCATCACCACCAAAGACCACCAGCAGAGCCGATTGCCCACTAGCAGACATGAAACCCCAGGCACAACAGAAAATGTGTACAAACTCTACTCAGCAACCTGAGCTACCCACATGGAGAGGGGAAGACTGTGGTGAGACACAGTGTTGAGCTTGGATGAAGTATCACCTGGATACCAATAGGACACAAACAACCAAGCTGAAGTCTTTGACCTCAGATACAGGTCCCACTCATAATTGAAACCCGCTCCACACCAGGAAGGAGCCCAAGGGGTAAAGATTGCTAACCTGCTAGTCCTGTGGGTAACAGGGGCACATGAGGAATGGATGGATGCCTATGGATGAAATGTGAATATGCACAGGGTTGGGTGGCAGAATAAAGGAACCACAGGAGGACTCTCTGTAAGTTGATGGTCCTGGTATGGGTACAAGAGAAGGAGGTACTGGGGCTTGTAGACTTGGTGTGTAGCCAGTGATGCAAGCCACCCTAGCGAGTGAGACAATCAACCTGGAGGGGACAATTTACCTGCAGTGTATATATGGATATGTAAAGCCCTGTCCCAGTAGATGACTAGTCAATAAATTAGCATGCCCTGTGATAAGAGATTAAGAGACCAACTATGTAAATTTTCTAAAGCCACGAAAGAACTAGGAGGATTCTGATAAATCCCTGGCTGAGGAGCCTTGAGCCAGGCCCCAAAATAGCTGTTTGCCCACAACCTGGCCCTGTACCATTCAGTGAGGCCTTTCACCAGATCAGAAGTTCCAATTCTTGCAAATACAAGTGCTGCAGCCAGAATTGTCTCTCTGTCCTGGGCATTTGTGAAGATTACAAGGCTTTACTCCCTTTAGTAATACATCCCTTCAGTGGATGCACTGGCTAGTACACATAGGGTACTCCATTGTACCCAAACTCAGCTGGGCAAGAATTTTGTTTCCCTTAAGTGCCATGAGAAATGCCTCTTCTCAGGAGCACTGAAGACTTGGAGGTTTTTGCTAGGACAGGCTGTTCAGAGGTGCCCCTTCACTCACTCCATAAACCCTGCTTCATAATTGTTTTCTGGATTCAAACAAAATATAAAACTGTGTGTGGTCATTACAGATCCCTTTATGGCTTAATACGTGAGATTTAACCGCAGTGTCCTCACCAAATTCCATTACATTCTGCCAAATGCCTGATTCTGCTATCCACAGCATTATGGGGCACATCAAATAAGTGTTGTTAATGGATAACCAAGGGAATTTCAGTGTTATGAACAGGAAGTTTCTGATAATTCAAGTTCAGATAGTCAAGGATATTCTGTAATATATTTTACCTTTTCACGAGTGCCTTCTATTCAAGGATCTCAAAGTATAGGATAAATATTAAGGCTTACCATGCCCCTATCAGGCATAAATAGATATTACTTCACCAACCAATGAAATTCAGACACCTCAAGAGTGGAACCTGGCAGGTGTATAACAATGCACAGCTACAGTCAACACAACAGTTTAGGTCAGGAAGTGAATAAGAACATAGTATCTAATTGAAACTGCAGAAGTAATTTATCTGTCTATCCCGTGTAGGCACCTCTCACCTCGTACCTAAGCTCCTGAGGGCCCAATTTGGCCTCCTGTAATTATGTTGAAAAGTATCAGGATGGCAGTTTCTGAGACCCTGAATAAGAATGCCAACTTCCTGTATGGAGCCACTCTTACCTCAAATGCTAGAACCCCTGTAAAGATGCAGACTGTTGACAGATCTAATTAAATTCAATTAGGATGTAAGAGGGTTTGGAGTGTCTTTTTGGGATATGAGGAATCAGAGGCTGGACAGCGGAAGTCCTGCAGCAAAGCCCTAGAACAGGGGTGGGCAAACATTTTGGCCTGAGGGCCACATCTAGGTGGGAAAATCGCATACAGGGCCATGAATGTAGGGCCGGGGCAGGGGGTTGGGGTGTGGGAGGGGTGCAGAGTGTGTGTGGGGGCTCAGGGCAGGGGGCTGGGGTGCAGGAGTGGGCTCAGGGTAGGAGACTGGGGTGCAACAGGGACTCAGGGTAGAGGGTTGTGGTGCAGGAGAGGTCTCAGGGCAGGGGATTGAGGTGTGGCAGGGGGCTCAGGGCAGGGAATTGGGATGCAGCAGGGAGTTGGGGTGTGGGGTGCAGGAGGGGTTGAGGTGCGGGCTCCGGCCTGGCGCCACTTACCTGGAGCAGCTCCAGGGTGGCAGCGGCACACAGCTGGGCTCCCTGCCTGCCCTGGCCCCGCACTGCTCCCAGAAGCAGCCAGCACCACGTCCCTGTGGCCCCTAGGAAAGGGTGGGGGCAGAGGGCTCCGTGCGCTGCCCTTGCCTGTGGGTACCTCCCTTGAAGCTCCCATTGGCTGCAGTTCCCTGTTCCTGGCCAATGGGAGCTGTGGGGAGCAGTGCCTGCAGGCAAGGGCAGCACATGGAGCCCTCTGCCCCCACCCCAGGGGCTGCAGGGTCGTGGTGCCAGCCGCTTCTGGGAGTGGCACAGGGCTGGCAATCCCGCGGGCTGGAACCAAAGCCCTGACGGGCTAGATCCAGCCTGCGGATTGTGGTTTGCCCACCCCTGCCCTAGAAGCAGCCAAGCTTGGGCAGAAAACTTAGACTGAGGTTATGGATTTTTTTGAGTTATCAATAAAACCAAACCCTAGGAAGGGAGTAAGTTTGTACTATGCATATATGCAGGAACTTCACCTGCTCACATACCTATTCATAACAGCAATCAATAGAAGGAAGAGAGAGAGACAATTGTTTTCCTTAGCTGTTAGGCAATAGGACCCAGGTCCTCAAAGATACTTTGGCACCTAACTCTCATTGATTTCACTGGAAGTTTGGAGTTTAAATACCTGTGAAGATCTGGGCTTACACAGATAGAACTGTTGGCTAGGATTCCATTGCCTGTAGCTTATCTTATTTAGCAGAGTTGTAACTAGGCATTTTAGCACCCTGGGTGAGCAAGGATATTTGTGACCTCTACCTTTTTTTTTTTTTTTAGATTATATGAGTTAGGATACTACAGAGTAATGATAATGCATTTATTTTTGTGTACACTATGTAGACAATAAAAGATACTGTATGATTCTATTAGGTGCCACATTAATTTTCACACAATCCTTTAACATCCATATAGTATCTTCCTATATAAACTTTAAGAAAACTCCTTGATAGGTCTGGAAAAAAACAGGGACTGAAAATAATCATAACATAAATATGGATACTGCAATGACTTAACGGCATGAAACAAATTCAGAAAGACATAAATTGCATTTCTGATTATTAAAAAAGTTAGACTGTGGCTAGAATAAACAGCCACCTCTCTCAATGACACATTGAAGAATAAAAGGGACTCAAGAGTAAAAAAAAGAATGAATTTACCGTGACGGTGGATTATCTAGAAATTGAATTACCAACATAGCATCTGACTCTGTATAAGCAGAAGCCACTCTGGCTCTCTTTTATTTGAGGGAGACACCATTTTTGGGAGGGGAGGAAAAGGTTGTAAGATATCTGTTTTTTTTACTTTTTGCACTGTGATTTTATTTTTCTAAGAAGAGTATTGATTATTGTTTGCTTCCTGCTACAATATTATGGTTGACTTATACCTGATCATTTCTCCTGCTTAATCCTGCCAAGCAAATTGTGATTATGTTCCTTTTAATTATAGCAGTATGGCTTGTTTGTGTATGGCCAGTGTGGAAAGTATCATTCAGTTGGGGAAGCTATATTGTGACAGCTGATAAGAGGCACGTCGCATCCTGCATCCTGGCTGGGGGTTTGACTAGATGACCCTTGCAGTCCCTTTTAACCCTACAGTTCTATGACATTTGACGTCTGGCCAGGTGAGGCCTCTCACACCTATGTGTGGAGACAGAAGAAAGTATATGGCAGTGGTGATTGCGAAATCATATTATGCTGTGCTTCACTGTGAGGCAGTGCCAATACTATGGTTATAGTGGCTAGATGGACATATCACCAAGATGATGGTCCTGGTCTCATAGAGAAGGGTGTCAGGAACAGACTGGCTGGGTCACAGCCCAGAATACTACAAGCACAGGTCACAGTGGACATGCTTCTTTGCCGGTGCATATCTCACCAGCAGCCCCAAACTATATCTGCAGATTTACCTAATTGTCTCTTCACCTGTACAGTGAACGGGCTTTATTTTTACCTGTCTGGGCACAACTTAAAATTGTCCCTAGCCCCAAATTAGAGGCCTTTTAAAAGAAAAGCCAAGGTGTATTCAGCATCCTGGGCTAGTCTTCCCTGAAGGTGTCAATTTCCTGATGTGTGATTGCAGCTGTCGTTTTCCCTAACTGTAAATCACAACCAGCTCTGGGCTTCTTCATTTTTCTTGTCTGATTGCTTCCTCCTAAACGTGGAAGCTCTTGTGCCCCCGACCCTATTTTTGCAAACAAGGCAGGTGGCTCATCCCATTGGGGTAACTTTTACTCCCTTGGCCCTTCCCTGTGCCTATGCCCCTCATTCCCATGCTGCATGGGATCTTTATCATAGATGAAACTGGAGAGGGCCTCCTGCATTAACTCATTTCGTACTTACATTATATTATGTGTGTGGCTTCGCTTGAACATTCTTGCCTTGTTCTGTTTCTAACACAGCCCTGTTGCCACTGCAGTTTTATGACAGATCATTTGTTCCTCTCTACATTTGTCACAGTGCAGCTTGGATTTATGCAGACATGCCCTGTGACATAAAAGCATTTCAGCAAGAGAATGCAGTGAACTCTCTGACAGGCAGCTCAAGTAAATAAGCCCCTCAAAGTTTGAGAGCTGTCTGCCATTTGCCTCACAGACCTAATCCTTACTGCCTGGGGTATGCTGAAATTGGTTGCCACCAAGCAAGGAGGCACTTGATAGCCCTGGGGCTGTCAGAAACAAAATGTCACAGTAAGGATGCAGCCAGCGTATACTTTGCTTTTGCTGTAGACCCAAGCAGGTATGAGGATGAAGCACAGGTAGGACAAAGTCAAGCCAAGGCCATGGCAGTACCAGCAGTGATGACAAAAGAGGAGATCGTACATGGAACAATGCAGAAACTGGCACTTTAAAGTGGCTTCTGATCCCTTCGTAAAAGTGACAGTCTATACTATCGGGGCAAGTCGACCTAAGTTACGCTACCTCAGTTATGTGAATAATGTAACTGAAGTCGACATAACTTAGATTGACTTACCATAGTGTCTACCCTCTGCTGGGTCAAAGGGAGATCCTCTCACACTGACTTCCCTTACTCTTCTTGGGGAGGTGGAGTACTGGAGTCGACCAGAGAGCGCTCTGCCATCAATTTAGCGGGTATTCACCAGACCCATTAAATCAACACTGTTGCATTGATCACAGCACTGTCAATCTACCAGTAAGTGTAGACATGGCCTAAGAGAGAGAAAAGGGGTGGAGGGTTGCTCAGGGGATTGGCATTGGTTACAGACCTTCTTTGCTTCAACTCTGGTCCAGGCTGGTAGCGGTTGAGAGAGAATCATGTTGATGGTTATTTGGTGGCCTCTGGGACATAAACTGGTGATATCTGTCCAGTTGCTAGACAAATGTCCACATCCCATTTGGTACATTTGGCGGCAGTCTCAGCAGAGAGGCCAAGTATGGCTGTGGAAAGTGAATTACCTTCAGTCCCAAAAGCGATCCCCCCCAAAATAGGGCTAAGGCACACTGGTAGGAAACCATTTCACTGTCTGTGCTCTGCAAATACAGAACTTAAATCTCCAGGGCTGTTAGTTCAGCAGCATTAAATTCACTTTTAAAAAACATAATTAATAAAATACATAGGCAGGACACTGTACTTTACTGACACACCAGCAAGTACTTTGTGATTTTTAATTCTAACACTGTTCGAAAGAGAGCAGAAAGAGGATGTTTTCTTCTTTTTCACTCTGCCAACTGATGCACATCATGCCATCCTCCTTGACTTTCCCTACCTCTAATTCCAGCCTCTTTGTTTAACATCTACTTTCTCTTATTGGCATTGTCCAGGCCTTGCCATTACTCTCTCTTATTTGGGGGCGGGAGGGGGTTCTTTAAGACATCTGCTGAAGAAAGTGTTTTCTTAATTAACAACCTCTTTGCGGTTCTATAAATGTAATTGCTGCATTTCTTGAACAACCTGTACTGTTCTACTAACTACATTAAGGCCATCATGTTCATGTCTATCAGTAAGTAGGCTTCTACTTAGTGTAATAGTTTTGGGCTTTCTTGGTTCTTATGTTCCTGAAAGGTTCTCCTGACAGAATATTTCATTGTAAATTTCAGCTCCTTAATCAATATTGTTCACTTACCCAAAGACATTTCTTAGACTCCACTCTTTCCACATATACATACCCACTGCTTCTCAACTGACTATAGTGTCTGATGCATGCAATGTTAATTAGTCCTACCATGTTTCTGATGTCTCTTCTCTGCTATTTCTATGTGTCAGGATTCTTCTATTTTCTGCAGAAAAAGTGATACCTCTGAACACCTCCAGAATGGCAAAAATGAATCACTTGAAAAGTGTGCCAAGGGACAGGTACTATGCACAGTACGTTCAATATCCTGAACAAGTGGAATAGGTCAGACAAATCACAGAGTGCATTGTATGAGAGATTCAAAACAAATAAAAGGAATGGCTACCTGGGAAATTATAGACAAGTCAGCCTAACTTCGAAACCTGGAAAGATACTAGAATAAACTATTAAGCAATCAATCTGTAAGCACCCAGAGGATACCAAGGTTATAAGGAATAGCCACCATGAATTAGTCAAGAGCAAATTATGCCAAATCAACTGAATTTCCTTCTTCAGCAGGGTTACTAGCTTAGTGGATAGGTTGGAAGCAGTAGATATGATATATCTCAATTTTAGTAAGACTTTCGACATTTGACATTTTCAAACTAGAGAAATGCTGTCTAGATGAAATTACTACAAGGTGGGTGCACAACTGGTTGAGAGACCATACTCAAGAAATAGTTTTCAACGTTCACTGTTAAACTGGGAGGAAGTATCTAGTAGGGTACCACAGGGGTCATTCCTGGGTCTGGTACTATTCAATATTTTCATGAATTATTTGAATAATGGAGTGGACAGTATGCTTATAAAATTTGCAGATGACAGCAAACTTTGAGGGGTTGCTAGTACTTTGGAGGACAGGATTAGAATTCAAAATAATCTTGACAAATGAAGAATTGGTCTGAAATAAGGTGAAACTGAATAAAGAAAAGTGCAAAGTATACTCTTAGGAAGGAAAAATAAAATGCATAACTATACAATCGGCAATAACTGGATCACAAATTGAATATGAGTCAACAGTGTGATGCAGATGCAAAAAAAGGCTAATATCATTCTGGGGTGTTTTAACAGGAGTGTTGTATATAAGATACAAGAGGTAACTGTTCTACTCTACTTGGCACCGGTGATGCCTCAGCTGTACTCTGTCCCATTCTGGATGCCACACTTTAGCAAAGCTGTGGATAAATTGGAGAGAGCCAGAGAAGAGCAATAAAAATCATAAAAGGTTTAGAAAATTTGACTATGATGAAAAGTTTAAAAAACTGGGTGTGTTTAGTCTTGAGAAAAGAAGACTAAGGGGAGGCTTTATAACAGTTTTCAAATATGTTAAGGGCTATTACAAAGAGAATGGCGATCAATTGTTCTCTGTGTCCACTAAAGGCAGGACAAGAAATAATGGGCTTAATCTTCAGCAAGGGAAATTTAGATTAGACATTAGGAAACACTTTCTAACTATAAGCGTAGTTAAGCTCTGGAATAGGCATCCAGTTGAGGTTATGGAATCCCTGTCATTGGACTTTTTAAGAACAGTCTGGACAAACAGCTGGATGGTCTAGGTTCATTTGGTCCCGCCTCAGAGTAGGGGGCTGGACTTGATGACTTCTTAAGATCTCTTCCAGACCTACATTTCTCTGATTCTAAGGTAATGGCACATGATGACACATAGGGGATCTGTGGGAAGGGAACAACCTCAGCACTCCTCCTGTTCAGGCCAACATAAACGAGGAGACATCACAGAAACTGCGAGGAATCCTCCTCCACTAGAATTCCTTGAAGCTAAAGCTATATATCTGACACTTAAG
This sequence comes from Gopherus flavomarginatus, assembly GCF_025201925.1. NCBI lineage: Eukaryota > Metazoa > Chordata > Testudines > Testudinidae > Gopherus > Gopherus flavomarginatus. The sequence goes on along the minus strand of NC_066621.1, from coordinate 128,036,458 downwards.
CTACAGAAGAATATCCATTATAAGCCAAAGATGATAGTCTCGATATGTTCTTTTGGGCCTCTATTGTCTAGTATGGGATGTCAACAAAAGGCATTTTCTCATTATGGGCTGCACAAAGGCGCTGGGATTGACTATGAGAATAATAAGCACTTCTATAGGGGAAGAGGACCTCAAAGCACATTACACTCGTTAAATGAGCTTACTATCCCATGGGACAGGAAAATACTACAGAGATGGATGAATTGAAACTGAAATGGATTAAGTAACTTGGCTAAACTTAGAGTCAGTAACAGAACTGGGAACAGATGCCAGGAATCAGACTCCTAGTATATTGCTCTAACCAGTATCCTGCTCTGCTGTGTAGAGGTGCATCTTTCTTGACAGAACAAGAAGCAATGGTCTCAAGTTGCAGTGGGGAAGGTCTAGGTTGGATATTAGGAAACACTATTTCTGTCATAAACAGATAGTTAAGGGTTAATGTCTCTTTTACCTGTAAAGGGTTAAGAAGCTCAGTAAACCTGGCTGACACCTGACCAGAGGACCAATAGGGGGACAAGATACTTTCAAATCTTGGTGGAGGGAAGTCTTTTGTTTGTGCTCTTGGTGGTGGTGTTGTTCGCTCTCGGGACTGAGAGGGATGGGACATCAATCCAGGCTCTCCAAATCTTTCTGAATCAGTCTCTCATGTTTCAAACTTTTAAGTAATTAGACAGGCAAGGCGTGTTAGTCTTATGTTTGTTTTCTCAACTTGTAAATGTTTCTTTTTGCTGGAAGGATTTTACCTCTGTTTGCTGTAACTTTGAACCTAAGGCTAGAAGGCATTTCCTCTGGGCTATATGAAACTGAGTACCCTGTAAAGCATTTTCCATCCTGATTTTACAGAGATGATTTTTATCTTTCTCTAATTAAAAGCTTTCTTTTTAAGAACCTGATTGATTTTTCCTTGTTTTAAGATCCAAGGGGATTGGGTCTGGACTCACCAGGGACTGGTGGGGGGAAAGGAGGGAGGATGGTTAATTCCTCCTTGTTTTAAGATCCAAGGGGTTTGGATCTGTGTTCACCAGGGAACTGGGGAAGCCTCTCAAGGCAACCCAGGGAGGCGGAAGTTTTGGGGGGACAGAAAGTGCCCCAGACACTGAAATTCTGGGTGGTGGCAGTGTTACCAGATCTAAGCTAGTAATTAAGCTTAGAAGGGTCCATGAAGGTCCCCACATTTGTACCCATAAGTTCAGAGTGGGGAAAGAAACTTTGACAATTTCACTAGTAGGGTGGTGAAGCACTGGAATGGGTTACCTAGGGAGGTGGTGGAATCTCCATCTTTAGAGGTTTTTAAGGCCTGGCTTGACAAAGCCCTGTCTGGGATGATTTAGTTGGTGTTGGTCCTGCTTGGAGCCGGGGACTGGATTAGATGACCTCCTGAGATCTCTTGCAACCCTAACATTCTATGATTCTATGAATGACTGAGAAAGAACACAGAGGACCTAACATTAGAAAAAAATCTAATAACTAAATAAAGCAATGAATGAGAACCACCAGCTTCAGTGATGTAAATCCATTGTCCTGTTGAGTTCTTTGCCTTCATGGTAAATTGGAGTCCAGTGGGTGATTGTCATAAGGCAGCCCCTCCTTGGAGCGCTCTCCTGCAGCAGCCCATGGTACAACAAGTGTACTTGCCTCAGTTTCCCCTTTCTTTTGTCCATGAAAGGAACATTAGGTGGGGTCCACAAAGGTACTTAGACACCTAAATCTCAGACTCCAATGCTTATGTTCTGGGTTTAGGTGCCTAAGGCCCAGTTTTAAGCTTCACTGTAATCCACAAAATTCCCACCCAATCCTGTAGTCAATCTAATCTCTCAGAGAGCCTAAATTTTCAGGGTAAAAATTCCCTAAATGCCTATAACTTCGGTCTTTGAGCTTGCACACTGCTGCTTCCCTCTGGGCGTCTAGACACCTGTCTTCTGATGAAGCCCCTATCTCACAGGCGGGGCCTGATCCAGTAGACATGCTCAGAGACCATATACCAGATTGAAAAACTGGCCACTACGGTAGGAGACGGTGGTGCTACCCATTTTATACCTTTTAGCACAGTGGGTAGAGCACTCACTTGGGATGTGAGAGATCCATGTTCAATTACCCCCTTTTTGCCAGAGAGGGAGAAAGAATTTGAACCTGAGTCTCCCATCTCTCAGGCAAGCCCTTCAACCACTGGGCTAACAGTTATAAGGTGGGCACTATCACCACCATCTCCACCTCCTCCGGCTGTTTTGTGTGAAGCAAGGCAGCACCTAACTCATTCTCCAAGAAACCCCTTATGTTCCTAAGCTGCCTGACTCCAGGTGGCTGGTTCCTGTTCGTGGATCATTAAACAGAGCCAGGCATCTATCTGCACCATGACTTAGTGCCTGTCTCTGAGAGAGAGAGGCAAGGCTTAGCACACACCCTTCTTGTCAGCAGCTCCCATTGGCCTGCATAGGCAGCTCCCTGCCTAGCATGCTGGCTTTTGTGGATCACATTCTAAGGCAACTATCTCTCCCCATTTATTGTGTAGGGAGCCTAGATGCCTAACTCAGCTTTGTGGATCACAGTGATGTTCCTATGATTTTCTAGGCACCTAAAAATTAAGCGCCATGATATGCAGCATTGTGACACTGCGTCCCTTTATGGATCTGGGCCCTAGTCTCTCTCAGTGTCCAATTCAAAAGCCCACCTCAAGGCATAATTTATTCTTGTACATGTCCACAGAATCCTTGTAATAAAACCAATCTCCTGAAATCCCCGAAGTAGATCGAGTTCCCAGCAGTTTTCCATGCCCCCTCCCAAGACAACATTTCCTGTTCACCCTCTCAAGAGTCCATTTCCAGTCTGTTCCCCGACTCCTTCTGACCTTATTCCAGGGCTCCACTCTCCAGACCAACTATTTGAGAGCTCCCAGACTCGCTTCTTTCCTGCAACTCTTCTCCAGGGGCCCCAAGTCAGGTCTCCCATGAGAGAGCTCCCAGCAGTGTTCCACTCACCCAGGCCTCCCTGCCAGTGAGACCTGAACTCTGACCAGGGAACATCCCTCCAACACCAACCCCTTGTTCTGGGAACAGCTCCCCCAAGCCCTCTGCTTAGTTCTGCTGCAAAGGGCAGCTATCTTTCTGGGCACGAATCTGCCCTTGCTTATGAAGGTTTTGCACTGGTGTAACTCCATTCAGTAATTATTGCTGATTTTACCTGGGCATGAGTGAGAGGGGAAATGGGCCCTTTCTCTGGCATTAATCAGCACTTCCTCCTTGTTTCTTGGATAGAACCTGTTGCAGCATTGTTCCATATGACTATTTTCCATCTCTATTTTGCTTGATACAGATTGCTCCCTTAGTGAACAATAATGTTTCCTTGTCAGTGGCACCCTCTGGCTGCCTTCTATAGGTGCTTTGGCTCCTTGCACTCCCTCCTGTGCCACAGGCTGATGTGATTGCTGCTGGCTCTCTCATTTGATTATGCAACACATCCTCCAGAGAAGGAAACTTTACTCACAAGAGCTTTGGATCATGTATGTTGTTGCCAAATCTCTTTTCCACTCCTCTACTTCGGTTTCACATCCTCTACAACACAGTGTACTGCAGCTGCTTGCATACAGGAATAATGCAGAATTTCAATAATTTCTCAGGAAAGGATCCCTGGCTTTTCTGAATAAAATTACATAAGTCTTCCCCCGTCGCCATCATACATTGTGCACACAGACATGGGAGGCTAGCTCTATGTCTGTTATGCCAGCTTGATAAGTTGCTTCCTTCTCTTCATCAAGATCATGACATTGGCTCTCATGGGCACATTTTAAATTAACAGAAATAAAGAAAACATGTCCCTTTGACTCTGTCAGGCAACATTAGCCAGAGAGAGAGACCATATTTGCATAAGATAAGGAGACACTTAAAAACAACATACAGTTAAAAAACAACATACAGTTAAAAAGTAAAGGCTTGATCTAGTGCACATTGAATTCATATGAGTCCCTCGATTGGTTTCAGATGGCCGTGGATGGGGCCCTAACAGTTGCTAAATGCATCACAAGAGCCCAAATCCTATTAGCTGCTGAGAGACCTGAACTTCCATTTACTTCAGTGGTAACTGAGGATTCTCAGTACTTTTCAGAATCTGGCTCTAAATGATTAAACTGAAAAAAAAATAAATTAATTTATTTTTCACTCATTGTGGCCTGTTTAGTTTTACACTTGATTCAGCTTGGGCAGTGGAAGGAGATTGGTCAGTTTCACTTTCTAGTTCTCATTCCTGGGTTATGGACACAGTAGCTGAATGTTTTCATTAAAAAGACTTTCTGCATTGTTTCCTATTAAAACTTTTCTAAGTATTGTGAGACTTTTCCTTCCATCTCTCAAAGCCAAAAATACCTGGCAGTGTATCTTTTCAGACACGATACCTTAAGGCAGTTGACTCCATGCATTATTTCAGCAATGCGTAAGTCATATAGTGAAGTGTTTGGGTTTGCTTCATTTAGAGGCGGAGAATTCATTTACTTGATGTTTCCCTTGTACTATAGCAAAGGAAGTTTGGTAGGACCAGCACAAAAAAGAGTAAGAACAATATACCAAATTGTAAGTTCACGGGAGAAATAAATCCATATTTTATTAGGGCTGTTTTCCTGCTAACTCAATAGCTTCCTACATAGGTACATAATACTGCATGAAGAGGAGCTATTAATAGGAATAGGTCAAAAAGAAGTCTATTCCTGAAAAACAACTTGCAAGCAGAAACAGTTGGTCCACGTTTCTATTGAACAGATCAAATTTTCTGGGAATTTGGAAAGCAGTCGAACTAATTAGGAAAAGGAGTGAAGAAGGTAGCCACAACAGAGACAAGCATTGCTAAGGAAGATGAATGGATAGCAAGAAAAGGTTCACTTCAAGTTGCCAGGTTTCTCCCATATAAGGAATGGTAACATGGAAGGATTGAGAAAACTGAAAAACAAACGCCATAACAACTTTTACAAACAGGTATCACAGTATTGTATTCTGCTATAAGGACTCAATTCTGCAAAGCACTTAAGCATATGTTTAACTTTAAGTTCTATTCTTAAATCCCATTGATTCAAGTTCAAAGAACATGAAACACTCAAATCTACATGCTATAAAATAACAAGGAACAAAAATAAATACGATGTCCATCTTACCCAAAGTTTATCTTAAGAGTTAATTAAGAGACTCAACTAACTTTAGAAAAGGCTTAGCACAACCTCTTGAAGGTCTCAAGCATTCATCACTTAGCAGGACAGCTCAAAGCTACTGTATATGGGGAAAGTATTAAAGAAGAGTTCCATAAAGAATTCCTCTGTGTAATTAATTACTCCTCAATAAATGGATCACACTGAAAACAAAGTGAAACCAATTTCATCTGGAGACCCTGTTAGAAAAATTTTGTGTTCCCATTTTTCACAAGTTAAATGAACACAAGACAGTGTTCATTTGTTACATTTCTTATCTCAGTAAAGCAAGCTCAATTTCTCTACAGCTTTTGGCTGTTTGAGGCAATCCCAATCAAGCCGCCTTTCTGGTACCCCTAGACACCTTAGGGACTTCTTTTCAGCACTTGAAAACATGAGAATGGTCATACTGGGTCAGACCAATGGTCCATCACGTCCAGTAACCTGTATCTGAAAGTAGTCAGTGCCAGATGCTTCTGCCAGTTGGTGCTCTAGGGACATCTAGAGCATGGGGTTAGGTCCCAGACCAACTTGCCTAATAGTCCTTAATGGACCTATCCTCCATGAACTTTTCTAATTCTGTTTTGAGCCCAGTTATACTTTTGACCTTCACAACATCTTGTGGCAATGAGTTCCACAGGCTGACTGTACAGTGTGTGAAGAAGTACTTCCTTTTGTTTGTTTTAAACCTGCTGTCTATTAATTTCATCTGGTGACCCTTAGATCTTGTGTTATGTGAAGAAGTAAATAACACCTCCCTATTCACTTTTCCATATCATTCATGTTTTTATAGACCTCTATCATATCCCTCCTCAGTCATCTCTCTTCTAAACTGAACAGTCCCATTCTTTTTAATCTCTCCTCATATGGAAGCTGTTCCATATCCCTAATCATTTTTCTTTCTCTCCTCTGCACCTTTTTCAATTCTAATATATCTTTTTTGAGATGGGGTGACCAGAACTGCAGTATTCAAGGTGTGGCAGTACCATAAATTTATATAGCAGCATTATGATATCTTGTTTTATTATCTATCCCTTTCTTAATGATTCCCAACATTCTGTTCATTTTTTTTTACTGCTTCTGCACATTGAGCAGATGTTTTCAGAGAACTATCCAAGATGACTCTAAGATCTCTTTCTTGAGCGGTAACAGCTAATATAGACTCCATCACTTTGTGTGTATAGTTGGGATGATGTTTTCCAGTGTGCATTACTTTGCACTTATCAATATGATTTCATCTGCCATTTTGTTGCCCACTCTCCTACTTTCGTGAGATCCCTTTGAAACTCTTTGCAGACAGCTTTGGACTTAACTATCTTGAGTCATTTTATACTGTCTGCAAATTTTGCCACCTCACTGTTCACCCCCTTTTCCAGATCATTTATAAATATGTTGAACAGCACAAACCTCAACACAGATCTTTGAGGGAACCTTGCTATTTACCTCTCTCCATTGTGAAAGCTGACCATTTATTCCTACTATTTGTTTCCTATCTTTTAATCAGTTACTGATCCATATGTGGATCTTCCCTCTTATCCCATGACTGCTCACTTTGCTTAACAGCCTTTGGTGAGGGTGCTTGTCAAAGGCTTTCTGAAAGTCCAAATACATTATATCCAGTAGATCACCCTTGTCCACATGCTTGTTGACTCCTCAAAGAATTCTTGGAGATTGGTGAGGTATGATTTCCCTTTACAAAAGCCATATTGACTCTTTCTCAATATATTGTGTTTATCTATGTCTGATAATTCCATTCTTTACTAGTTTCAGTCAGTTTGCCTGGTACTGAAGTTAGGTTTACTTGTCTGTAATTGCCAGGATTGCCTCTGGAGCCTTTTTCAAAAATAAGCATTACATTAGCTACCCTTCCGTAACCTAGTACAGAGGCTGATTTAAGTGATACGTTACATACTACAGTTAGTGGTTCTGCAATTTCATATTTGAGTTTCTTCAGAATGCTTGGGTGAATACCATCTGATCCTGGTGACTTATTCATGTTTAATTTGTCAATTTGTTCCAAAAACCTCCTCTATTGCTGCCTTAATCTGGGACAGCTCCTCAGATTTGTCACCTAAAAGGAATGATTTGGGTGTGGGAATCTCCCCCCATATCCTCTGCAGTGAAGCCTGGTGCAAGACATTAATTTAGCTTTCTCCACAATGGCCTTGTCTTTCTTGAGTGCTCCTTTAGCACTTCGATTGTCCAGTGGCCCCACTCACTGATTGGCAGGCTTCCAGCTTCTAATGTAGTTTAAAAAAAAATGTTGTTAATTTGTGTGTTCTTAGGTAGTAGTTCTTCAAATTCTTTCCTGACCTGCCTTATCATACTTCTACAATTGATTTGCCAGAGTTTATTCTCTTTTATACTTTTCTCACTAGAATCTCACTTCTAATTTTTAAAGGATGCCTTTTTGCTTCTAACCGCCTCTTTTACTCTGTTTTTAGCCATGGTGACATATTTTGGTCTGCTTACTGTTTTGTTTTGTTTTTCATTTGGTGGTATACATTTACATTGACCCTCTATTATGGTGTTTTTAAATAGTCTCCATGGCATATGCAGGCATTTCACTCTTGTAATTGTTCCTTTTAACTTCTGTTTAACTAGCTTCCCCATTTTATGTTGTCCTCTTTTTTAAGTTAAATGCTACTGTGGTGAGTTTCTTCGGCATTTTCCCCCCTACAAGGATGTTAAATTTAATTACATTATGGTTGCTGATAATGACTGGCTCAGCTATATTCACCTCTTGGACCAGATACAGGGTATCACTTCGGACTAAATCAAGACTTGCCTTTCCCCTTGTGGATTCCAGGACAAGCTGCCCCAACATGCAATCATTAATGGTGACAAGAAATTTTACCTCTGCATACTGTCCTGAGGTGACATTTACCCAGTCAATATGGAGATAGTTGAAATCCCCCATTATTATTGTGTTTTCTGCTTTTGCAGCCTCTCTCATTTCCCTGCACATTTCACTGTCACCACCCTGGTCAGAAGGTCGATAGTATATTCTTACTGCTATACTCTTATTATTCAAGTATTATTCTATCCCTAGAACTTCTATGGTATAGTTTGATTCATTTAAGATTTTTACTGTATTTGACTTCATGCTTTCTGTCACACAGAAAGCCACTCCCCTACAGCACAACCTACTCTGTCATTCCTATATATATTGTATCCTGGTGTTAGAGTGACTAGAGAGCAAGCGTGAAAAATCAGGACTGGGGGGAGGGAGTGGGGTAATATATAAGAAAAAGACCCAAATATTGGGATTGTCCCTATAAAATTGGGACATCTGGTCATCCTACCTGGTGTTACCGTGTAGCATTGATTATCCTCATTCTACCAAGTTTCCGCAATGCCTGTTATATAAATATCCTCATTTAATGCCAGACACTATATTTCACCCATGTTCATATTTAAACTTCTAGCATTTGTATATAAGCACTTGCACATTTTGTCAATATTCAGCTGCTTGCCTTCATGTGTTAGAGGGACAGTAAGTTTACATATAAGTCCAACACCATCAGCCCCCCTGTGATTTCTGTTCAGTAGTCATATCCCCTTACAGGCTTTTCTTCTGCTTCTCCAACCCTGAAAAGTCTAGGGACAAAACAAGATGTACAGAACACACTGACTTGTTGATCGTCTTACAGAAAGCAAAGGATTTGCATGATTTAAGAGTCAACATTTGTAAAGCCAATTACACATACTATATTCTACAGTTAATGGGATACTGTAAAGTGTGTTATATGGGATATGTTATACAGGAGGTAAGACTAGATGATCACAATGGTCCCTTCTGGCCTTAAAAAAAATCAAACAAAACCTCAATTTAGGTTTTGTTATAACAAGATTTACAAAACCTAAAAATCAAGAAACATCAGTGAAGACAAAGCTTTTGGCTTTGATGTAAACGTTCCTCTACAGATTTGTCATTACAGAATTGCGTGACCTCAAATGAAACTAAGTTGACTATTTTCACTGCCCCAGTTGAGTAAAATGCCAAAAACCAAGAAGTCAGCATGAATGATGAAAAGTCAATGACATTGTAAAGCCTGCTTCCCATTCAAAGATGTGAGGTGCCTGATGTCAATACACATAGGGATATTTGCTTTTTGTTTTACAAATGTGATTTTTCACTTGACAGTGTCCCTGAATGAATGAGGAGAAAGGTGTGATCATTTGTTCTGTACTACAGTGAAATGTGTTTTAAGCCACCACACCAGGCAATTGAGGTGTTTAAGGGGATTTAAAAAAGGAAGAGAGGACTTGTACTCAATATGTTTGGGGACATTTTCTCATCTCTCTTCAACAAGGAAATTGCATAATTAGGGTTTCATTCTGTATGACTGGGGCCCCCTTTCCTCTGGTTTGCGGTGTAATCTTGTGGAAGTGGGATAAAGCAGACTTTTCAGGGGAATAAGGTAGAGGTAGATGAGATCGTCCTTTTTGCTGCTCCTGGGGACTGAATCACCCCCGATGCCTACATTAGTTATCCCCCTCCCCTTCCATTGTCATGGGTCACACTAGTAGGGATTCATTGTGATCGCCAGGGACATTCTTGCCCCTTAGACTTACCTATTGTTGAAACCACAGTCCCCACAAAATAAAAGGCCCCGGTAAAATCCCATCGGGGTCTGATGTCATCGACCCGGATCCCGGCCACACTGGCCTCTTGGTACTCCCGGAGGAAGTCTTGCAGCTCTGCCCGGCTCAGGTTGTGCCTCTGGCTGAAGTTCACGAACCTCTCCTCCCACTTCTCCTTGGCTTCCCTCTCGGTAGGCAGCTCGATGGCCGAGAACACGGCGGCCCCGCACAGCATGTACAGGATGATGAGCGCGGCCAGCAGCAGGAAGCGGGCGTTATCCTCGTTCAGGTGACCAAGGCTGGAGCAGCAGCAGCCGCGCCACGCCATACTCCGCCCCGGGGGACCAGGCCGAGGGGGCTGCTGGAGCCCGGCACGACGTTTGCACCCGACCGCAGCTCCCCCAAACTCCGACAAGCGTAGCTGCGTCCTGGGTTATACTCCCGGGGCCAGGGCTGCCAGGGGCCGTGAGCAGCGCGATCCATGGCCACCCCGCATCTCTGCCGGCGGATCCGGGCGGCCTCTCCAGGGCACTTGGATGACAGAGGCGTGCAGCGCTTCGTGAATCTTTATCGCCACTTTCCCGCCCTTCCGTCGGCTCTGGGAGCTGGGGCTCATTCTCGGGCGCTCCGGGCCATTTCTCAAGACGCCCACTTTTGGGTCTGCTGGCTCAGAAAGTGACTTTCCGCCCTCGGGCAAACAACCTGTGCTCCGGCGCGCCCGACACAGCCTGCTCTGCTCTTCTCGTCAAGTTTCGGATCCTTTCCTTCCTCCGCCCCACACGCCTCCACTTAGTTAAGGGACCCCAACAACGCAACTTCAGCTTGCCAGGAGGGATGAGAGGGACCGAACTCCATGCGAAGCGGCTGTCTCCGGAGCGCTCAGGTGCACACGTGCGAACTCATCTCTCCATGCCCCCAAAGCGAGACCTCCTTCCTTTCCTTCACACAGGTCAGAGCCATCCTGGCCCTGACCTTTCCCGGCATGTCTGCGCCTTCAGAGCGGCCGCGGGAACTTCCCGAGCGTGCGGCCGCGCAGGAGTCCCCCCTCGACGTTAAAATGCAGTGGAGAGATCAGAGCAGCCCCCTCCATGGTCACCAGACCGTCCCCAGAGCCTCAATCCTTGCACAGTGCACATCACGGTCAGTGTGAACAGTGGGGAAAGAGCCCAGCAGAGCCTGTGGCTCTCAGGACAGGACTTGCGCCGAAGAAAGTGGAGTGGAACCTAGAATTATCAGTTCGGTTCAGATCGAATACTGAAGCTGGAGACCTGGGGTATCTCCCTGCCCAGGGAAAGTCCCCATCGGCTTTCGCTCCCTATCGACGCCGGGTTTGTAAACTTCCTCAGCTCAAATCAAACCCGACGCCCCGCGGGAGCGTGAAGCCCAGACAGAGCCTGGCACCTGCTGGCTAACACGGCTCGGTAGTAACCGATCTATAACGCGGAGCGACGCCTCGCACGGACCACGCGGAGTCAAGGTAGAGCTCGCCAGCCCGAGGGGTTAACATCCCGGGTCCGAGCTGATCCCTGGGCCGTGCCCCTCGGGCGCTCCACCTGCTGGGGGGGGTAATCCTCCCCCCGCGTTAGAGGGTCAGCCCTGCAATGGGGGGGGGTGCCAGGCCGGGGCGGTGCTGACAGTCCTCTCCGGAGGGTAGCTCGTGTCACAGCGGGACCAGCCTGCTCCTGTGTCAGCCGCAGAAGCAGATGCGGCTCAGCCCGTCCCTCGGTCTCCCTTGCCGGCCGGCGGCCGCTCTTTTCTCCTCGGGGAGTCACGGCCCCGCCCCCCTGCCCGGGAGTCAGGGCAGGCAGCCCCCGTTTGCGCGCGGCGCCCGCCCGGGCAGCAGCCGGGTCAGCGTCTGGGGGAGCCTGGCTGCGCGCTGCTTCGCTCGGTCTCCGCCTTGGTGCCCTCCCGCTCTTCGCCAAGTGCAGCCGGCTACAGCGGCGCCTCCACCAGCCGCCGCCTTCCTCCACCAGCGCGCCTGGCAGCCCCCACCCCAGGCGGCACACAGCGCTGCAACAGGCGGAGAGCAGCAACTGCCGATCCCGCGCTCCCCCGCCTCTGTGGGTCTGGCAGCGCCAGGGGGCTGGTGCGGGAAGACCCCTCGGAAGGAGACAGGAGCAGCCCCCCGAGGCCGAAGACAGGGGATGGATGAGCTGTCCCAGGCACTGCCAGGGCGCCTGTCTCCACCGTGTCTGGGCGCCACTTGCGAGCGTCGGCGGGCAGCAGCTCCGCTCCTATCAGGGAGGCTGCGCGCGCTTTTCTGTGCGCACTGTGCTGAGCGCGGCGTTTGACCGGCGCAGTGGCTCAGGCAGCTTTTGCGCGGCTCAGTGGGCGGTCTGCGCGGTGCTGGATGCGGCGGGGGAAGGGAGGTGTGAAAACCTCTGTGGTTTGAGCTCGCTCTGCCCGGGGGCGCATCAGGCCTTGGCTTGGGGAGCAGGGAAAGGGGCGAATCCTTCCTAATAACCGGCCTTTTTACACCTGGCGTCCAGAAGTGGCAGGCAAAAGAAGCCTGTGGCTGCAGAGGCCCGTAGGTTAGGTGTTACTGGCTTCTCCTGGAATGCGGGGGGTGGCCAGCCTATAATGGGTAGGTAGAGGGCCGGCTCAGGCTGTGCATGGAACAACTTTTAATTATTCGGGACCATGACCCTGTGCACTTATGGTCAGTGTTACAATTTGATCTGTGGTTCTTCTGTTCCCTCCTATTCTTTGTCATGCTCATCTCTTGCTTCTTGTCTTAAATTATGTCCTGATCCTGGAAACAGGTAACCACAGGTGCCTAAGGTTAGTTGCACCAGTAGTACCACTGAAGTCCATAGATTGCTCACATGAGTAATAATACCTAGCTCTTGAAGTTTGTTCTTCAGGAGCTCTCAAAGTGTGAAGTTATGCAGGTGCATATGTGTTTTCAGTATAAATCTCTTTGATGTCATTCTTTCAGGGCATATTGTGTATTTGTAGAGCACCAAGGGAGCCTGTGCCTGATTAGACTCAGGATATAATACAAATATACAACTAACAGTGACGTTACTCCATTGTGCCAGAAAAGGGCACCTCTTTCAGGTCTAACTACAGTAGAACCTCCGAATTGGGGAAACTTCTGGTATTGAGATTGTTTGTAACTCTAAAATGTTCTGAACTCTGAACAAAACATTATGGTCATTCTTTCAAAGGTTTACAACTGAGCATTGACTTAATGCAGCTTTGAAACTACTTTGCAGAAGAAAAATGCTGCTTTCCCTTTTTTTTAGTAGTTTACATTTGACATAGTTCTGTACTGTACTTGCTTTCTTTTTCCTTTTTCTTTTCTCTCTCTTTTTTTTTTTTTTGTCTCTGCTGCTGCCTAATTGTGTACTTCTTGTTCCAAATGAGGTATGTGGTTGACTGGTCAGTTCATAGGTGTTCGTAACTCTGTGGTTCTACTGTACAACTTGTTGCTCTTTTCTCAACAACTTATTAAATCCTCCACTATCCAGCAACGAAAAATTGAGGGTCTGTGTGTGAGATGCAGTTCTGCAACTTCAACATGGTTTAAAGATGTATCATGTTGAAAAGCTCTCTATCAGAATAACTTTTGGAAAGATAATTGTGAAGGAAAAGATAAAAACAAAGCTAAACCAAGCAATATCCAGCAATTATTATAGTGATGAATTATAATTTAAAATGGTGAAAGCATTAGAATTTGGATGCATAATAGACATTATTAACTCGGAGAAAGACAGATGGCTTTTCCTTTTCAGTGAAGGAGGAATAACAGGTATTTTATTAAAATAGCAGCTCAGTGACATATTACTACAATGCTTACATACTGTATTTTATTATGTATTATTCATATTGCACTAAAAGTGTTCTAAGAACATAAGAATGGCCATACTGGGTCAGATCAAAGGTCCATCTAGCCCAGTATCTTGTCTTCCGACAGTGGCCAGTGCCAGATGCCTCAGAGGAAATGAACAGGTAATCAAGTGATCCATTCCTTGTCTCCCATTCCCAGCCTCTAGCAAACACATGCCAGGGACACCATCCCTGCCCATCCTGGCTAATAGCCATGGATGGACCTATCCTCCATGAATTTATCTAGTTCTTTTTTGAACCCTGTTATAGTCTAGGCCTTCACAACATCCTCTGGCAAGGAGTTCCACAGATTGACTGTGCATTGTGTGAAAAAATACTTCTTTTTGTTTGTTTTAAACCTGCTGCCTATTAATTTCATTTGGTGATCCTTAGTTCTTATGTTATGAGAACAGGTAAATAACACTTCCTTATTTACTTTCTCCACACCAGTCATGATTTTATACACTTCAATCATATCCCCCCTTAGTCGTTTCTTTTCCAGGATGAAAAGTCCCAGTCTTATTAATCTCTCCTCATACAGAAGCTATTCTATACCCCTAATAATTTTTGTTGCCCTTTTCTGAACCTTTTCCAATTCCAATATATCTTTTTTGAGATGGGGCAACTACATCTGCATGCAGTATTCAAGATGTGGACGTACCATGCATTTATATAGAGGCAATGTAATATTTTCTGTCTTATTATCTATCCCTTTCTTAATGATTCCCAACATTCTGTTCACTTTTTTTGACTGCCACTACACACTGAGTGGATGTTTTCAGAGAACTATCCAAAATGACTCCAAGCTCAGTGGTACCTGATGACAGAACAAGGAGTAATGGTCTCAAGTTGCAGTGGGGGAGGATAGGCTGGATATTAGGAAAAACTTTTTCACTCAGAGAGCGGTGAAGCACTGGAATGGGTTACTGAGGGAGCAAGGGAGGTGGTGGAATCTCCTTCCTTAGAGATTTTTAAGGTCAGGCTTGACAAAACCCTGGCTGGGATGATTTAGTTGCGAATTGGTCCTGCTTTGAGCAGGGGGTTGGACTAGATGGCCTCCTGAGGTCCCCCTTCGAACCCTGATATTCTATGATTCTATAATTCTATGATCTCGTGCTTGAGTGATAACAGCTAATTTAGACTCCATCGTTTTATATGTATAGTTGGTATTATGTGTTCCAGTGTGCATTACTTTGCATTTATCAACATTGAATTTCATCTGCCATTTTGTTGCCCAGACACCCAGTATTGAGAGATCCTTTTGTAGCTCTTAGTTAAGTCCCAGGCAGACTGCGATCTTGAGTAGTTTGGTATCATCTTCAAATTTTGCCACCTGTTTACCCCTTTTTCCAGATCATTTATGAATATGTTGAATAGGACTGGGCCAGTACAGACCCCTGGGGGACAACACTATTTCTGTCTCTCCATTCTGAAAACTGACCATTTATTCCTACCCTTTGTTTCCTATCTTTTAATGTTACCAATCCATGAGAGGATCTTCCTTCTTATCCCATGACTACTTACTTTGCTTAAGAACCTTTGGTGGGATACCTTGTCAAAGGCTTTCTGACAATCTGAATATACTATATCCATTGGATCCCCTTGTCCACATGCTTGTTGACCTCTTCAAAGAATTCTAGTAGATTGGTGAGGCATGATTTCACTTTAGAAAAACCATGTTGACTCATCCCCAACAAATTATGTTCATCTGTGTCTGACAATTTTGTTCTTTACTATAGTTTCAGTTTGCCCGGTACTGAAGTCAGGCTTACTGGCCTGGAATTGCTGGGGTCACTGTTGGAGACCTTTTTAAAAACTGGCATCACATTAGCTATCCTTCAGTCATTTCATACAGAAGCTGATTTAGTAGTCCTGCAATTTCACATTTGAGTTCCTTCAGAACTTGTGAGTGAATACCATCTGGTTCTGGTGACTTATTACTGTTTAGTTTATCAGTTTGTTACAAAACCTCCTTTAATGACACCTCAATCTTGGACAGTTCCTCAGATTTGTCACCTAAAAAGAATGGCTCAGGTTTGTGAATCTCCCTCACATCCTCAACCGTGAAGACCTACGCAAAGAATTCATTTAGTTTCTCCGCCTCGATTGTCCAGTGGCCACACTGGTTGTTAGTAGGCTTCCTTCTTCTGATGTTGTTGATATTACTTTTTGAGTCTTTGGCTAGCTGTTCTTCAAATTCTCTTTTGGCCTTCCTAACTGTATTTTTACATTTCATTTGCCAGAGTTTATGCTCCTTTCTATTTTCCTCACTAGGATTTAACTTCCACTTTTTAAAGGATGCCTCTTTACTTCTCACTGTTTCTCTTACTTGGTTGTTTAGCCACGGTGGCTCTTTTTTGGTTCTCTTACTGTGTTTTTTAATTTGCTGTATACATTTAAGTTGAGCCTCTATTACGGTGTCTTTTAAAAGTTTCCATGCAGCTTGCAGGGAATTTAATTTTTTGTACTATACCTTTTAATTTCTGTTTAACTAACCTCCTCATTTTTTTGTAGCTCCGCTTTCTGAAATTAAATGCTACAGTGTTGGGCTGCTGTGGTGTTTTCCCCACCACAGGGATGTTAAATTTAATTATATTATGGCCACTATTACCAAGTGGTCCAGCTATATTCACCTCTTGGACCTGATCCTGTGCTCCACTTAGGACTAAATCAAGAACTGCCTCTCGTGGGTTCCAGGACTAGCTGCTCCAAGAAGCAGTCATTTAAGGTGTCAAGAAACTTTATCTCTGCATCCTGTCCTGAGGTGATATGTACCCAGTCAATATGGGGATAGTTGAAATTCCCCATTATTATTGATTTTTTTTAATAGCCTCTATAATCTCCCTGAGCATTTCACAGTCACTATCACCATCCTGGTCAGGTGGTCGGTAATATATCCCTACTGCTATATTCTTACTGTTCATAGAGATTCTGTTGCACAGTTTGGTTCATTTAAGATTTTTACTTCATTTGATTCTATGCTTTATTTCACATATAGTGCTACTCCCCCACCAGCATGACCTGTTCTGTCCTTCCGATATATTTTGTACCCTGGTATTACTGCGTCCCATTGATTATCTTCAGTCCACCAAGTTTCTGTGATGCCTATTATATCAATATCCTCATTTAATACGAGGCACTCTCAGTCACCCATCTTATTATTTAGACTTCTAGCATTGGTATAGAAGCACTTCAAAAATGTGTCTTTAGCAGTCTCCCATTACACAATGTAATTGAGCCTTCTTTTCATTTGACTGTTTCCAGGAGCGGCGCGAGGGTTTTTGGCACCCTAGGCTCGCCGGTCCCGCAGCGCCGGTGGACCTCCCACAGGTGTCCCTGCGGACGGTTCACTGGTCCCGCAGCTCTGGGGGACCTGCCGCAGGTGTGCCTGCGGATGCTCCACTGGAGCCGCGGGACCAGCTGACCCTCCGCAGGCACGCCTGCGGCAGGTCCACCGGAACAGCCTGCCGTCCTCCCAAATCCTGGTGCCCTAGGTGACCGTCTAGGTCGCCTAAATGGAAGCGCCGGCCCTGACTGTTTCTCATCAGATCCTACCTGTATTATATTATCTTCCATTCTCTCCTCCTTACTAGGATATAGAGAATCTCCATAAGCAGATCCTCCCCTAAGGAACCACATGCACCTCGACATCTGTCAGCTTTCCCCCAGACCTTAGTTTAAAAACTGCTCTATGACCTTTTTAATTTTACGTGCCAGCAGTCTGGTTCCATTTTGGTTTAGGTGGAGCCCATCCTTCCTGTATAGGCTCCTCTTTGCCCAAAAATTTCCCCCGTTTCTAATAAATCTAAATCCCTCCTCCCTACACCATCATCTCATCCATGCATTGAGACTGCAGTTCTGCCTGTCTAACTGGCCCTGCACATGGAACTGGAAGCATTTCAGACAATGCTACCATGGAGGTCCTGGACTTCAATCTCTTACCTAACAGCCTAAATTTGGCCTCCAGGACCTCTCTTCTATCTTCCCTATGTCATTGGTACCTACAAGTACCACGACCCCTAGTTCCTCCGCAGCACTACACATAAGTCTATCGAGAGATCTGCAACCTTCGCACCAAGCAGGCAAGTCATCATGCAGTTCTCCTGGTCATTGCAAACCCACCTATCTATGTTTCTAATGATTGAATCACCTAATACCTGTCTCTTCCTAATAACTGGAAGAGATACCTGGAGAGGTATCCTCAGTGTGAGAGGATACCACAACATCATCTGGAAGGAGGGTCCCAACTATGGGATGTTTTCCTTCCCTGAGACTTTAATTCTCCTCAACAGCACAGAGGCTGTCAGACAAGGGGTGGGACCATTCTACTATGTCCCAGAAAATCTCATCTATGTACCTCTCTGTCTCCCTTAGCTCATCCAGCTAAGCCACCCTGGTCTCCAAAGCCCGTACATGTTCTCTGAGGGCCAGGAGCTCCTTGCACCAAATGCACACATACGCCACCTGCCCATAGGGCAAGTAATCATACATGCTGCATTGGGTACAATAAACTGGGTAGCCCCTACTTTGTTGCTGGACTTCTGCCTGCATTCTCTTTTTTATTCTTGCAGCTAGTTCCTTTCTTATTTTGTTTTTATCGGGGTGGTGGGATGTTTTGGCTTAAGTTTAAGGGACTTATTAAAAGGCAAGGTCCCAAATCTTAGTATGATGTAAATGTCAAAGATATTTTTGCCTAGTAGCAGATATTGATGAACTTATTATAGAACTTGATAAATCTTTGTTTAATCAAAAATATCATGTAATCAGACATCAGATTTTTTAACACATTTTAGCAATATTTTCAATTTTCTACTATTTTTCTCACCAAAGTTTAAAAATAATCTTTCACATACATTGCCCATCATCCACTAAATTTAATACCTAGTACTGTAGGTGGTCTTTTAAAAATATTACAAATGGGTGCAAATTGCAAAATTCTTATCTTGCATCAAAGCTTGGTGGCTACTGGGATCTGGGGTGTTGGGCTGAGTCCCTGAAATGTAGTTTTTTGCACTTATTAACTCTTTTAGTGAAAGGTACTATAAAGTGCTTTGCAGGGAGTTAGTTTTATTTTCTATATTTTACGCATGGGGAAACTGATGTACAGGAAGGTAAGTGACTTGCCCAAGGTCACACAGCAAGCCAGTGGCAGAATCTGACACAGAACCCAGATCTCCTCTGTTCCAGTTTTTTTGTTGTTTTACTTCATGCCATCTCCATATGGCATGAGCTCCTTTAAAAGTATGTTAAATTGTGCTGCAGAGTGTTACTTTCTCTTTATTATCCTTACTATTAGCCACAGACCCTGCTGTGTGGCAGGTAAAATTAGCAGTAGTGATGAAGAGAGAAGTTAGTGTTAATTAACCAAAAAATGGAAAATTAGATGCTGGTTGAGAGCTAGCCAGACAGTGCCAAGTGATTACTTCAGTAAGTCATTCCCAGGCTCAGCACATCTTTACTGGAAATATGGACAATTTCCAATAGGAAAGGACCATACTTCCCCACTAGCCTTCACTACAGATGTGAGTCCAAAGTACAGACTGTGGAACCATGTTCTCCCAGCACATGCAGAACCTCAATGAGAAACACCAGCCTTCACTCAAACCTCCATCCCTCAAGAGCCTTCTCTTGCTTGTTATCATCTTGCTAATGTAACACAAGATGCTCAAATTGTTTGCTATCAGCATATAAAATGAGATTATTACATAGAAGCTCCATGTCCACAACACAGATAATCTAATACTGATATATAATTCTATGGGGAAGGAAGGTAAATTCTCTGTCAGGGAAGGGAAGTTTTAAGATCTTCTTTTCTCTGATGTGCTTTTGTTTTAAATAATACTTTGCTTTAAGAACGCTGTCTGGTGACAGGGTACCACTGATGATTTTTAATTAAGCATCACATTTGGAAGAGTTAAACTGGTGCTCTTTTAACCAAAATGGGAAGTTTGGGTGGGATCCATGAAGGGAATTAAGCATTGCAACACTGAGCATCACAGAGCCTAACTTCTGGACACCTAGACAAATCACAAGAACAGGACTGTGATACTAGGATCCCTGTACAAAAAATGGAGGGAGAAAAGCACCTAAGAATGCGATCCACAGAAGCCAGCACATTAGGTGGGGAAATGTCTAAACTAGCCAGTGGGAGTTGCTGACTACAGGAGTGTGTGCTGCTGGCTTTTCTGCTGTGGATAAATACTTAAATAGTCAGAGGGCCAGGGAGAGAGAATGGGGATGATTCTGCAGTCCAGTGGTTGGAACACCCACCTGAGAGACCCCAGGTCCAGTGCCCCTGTTCCAACCACTTTTAAGTTATAGATCCACAATTGAACAGGTTCAACAGGAGAGACTGAGGGATTCCCTAGATCAGAATATCCCATAGCCCAGTGGCTAGCACACTTTCCTGGTACGTAGAAGACCTCTGTTCAAATCCTTTCTCTCCCTCAGTCACTTTTGCCACATCCCAGATGAGCGCTCTAACGTAGATGGTAACACCACCTTCTCCAGTCAGATTTTTCAGTGGTACCTGATCCAGTAGATGGCCTCTGAGCCAGGGATGCTGGAACAGGGGGGATTAGGGGACCATTGCCTCATCACTATTAAAAGTGGGAGGGCTATGCTTTCCCACTTTTTAACCTATTTTAAGGGCAAGTGATGAGGGGAGGAGGTGGAGAGGAGCAAGCGGGAGGCAGGGTCTCTGGGGAAAAGGCGGAGCAGGGATGGGGCCCTGGTTTGGGCACTTTTGCGCTCCACCCCCCCTCCTTCTAGGGAGCTTCCAGTGCTCCTGCTTGAGCACACCTACTGGATTGGTCCCTGGATATGAATAGGCAGCCGAACACCTGACTTTCCTGGTTTGTGAATCACTCTGGCTATGTCTAGACTGCAATAAAACCTGTGGCAGGCCCTGTTTGCTGACTCAGGCTTGTGGTGCTCAAGCTGCAAGGCTATAAAACTTCAGCACGAAAATCTGGGGCCAGGCTGGAGCCCTGTTTCTGGGACCCAAAGTGAAGACTTATCCTCTGGGGCTTAGCCAGGAAATAGGCCTCCACACACCTAGAGGGAGGCAGCAGTGCACATGCCCAGAGAAAGAAACATAGGATATGTCCACTGGAATTAGACACCTGCAGCTGACCTGGGCTTGCGGGGCTCATGCTAAAGAGCTGTTTAACTGAGGTGTAGACATTCGGGCTTGAGCTCCAGCTTGAGCTCTGGGGCCCTACCACCTTGCAGGGTTCTAGAGCCTGGGATCCAGCCGGAGTCCCAATGTCTACACTGCAATTAAACAGTCCCTTTTAACCCAAGCCCCACAAGCCAACGTCAGCTAGCATGGACCAGCCATGGGTATCTAATTGCAATGTAGCCATATCCATAGGTGCCAAGTGAATTTAGGCTCTTAAAAGGGTTCAGTGGGAGTTTCGTGGATTGCAGGGGAGGCAAAACTGGGACATAGGTGCCTAAACCTCTGAGCTGCAACTGACTCCCAAAGTTTATGCATAATTTGCATGAGAAGCAAACAAGCTAGCATTCCATTCCCTTTGAAGCTAAGTAAGACTGATTCTTGGCAAACTAATTTGAAAAATGAATTTTATCTGAAATATCTGACATTTGGGATATCCAGAATAACTTACAGCTAGATTCTGCAACCCTTATGAGGAGTACTCATTTGTGCAGTTCCATTGACTTCAAAGGGACTATGCATGTGGGTACATACTACTTAGCGTGAGTAAGGGATGCAGCATCTGGCCCATAACTAGTGGACACATCTATTAGTCAGTAAAAACCAGTTGAACACAGAAGTTGTACAGCTTAGATCTGTTTGTTTTATAATTAAAATAGGCATGATTCAGAAGTGAGAAATGTAAACATTTTCTGTATCTTCCATTTCCAATGCTAAGCAAATGGTGACTATACCGATCTGCATGTTTCGTCATTTACTAAAAACAGTGTCAGTGGTATTTATCTCTTCAATAAAATACTTGTAGCCATGGAAAGTTGTCTATCAGGGCAAATATTTACTTAATAATTAGAACACATAGTATATACACATTTTCACTGATGGATCTCAAAATGTTTTACAAATGAAGTTTTACAGTTGGGGAAACTGAGGCACAGATACAGAGAGCTGAAGTTACTTGACCAAAGCCCCTTCTGACTTTGACACCAACACATTCAAAAAGAGTTCCTCCACTTTTGGAAGGCAAATAATCAATCTTCTGATTAACTCTAACCTTTTCTGATGAGTATTCAAAGCAGGGTTTTTTTGTGTCCATGCAATTATATACCATAGAAACTGATACGACATAGTGCAGCAGCTACATCACTGCAATAAATGTGTTGTGTTATCTAGTGGCTGTTGAGTTATTTTTGTTCTCATTTCAAGATAGCAAGAACACGCAATGTACAATGGTTTTGTTTTAATTTCCAGTAGCCAAGTGGCTCCAAATAGACATCATGAATGTGCCTCCTTCCTCCAAGGCTTTTACAGTGTCCATCTTATTTTGCTGATTTCTCCATGGTGTTCACAGCCATCCTTCAAGTTCCTTCTTCTACATATCCTTTTGCTTCTTAAGGAGGAGTAACCCGCATCTATTCACACTAGGTTGGAGCAGACTCTACCCACCCCTGTGGAACTGAATGGTTTGCAAATATGGAGAATGAACATGAATATCACCCATATGAAGTGCACCTGTTAAAAAGCTTAAGAAAAACAATGCATTTGGTGAGAATAAAGTCATGTTTTTTGACGCTTTTAGAATATAAATAAGGTCAGGAGAATTGCTTTTCATTCATTTTATTGCAAGATGGACTGCTTTTCTTGAAAGTATGTAACAGGACAGAAAAAGATGCTGAATGTCTCAGTGTACAAACAGCTTTAGCTGAGACTGTTATAATAGGAACAGTTGTTATACAGCAGAGTCCATGAGAGCAGACCAAGACAAGGGACCTATATAACAGAGGGCAAAAAACACCCATCAACAGATCACGAACAAAAGGCATGAGTATAGTTTTGGGAATAAATTGTGCCCAAGTTTGCTTGGATAACTGGACACCTTCTCCCTAGAGTTATCACACTAGAGAAATAAACTTTTAATTTTTAGTGGTGTTTAGATGGGAAAGTAATACACTATTAAAAGTAGCAAGTAGATCAATTAAGCTGTGTAGCAGAACCAACCAACAGGGTAACATATTGCTGACCTTTCTTAATAATAAATAATTCAGTAGGAAGAAAAGCAGAATTAATGAATGAGCATTCCAATATAAACAAGCATGCATAAATAGTGAAAAGTCAGTAAGGTTTCTACTGAAAATCACAGGAACAAACCCCAAGTTGCTTGCACACAGCAACAGGATTATTTTAAGAGAAAAAACGAGGAGTCCTTGTGGCACCTTAGAGACTAACAAATTTATTTGGGCATAAGCTTTCATGCGCTAAAACCTACTTCATCAGATGCATGGAGGGGAAAATATAGTAGGCAGGTATAAGAGAGATTAATTTGATTGCATGTTACATGGCATCATTTTGGTTCTCTTGAAACAGTCCTGTCACTGTATGCTAACAACTTGGGCTAGTTCCTATGATTGATATTTGAAAAAAAACACAAGTGATAATGTCCATATTGCACTTAGTAGAACAGGTTCTCCAGGTGGCTTACAAACATTCATTAAGCTCCCAACTCTGCCTCTACAGAGTGGGGTCCATATGGATACAAATTTTAGAAGGAGAAACTAAGACATACGAAAGTTAACTTGTCTAAGTCACACAGTAAGTCTGCGGCAGAGTCAAAAATAAACCCCAGAAGTTCTAGCTTTCATTTCTATGTTCTAAGCACCAGAGAATATTTTATTTCAACTGAAGAGGTTAATTTTTTACTTTTCACTCATGCAGGGTACATGACTCTGTGGAAAGCTGCACAAATTCACATGGAAAGCTGTAATTGGGGAATTAATTTACAGAGAAAGAAGAGAGTAATTGTGAGACATTTGAAGTGGCAAAATTGTAGCATACTAAAAGGAAAAACATGGGGCTGGCAGAAGGTGTAAATTGAAGTGTGAGGCAGTTTATTTGAGCTCACAGAACTTTACAACCTCATTAGTGCTTTTCTTGCTACATTCCTGTCTTTAGCCCCTCAGGATGAGAGTTACAGCAGTGTAAGTGGGCCAAATGCAGAGGGCATGAAGATGGTGGGTGAGAGTCTCAAGGCCAGATTCTGATACCCTTACTCACAATGAGTAGTACCCTACTCCACACACAGTTCTGAAATCAGTGGGACTATTCCCCCTGAGCAAGGGTATCAGAATCTGGTCCTAAATTTGTATGACATGGGCAGCTGGCAAAAGGAGTAAGATCTAAATTACTCTCATTTATTCAGCTTGGAATCAGGCTCTTGCCATCTAAACTGAGATCACCTGCATTTTTTCTGCTGGTTTTATTCAGACTTACTCTGTGTACAGTAACTTCTTCTAGTTGTTTTGTTCATATTTGCTCTGTTTATCTGCAGAGGCATCAATATGTAGAAGTTCCATAGAGTGAAAGTTCCAACAACACAAAACACAACGAATTAATGTACTGTATTGTGGGACTGGAAGCACTGGCTCAGAAAGCACAGTGGCCATTTAGCAACCCCAGCAGACAATGAAGTTATTGTAATATGTGGCATTTTTGTATGTAGGATGAAACATTTGTTATATCTTTAGGGTCTTGATTTTTTCTTTTCTGCTGCTGGCTTCTATTCAAAGTGCAAAGGAAAGAGTCCAGTCAATTTCATGGGGCCTTGGATCAGGGCCTTCAAGAGGGCTTATGTCCTGAACTAAGTGACAATACATAATTGTGCTGCACCAGGAGCCACCCAGGAAGAAACCTGAGTCTGGAGAATCACACTCTCAATTTCACCCCTGCGCTGGGGAGAAGACACAATGTCTTGGATCTAAACCCTGCACATCTTATGTAATCTGCAGGAGAGCACTAGTTCTGCAAAGCCTGATTCCCTCCCTGTCCCCTATGCTGTGATCTGTAGTATGAGTGACTCACACAAGAGAATAAGAGAGAACCTTAAATTCCTTTGCATTGTCACATAGGATTAGTGCTGATCTAGCTTTTATGAAATTCAGCTTTCTGTGTTAAGTCATTAGAAACGGCATCTGCTATTTTTCTTAGCAATGCAGTAACAGGCAGCAGTGCAGAATGTAGATGCATTAACAGCAGCTGTCATAGGGTAGGCTGCCTCCCAAGCACTACCTCCTGGCCTGAGATCACTCTATAAGTAGCCTGCCTCAGTTTCCCCCTTCAAACTCCCCAATTAACTCCACAAAGGTTTCCTTCTGTGCAAAAAGCCCTCCCCTTAGGGTTGGGTTTCTTAACATAGAAGTAAATTCAGAACAAAATTCAAAGTCCCGAAAATAAAGTCCACAAAGTCCAACTCAATTTACTAGGCCACTCTCAGCCAGAGCTGGCTGGAGTTTTGCTCCTCTGTTATTCAAATCTGTCCTGAAGCCCTCTTGTCTCTGCAGCATGCAGGAATGTTCTTACTCTCCACAGCTTCCTGGTCCCAGATTTCTCTAAGGGCTTGTCTACATCACAAAGTTGCAGCGCTGGTGAGGGGGTTACAGCGCTGCAACTTAGGAGGTGTACACATCTGCAGGGCATCACCAGCGCTGCAACTCCCTGTTTGCAGCGCTGGCCGTACTCCCGTTTTGTCTCGGGTGTAGAGGATCTAGCGCTGGTGATCCAGCGCTGGTAAACAAGTGTAGACACTTACCAGCGCTTTTCTTGACCTCCGTGGAATAAGCAGGTATCCCAGCATACCTGAGGAAGCCTCTCCTTCAAGCAGGTCTCTTTCCCTGCGGTTTGCAGGGGGGTCCGGGGAACGCGAGAGCAAACCGCGGGAAAGCTGGTCTCCTTCCCCGGTTTGCTCTCGCGTTCCCCGAACCCCCCGTGCAAGCAGGTCTCCTTCCCTGCGGTTTGCTCTCGCGTTCCCCGAACCCCTGTGCAAGCAGTTCTCCTTCCCTCCGGTTTGCTCTCGCGTTCCCCGAACCCCCGAGCAAGCAGGTCTCCTTCCCTGCGGTTTGCAGGGGGGTTCAGGGAACGCGAGAGCAAACCCCGAGCAAGCAGTTCTCCTTCCCTCCGGTTTGCTCTTGCATTCCCCGAACCCCCGAGCAAGCAGGTCTCCTTCCCTGCGGTTTGCAGGGGGGTTCGGGGAACGCGAGAGCAAACCACAGGGAAGCTGGTCTCCTTCCCCGGTTTGCTCTCGCGTTCCCCGAACCCCCCTTGAAGCCGCCCAACAGCGCTGCAGCGTGGCCACATCTAACACCACTTGCAGCGCTGGTTGCTGTAAGTGTGGCCACTCTGCAGCGCTGGCCCTATACAGCTGTACTAATACAGCTGTAACAACCAGCGCTGCAAAATTGTAGATGTAGACATACCCATAGAGTTCCATTCCACACGGGTGTCTTGAGAGGCCCCCTCTTCTCTGCAACTTCCTGCTGCTCTTTCTAAGGATTAGCTGCCCTCTATGAGACCCCATCACAAGGCTGTTAATAAGACACAGGTATACTGGACAAATGCCCTCTTAAAGGGTCCAGTCCACCGTGTGGCACAAACTGACTATAAGGAGCAAGGAATCCTTTTGTTGACATGGTTATCAGAAATATTTTTTATTTTGAACTAGTATAAGAACTAGTTCATTGCAAGTGGGAAAAGGGGTGAAACAATTGCAGTTTATCAAGTAAAAATATTATGCTGAGTAATAGTTTCTCCACAACTGGTCAAAGAAACAGCTTTATTTCCTTTTTTTTAAAAGTGATTTTTATGAGTTAGGGGAAAGATGTTGGGTTGACAGCAGCAGATAACAGATTATCCACAGAGCACATACAGTATGGGAAGTGCAGTCTGAGTTCCCCATATAAACCCAGCAATGTGTTTTAAACCTGACCTGGAGAGAGCTTCTGTTGCAAGGCTGAGCTGTACCTTTGTCCTCTTTCAACCTCTCTGCACATACCCCTTCCAAATGACAGGTCTATACTGATGCTTCTCTCAGAGTGGAAACCTGCACCTCACCCCACTTTTAGACTGAACTGACCAGGCTACAGCACTCCCTTTCTACCAACTGTATTTAGAGCTGTCTGGAAACTGGAATTCCCATTCTGTGGAAAATTATGAAATAAAAAAACCCCAAAATGGAACAAAAAATGAAATTCCAAAATTTCTCATGGAATTGGAATTCCAAAATTTCATTTAGAAAAAGTTGAAATGACATTTCATTTTGATATTTCCAAAGATTTCCAAGCTGCCTGGGGCCCTGTCAGCCTACCAGGCAAGGAACTGGCCAGCTCAGGTAGCCTCAGAGCTGGGGATCCCTGGGCTTCTGGGCTGTAAAAGAGTCAGAGACCTTGGAAGACCTGAGAGCCAAGGCTGCAGGCTGGACTGCTGAGGAGCTGGGCTGCTGAGTTAGCAAGAAACCAGGCAGGGTCTTGCTGAAATTTAATTAAAACAGACGCATTCCTATGGAATGTTTTGATCCTGATGAACCAGCATTTTACCACAGAAAAACATACTGTTGAATATTTCTGAGCAGCTCTAGTATCACCTCAGCAGGCCCATCTAAGTTTGGACCCCGTTGTATAGTCTTCCTACTGGTATCTTGTGAGCAGCATGACATTGCAGTAACTCAGGACAGCCTCTTCAAAACAAGTGTGATTTATCTGTCCATAGGAACGTCACCAAGAGAGCGGAAAAATAGATTAAAACAATACAAGGACTTTAGCTAGCCAGCCGAGAGCTCTTTAGGTTTACAAAGCACTTCACAGATATTAGTTAACTCTCACAACCACCATATGAGGTAGGCAATTGTAAGTATTATTAAGATTTTGTCTCAGCTATTTTTTGGTAAAAGTTACAGACTGGATACAGGCAAAAAACAATCAAGGAAGCCCGAGCTCCCAGTACTGCAGTCGCATGTAAAGTCATGGAATAAGTGACCTCTGTGAGCAACTTGTATCCTTAATTATTATCCCTGTCACACTGTCTGGAGTGGTTCAGGCCATGAGTGCCCACCTCAGGTCAGATTGTCAAAAACACAGCAGAAAACTTGAACTGGTGGTATTTCTATAATTAGATTTTTACCAAGCCAGTAACAAATATAAACTCCTGGATTGCTATAACAAGTCCTACCATGAGCCACAGACAGTCCCCTTAGACTCTGCAAGCTATCTTGCCACCCAGACAAACTGGACTTAGTGATAAATGATCACTTACACCATACAATCACATAATATTCAGAAAAACAACAAGGAGTTCGGTGGCACCTTAAAGACTAACAGATTTATTTGGGCATAAGCTTTCATGGGTAAAAAACCTGGCTACCCCCTGATACTTGACATAATATTCAGGTTACTTCCAGTCCTAAGAGACCAGTCACTTATCCCAGATCAACTGGTACCCTAGATCTTACAACAAAGACAGTATCTGAAGCCAATCCTGTAATAAACTATCTAAAGGTTTATTAACTAGAAAAGAGAAATCAGAATCATTTATAGTTTTAAGCAAGCAAACATATACACACAAATGAGTTACCACTGGGATCCTAAGAATAACAGAGTTAAAGTGATCTGTTAATTCAAAGTGCCTTTCAGGGCAGACCCATGAGGTAACCCCTAGGGATCTCTGGCTTGTTTGGTTTCTCTGACCCTGTGAGAGTTCAAACAGCAATGAGAAGAAAAATCTTCATGTCAACTATTTTTATTTTCCTCTTCCAGCATTCAAAGCGATGGGATGAGGCTTTCTGTATGTACTTCTCCATGGGTGGATGGGGCAATTAACAAAACTTTTGTCTTATAATGGCCGATTTACATTTTGATAGTACTCCTGCATGGGGTGTGGGGGGGGGGGGAGGGGGCACACAACAATTCCTATGCCTTGGTTCACAAGTTCAGGGCAAACATTTTCAAAGTTATAAGGCAAAATCTAAATATTTTCTTACAGTATGGAATACAGACATTGCAAGTGAGATTAATGCATGCAGCAATTTACAAGCATTTCACAGTGTCTAAGCACAAAATACATCTTTGTAAGACTAATACCTATTTTGAGCAAAACTAACATATAGGTGAACTGGACTGTTCTCCAGCTATGAGAATAAGCAAGTGTCACTCCACCATTAGATGGAAGCTGCAGGTCACGTAGTGCTAAATATGAACTTGGCAGAAAAACCAAATTGGTAGGGGAAAAGGTAGTAAACAACACTGCAGATCATAACATGAGGTAAGTTTCAAGTCTAAAATAGAACTGGCTGTAGCAAAAGAAGGTAAACAAGTAGTATGAGGATGATGTGTCTAAATACATAATTGAAAAACAACATAAAGGTGAGTGTGTCAGTTAACAGCTGGCAGGTTAAAGAGACAAGTTGAGGAGACAGCTGAGAAAAGGGAAAGAAACCAAGATTCTGAGGGAGAACACAGGAGAGACAGTGCAGCATAGTCACCAGAGTAAGTATTCAGACACAGTTATAGTTATAGCTATAGTCACAGTTATAGTATAGTATTATCATGTATATGTGGGGGAGGGTGGGATTAGTAAAGATGAATGTGTGTGTTGTGTTGATTGTAAGAAGAATTTATATATATCTAAGACCTAAACAACATCTAAGAACTGCTGTCAGCGATCTGTGGAAGACTGGCCATCTGAAGCGGGGCACATCACCTAGCATCCGTTCAAACTATAAGGCAATATGGTTTGGAGTGCTCTTTAACTTGTAAGGGATTTGTGTTTTTAGTAGGGCTGTCAAATAATCACAGTTAACTCACGTGATTAACTCAAAATTATACACGATTAAAAAAATTATTCATGATTTATTGCACTGTTAAACAACAGAATACCATTTGAAATGTATTAAATATTTTTGGATGTTTTTCTACATTTTCAAATATATCAATTTCAGTTACGTAACAGAATACAAAGTCTACAGTGATCACTTTATATTATTTTTATTACAAATGTGCACACTGTAAAAAATAGTATTTTTCAATTCACTTCATACAAGTACCATTGTGCAATCTCTTTATCATGAAAGTGCAACTTACGAATATAGAATTTTTTTGTTACATAACTGCACTCGAAAACAAAAAAAATGTAAAACTTTAGAGACTACAAGTCCACTCAGTCCTACTTCTTGTTCAGCCAATCACTAAGAGAAACAAGTTTGTTTACATTTACGGGAAGTAATGCTGCCCACTTATTTACAGTGTCACCTGAAAGTGAGAAAGGCATTCGCATGCCACTGTTGTAGCTGACATTGCAAGATATTTACATGCCAGATACGCTTAAGATTCATATGCCTCTTCATGCTTCAGCCATTGTTCCAGAGGACATGCTTCTATGCTGATAACGCTAGTTAAAAAAATAATTTGTTAATTAAATTTGTGACTGAACTCCTTGGAGAACTGTATTTCTCCTCTGTTTTCCGCTCATTCTGCCATATATTTCATGTTATAGCAGTGTCGGATGATGACCCAGCACATGTTCATTTTAAGAACACTTTCACTGCAAATCTGACAAAACACAAAGAAAATACCAATGTGAAAATTCTAAAGATAGCTACAGCACTTGACTGAAGATTTAAGAATCTGAAGGGCCTTCCAAAATCTGAGAGGGATGGAGGTGTGGAGCATGCTTTCAGGAGTCTTAAAAGAGCAACACTCCGATGCAGAAACTACAGAACCCGAACCACCATAAAAGAAAATCAACCTTTTGAAGACGGCATCTGATTCAGATTATGAAAATGAACATGCGTCAATCCATACTGCTTTGGATCGTTATGAAGCAGCACCCATTATCAGCATGCACGTGTCCTCTGGAATGGTGGTTGAAGCATCAGTGGACATAATCTTTAGCGCATCTGGCATGTAAATATCTTGTGGCACTGGCTACAACGGTGCCATGCAAGCACCTGTTCTCACTTTTAGGTGACATTGTAAACAAGAAGCAGGCAGCATTATCTTCTGCAAATGTAAACAAACCTGTTTGAGCAATTGGCTGAACAAGAAGTAGGACTGATTGGACTTGTAGACTCTAAAGTCTGACATTGTGGAAAATGTAGAAAACACCCAAAATATTTAAATAAATGGTATTCTATTATTGTTTAGCAGCATGATCAATCACATGATTAATTTTTAAAATCTCTTGACAGCCTTAGTTTTTAGATTATTATTGTGTATGGGATTGTTTGCACCAATAAAAGGGTGCCTTCTTTGGGAACGCTGCTTGTGTCAATCATTTGAGGGATTCCATAGTTAACACAGGAGGGGCAAGAGGTAGACTATCCTAGGGGAACCTTAATTCTAGTGTTGGAGGTAACAACATGACGGGCAGTGTCTGAAGTCTGGCGAATGCTGCATGCCCTATAGTGCTAAGCATCACAAATTACTATAATAAGTAAACTAACTAAATCTGTATTAAATTATGGGTACTATTAAAAATATTTATAAGACAAGTCCCAGCAATGCAAATGTGATACAGAAAGAAAAGAAAAAAACAAGACACAAAACTTGCACACAAGAAGCTCTGACTAAGGGTACGTCCAGACTAACCGCCGTATCGGCGGATAGCGATCGATTTATCGGGGATCGATATATCACGTCTCATCTAGACACGATATATCGATCCCCAAACGTGCTTCCCATCGACTCTGGAACTCCACTGGAGCAAGCAGCAGTAGTGGAGTCGACGGGGGAGCCACGGACGTTGATCCCACGCCGTGAGGACGGGAGGTAAGTCGGAATAACATACTTGGACTTCAGCTACGGTATTCCCGTAGCTGAAGTTGCGTATCTTACATCGACACCCGCCCCCAGTGTAGACTAGGCCTAAGCCTACTGGTGGTAAGAGGGAACTGAAAACTTGGAAGGGGCAACAAGGCATAAGATGCATGTGCCACCCCAACAGGTACTGATGTAAAGAAACAAGTCACCAACTCTGGTGCTCTCAATGCAGACACACCTGAGTGGAATACGTGTGTGCAACCACTCGAAGAACCACCATTTTTACAGACTCTTTCTGAGTATTGCAACACTTTAATGTTTAAGCACTGGTTTCTACAAGATGAATTTCAGAGAAATTCCTAGTGAACAGATGTCCCAAACCCAGAACTTCCAGTACAAGTGGAGCACTTTACACCTTCAGTAGGGAGATTAAGAACTAGCCAGCATGGAGCAAAAATGTGAAGAATGTGGATATATCTGTATTGTTTTTATCAATGCTGTGTGCATCTCTGTTTGAGGATTGTGGTGTGGTTAGCACTATGGAATTTAAGGATTAAATTCCAGCTGGAGCTTTCTCAAAGTCTCCAACAACCTGGCACTGACTTTTATTCAGTTTTCTGGTGCTCAAATGGACAATACAGTGTTAGTGAATCCATTATTGAGAGACTACCCCCCAAGCCTTTCTGGATAAACCAGTTTGATCAGGGGTAGCTCGTTGGAAACCTTAGGAGATCTTTGTGTGGGAACTCCTGAACAAAGGAACTTTGAACTGGATACGACTTCCTATGAGCTGAGAGGTCAGATGCTGACTGGGGGAATCAAACTGCAAGGCAGAGACTGCAGGGGTGCAGTCTGCTGTGCCCGCCCCCACTGCTGTGTGTGACCTAAAACTTGCAAGGAGAAGTCAAGGTTTAGACAAGCTAATATGCATATTATTATGGTTCAGGTGATGGAGCACCAGGGTAAAAGTCAGGCACACCTGATTTCTAATCATGGTTCTGGCATGAATTTGCTGTGTAGCCTTGGGCAAGTCAACGTAAATGTCCCTGCCTCAGTTTCCCCACCTGTAAAGTAGAGATTGCGATACTGGCAAGCCAAATGCCAGCTCTTGTCCAGACTTCAGGCATTAACTAAGAACTGTCAAACTCATAGCTGGAGAACTGTCCAGTTCACCTACGTTAGTTTTGCTCAAAATAGGTATTAGTCTTACAAAAATGTATTTCATGTTTAGACTCTATGAAATGCTTGTAAAACCCCAGATTGGCTGAGAGATCTATATTTGTATTTCACCAACCAAATATATCAAGGGTAAACTCCTCAGACACTATAAAAGCATAACCATGGAGCCACAGACAGTCTCCTTGGGTTCTCTGATCTATCTTGTCACCTAGGGAATCTTACCTTTGTGACAGATGGTCCCCTACACCATGAATTACAGGATAATTCAGGTTAGTTTCAGTCCCAAAGCCCAGACATTTACCCCAGGTTAACTAGATCTTAGATCTCACACCAAAGACAATGCCTGTAGCCAATCAGGTAATAAACTATATAAAGATTTATTTAAAAGGAAACGAGAGTTATTTACAACATTAAAGCAGGTAAATAAACATGCACACAAATGAGTTCCAATCTTTAAGTTCAAAAGGTAATAGCAGCTTCTATAATAAGCAAGCCCTATATGTCCTTCAGGGCTAATCCAGGGATCTCTTGCTTATGCCCAGAAAACCTTGCCCTCAAGAGTCCAAGCAGCGCAGAGTTGCAGTTCCTCCTTGTTAGGGGGTTTTCCTCCCTTCCCCCATACTGCTTCAAACTGCCAACTCAGCTGATGGGAACAATTCTTTTGTATGTCTCCTCTTCATTGTGGGGGAGAGGGAGGAGCCGCGGGAGCAAATAAAGTCTTTTGTCTTTTTTGATGTTTCACAACAGTTTGTCTGGTGTTGATGGGCTTTCCTCTTGGGGCAGGACATAACACCTTCTGTATTTCACACAATGTCTCTCTCCTGTCTGGTTATATGGTTTATATGGTTACAGAGGCTTCCAATGCAAATGCTTAAATATTACTTTACAATATGGCATACAAATGTTACAAGCGGGATTACTGCATGCAGCAACTTTCAAGCATTCAATAAAGTCTAAACACTAAACATGTTTATAAGTCTAATACCTATTTTAACAATACTAACACACACGTGAAACAGACTGAGTCCCGCTATTTGTCTGTCAGTATTCAAGTTAGGCACGGGGACCTTGGCATAAGCTGGCACCTGATCTGCCAGCGTCACAGGCAGGTCCTCCTTACACAGTACTCTTCAAAGACAAAGTAGCCTTATGACCACACCTGAAGTTTTTATCTACAGTTGCGTCAGCTTTTCATTTAAACCAGACAATACATCTCTGGTCTTCTTCCCCAAACTGCAAATTAACAGAGATGAGGAACATCCACGTAAGTTAGATGCCAGGAGAGCACTGGCTTTTAACTAGGATAGGACCAAGTCCTTCACACAGTCTTATTGTCACTTTGTGTCTTATGTAGATCACATGAAGGGCCAAGGCAGTGTCAGCACAAATGAGGTCTCATTCGATAACCTCTTGCATTACAATGGCATACAGGGCAGTCAATATTCCACTTCCGCAAAGACTCTTGGCCCATTCTGCAAGGGCTCAGGATGCATCCATTACTTTCTTCGAGGAGGTTTCCATTCTGGACATCTGTAGGGTCCTCAGTAAATACATTTACTTTGCACTATGTGGTCACAACCACCTCTAGATCGGATGTGAACTTTTGCAAAGTCGTATTTCAATCATTATTCAAGTAGGCTCTGAACTTACCTCCAAACAGTACTGCTTGGGAGTCACCCAAGTGGAATACATGCCTGCAACAACACGAACAAGAAAAAACAAACAGTTACTTACCTATTGTGTAACTGTTTTCTTTCCAGTTGTGGATGCAGATATGTATTCCATGACCCGCCCTCCGTCCCCTCTATATTGGAGACTTAAACCACCTGCTCTGCTGTGAAGGAACTGATGGAGGGCTAGGGCAGTGGCAGCGCTTGTATTGCCTTGGGAGGGGCCAGGAGGATGCATAGGGTGCGTGTGCAACCCCGTCAGGTACTGCTGTGGGGAAAAAGTCTGACTCTTGTGCGCTCGAACACACCTAAGTGGAATACACATCTGCACACACAGCTCAAAGAACAGCAGCTACAGAACAGGTAAGTAACTGCTTTGGGGTTTTGTTTTGGGTGATTTTGTGTGTGCGCGCACGCAAGATTTCTTGTTTATTACGTCTCAATGATTTTCAGAGCAAATCTGCTCCATTTACAAGACTTCTTCCTGACTTCCATCTCTGCAAACTCAAGATGGAATGTGAGTGCGCAACCGGATTCCTTCTAGCACTGATTTCATAAGTAGTAAAGATTAAACATATGACAACAATTCTATTGATGTACGAATCAGACTAAAATCCAATTCATTCACTGAAAGTTGTGTTGGCTCTGCAGGGCTAGCTGGAGTAAAACAGTAATTTAAATTAGACTAGAACGATCTAGTCAGCAAAGTAAACATAGGATTTACAATATACAAGTGGCTTTTGAAAAATATACTAATTTACTGGCTATAACTACACATTCAAGGCCATATTTAAAACCAGAGATTTACCATGGAAAGACCCTGCTGTTCTGTTATTAACTTTTCAGAATTAAAATTGAAGCCAGACACTGATCAAAGTCCATTTTAATAACTTCTTTATCTGTTAATCAATAGTTCAACTACATATGTTTCCATGTTAACCACTCCTACCTTTTGGTATATAGTCAATGTAATTAACTCAGTGATAGTATTTAGTTAAGAACAGAAGATGGAAAACAATCATAGGGCAGAGTTATTACTGCAATATACACCATCTGTCACTTTGCATTTCCTTTTTGGATGTCATAAGCCATTAGTACATAATGACCCCTCTGAAGTTATATCTGTAGTTCCAAAGGCCCAACAGTGGAAGTGTCAAGTCACTGCACACAGATAAAATTAGCTTAGAGACAGATTGTGCCATTTTAAAATTCTCTCTCAATTGACTGCAGGTAGAAATAAGAAATTACACATTGGGTAGGAATGTTTCAACTTCAAATGCTATATTTTTATCTGTTGTAGCTATGTCTGTGTACCAGGGCAGGGGGAGGGAGGGCAGAATTACCCTGTACCATTTATGGACTTGACACATGGTACTTTCCCCTCAGAGCAAAGGGTATCTGGAAGGCAGATTGTGACTCTGAATCATGCTCTGTCTTTGAGCTTGCTCCAGGGACAGCACAACAAATGCATTGCCCCTTGCTCGGGGGTAGTTTAGTTGCAGAACTCTCAGAATAGGATACATGTTTATTAGGGACATTAAATGAGTTTAAGTGGTCAAATTCTAGTCAAAAAGGGTCAAAATTTTGTTTGCACAATAGGGCACTCCTCTGACTTCAATTTGGCCCTAGAGAATAGATCTATGGGACAAGATCCTTGATCTGAACACCTACATTCCTCTCTCCATGGTGCACAGTGGAGAACAAAACTGAAAACTCTGTGGTGTCATGCAGAAGATAGTGGCAGAACACTACAGGAACTATGCATTGCTGACAACAAATGTCAGCAGTGGGTATAATTGAACCTAACCTCAAGTACAGATCCAGGACAAACTGTGCTCAGAACAGTTTCAGAGAATGTGCTTCAAAGCTATTGGGAGTTGAGCATATTTTATTCCTAACAACTCTGAGTATGTGTTAGCCATGCTTTGTCCCAGGCTATGCCTGCTTTTGAACCAGTTCAAACGCATCCATTGCTAGCAGCAACTATCAGCAACAGGCAATTCTTGTGGTATAGACATAGATTGTAGAAGTTATCCTCACCACTGTGTAGCCACCTCTCAAGGGGCCTGCCCAGTGCAGTTCTTCCCCCTGCACCTAAATGACATTATTTTCATTGGCATCCAAAACAGAACAGAGAGGGCACCATAACGGCTCCAAGGAGCTTACAGACTCCACAGGACAGGACACAGATTCATAGGACTGGAAGGGATCTCGAGTGGTCATATAGTCCAGTCCCCTGCACTCACGGCAAGATAAATATTATCTAGACCATCCCTGACACGTGTTTGTCTAACCGGCTCTTAAAAAATTTCCAATGATGGAGATTCCACAACCTCCCTGGGCAATTTATTCCAGTGCTTAACCACCCTGACAGTGAGGAAGTTTTTCTTAATGTCCAACCTAAACCACCCTTGCTGCAATGTAAGCCCATTTGCTTCTTGTCCTATCCTCAGAGGTTAAGGAGAACAATTTTTCTCCCTCCTTGTAACAATCTTTTATGTACTTGAAAACTGTTATGTCCTCTCTGATTCTTCTCTTTTCTAGACTAAACAAACCCAATTTTTTCAATCTTCCCTCATAGGTCATGTTTTTTAGACCTTTCATCATTTTTGTTGCTCTTCTCTGGACTTTCTCCAATCTGTCCAAATCCTTCCTGAAATGTGGCGTCCAGAACTGGACACAATACTCCAGCTGAGGCCTAATCAGTGTGGAGTAGAGAGGAAGAATTACTTCTTGTGTCTTGCTTACTACACTACTGCTAATATATCCCAGAATGACATTGAGAATAATGAAGGAGAAGCAAGACAATAGAAAGGGCAAGGACAGGAGTAACAATTTACAGGGTTATTCAGAGGACTGGTACTTGGCTTGCCTTAGCAAAGAGATTTTTTGTTTGTTTTCACTAAATGGATGCCTTAACTTGGTTAATTTTATGTAGGTGTCACAGCAGAAGTGAATATTACGAAGGGACTTGAATGCGGGGGGAGGGCTTACATAGCAGCTCTTCTTTTGGTTCTGCAGAAAAGGGAACATTAAATTACTACTGCTTAAAGCAGTGTTATTCCCTTGTGCACTCTGCAACATCCTCCTCCAAACGGGATCACAAAGACTAAATGATAGAACTGGAGTAGTTATCCCGCCTGATTTGGTTGGGATTTGGCGGGGGTTGTACAGGAAGAATTGCACTGTACTGTTGGGCTTTTCGACTGGAGTAGCAATTGCAGAGCTGCTCTGATGCACGTGACCTCATTGCCTCATGTAGCTCCCTGGCACTCAAGTCCAGCTACTTGCACTGAGTGTTTTGGACAGGATTTGGGCTTTGGAGAAGGAAAAATGGGGAGGAAATGAATTCAACTCTGTTAAGCTCTCACAGGAGAGGACAGTAATTACCAAAGACGTTGGTTACATGTTGATGAAAAATTAACAAAATTGCCTTTTATTCACTTTCTAACTTCAGAATGTACATACAAATCTCTTACTGTAGTCAAGAGGGTCCCGAAAGCAGTCCAAAAGAATACTAACAGATTTGAATATATTCTGGCTAAAAACAGTGGGAACCTCTGAACATAAGCTTACACTGTTATTTTAACACCTTCCAAAATGCAACGGCCACTACAATAAGAGAATATATAAAATGGTAGTTTAAAATTACAGTGTTATATTTTTAGGACATCTATAAAGATCAATATGGCTACATATTCCCCAAGGATTCTCCCTTCCTCTCCTCCCCAAAACAATTCCTCAGTATTACTGACATATGACATAATAAGAAGCTAGTTATCCAGTGCACAACTCCACATCTGAAAATCAGAAATAATTAGTCTCACAGCTATGGTAGGAGGCTCAGCGTCAGATGCTGAAATCTCACAGTGGGTTTGATGCTTTTATGATGGAACCCACATGTTTCCATGTGTATCAGGTGCTTTGGTATAAGGAATATTCCAAATCCATGGGCGATCTGCAAAACAAAACAAGCAAAAATAAATACATAAGTAAAAAATAAAAATATGCTGGCCCCAGTGAAGTCAATGGCAAAATTCCCATTGACTTTATTGTGGTTCATCCCAATTGGAAGTTCAACTTACTGATAAAATTTACTGAGCTATTGCTAGCAGTGAGATACAAAGGTACATTTTAAAAGGCCGCTGTTTTTCCCCATGGGTTGTTCTTTTAAATGTGGATATTGCAACCTGACCATTGTCCATCAACTATGATGGAGAGTACATTTAATACAGATTTTATAAATATTTCGATATCGCAAAGTTTGCTTTGGTCCATCCAGTGAAAATCAGGTATTGCACAGATATTTTAATCCCACAGCAGCATAAAAGGAAGATTACAACATGGAGATATCAATATTTTTCACTGGAGCAGCCATGATTATATTGGGAAGAGAAGATGTTGTCAAGAGATCTGAGAGTGGACCTGCATGACATGAATGCCTGAAAAAAAGAACAGGAGTTATTTTTCTCTCCTGTTGGTAATAGCTCACCTTAAGTGATCATTCTCAGAGTGTGTATGGTAACACCCATTGTTTCGGGGGGCGGGGGGGGGAGTGTGTGAGAGTGTGTGTGTGTGTGTGTGTGTGTGTGTGTGTGTGTCTCTCTCTCTCTCCTGTATTTTCCACTGCATGCATCCGATGACGTGGGCTATAGCCCATGAAAGCTTATGCTCAAATAAATTTGTTAGTCTCTAAGATGCCAGAAGTATTCCTGTTCTTTTTGCTGAAAAAGACTAACACGGCTGCTGCTATGAAACCTGTCATGAATGCCTGAGTTCATGTCTCACCTCTGCTAATATTAAAACTTTGTATGTCCATCAGCAAGTCACACAGAGTCTTACAGTCACTCCCTACGCTTCCAAAAATAGAGGAGACAAACCTATTAGAACCCACCCTCGCAGGAGGAAGGAAAGTAAAGTGATAGAAAGGAGACACGTGGCTCTTCAACATGCTCCTCTCTTTCTCTCCAATTCTCCAAAATTCCTCAATAGATTCTCAAAAAGACTGGGGTTCCATACGAGTTTAAGACAGAACGTGGATAAAAAAGGGTCAAGTCAGGAAGCTGCCACAATCCATGGCATGCTCCCCACAGATTTTCTATCAGACTTGTTGTCAAAGCTAATTCCCCACTCTGGCACTTTGGGTGCAGAAGGTGGGGGCCCGCAAAGATTCTAAAAATTAATACTGGCCACTCCAGGCTTGCATTAAACTCCCAAGGTTACAGCTTTTCTCTGACCTTGAATTGGTAGATGCTGCCACCATCCAAGTGCAGAACCCCTTTGAGAGCTTAGGAGGGCGCACTTGGGAATTTCTTCCTGTGGGGTACCCTCAAGCCCTTTCACCCCACCCTCCAGGGAAGAGCTGAGGAAAAAAAATAAAAAAGAAGAGGAAATCAGCTGTTGCCACCAGCTAATTAAACAACATGTACATAAACCTCTTAAGACAAAAATCCAGCTCTGTTCTTAAAAAAGGTAAATTTTTTTCATTAAAAAAAAGAAAATACATCTGGGAATTCAGGCTATTAATAGATTTTAAGAGAGCCACTACAAGGATTAAGCACCAAGAATAGCTTTCTGGAGGTCCAGCTTAAAGTTTACAAGCAAAACAAAAGCACCTGGGGTTAGCACAGAGGAATCCAAAAGCCATAACGTTATTAAAGGGATAAACCTAATCACGTCTTCCTAGACATTTCCTGATCTATTTACATATCTGGGGTTTTAAATGAGTAGTTTTTCTGTGCAACTCTGTATCTAAAGTAATGCAGTAATGTGTGACACTGTTGGATGTGGAAGATCTAAATACACAATCAAGTGAGAAGACTCCTTTAATAACACTGAGATGTATCAATAGATTTTCTAGTAATGACTATGTAATGTTTAATTTTGTGGGATTCAGCTACGATTCCCTTAAAAAACAATGTTAAACAGCAAGAAATAAGAGTAGGACAACAGAATGGGAGGTAGTCATTTGTGTGTTTTATAACAACTGAGACACTGTACAGGGAGATCTTGGAGGACCAGTAAAGTGTCTGGATCACTACTGCTTATTGCCAAAAGCAACCAAACTAGGAGGACTTTAGTGGGCCTGAGCAGCAGTCTTAGCATGATGAAAAGTCAGGAGGGGAGGGGGTTTGGGCGACCACAAGAGAGAACAGCCTGACACCCCCTTCTCCCCCCTGCCCTTCCTGATAAGATCTCTGTCAAAATTGTGGAGGTACAGTTTTAGGGGACAAAAAAAGGAAGCTTGTCTATGTTTGCCCTTCAGGATGTATTTGTCAGGGCCTCAAGGCATGAGGACTCTGCAAAAACACATCTGGCTAATTGATAATCAAAATGAAACCTCTTGCTTAACTTTCGAAATTGCTTCCTTAACAAGTTTTCTTTGACATGTCATTGTAATACTAACAAATAAATAAGGGAAGAAAGTTTGTGGTAGTTGGACTCTTCAGGATTCTCTCCCTGGACTCATCTGAGGGTCCCCTCTGGCAGACAGAAGATTGGTCATCGGAAGACTGCCGCTGTACCACTCAAAAACCACTCCAGACCTTGGTAAATGTGGAGGGTTGGAGTGTTTTACTAACCTGTAGCAGCACAGCTTTAATAAGAGCACTCTTGTGTTATACTGCTTGTATCAACCATCCATCGGCGGACAGTCATGTCCACACCGATTTATTTCCTGCCAGCGCCTCTCCAAGAGTAAAAGTTATCAAAAGTTTTGGGTTCAGAAACCCCAGATTACCACGTGCCAAGCCAATTTAAAAAAGCAGGAAAATAACTGGATGAAGTACTACTGTAACCCTAAACTTCTAGAATAAAAGTTAATCGTTGGAGAAGGATTGTAGTTCTGTATTTATTTTGGGCTCTGTAAAAGTCAAAAAAGTGAGTGTGCACATACTGGAAAATGGAAGGGAATGGGGATTTGATTGAAAAAGAACAAATATAAAATGCAGCAAAGTTCATATGTGAGTCTAATAATATCAATGTATCTTGTTGGCCTTACTTTCACTTCAGAGAGTGACATGTCAATACTGGTGACAGGAATGACTTCTTAGATCTGAGCTCCCCAAAACTTTGCAGAAGTTTGCATTTGGATCCAAACTTTGTGGCTCAAACTTTTATCTTTTTTCAACATGGGCCAGATCCAATGCCCACTGAAGTCAATAAGACTCTTTTTATTGACTTAAAGGGGCATTGGATCAGGCCATATGTAAATCAATCTTTTCTTGAACTAGAAAGTTTCTGTACATTTTAAATTTAGGAAGCCCTATTGAGGAGAGTTACATTTGCCACAAGACAGTGCAGCACTGGTGATGGTGGCAGAAAGGGTGATTTTCAAAAGCACAAATAGCAGCGAGGCATTCAATGTGAAAGTCAATGTGAGTTGTGCACCTAACTTTCAATGCACTCTGAAAATCTTTCCCTAGAACTCTTTGGTTAGTTGAAGGATAATCCAGAGATTGTACAAGGGATCAGTCAAAAAAATGGAGTCAATTAACCCCTCCAACCATTTTTAAACACACTTATCCACTATCAAGTCTATGCCTGAAAACCCTGCATAGGGCCGTAACTAGTGTGGAGTGAGCGGAGCAGACGCCCAGGTTGCAGAACTGCCAGGGGTGAAAAAGGGCTGCGCGCAGGATTGGGCCCAGCAGTGTCATCTCCCCACTGCAGGATTGGGCGCAGGTGGAGCCCAGGATGCTCAGCCCCCCGGCTCCCAGCAGGGTTGCAGGCCTAGTGACCCCCCAGGAGCAGGCTCTACGGCACTAGGACTCTGGCAGGGCGGCAGGCAGGAAGGGCACTGAGTGCTAATTGGCTCCTATGAGCATGCTCATTGCTCAGTAACATCTGCTGAAGTTGTTGCCCTTGCTGGGGATTAAAAAAAGTTAAAGGAGAGCAAATAGAGGAGGGATGGGCAGGATCTGAGAAGGGGGCAGAAACTGACTGCGTGTGAGGGGGTGTCAAACAGCTGGAGGGAAGGGCAGGAGAGGGACCAAGGAGCAAAACTGGGGGGTGGGGATAGGAGCCGGGGTCAGGGGTGAGGCGCTGTCAGATGGAGGCAGACAGCAAAGTCCCAGCACAGGGAGGGGCCGAGAGGGTAAACAGTTACCCAAATGGAATGAGCCACCTGCCCTGATTGCTGAGGGGCTTCCACGCTTAGG
The DNA here is from genome assembly GCF_025201925.1 of Gopherus flavomarginatus. Taxonomy (NCBI): domain Eukaryota; kingdom Metazoa; phylum Chordata; order Testudines; family Testudinidae; genus Gopherus; species Gopherus flavomarginatus. The sequence goes on along the minus strand of NC_066621.1, from coordinate 127,994,075 downwards.
AGGAAGTGTTCAGACAAGAAAAATGAAGAAGTCCTGGGCCGCAGTTAGGAGAAACAACAGTAGAAACAAAGAAAGTAAACACTGCAAAAGTAACAACACTCAGTAAGGGGTAAAACACCTTGCTCCATCCTGGACTGTGTTTTCCTGTTACTGTGACCTACCCTTACTTGTTGCTGCCCCAATCATTATAACAGAGAACAAAATAAGGAGTCTCCCTTTGACCCATTGTTATAATGCTCCATTAACGGCTAGCAAGGTGCATTCACACATCAGGGAATTGACACCATCAGGGTACACTGGCCCGGCATGCTAACCACATCTTGGCTTTTCTTTTAAAAGACCTCTAATTTTGGGCTAAGGACAATTTTCAGTTGTGCCCAGACAGGTAAAAATACAGGCCATTCACTGTACAAGTGAAGAGACCAATAGGGTGCAGATCTGGTTTGGGGCTGCTGGTGAGATATGCAGCGGCAAAGAAACATGTCCACTGTGACCTGTGCTTGTAGCATTCCGGGCTGTGACCCAGCCAGTCTGTTCCTGACACCCTCCTCTATGAGACCGGGACCATCACCTCGATATTTTCACCTAGCCATTTTAACTATGGTAATGGCACTGTCTCACACTGAAGCACAGCATAATATGATTTCACAATCATCACAGCCATATACTTTCTTCTGTCTCCACACATAAGTGTCAGGGGCCTCGTCTGGCCAGAAGTCAAACACAGAACCATAGGGTCAGAAGAGACTGCGAGGGTCATTTGGTCTAACTTCCTGCCAAGATGTGTCATGCCTCTTATCAGCTATCACCACACAGCTTTCCCAACTGAATGATACTTCCTGCACTGGCCATATACAAACAAGCCATACTGCTATAATTAAAAGGGGCATAACCACAATTTGCTTGGCAGGATTCAGCCTGAGAAATGATCAGATATAAGCCAACCATAATACTGTAGCAGGAAGCAAACAATAATCAATACTCTTCTTAGAAAAATAAAATCACAAAGCAAAAGGTAAAAACCAGAAATCTTATAACCTTCCCCCGCTCCACCCAAAATGGCTGTTTCCCTCCTATAAAAGCCAGAGAAAGAGTGGCTTCTGCTTATACAGAGTCAGATGCTATGTTGGTAATTCAATTTCTAGATAATCCACCTCCACAGTAAATTCATTCTTTGCTTACTCTTGAGTCCCACTTATTCTCTGCTGTGTCATTGAGAGAGGTGGCTGTTTATTCTAGCCACAGTCTCACTGTGGGATGATGTAAAACGACCAGAATCACTTTTTTTTAAATAAACAGAAATGCAATTTTATGTCTTTCTGAATATGTTTCATGCCATTAACTCATTGCAGTATCCATATTTACCTTACCATTATTTTCAGTCAATTTTTTTTAGTACCTATCAATGAGTTTACTTAAAGGTGTATATAGGAGGATACTATAGGGATGTTAAGGGCTTGTGTGAAAATTAATGTGGCACTTAAAAGAATCATACAGTAGCTTTTATTGTCTGCATAATGTACACAGAAATAAATGCATTATCATTACACTATAATATCCTAACTCATATCATCTTTAAAAAACCGTTAAGGGGAGCAAATATGCTTGGTCATCCAGTGTGCTAAAACGCCAAGTTACAACTCTGACCCAGCACTACTTCAGTGTTAAGAATAAAATAGCTGTTCCACACCACCTTGTTGCCTTCCATACACTGCCTCCCATCAGCCTTACTATGCAATAGAAATGCTGAGGCACACTGTAGTGAAACACAGGTACCTTCACAGTTATCACAAGAGCGACTGCAGAGTAGACCTAGGCCTGAAGCAAGCTCCCTGCAACTATTTTGCTGGGAGTGTCCCCTATACTTTGGGAATTACTGGTATAGCTCTTCATACTCTCAATGCTCCTCTCCTTTCTTTCATGCTTTGATTAGAAATGAATCAGTGAGCAACACTGACACTGAAAATATCATTGGCAGCTAAGTTAGCAGCCATAAAGCTGAATCAGGCTGTGCCCACCTCAACTTTATTGTTCAAGGCTCTTTGCAATTTCAGACAGCTGATACTGCATCAGTTACAACTGGGTCATGTTTGGAAGGTTCTCTCCACAACTGTAACAGGCTATCCCTGAAAGATGAGACTCTGGAGAACAAAGGATACATCTTTGGGAAATGCTGTATTATAAAGTGATAACATGAGCTGACAACAATATGTGTTAAGTTTGCTGCAAATTGGTACTTATTATTTTACTAACATGATACATTGTATTATATGTCAAAAACCGGCAGAAACCTTTTGGAAACCTCATGTTCTCATGAAGCACGACAGATGGTGGTACAGAATGTACAGCCAAGAAGAGAAAAGACACAAAACAATGCAGCTTGCTTCAAAAAGAATGAAATACAAAATGTAGTTACTGCATCTCTGTGGTCCTCTTTCCATTGCACCAGACCCTTGTAAACCTATGAGTGATTAAATCGGGAGCACAACTGAATAATAGTTGCTCTTAATTCCTGCTGATTTATAAACAAGCAAGTTTTCAGAGTGAACATCCAAATTCCATAGAACGTTAAAATAGTTTTCTATCTGCTTTGCTAATTAATTCAACTTCTCTCAGACCCAAATGCATACCTTAACTCACACACATTGCATTTCTTTGTGAAAAAGAAAAGGTGAAGGGGATGGCTTATACATCTAAGCATTAGGTTTGGAACACTCAGAGTCACTGAATCCAAAGGTTCCAGTGCCTACTGGTTCTATTGAGCTGTGATCCTGCCATGCTTGGTATAATTAATTTTAAGCAGTTTGCAGGTGTCTGTTTTTTAATTTATTGGGGCTTGGGGGGAAAGGAGGGAAGACCTTAAAAATCAAGATCATTCCTGCTCTTTGGGATAATAAAGATGCTATGGTGCTTTTCAGGTTTGACCTAAAATCCTTGGCCAAAATTTACCCTTAGTCTATTATTGTGTGGAGTGTGGGCTACCTGGCTGTTATCCTCCACTCAGAGATAGCTGTATGTATAGTCATATCCATGTAATCCTTCTGAAAGAACAGTGCTGTGCAAGTTTAAAATACTGTTTGAATAACCATATAATTGACAGTTGAAACAGATAACTTATGAGAGGGTCTCTTTTCCCTGTTGATAAAATTATCTTAAAATGTTTTCCCTAAATAATTTGTTAATTCAAAGGAATGTACTTTACAATGTTCCATTTACCTTATACTTAAGCATAAATGACACAGTCAGCAGACTCACTGGCCATTATCACCCAGCTGGTCATTAATCCCAATTAAGCATTCAGCATCACAGTTGTGACTTACAACAGAAATTCTATAAAATGGTATTCAGTTTTACAAAAGTATATGGGGGTGGGGGTTGGTTGTGGTGGGTTTTTTTGTTTTTAAAGTTTTCGGTTTGGTGAGCGTGACAGGAAATACTCCAATCTTAAAACTGTTTTAAATTATCCCTGTATTTTGTTTCTATCTGAAGTAAATGTTCATCCCTTTCTAGCTAGGTAGGTATATTAATATGGTACAAAATTCTGCTGTTGGCAAATACCTGCACTTGTAGAGCTGTTCTTATACAAAATACTTTCCCAGTCAGTTTCACCGTCTCCTACTGCGGGGTCTTGAGGGATGTACATGTCCATGAACAGCACAGATGTTATCTTCAGCTGTTGCTGGGAGAAGGAGACACTGTTTCCTCTCCATTTCATGGGAGTCCTCCCACAAACAATGAAAAATAATACCTTTTCTGCTCCTACACCAGCCCTCCCCAATGGCTCTGCACTAGCAAAGGACAAAACTGACCAGGGCCATGTATTTCACATTGCTTCTGTGGATGCTACTGGGGGAATGCTTTCTGCACTACCAAGGGAAAATTTTAGGAAGAAGGAAAGCAGGGACATTAAAAAATGCAAGGGATATGGAAGGAGAAAAGAGAAAATGAAAAATGGAGGAGGAAAATGGATGGGGAGGGAAGAGGGTATAAAGTGGCTACTCTCACAAGCAATTGACTGTCATGTATCTCTCTATATATCTACACAGATGCATAATTTTGTATATAGACTGTTTTATATAAACTAGACCCTGGTAACGTGTTGCTTGTGACCAGCGGCGGCTCCAGGCACCAGCGCTCCAAGCGTGTCCCTGGGGCGGCAAACCGCGGGGGGCGCCCTGACAGTCCCTGTGAGGGCGGTAGTCAGGCAGCCTTTGGTGGCTTGCCTGTGGGAGGACCTGGCAGTCCCGCGGATTCGGCGGCAATTTGGCGACAGGTACGCCAAATCCGCGGGACCTGCGGACTTCCAGCAGGCAAGACACCGAATCCGTGGGACCGCGGACCTCCTGCAGGCACACTGCTGAAGGCAGCCTGCCTGCCGTGCTTGGGGCAGCAAAAAAGCTAGAGCCAACCTTGCTTGTGACAGGTTTCCATGTATTCTGAAAGACAGAGCCTTCTGTCATTATGATCTCAGTTAGAAGAGTGTTTTGCGGTTTAGTCTCCAGAGGATCCAAAGTGTAGTCAGATACTGAAATACAGTTTCCTCTCACAACCTGGTTCATGTTAGAGTTTGAATGAAGATATCAGTCATGGCTCATTAACAAGAAGTATCATTAACAAACCTGTGTCAATGCAGAACCTAATTCTATATTGGTAAAATACTAAAATATAAAACTGTGTTTAAACATCTGAGTGAACTTTCTTAGCTTGCCTTTAAAGACTTGTCATGCAACTATTTCTCCACAAGTTGTGCTAATATGCAGCAGTAAAATCTGGCTAAATTCAGAAATTATATAATAAAATAATACTTTGCACTTGCATCAGGTCTTCCACCCAAGTAGGGGCAGCTCTAGGCACCAGCTAAACAAGCAGGTGCTTGAGGCGGCAAAATATATGGGACGGCATAATGCTGGGGCCCCAGCTCAAACCTGAGACAGTGTCCTGGGCGAGATCCTAACCACCCCCGGGGATGGTAACCAGCCTGTTGTTCTGCCGCCGGGGTGCAGAGGGGCAGAGAGCCGGCTAAGTGGGGAGCGTGTCCCTGCTACTCGCCTGCGGGCAGCGGCCACCATCCCCTTCAGGCAGGAGCCGGTAGCACGGCCTTGCCCTGGCTGTAGAGGATGGGTGGAACATGTGGCCCGAGCAGCCCACTGCCTGGGGAAGAGTGGGGGTGTGGTGGGGACAAGCTGAGGAGGAGTGGCCTGCCCAGGCCCCATGTTCTGCCCATCCTCTGCAGCTGGGGCAGGGCTGCGCTATCGGTTCCTGCCTGAGGAGGAAGGTGGCCACTGCGGGAGCCGGTAGCGCAGCCCTGCCGCAGCTGCAAAGGACGGGCAGAACATGAGGCCCGGGCGGGCCGCTCCTCCTCAGCTTGTCCCCATCTCTGCCTCCTGCCAGGGGAAGGGAGAGGGGAGTGGAGCAGTAGCCCGGGCTAAACTGAACTCGTGCCGGGGCCAAGGCGAAGACTGAGGATGAGTGGGGCTGGGATCCAGCAGCAGCCCCAACCCCTGGCCATGGGAGCAGCGGCAATGGGAGATGAATCCACCTTTGGCCAGATCCGCAGCAAGTCAGGCTGGTCAGGAGGGTCCCCGGAAGCTTCTTCTTGCTTGAGCCCCAGAGGCTGCCGTCTCCCTCCCCAGCCACGCACAGCATGCTGGTGCCTGGAGTCTCCTTCTGCCTCCCCGCCTGCAAGGGGCAACCAACCTGGCAGAGAGGGGAAGCATCTGTCCAGCAAGCCCAGCACCTCTTCCTTGGCTCCTCCAGCCCCCGAGCTCTCTCCATTGCATGCCCCTTGGGCTCCCAGCTGGGCGGCCTCAGCGCTGGGAAAACACCAGCAGGGCTGGGTCCAGTGTGTATCCGAGCTCGTGGGAAGCTCTCTCACCCCAATGATTAGCGCCTTACCTACGGCAAGTACAGTAGTGCAATAGGAACATGACGTGAAAAATATTGTCACGTTGTGACACGGTCACTCAAATCATGATTACGTGTGTGTACTGTGCTGCCCTATTGGCGCCATTCATGCTAATTTCCGTTTTGCATCGGTGCCAGTGGTTATAGGGCTAAAATGCCAGGACAAAAACTAAAATGACTTTCCGGTGCTGCCTACTGGCAACAGAGAGAGAAATGGCAAAAAGAATTAGAAAAACTATTTTACAAAAGTTGACAATCAAGGAAAAAGCTCTAAGCAATACACTGAAGGTAATTATTCATCAACTGATGAAGACCAGTCGAACTAAAGATTACCTTTATCAGCTGATAAAGATGAACAACAATCTGACCAAAGATTATCTTTGCTAATTGATAAAGACGAACAATCACAATCCATCCAAAAAGATTTACTACTTCAGCTGAAGAGTCCAGAAATGAAGAACTGTTATCCAAATCTAAAACTGAAGAATAATTATTGGAAGGTGGAGAGACTGACATAGGATCGGAACCAAGTACATGGCCGACAATTACTCATGCAATGCGAATGATTATTGTGAAAAAAGGTCCTTCAAAACTAGATTCTACATTTGAATAACCATTTAATGAGTCAAATAGTCGATTTATGCCATCCAGTATGAAGAAAAAATGAAAAATGGAGAACAAATTAATAGATTTTGGTTAGCATATTCACAGACCAAATATATAGTTTTTTGTTTTTGCTGCGAACTGTTCTGTAACTCGGACATTCTTCTGGCAACTGCAGGTTTTAATAACTGGCAAAAGTTGCATCAGCATTTGAAAGAACATGAAACATCAAAAAATCATTTACGTTCATTGACAAATTGGATTGAGCTGTCAAACAGATTACATTCCAGTACAACAATCGATGCGGTACAGCAACATCAACTAAATTCAGAAATTCGCTGTGTACGTTTACTGGCAATCATTAATTTCCTAGCCGAACAGTGCCTTGCATTCCGTGGATCCATGGATATTTTATATGAGAATAACAATGGAAATTTCTTAAAATTAGTTGAGTTATTGGCAAAATTTGATAATGTTATGGCTAAGCATGTACGAAGAGTGAAAGATGGAGAGATTCACACCCATTATTTGCCTAAAAATACACAAAATGAGATTATAGAATTAATTTCTAATAAGGTGCGTAATGAAATTTTATCGAATTTGAAACATGCCAAATATTACTCAATTATAGTTGATTGTACTCAAGATCTGAGCAAAACCGAGCATATGTCAATAGTTTTCCAATGTCTGAAACATGATGAAAATTTGTGAACACTTTCTAGAATTTATGCCAGCAAATGAAACTACTGGGAAAGCCCTCACAGATGTAATTCTACAGAGACTGGAACACTACAGAATACCTTTAGAAAATACGCATGGCCAAGGGTACAATAATGGCTCAAACATGTGAGGACGACATGCGGGTGTACAGCAAAGAATATTGAATTTAAACAATTGCGTTTTTTTCATTCCTTGCTATGCGCATTCGCTCAATCTCGTTGTTAGCGATGCCACCAAATCATCTAAAGATGCAGTTTCATATTTTACCACAGTGCAAGCAATTTACAACTTTTTTAGTGCTTCCACACACTGTTGGGCAGTCTTGAAGAAGCATCTTGAACAAAAACCTCACACAAACCTCTAAGTCAAACTAGATGGGAAAGCAGGATAGACTCTATTAGACCATTCCGATATTCATCAGGAGAGATTTACGATGCACTATTAGAAATAAGCCAGGACTTGTCGTATGATCCTTCATTTCAACATGAAGCTGAAACATTGGCTCAGAAAATGATGCAGTTTCAATTTTCATGTTGCATGGTTATCTGGCATAATATTCTAAATCAAATTAATTTGACCAGCAAAGTTATGCAGAACATAACCATAGACATATCTAAGGCAAAGACAATTTTGAATGAAACGCTGGAATATTTTAAAAAATACTGTTAAGATGAAGTATTTGAAGAAACTGTCAAAGACGCAACAACAATAGCAGAGGATCTTGATTTTGAACAGACGTTTGCACCTCAACAATTCATTTGCCCTCGGAAAAAAACAAGACAGTTTTGTTATGAGGCTTGTGATGATCCTATTCTCGATCCAAACGAAAGGTTTAAAGTTGAATGTTTCTATTATATTTTGGATGTAGCTATAACTTCCATTGAAGAAATATTTTGTCAGTTGCATGGTCTTTGTGATACTTCTGAATTTTTATACGATATTGGAAACATTAAAAATCAGTCTTCCAAAGACCTCATGAAGCACTGCCAAGACCTACATTTAGCGCTCAGTACTGATAACGCTGCTGACATTGATGCAGTAGAATTGTATGATGAATTAATAGCTTTATCTGAGCTAATAAATCCTAAAACTTCTCCTCTAAAAGTATTAGAATTTATAGCAAGAAATTATTTGTTCACTCCAAACACTGCAATAGCATTACACATTCTTTTAACATTACCAGTATCGGTGGCTTCTGGTGAGCGCAGTTTCTCAAAACTGAAATTACTAAAACATTATTTGAGGTCCATCATGTCTCAAAATTGTTTGTCAGGACTCACATTAATTTCAACTGAAAGTACTATTGCAAAAAATTTAGATTTCACTGACTTATTAAAAGACTACGCAAGTATAAAAACCAGAAAAATTCAGTTCATATAAATTCTTTTAATTTATGAGAAACTGGAAGACACTAACATTTTTCATTAGTGTATAGCTGAACCCAAATTGTTTGTAATTGTGATTTTGTTAAAATTAAATGTTAAAATTACACTAGTAAGAAATTGTTTTATTTCGCTAACTACAAATTCTGTTTTCATTTTTTTTTAAATTTTAAACAGTCAAAACAAAACTGCAAAGTGCAAATATGTAAAAGCAAAAAAAAAAAAAAAGTGGGAGGAGGCGGGGAGGAGCCAACATTGTTTTTGCTCGGGACAGCAAAAAACCTAGAGCCAGCCCTGCACCCAAGTAGCTGAAAGACATTTACAAATACATATTAGGGCACACACTGCTCTTCTGAGATACTGTAGGTGAGAATTATCACACGTTTTATGATGAGTCACAGAGAAATCAAGTGACCGGCCCACGATAAAAGAAGCATCTTGTGGCAGAGCCAAGAATTCCACCCAGGCACCTGATTATCTTCTCATTTGTATTAGTGTAAATTAGGAATAAGTCCACTGGAATGACAGACATTACACTAGGTTAAAATATGTGTGATAGGGGAATCAAGGCCTAGGTCTCCTAAATCCAGTCCTATACCTTAACTACAAGATAATTCTCTCTCCTTAAGTGAAGCTAACTAGTACTGGTGAAAGAGCATCTTTCCTCATTGGGGAGAAACAGAAACCTTGTTATATGAAGAATATTTTTTTTTGCAGAAGCAGGACTTAGGTTTTTTCCCCAATTTGTTTAAACCTGTGTGTTCAGAGCTGATTTCATAATGCTTGTATTCAATGATACTACACTTTGTCTACAGAATTATGAGAGGGTGAAGGTGAGATATGATAAAGAATTTGCAACTGAAGTTGCATTTTAAAAATAAAACATCTGGCATCCATCTGAAAGTATCCTAAGAGAATCAAGCATCACTTGTCACTAGGAGAATGGATGAAAAAAATATAGCCTATTGTTTATGTGTACATCTCCCAAATTGAGTTAGGCTATATATATATATAAATTTTTTTTTATATCCAGCGGGATCTCTGCCTACATTATTTATCTGAGTTTTGAGTGGATGACTCTCAAAGTCGTACCATCATGCAGAACTTCATATGCTGTATATGCTGTAATAACGTGTCCTTTTGTTGTTTAAATGGCCTGTTGGTTAAAAAACAAACACATGTAGTTATGTGAGTGACTAATACCTGCAAAGATGACAGGTGAACTGTTCATGTTATTAAAGCAATAGCAATGTCTACAATATAAATTCCTTCTGTAAACTCCGTAGTAAGTGTTTTTGCCACAAGTGTATGGAAACTAGTGATAAACTTGTCAACGTCAATTGTTGCCCACAAAAGGACTTCAGTACTGTTAAAAATAGCTACTTATCTCCAAAGAGTTGGCAAATAAGCTTTAGTCACATACACATCTGTAAATTAGATGCTAAGAACTAATGACATCCACTTCATACAGCAAGAACAACATTATTGGAGTAAATAAAGGCAAAAGTAAAATAAACTTCCAGATTTCAAATAAAACTGTTACTTAACTTTACAGTAATTTTTGTTCTTCAACACGTGTTGTGCATGTATACATTCCACTGTAGGTGATGTGCGCTCAATGCACTTCACGCCAAGACTTTTGCTAGCAGTACCACTAAGCAGCTCATGCACTCCTGCTCTCCTCATGTACTAAGCTGACGGAATATGAGGGACATGGTCACTGCCTCTATCTTCATTCCTTTGCATCACTGTCTATAAATGCCCAAAGTAGCAGGGACATTGGGAGGATTTTTCTCCTTTGAGTTATAGTGTGAATATATGTCCCACTGCAGGTGACTCACTAGCTAGTTCCCTTACAAATGGCAGGACTTTGGGGTTACTTAAATATAGACTCCAGCACTGATTTACCAGAGTTGGTGTCACCTCAGGAAGCATGCATAATGGCGTAGTGTCTGGAGATGGTTTGTACAGACAACCGCATTGCTGCTTTGCAGATATACGCTATAGAAATGTTGCTTAAGAAAGCTGATGAAGTGGACTGAGGCCTGGTGGAGTGGGCTGTTATCCTTAGTGGAAGAGAAACGTTAGTCAGATTATAGCAATGCTTATTGGAGTCAGAAAACTGAATGTGAAATGAACTGAAATAGAAGTTTCAAGGGGGAACCTATTAAATGGGATAGCACCAAAATTTAGATCCATGAAGGTACCAGGTCGGATAATACGAAGACCTTTTAGAAATCTGGAGACCAAGGGATAAGAAAAGGCAAAAAACCCATCCACTGGATGGTGTATTGCTGAGATGAAAGCCAGGTGGAATCTTGCTGAACAGACAGACAGGTCAGAGGATTTCAAATGCAATAGGTAGTCCAGTATGTGTCTAGCCTCAGTAGGATTTGATTATAACTTGTAGGATTCCGGCCAAATGTAAAACCTTTTCATTTTGCTGAATAGGTGGTTCTGGTGGAATCCTTCCTGATGCTCACCAAGATGGCCTTGAGAACTTGGGATCGTAAATGTCTTGTGAGAACTCAACGAGGAATCATGCATGCCATGAGGTGGAGTGATTAGAGCTTGGGATGCAGATACCTGTCCTGGTTTTGAGACAGGAGGTAAACTAGGAGTAAAGTTATGGAGAGCTGATGTAGGTCTGTGAACCAACACCGTCTTCCCAAGCCGATGCCATGAGACTTGAGGTTGCTTTGGCCCTCTTCAGTTCCTGAGCACTTTCTGAATGAGAGGGACAAGAGGGAATACAAACAGATGATTCAACCAGGGAAAGAGAAAGGCATTTGTCACGGAGGCCAGGCAGTGGCTTGCACTGGAGCAAAACCTCCTACATTTGCTATTGAGCTTAGTTGCAAATAAATATATTACCAAGTACATCCACTGGGGTGAAAGATCTGGAGGAGAATGTCTTTCCGAACTGTCCACTCATAGTGGTCGAGAAAGTCACTGCCTAGGGTGTCAAACTGTCTGGAGTGGCTCGGAAGCATGGGTACCAATCTCAGGGCAGACTTAAAACCAGGGCACAAACCCCAAACAGGCTGTGAACTCTATACTGAGATTTCACCAACCAAACAACAAGTGTGAACTTCTCAAGCACTATAACAGCCTTAACATGAAGTCACAGACAGTCCCCTTGGGTACTCCAGTCTATCTTGCCATCCAGGCAAACTTGCCTTTGTGATAGATGGTTCCTTACACCAAAAATCGCAATAATATTCAGGTTACTCCCATTCCCAAAGGACCAATAATTTACTCCCAGTCAATTGCACCTTAGGTCCTATACCAAAGACTTGTAGCCAATCCTATAATAGTCAATAAATCTTTAGTTAATTTAATAAAAAGAAATGAGTTATTTACAAGGTTAAAGCAGGTAAACATACACACAAACTAGTTACAGTCTTAGGTTCCAAAGGGTGATAGAGGCTTCTATAATAAGCAACCTCTGTAAGTCCTGCACGCCGAGCAGCTGGGGATCCTTTGCTTATGCTCAGAAATCTTGCCCTCCCAAAGTCCAAGCATACAGTTCCAGTTTCTTCTTGTCAGCGATTTTCACTCACAGACTTTAAGGTCAGAAGGGACCATTATGATCACCTAGTGGGACCTCCTGCACAAAGCAGGCCACAGAATCTCACCCACTCACTCCTGCAACAAACCCCTAACCTATGTCTGAGTTATTGAAGTCCTCAAACCACGGTTTAAAGTCCTCAAGGTGCAGAGAATCCTCCAGCAAGTGACCTGTGCCCCACGCTGCAGAGGAAGGCAAAAAACCTCCAGGGCCTCTGCCAATCTGCCCGGGAGGAAAATTCTTTCCTGACCCCAAATATGGCGATCAGTTAAACCCTGAGCATGTGGGCAAGACTCACCAGCCAGACATCCAGGAAAGAATTCTCTGTAGTAACTCAGATCCCACCCCATCTAACATCCCATTGGGCATATTTACTTGCTAATAATCAAAGATGAATTAATTGCCAAAATTAGGCTATCCCATCTTACCATCCCCTCCATAAACTTATTAAGCTTAGTTTTGAAGCAAGATATGTCTTTTGCCTCCCCTGCTCCCCTTGGAAGGCTGTTCCAGAACTTCACTCCTCTAATGGTTAGAAACCTTCATCTAATTTCAAGTCTAAACTTCCTAGTGTCCAATTTATATCCATTTGGTTTTGTGTCCACATTGGTACAAAGCTTAAATAATTCCTCTTCCTCCCTGATATTTATCCCTCTGATATATCAATAAATATTTATTCCCTTCCCCAGAATTCAAGTTGATGGGACAATTTCACATGGATGACACCTTCATGGGTGTTGGGGTGAGTAATTAAAGTCTTTGTTCTTTGACATTTCACAATGGCTCATTTGGTTATGATGGTCCTTCTTGGTGGGCAGGACCTAATATCTTCTGTAGGAAGCCAGCATTTTACAATTGCTGACCTGTTTGCATCATAAATTTCTGTAATTGTGTAAATCAAACATGCACTATAAGCTTATAACACAGGGTACAGATGTTTTTAGTGATATTACTACATGCAGCATCCTATAAGCATTCATAAAGTCAGAACACTAAACACATTCTTATAAACTTAAGATCTATATTAATGATGCTAAACACACAACTGAGCCAGACTGGTTTCCACTTACGTATTGGTCGGTGTTCAGTTGAGGTCTAGGGGCCTTGGCATAAGCTGATACCTGGTCTGCCAGCATCACAATGGGAATTTGTGATAGTGTTCTTCCACACTGGAAGGTGAAAGCTTTTAACAAGATAATGTTCCTTAAACAGAGATTCCAGAGGTGGATCACTTCTTGCCACTGTGGAGGCAATCTTGTACCTCCCTGCCTGTTCAGGTAAAACATAGCAGTAGTGTTGTCTGCGAGGACTTGAATCACCTGATTCCTGATGGTGGGCATAAGCATCTTGCAGGCCTGATGAAAAGCTCAGTGATTCAGCACATTTATATGGAGTGAAACCTCCTGAGATGGCCAAAAAGCCTGTTCCTGAAATTATCAAGATGGTGCCCCTACCTTTGGTGGCTGTGTCTGTTATGAGAGTCATAGCCAGTTCTGGTTATAGAAAGGGAATCCCTCTGCATACATTTAGAGAGGGTCTAACCACCACTTGAGGGACTGAAGCACTCTTGCAGGTACGCTAATCAGCATGTCCACTGGATGCTTGCTCAGTCAATATAACAAGGCCTGCAGACATCTGAAGTGAATTCTAGCATGATGAGTCACGTACATGTACGAGGCTCCATGGCACAGTAGTTGTAGGTATAAGTGAACTGTTCTCTCCAGAATGAACTTGAAAGAGAGAGAGCAAGAGACACTATGGACTGAAATCTGTCCACAGGGAGGTAAGCCATGGCAGTTGTGTCTAGGTCCACTGTTATGAAGGTTATTTGTTGTGTTGGTTGTAATGTCAGTTTGTCCATATTTAGTTTCAAGTCTAGACAACAGATGTCTGATGATGAGGGTGCTGTTTTTGATATGGTTTCTTGATCTTCCATAAACTAACCAATTGTCCAGGTAAGGAAATAGGAGGTGCAGATGGGCTACTACCACTGTCATGCACTTGGTGAACATTCTTGGGACTGACGATAACCGGAAGGGAAGCATCGTAGACTGGTACTGGTTTTTGTCTGCTATGAACTGATGTATTGTCACATGAAAGTACATGTCCTACAAAGCGACAGCAGCATACCAATTTCCAGAAAAGGGATAACGGAAGCAGGAGTGACCATACTGAGCTTGATTTTCTTGGTGAATTGGTTCCGTTTTCTTAGATCTAGAATGGGATGCAGGTGATCTGTCCTTTTGAGAATTGGGAAAAACTGGGAATAAAAACCTTTCCCTCTGTGTTAGTAAAGAAATCTTCCTCTATCACTCCCAATTCCAAAAGAGATCATGCTTCCGAAGCAGTATGGTCTTGTGAGACAGGTCTCTGAAAAGGAACAGGGAACATGCATTGGCAAAGGGGAAGGAGGCAAATTGGATGTACCTCCTTTACTGTGCTGAGCACCCATTTGTTCAATGTAATCTCTTTCCAACCATTGCAAAAGAGATACATGCTTTCCAAAGGGAAGATGAGATACGGTTGGTGCTGTCTATCCCGTCAGAATGGCTGCTTGAAAGCTGAAGTCTGACAAGAACGTATTGCTGTGGATAATACTGTCTGGCAACATCTAGAAGGTCCAGGCCTTCTATTGAAGATGTCCTGGAACCTCTGCTGATAAGAGGTTCTGTAGTAAGACAGATTTAAACTGTTACTGGGGTGGAGACCCTCCAGTGAATGAAGAGTCACATAGGAGTCTTTTAAAGTGCGAACAGCATCATCACTTTTCTGGGGAAATAGTTCTGATTGAAGGACAAATCTTTCGTTGTAAAAATACACCTCTCTTAGGATGCCAGAGCTCTGCAGCCAAGAGGAGTGTCTCATCAAGATGGCTGTAGCCACGGAGCATGAGGCAGCGTTAGCAGCGTCAATAGCCACTTGAAGCAATGTTCAGGCAGTGAGGTGCCTTTCAGGGATTATGGCTGAGAATTGTTTTCTCTACTCCTCAAGTAATTTGTTTGCAGATTTGAAAATTGCTGACTAATTAATAAGTGTATATTTAGACAACAGAGCCTGGTAATTAGAAACCCTCATTTGAAGGCTGGTGGTAGTATAAGCCTTCCTGCCATACAAATCCAGTCTTTTAAACTTGTCTTATGGAATGGCTCTAGGGCCTGAGTGGGCAAACTATGGCCGGTGGGACACATCCGGCCTGCCAGCTGTTTTAATCCAGTCATTGAGCTCCTATTGGGGAGCGGGATCTGGGGCTTGTCCCGCTCCGGCGCTCCAGCCGGAGAGCAGGGTCAGAGGCCACTCTGCGTGGCTCCCAGAAGCAGCAGCAGCAGCATATCCCCCCTCCGGCTCCTAAGCCTAGGGGCAGTTAGGGGTCTCCACTCTGCAAGCTGCCCCTGCCCAAAGTACCACCCCTGTAGCTCCCATTGACCGCAATTCCTGGCCAATGGGAGCTGCAGGGGTGGCACCTGTGGACAGGGCAGTGCGCAGCAGAGCCGCCTGGACATGTCTCTGCGTAGGAGCCGGAGGAGACACTTGCTGCTGCTTCCGGGAGCCAACTGAGGTAAGCACTGCCTGAAGCCTGCACCCCTGAGCCAACATCCCGCGCCCTAATCCCCGCCCCAGCCCTGATCCCCCCTCATGTCTTCCAAACCCCTCGGTCCCAGCCTGGGGCACCATCCTGCACCCAAAACCTCTAATCCCCAGGCCCACCCCAGAGCGCGCAACCCCAGCCAGAGCCCTCACTCCAACCCCAATTTCATGAGCATTCATGGCCCACCATACAATTTCAATACCCAGATGTGGCCCTCGGGCCAAAAAGTTTGCCCACCCCTGCTCTAGGGTAAGCCTGCCTGGAATGCTCATTAGCTGCTGTAGTCACAAGGGAGTCTTGGATTGGTGGGTAAAGAAACAGTTAAAATCTTGCTGAGGAACCTGCTAGTGTCTATCCATCATTTGGCAGTGCGTGGAATAGAGACTGGCATCTGCCAGAGGGTTTGGGCCAATTCCTGCAATGCTTCAATAATGGAAAGAGCAGGGCCAGAGGTCTGTAAGATGTCCAGGAGCTTGTGTGGGTTATCTTGTACAAGTGTGGGTAATGGTGGCCAGGTCCCAACACTGCAGAGAAAAGACATCTGTCTTTCCAGGTGCAGATGAGAAAAATGTGGTCTTGGTACAGCAGCTACCTGGTTAAGCTATTTCTTACCCAAGCCCCAAGTTTATCTAGGCAGTGGGCAATTCATTTCACTGATCTGGCTGGTCAAATGTGATGGAGACATACAGCTAGCTGTCAACAACCTTCCTACCCATCTTACAAACACAGGGAAGAAAAGAGGTTACACTACAGATCATGGTGACACCCTGCAAGAGACGGAGCTCTTGGGACTGAGGAACAGTTGCCTACAGCCTTCCGTTGCATTCTCTCAGAAAGAGAACAAAGCCATTCAAGAGCAGTTCCATCCACTCAGTTCTATCCACAAATGAACCAAGCCGATCTTCAGATAACAGTGGTGCGACAACGTGCAAAGCAGCATAGAGCACACAAGCTTCTTAAAAGTAAAGGTCAGCCAAGGTCTAGGTTACCTCTCTTTTTCTCACCTACCTCCTGCCCCAGTGCTGATCAATTCCATAACCATTGTTTGGTAGCAATTTCTAAATTCAAGAATTGCCAGCATTTTTATGCTCGTTTTCTCAACAAAAAGAAACTCCATGTAATTGGAGCACTTGGTATTAAAATATTCTTGATCAGGCTCCACTGGTGGGTTCCTATAGAGTTCCTACCTCAACTTAAAGCCACTCCACTGTTGCAAACCACAACGGAGCACAGGCAAGAGCAATACCATCCTGCCTTCCCTTGAAGGGAATCCTCCCAGGGATCCTGAATGGCAAAAGGTGGTATAATTTACACTACCCTGCACCAACTTTGGAAAACCTAACTTCCATTCCATTCAAGAGTGAGCAAAAGACATACTGAAATACAGCTGAAAACTAAGGGAAAGCAACAGAAGTATTTTAAATTTGCTATGTGCCAAATGTACTCATTCATTATTGCTACATCAGTGTCCTCAAACACAGTAACACAATTCTCAGTGAACAAAGCAACATCTCAATCCATGATTATTCAGTCAGAGTGGGATAATGAATCTCTGTGGGAAGTAAAATAATAAGAAACAAAATAGTTATCAGTCTCATGTGAATCTGGCAATCTGTACTACTTAGAAAGCCTTGAAAAAAGACAAAAAGACATAGCCAGGACAGATCAGTTTCTAAGCATTCTGGAAGTCATCTGATCGGTCTGAATTTGGGATTTACATTGAAATCCATTACATGAACGAGCCCAGAAGCCTCAGATAGTCAGGTTTTCCCTGTGAATCTAGAAGTCTGTTGAGTCTATATATAATGAAGTATCAGGCACGTTTTTCAGATTCAGTGATCAAGTTAAGAATTATACAGAAATTTGCTATAATCACTTATCATCCCTGATGTATGGGAAAATAGTTTTAAAAAAGGAAATAGGGACCAAAATGCTACTGCTATTGAATTTAATTGGCTTTAAGGGGAGCTCGATCAAGCCCAAATATTACTGTAGATGGAATCAGATTGCTATGGGACTCATCTGCTGAAGAGCTTTTCACTATACACAGTGGAAGTGGCCCACAGCTCCCACACGTTAACAGAATTGTTATTAAACTGGAGTCTAGGTTCTATTTGTTGAGTTGTCCGAGGCCTGACCTATATACTAGATGAAGATTCTCCAACAGGCTGTAGTTTTCCTGAACTACTTTTTTTTGGGTAGGATGTTCTTGCAGACTCTTTATTAAACTCATCCTTTCACATTGGTTTTTATGATATGAGGGGTCTGGATGTCTGGACCACTTTGCATGCGTCTGGTCCAAGACCTGAATTTGTACTAATATGAAAGAAAGTATTTGCTGTTAGAAGGTTGATATACAGAAGAAATCTTATATGGGAGCCGTATGGCCGTGCTTCTGACTGTTTACCATGTGTTCAATATTTCCTTCAGTTCCCTCATTTTCTGTTATTGATGGGGATTTTTCTGGTTATATGAAAGTGCCTTGTATGGTCTTTGGCTCCATGACTGGAGAATCTGTCCATTTAGGAAAATCCCTTTGAGCCTTTTTGCCTCCAGGAGTAGGAATCCAGTCAATATAGTCTCTTTAGAGGAAGAATAATTACCCACTCATATGTCACTTTATCTGAAGATTTCATTTGAATGGATCCCTATTTACCCAGTCACATCCCCTCAGAGTTAGGGAGTGGAGGTAACAGTCTCAATAACTGATTTTTTTTGGTGATGTTTCCATCCCATCCTATAAATATTCTTTGGGCATCTATTCCAATAAGAATTGAAGGGGCTCTCTACTTCCTGCTCATCAAGGAACTGAAATGGAATGTTCTTGGAGTGGATAGAGGAAAGAGAAGGCCACACTGAGGTACTGGTAGTTGGTCTAAGAATGAGATTGGCTTCCCTCTGCCTCCAAAGACCAAACATCTTTCAGAGGTGAGTTCTGGCCCATCTCATACTAAATAGCTGAGAACAAGAATAGGAATCCAGTCAAACTAGTATTCTTTAAAGAAACAGAAATCACAGTGTACAGAGGTAGAAGGGCAAGAGTCCATTTGGCATTGGTTATGTTTTAAAATATACTGTATTTTGATTAAATATAATGCCACTAAAAGGGTAGGTAAAATGCCAGAATAGTAGTTGGAAGATGAGGGACAGAGAGGGAGAAATCTTAATTAAGTAGGTAGGAATTTTTAAAGAGGACGAAAATAAATCTAGTAGGTTTATGATTAAACATATCTGGATTTTAAATTCGAATCTTTGTTTTAAAATGACAAATCTGAACACCACATTTCAAGGAAATCTTTAGAAAGGCATTGCTTGGATGAATTATTTTATATATTGGGTGTCAGTTAAGTTCTTGGCATCAGCAACTAGATTTCCCCAAGCACATCATCAACTGGCTGCAAATAAGAGTTTAATTTGTTTGCATGTGTAGGCATCAGGGGCGGCTCCAGGCCCCAGCACGCCAAACACATGCTTGGGGTGGCAAGCCACGGGGGGGGCTCTGCCGGCGCCGTGAGGGTAGCAGGCAAGCTGCCTTCGGTGGCTTGCCTGCGGAGGGTCCATCTTTCCCGCGGCTTCGGCGGACCTCTCACAGGCAAGCCGCCGAAGGCAGTCTGCCTGCCGTGCCTGGGCCGGCAAAATGCCTAGAGTCGCCCCTGGTAGGCATGTGCAGTTGCTACTGGAACTTCAGTTAGTATTTGCCATTTAATGATTTATTAGAAGAGATTAGATTTAATTAATGGTAAACATCATACAATAAATGCTACACCTTTCAGTTAATAATTAACCGCTATATTGAAAGAGGAACGGATTTAGTAGTATTTACTACTACTAGGGACAATATGCTGTATACTACTCCTAGATACAATGTTAGTGATATGGCTACATCTGCATTTCTGTTTTAAGTCTGTATTGTTACCAGGGAAATTGAAATGGCACTTAAGAACACATCTGCATATGTGGGGAAAATGAAGTCCTGAAGAGCTTTTTAATACAGCAGACCAACCCTTTTTCCTTTTAGCTTTTCCTAGCACATTATACAAACGGTGAAATTCTCTTAACCCTGTATGTCTTAGGATGATGGGCTCAAACCTACTCTCACTGAAGTCAGTGGCAAAACTGCCACTGATTTAATGGGAGCAGGATCAAATTTGATGTGATCACAGTTTTGTAGATGATTAATACTGCAGTGGATGTGAATTAAAACAGGCAAGCCAAGAAGACAAGTTTGGGAAGACAACATGACTATTAAGGAATCCACCACTATATTTCTGAGGGGCTCCTGAAAGATTTCAAGAAGCTCATCTGTTTGCATTATCATTTTTTTTAGTAGATATTTTTCTATTGTCTGACTTCTAGAAGCTAGTTTGTAAAATAAATAAATAAATAATTTGGGGTCTAAGTGTGTACGAACCAGTATTTGTATAATCTACCATCTTTGTCCTCCCCATCTGAATTTTCCCTAGATCCCGAGGTAGTAGTGGGATGGGAAGGAAGGCACAGCTCAAGCTATCTGTCCAAGGCAGTAGGGGAGAATCGCTTCTGAAGTACTGTCCTTGAGCTCTCCTTGAGCAGTATATGTTGCATTTCCTCTTTGTCTGAGAAACAAACAATTCCCAAGTAAGGGTTCCCCACTGAATGAAGATGCTGTTTACCATCATGTAACTCTCGCTCACAATTGGTGATGAAATGCCTTCTGAGGTGTCTGCCAGTGAATTCTGGGTGGTAAACTGTCAATACGGCGATATGGTTCCAGATACACAAGTTCCTCCACCTATAGAAACAGTGAACTCATGGGATGGATCTTGCCCTGCTCTGCTTGTTTATGGTTACTTGGTTGTTACGTTATCTGACATTATCTGGGCATGCTGGGATTGTATGAATGGTGGGAATGCTTTGCAAGCTTCTGCTACTGTTCTCAGTTCCAAAAGATTTATGTGCATTCTGGCTTTCCAAGTAGACCAAGTGACCTCCACTGTATGATTGTCCATGTGGGCTCCCCAGCCTCTCAGGGAGGCATCTGTAATTATCGTTTTGTCAGGCGTGGGGGATAGAAAGGGAACTCTCATGCACATGTGTCCAGGGTTCCTCCACTATGTCATTGAGACCCTCATCTTACTATGGTGTTCGTGATGTGCTTATTCAACATATAATTTGTTTGGAGCCAAGCCTGTAAGCAAGGAAGGTGGAAACTGGTGAATTGCATCATGTAAATATATAGCACCATATGACCCAGGAGAGTGAGCTAGATTCAAACTGATGTTGAGGGCTGTGCAGAACTAAGTCTATAAGAGTGCCCACAGTGTGAAATCTGTCCTTGGGGAGGTAGAGGTTTACCCTGATTGACTCTAGTGTCATTCATATAAATTCTGTGGTCTGCATCCAAGTACAGGTAGACTTCTCCATGTTTATGCATATTTCCACAGGTGGTGCAATACCTGCCAGTCAAAAGCCTGTCATCCAAGAATGGGAAGATGGTGGAGTTGCCTCGTATGAGCTGAGTTGCACTGCTACTACTGAAAACACTTTGTGAAGACTCTGGAAACTGTAGCTAACCCAAATGGGAGGACTCAGTATTGGCTGCGGTGGGAGCCCATCACAAACCTGGTGAATCATCTGTGGAAGGGGTGAATATCTGCATGAAATATTTATCTTTCATACTGAGAGCGGTAAACGATGTGTCTCTTTCTAGGGATGTATTATTGGTGCCACTGTAAGCACAGGGAATTTCAGTTTGAAAACAACAATGTTGAGTCAACCCAAGTTGGGAATGATCTCCAGCTTCCTTTCTTCTTGGGAACTAGGAAATAGTTTGAATAGAAGTCTTTCTCCACAATGTTGAGGGGGTTCTTGACTCTATTGCTCCTTTTGGAGAAGAGATTCTCTCTCTTGAAGGAGGATACCCTCTTAAGAATGGTCCCTGAAAAGAGACAGGGAATGGGGTTTTGGAGGAGGTGGGAGGCAAAACTCAATGGCATAGCTGGAATGGATGATATCCAGCACCCACTTGCCTGTTATCACCCTCCAATTGTGTGAAAATTTTGCTAGGCATCCCCCGAAGTGGATCTCAGAATCAGGTAGAGATGTCATCAATATTGTATTGCAGCTCTCGGGCATCTAGTCAAAAATATCTCTTGGTTGGGGGATGAGGTTGGGTAGCTGTGGTTGAAGTGGAAAATATCTTGGCCTCTGCATTTTCTGTCATTTGTGAGGTGGCTCATAAGAGTGCTGGTGATAGAAAGACTGAAGTAAGTGCCTTGGTTTGTATGGCTGTTCATGGCATTTTCTCTTTGGGGACAGTTGTACATATACCCAGGGCGTGGAGTGCTGCCCTGGAGTCCTTCACCAAGTGTAAAGACTCATTTGTCTTCTCACTGAATGAGCCTAAACAAAGGTCAAGTCCCTAAAAATGTTTTCATCTCCATGGAAAACCTTGAAGACTGCAGCCATGATTCCCACTGCACAACTCCCACTGGCTGTTGCCATGGATCTTCTTGTTGTATCATCCACAGCTTATAATAAAGTTTTGGCCACTAGTTTGCCCCCATCAATAAAGGCTCAAAATTGAGCCCTGTCCTCCTGAGATAACTTGGCCCTAAAGTCCAGGAACTTAGAGTAATTCAGGAAATTGTGATAAGGCCCCAATAGTCTGACATTCTAAACTGAAGGCTCGTAGATGTGAACACATTCCTCTCCACAAGATCTAGAGACTTCGACTTTCGTATCAGCAGGGGTAGTGCTTGGATGTTGCTGTCTGGATATTTTCATAGCTGCCTGGACCACTAAGGAGTTCCAGGCAGGGTGGGTGAACATGAATTCCATTCCCTTACCTGGTACAGAGTACCACTTTTCTACCCTCTTGGGAGTCAGGGTAGTTAACCAGTGTGTGCCATTCAGCCATTGCTGGTATGGCTTCATTTACCGGAAGCACAACCTGACTGGATCTCACAGACTGTAGGATATCCAGGAATGGAATAAATAGGGACAGCACACGAAGAAGTACCTTTTACCAGATTCTGTGGGCTTCCCTGAAGCATCACCATAATTCTCAGTATATTCTAAGCTTTCAAACTATCCCTGCCCTGCAGCATCATGCATATATCAGTTTACTGCTTTATCTGTTCTATGTTTAGGATCCAGCCTTGCAGAGTTTTAGATTTTGAAAGTGTCTCATACTACTATGAAGTTCATAACCCTTTCTCCCCTGCAATTTATCTCTCTTTTTCGAAGGGAGATTCAATGTTTTAAGAAAATTCACAGCCCCTGACCTGTCCATGACTTGTACTATAAATGCCCCTGACTAAAACTTACCTGGGTGGCTGCTACTCTTGGGGGAGGCACTGCTCAGGGGAGTCCAGTGGGCTCAGGGCCAGAGGCACCAGCTTCCAGGGGCTGCAGAACAGTGGCTACTCCGGTAGTCCCCCTGCTCCGGCTGCCCCTGGGACCACTGCCAGGGGCCGCCAAGCTGGGGCTGCTCCAGCCATCCCCAGGACTGCTGCTCAGACAGTCCCCGGGGCCACCCAAGCAGGCTCCAGGGCCATCCAAGCAGCTGGCTCCAGAGCTGCTCCATCAGTGGCCAGTGTGGCTGTCCTGGGGCTGCCTGAGCAGGTCAGCCACACTGGTCACTGTAGAAGTCATGGAGGACATGGAAAGTCACAGAATCCATGGCTTACGTGATCTCCATGACAGACACGTAGCCCTACTTATGGATTTATTTTTTCTTTTCAATTTTAGTTCTCATCTTCTTTTCCTTATTTCACATTCTCTCTGAACTTTTTTTGTGCATCATTTTTCACAGTCATGTAATTGTTTCTCTCCTCCATATCTCTGTTTTCCTTCTCCCAAAGTCTTTGATTTCCCATAACCCCTAGACTCTCTTGAGGCAGAGCTGCAAAATCATCATAACAGAGTATCTGTATAGGAACAAAATCTACTTCCCAAGCCTTACTATGAGAAGAGGAATCACAAGACTATTTAATTCACCTGTCCAAACAAAAGAAAAAACCAAACACCAAATCTGCCAAGACAAAACCAAACCTCCTGTGAAGTTTACAGAGACCCTGAACACCATGCTAGAAGTGAATACAAGACTGACTTTATTTCCTGCTTCCACAGGCTTATGCCTCCCTGCTATATTCCCCCTCACGCTCTATCTTCTCATAAGTAACATCACAAAAAATTCCTAATCCCTTGCTTTCAAGCCACAAAGCAACACACTGGAGCGCTGTCCTAAGTGAAATGCCAACACAGTAATGTTGGAGTCAAGATGCAGAACACATGATCAGGTTAGAAATTGGACAGAACAATTTGGCCTCAGTGTATCATTCACATTTTTTCCTTCATCAAGTGGTACGTCTTACCTTTGCTTCCATACTGCTCTGGGGGCAGATCATAAGGCACAGGAAAAGATGTCACTGTCTCATTACTTCCTGAAAACATTTTCTTCTTCACATGGAAGTAACCTGTATCCAATCCCTGTGAAAAACACACAGAAGGAAATGGCTGACTTGTTAGTTTTATGAAAGTAAAATGTTCAATTTTATCACAGTGTGGATTTCCCTCACCATCGAAGAGAGTAGCTAAAACACAAAAAGTTTTCCTTCTCTTTCTAGGGTATAAACAGTGGACCAAAGCCTGCTCCTATCTTGAGAGCCCAGTCTCCCTTCCTTGCTCCAGTTCTTTCTTCCTCTTTTGATCACCACCATCTTGGCCCTGCATGTGGAATAAGTCCTATCTGCACCCATTCACCTTGTCACGTAAGCCTATACTAATCTAATTCTATACTCAAACAGGTAAAACAAGACTGTGGGAGTTGTCTTTACCTGGGAA
Organism: Gopherus flavomarginatus; assembly: GCF_025201925.1. Taxonomy (NCBI): domain Eukaryota; kingdom Metazoa; phylum Chordata; order Testudines; family Testudinidae; genus Gopherus; species Gopherus flavomarginatus. The sequence goes on along the minus strand of NC_066621.1, from coordinate 127,969,483 downwards.
ACCCCGTACAAACTGTCTGAGAATCTTGTAGGACCCAGATGGGGAGTGTATCCAGTCACAGCCTGAAGACATGGTTTTGCATGTAAACCGAGTCATGGTCACATGACATGGAAGTCTTATGAAAAATTTAATGTGGAGAAAATACTTCTCCTTTCTTTCCTCTGCTTAATTTTATCACAAACTTATCATCTAGATGACAGAAGTGTGTGTTATTCAGTATGGAGTTAAAATCCAAATAAACACACTATATTTGTAATGAGGACACAAACATCTCTTCAAAGACAAATCTCCCAGGCACTTTTGGATAATATAGCACTGTTGTGCTGCAAAGTTCACTGAAGCTTTGAAAACTCTGGTATGAAAAAAAGAAACCTCTGAAGTGTATTACAAAGTTTGGCAATTGGCATCACTATACAGCATGGACGCTTAGAGGTTAGCGATTTTGGGGGTGGGAAGAGATACCCGTGTATGCAGTACAAGGAAGACAAGGTGGCCTTGAAGTGTTTCACATAAATTTGGCAGACGCTCTTAGGTTAACTATCAGGTCAATGGAATTCCATTATCAGACTTTTGTAACAAATTACTCAAAACCAACCCTTTTAGAAACAGACTCCTTTGGGCTGTGTGAAAATAGCAGTAGTCTATTTTTTTTTAAATGAAACTAATCTAAAAAAATTAAATATTTGAAAAAACCCACAAAAACACTTTTGGAAGAGAATATTCTAATACTGAGAATAAACTTCCATCCTTTTGACATACACAGCTCTCTACAAACACCATCATAGCTGTGCTGTTTGTTAGTCTTTGACATCTGGCGTTATCTGAGTTTTGCCAGATTCCTGGATTATTGTTTCTGTAACAATACAAGCACAGTGTCAAATAGCCCTTGAGTTAAACCTTTGTTTATGACATAATTAACTGAAATTATTGGTTGAAATGACAGTAGCATTTATGTACAGTAATCCTCAACTACTTCATGGTAGTATTCTCTACTGAATTTTTACTTGAACAAAATGTTGCTGTTTTGAAAAATGAATGGTAGTATTACCACGCATTATACTGTAACATGGAAGACTGAGGTAGAAAAGTGGTCTTCGATTTTTTTTCTTGATATTCTGGAAACTCTGAAGGTATTCATGACACTTCATCTCAGTTAGTAATAGAAGGGAGGAAAGAAAGTTACACTAGGGTGGCTCCTGATGGCCAGTCCATGAAATAATGTAGAACTTAATTTGGAGAAAGACATCCATTTTGTCCCATGACTGGAAGTAATGAGCATCCCTGAGCTTTGGAGATGGAAGGCAAGAAGGTAGGAGATGGTGCCTAAGTGATAACAGACACTTTTATCTAATAAAGGAGGACAGAACAAGGCCCTTGGCGTAGATGGGCAGCTTTGATTTAAAAGGAAAACTTTGATTTCAAACCAAAGGTGTCTTCTTGGAAAGCCAACTAGATATGCTTACATGAACCAATGTCTATGACAAATGTACCCCAGAGGGCTAGGGCATTTCCCACAAGCAACGTATATTGTTGTAACTGAGCAAGGGCCACTAAAGTTAAGGAAGTGAGTGAGTAAGCTGAGATGTGCAAGTTGGAATGTTGACTGGAAGAAGTTTCAGTGACCAAGTTATATAACGGACTAGAAGAACATAAGGGAGAGAAGACCATCTATAGACTCATCAAAGTAAGACAGAAAATGATGAGGGATGTGAATGAGTTTGTTAACATCAGAAATGAATATGGTGCATTGCAAATGAATGGTGAATCAATCAACAAAGTTTGGAGTGACTATTTGGAAGAGTGATGAATGAGGAGAATCCAAGGGAGGAATTAAGAACATAAGCTAAACCAGGGCATGATATACTGCATACAGGAAGAAGGCACTTAGGAAAAATGAAAACAGAGAAAGTACCTGGGCCAAATGAAGTACCAGTGGTTACAGCGAAGTAATTGGGAAAGGCATCAAGTATCTTACAAGTCTGTACAACGGTATTCTCAAGAAAGGAAAAATGCCAGATGTATGCTGTTAAAGTCTTGCGGAGCCTATTTTTAAACACAAAGGAGATAACTTAGATAATATTTTTACCTCAAGGTTTTCATCTCGAGGCCAAAAGACCAAAAACATCAAGACACTTGATCACAGCCTTGGATAGGGCAAGAGACTACTTACACTTACTACACTGTGTGCTAATTATTGCCCAATTAAGCAGACACCACATGCTATGAAAGTACAGAAGAAGATTACTGAAAAGTAAAGTACTGCATAGGATGGTTGAAACTTGGAAGAGTCAGTACAGATTCATGCCAGGAAGGAGTATAATTGATGCCATATTTGCGCTACAAATTCTCATGGAGAAGTTCAAAGAACATGGACAGCAACTGGGTATGGTTTTTGTGGACCTGAAGGTGTACAATAGCGTACCATGAGAACTAGTTTGGTGGAGCCGGAGACAGACGTGTGCCAAAATGTCCAGTGAACATTGATCTGCATCAGGAATCAGCATAGAGCCCTTTTTTGTTTGCTGTTAAGGATATAAGTGGGAGTATAGAATGAGAGCTGCTTTGAAACATGCTGTTTGCTGATGACTTAGTGATATGTGTGGAAGACAGACTATGAACTAAGCCAATTATGAACAGTGGCAACCTGGTTTTGAGTGCGCTGCATTAAAAATGAATATTGGTAAGATAGAGGCCATGATTACTGAGGGAGGAGGTTTCACCATAAAGGCTATCACAGGCAGAGCACAGCTGCTTCTACAGAGTCTCTATTTATCTATATCAGTTTTTTCTAAATCAGTAGTTTTCAACCCGGGGTCCCTGGGCTATGTCTAAGGGGTCCACGAAAGGTTGCTGTTAACATAGAACAGTGGTTTTCAACCTATGGTCTGCAGACTGCTAGGAACCCACAAACTACGTCTAAGTTTTCCAAAGGAGTCCACAATGCCATTTGAAAATGTTTAGGGTCCACAAATCAAAAAAAGATTGAAAACCACTATTCTATTGCATTCACCACTGAAATTCTAAGCGTCAATCTTCGTTCTATAGATGAACCTGGATGCCTGTAAAAGCACCTGGAAAAAAGGAGGGAGAACCGGCATAATTAGGTACCCTTAGGGACAGCTAAGAAGAGGAGAGATTTGTTCTCAGGGAGTCTAGCTACCAATGGAACAATTAATTGTTTCTCATGTAAACAATTGCTGCAGTTACCATTAAGAAGTTGAGCAACTGCGAATAGGAGGGCTGGAGGTCTATGAGATACACTTATCAATATGTGGTCCACATTATGAAAAAGTCTGAGAGTCCCCAGATCTAGACAATTTATTCTAGGACTCTGTAGAAGGAAATCCAGGAACAAGAAATGAGCAGAAACAGAAAATACATATAATTCACTTGTTGGGAGTCAGTTGGCTTCTTAAGAATTTATCAAATGTATCCACTGGCTGTTTCACAACCAGTAGCATAGATATCAGGTCCTTATGGGTACACATTTAACTTAACAGATAAGTGTATGATTTGTAAACAATGCATTTTCTCTCATGTCACTTTAAGAACAAAAAGTACATACAGTTCAGAAAGCTGATAAGTCATTTATTTAAGAATAAGCACAACTTGGATCAAATAATAGCTTTGAAAGTTCAATCTACAGATTTTTTTCTTATTGCTACAGATTTTAGCATTTAACAATGTCTAGCATTTCAGAGAGAGAAAAGGAAATGAAAATAGATAACATTAAAATCATTTAAAACGAGGAACTTTTATACAAAGCTACTGTAATAAAGAAGCAAGTATTAGTATTAGATTCTTGGCCTGGTCTTCTCAGAATGCTCATAGTGGACTACAGGTCTAGCTGCATCTACACTGACACACAAATACACAGCAAATCTCAGTAAAACCATCCGTCTTGGAGTGTGAGACTGCATACCCATATATTCACTCTGCCAGAGCATACACAGAGAAAACCAAAACCAAAGGATGGAAAAGGAAGCTCTCTGAATTTACTCATAGGAAATGTTTTTGTTTTACATCCAGTTTAACCATGCTTTTCAACATACAGTCAAACTAGAAAGTTTTATGAAAAGTATGATGTATTCCAAGCGGATACTCTTCATATCTAATGTTGCTGTTAGCTCTAGGTGAATAGTCTAATAATCCTAGAATGACAAATCAGCCAAAAACTAATCCAATGCACACTACTCTTGTCAAATAAAATAAAACAGGCCAAACTCTCTCTGACTCAATACTTGAGGAAAACTCAGAGTCATGATATCACATGCCATGATCCAGGTGGGCCTTGAGTGGTTGATTGGAGGGAAGACTTTGAGCCGGGCCAACTGCTTCGAGCCAGGAGCCTTATAAAAAAACAGCTGGTTGTGAACCAAGGATAAGCAAACCGAGGGAGTTTGCCGGGGAGTTCGCTTGGGAAGGGCGGGAGAGGGAGGCAGGCGATTCCCACAAAGTGTTGTTTTTTTTTGGGGGAGGGGGGGAGGCTTTCAGGCTTTTGTGAGCAGTAAATACAACATCTGAGGCGGTTCTTAGAAGGAAGATATTATGCGTAGTGAGCGATCAGCTGTTGTGACCTGCACAGGATGTATCACGTTTGTCTTTCTCCCAGAGGATAGAAGCGACTTTGTCTGTACCAAGTGAAAGCTGGTCTCCATATTGGAAGAGAAGGTTAAAGGACTAGAGACCTAGGTATCAACCCTGCGTTGTATCAGAGAAAATGAAGACTTTCTGGATAGAAGTCAGCATTTGGTACAGCAGGCACAGCTGCTGAAGAATCAAAGAGAGCAGCGCAGAAGGGGGAAGAAAAATGGCAGCATGTGACCTCTAGAAGAAGAAGAAGAAGAAGAAGAAGAAGAAGAAGAAGAAAGAGGAGCATCCATGTACCAGCGATGCAGATAGAGGTAAGAAACCGTTTTCAGGCTCTCTGCACAGTACTACAGTGGAGAATGGTTTGGAAGACTCATCTGAGGGAAGAGATCAGAAGGAGACCACATTGACCAGAAGGCATGGAATGCATTGTCCCAGAGGGTTCCACGACCAGCACTCCCAGGAGGGGGAGATGGGTGGTAGTGGTTGGGGACTCCCTCCTAAGGGGGACGGAGTCACCAATCTGCAGTCCAGACTGGGAAACCTGAGAAGCATGCTGCTTGCCTGGAGCTAGAATTCAGGATGTGATGGAGTGTCTGCCAAGACTGCTCAAGCCCTCGGACTGCTACCCCTTCCTACTTCTCCACATGGACACAAATGACACTGCCAAGAATGACCTTGAGCGGGTCACTGCAGACTATGTGGCTCTGGGAAGAAGGATAAAGGAGTTTGAGGTGCAGGTCATGTTCTCGTCCATTCTCTCTGTTGAAGGAAAAGGCCCAGGTAGGAGCCATCGAATTGTGGGGGTAAATGTGTGGTTATGCAGGTGGCGTTGGAGAGAGGGCTTTGGATTCTTCGACCATAGGATCTTACTTCAGGAAGGAGGATTGCTAGGAAGAGATGGAATCCACCTAATGAAGAGAGGGAAGAGCATCTTCGCAGGCAGGCTTGCTAACCTAGTGAGGTAGCCTTTCAACTAGGCCCGCCAGGCAATGCCAACCTAAGCCCAGAGGTAAATGGGGAAGTGGGATACTGGAAGGAAACAAAAGGAGGAGGGTGCAACAGGAGAGGCCTCCTGATTCATACTGAGAAAACAGGGCAATCGCTAGTTATCTTAGATGCCTGTACATGAATGCAAGAAGCCTGGGAATCAAGCAGGAAGAACTGGAAATCCTGGCACAGTCAAGGAACTATGATGTGATTGGAATAACAGAGACTTGATGGGGTAATTCACATGACTGGAGCACTGTCACGAATGGGTATGAACTGTTCAGGAAGGACAGGTGGGGGTGAAAAGCTGAAGGAGTTGCACTATTTGTAAGAGAGTAGTTTGATTGCTCAGAACTTTAGTATGAAACTGGAGAAAAACCTGCCGAGAGTCTTTGGATTAAGTATAGAGGTGAGAGTAACAAGGTTGATGTCATGGTGGGCGTCTGCTATAGACAACCAGACCAAGAGGATAAGGTAGACGAGGCTTTCTTCAGACAACTAACAGAAGTTTCCAGATCACAGGCCCTGGTTCTCATGTGAGACTTCAATCAACTTGACATCTGCTGGGAGAGCAATACAGCAGTGCACAGACAATCTGGAATGTTTTTGGAGAGTGTTGGGGACAACTTCCTGGTACAAGTGCTCGAGGAAACAACTAGGGGAAGTGCTCCTCTTGACCTGCTGCTCCCAAACAAGAAAGAATTGGGAGGGAAAGTAGAAGAAAGCTGCAGTGACCATTAGATGGTTGAATTCAGGATCCTGACAGAAGGAAGGAGAGCAGCAGAATACGGACCCTGGACTTCAGAAAAAGAGACTTTGACTCCCCCAGGAAACTTATAGGCAGGATCTCCTGGGAGGCTAATATGAGGAGGAAAAGGAGTCCAGGAGAGCTGGGTTTATTTTAAAGAAGCCTTATTGAGAGCGCAGGCACAAACCAACCTGATGTGCAGAAAGAATAGCAAATATGGCAAGCGACCAACTTGGCTTAACAGAGAAATCTTCGGTGAGCTTAAGCACAAAAAGGAAGCTTACAAGAAGTGGAAACTTGGACAGATCACTAGGGAGAAGTATAAAAATATTGCTCAAGCATGCACGGGTGTAATCAGGAAGGCCAAGGCACAACTGAGTTGCAGCTAGCAAGGGATGTGAAGGCTAACAAGAAGGGTTTCTGCAAGTATGTTAGCAACAAGAAGGTCAGAGAAAGTGTGGGACCCTTACAGAATGGGGGAGGCAACATAGTGACAGATGATGCAGAAAAAGCTGAAGTACTCAATGCTTTTTTTGCCTTGGTCTTCACAGACAAGATCAGCTCCCAGACTGCTGCACTGGGCAGCACAGTCTGTGGAGGAGGTGAGCAGCCCTCAGTGGTGAAAGAACAGGTTAAGGACTAACTAGAAAAGCTGGACATGCACAAGTCCGTGGGGCCGGATGCAATGCATCCAAGGGTGCTGAGGAAGTTGGCTGATGTGAGACCAGAGCAATTGGCCTTATCTCTGAAAACTCGCGGCTACTGGGGGAGGTCCTGGACAATTAGAAAAAGGCAAATGTAGTGACCATGTTTAAAAAATGGAAGAAAGAATCCGGGGAACTACAGATCAGTCATCCTCATCTCACTCCCTGAAAAAATCATGGAGCAGGTCCTCAAGAAATCCATATTGAAGCACTTGGAGGAGAGAAAAGTGATCAGGAACAATTAACATGGATTCACCAAGGGCAAGTCATGCCTGATCAACCCGATTGCCTTCTATGATGAGATAACTGGCTCTGTGGATATGGGGAAAGTGGTGGATGTGATATATCTTTACTTTAGCAAAGTTTTTGATACAGTCTCCCACATTTTTCTTGCCAGCAAGTTAAAAACATATGGATTGGATGAATAGACAATAAGGTGGCTAGAAACCTGGTTAGATTGTTGGGCTCAATGAGTCGTGATCAATGGTTCATTGTCTAATTGGCAGCTGGTATCAAGCAGAATGCCCCTGGGGTCTGTGCTGGTGCTGGTTTTGTTCAACATCTTCATTAATGATCTGGATGATGGGATGGATTGCACCCTCAGCAAGTTTGTACTAAGCTGGGCAGAGAGAGAGATACGCTGACCTCCTACCATTGCTAGCATCAGTGAAGGAAACTCCCTCACGTCCAGACAGACCTCATGTCAATGATCCACTGTATTCTCCTCTTTCCTCCATGAAAACAAACAAAACAAAACAAAAAATTTCTACATGGAAGGATTAGTGAGCAATTTTAGGGAAAATTTCCTAGCATAAACAAAGGCTCTGAGTTTCTGCAAATTCCTTGGGGTTCCTATTCTCATGTGAAGAAACAGACTCATATATCCTCAACCTCCTGCCTGTGAATAAATTGTTTCCACCCTTCTGCAATGAATTAAAGCAGCCAGTGGAAAAAGAACACACTTATTTTACAGCTACTATTTCAATCCCCGCGTCTGCAGCAGATATTAGAAACCAGTGTTGGGTGTTATATTCACATTTGCAGGGTTTTCTTTGCAACCATAAGGGCTACAGCCTTTTCAAAATAAGATATCACTTGGATTTTGCAGATTCTGAGGAAACTCATGGGACTGCCTCTTCTCAAGCAACAGGAGGTGGCCCCAACTTTTACTGAAGGGTTGGAAGGGACGTTGGCCTGTCAGACTCCTCCTGTGGAAGATGGGTGATTTCTGGTTGGTTTAGTGTGGGTTTATATCTGGTTTGTTTGTTTGAATAGGTTTCCTCTGTAATACTTTTTACTCTATTAATAAATATATGTGCTTGGAAAAGCTGTGTGGTCTCTGCTAAATACCACTATAATTGTCCTCTCCATCACTCATGAAGGTGGGGATTTGCCCCACACCCCCCAGCTCTTGGACCTGCCTTCCCACTGGTTCCCCTTTCTCACAATCAAACTGACTGTGGGCAGCCCCTCCCTCTTCCTGGCTGTGAGCAAGTCAGGACACTCCTCTGCAATAGGGGAGACAGTAACTAGCATAACTGGGTTGTGTAATGGCAGACCCCCTTCCCTGCTGGCATGATGGACAGACGATGCGCCAGCCAAAGTTGAGTGGCGCTGCAACCTGGTACACGGGGTCCTGCTATTCCCTGTCTCTGCCTCCATTTTGCTCCCCCATAGACACAGGCTCCACCTCAAAGGGAGCCCACACACCAGGTTCCTCGTGGTCACAGGTTCCAGCTCCATCCCACACCACCCAGCTCTGGTTACGTCCCAAACATATTGGAATATGGAGGAACATGACTTTCCAAATTAGACATGTGCAACGGATAGGGTTGTCAGCTAGTTATTACTATTGAATGGCCCTGGGGAAACCAGTTTATTTCCACTTGTTACTCAAGTCATCAGATTCTGAAATAAGCACAGTCCCTTAGGCTGAGGGGACTTTTACTTCTGCTAGTACCCACCTCTGTTTTTTTAACTATGTTTTTTAAGACTGGTAAATGCATATATGTGGCAAGGCAAGAAAACAGAGCAGCAATCCACTGCCTACACATGCTGGCCTTTGTTCCTAACTGTAGTAGCTGAGTAGATGTGTGTTAATAACACAAAGAGATCTGTCCTTTAAATGCCTCACCATCTCAAGTAAGCTCACTTCTGCTGGACAGCAAAAGCCAGTTTGCCAGAACATTGTTCACTCCCTTGAAGTCAGCTGCTGACAAAGTCATCAAATAAATCTTGACCCAGCTAGGCGATAGTTTCTGCCTGAGTCACTTCATGTCTATCATCAACAGTTATTAAAATGAGCTTCTTTTTCCTATTTTTTATAGAGTTGATTGAAACCAAAATGATTACCCCTTCTAGTCAATTATGAGGTTTTCTTATTTCACAACCCAGCATTGTCACTAAATGTTCTGTTGTACATCAGGAGAACAGCATTTGAGGGTGTTATTACGAGTCTTAGATAATTCATAAGGACTTCTGAGAGCAACATGTTTTGCTTCCCTATGATTTTAGTAATTAAAAAGATCAGGGAAATGCTGCCACCACTATTGGAAGTCACCTAGTACTTGCTTTCAATTGCTTAGTAAGTGTCAAGAGTGTGATGCAGCACTTCTCCCATGATAAAGAGCCACAGCAGGAAACTATCAATTCTACTGTAGCAATTAGAGACTGTAATTACCAAAATTATGCATAAATATTTTCATAAAATCTCATTCTTTAAAAATGCTCTGTTGGTTAGTCATATACTGTCAAATTAAATGATGAAATTATGTGCTTGGTGGACATGATCTTTGAGGGATGAAGAGAAATTTTGTTCCCATGGAAGATACACCTAAGAATTTTTAGTCTATAAATTGTTTTCTCTGGCAGCCAGAGAATCATCTCCTTGAATATGGATGAATTTTGTAAGCCTTTGGGCAGGAGGGAATTTGAATGCTTTCTGAACATAGACCAACTGTTGATGCTGCTCTCATTTTGATAGCAACAGATTCATGTAGCACTATCCAGCCTTTGAGGATATGTTTTGTTTTCTACCTAGGATTTATTTTTAGCGTGCTCATCTACAAAAAAGTAGAACACAAAGCAGCAATAACAACATACTAATACTTTGCAATTATATTGCATTTTTACCTGTCTATCCTATCTCATAGAACTGGAAGGTACCCTGAAAGGTCATTGAGTCCACCCCCTGCCTTTACTAGCAGGACCAAGTACTGATTTTGCCCCAGATCCCTAAGTGGGTTTAGCTGGCCAATGCTCAAACCACTGAGTTATCCCTCGCCCCTGAAGATTTCACAAACTTTACATTCCTATCCCTGTTTTGCATGAGGAAACTAAGGCTCTCACAGGTTAAAAGCCAAAATTTTCAAACACGTGTTCTCTAAATTTGGGTACGCACCTGTAGCGAGGTGGTGGGATACCCCACAGCCCCGCTGAGAGACGAACCTCCCCTACCACCACCGTGGGCGGAGCTGCTGGGTCCTGCGCCCGCCCCTCAGAGGTCATGGCGCAGACCCAGAAGTATAAAAGCTCGCCTGCAGAGCTCAGTCGAGGCCCAGCCACCGCAGGGGCCAGACATCTGCGGCAGCTGCCAGCCGGAGCCCACACCCAGCCAGCCGAGCCTGCCCCGCGCCTGCTACCCCGAGGAGGACTGGCCGAGCCTGCCCCACACCAGCTACCCCGAGGAGGACTGGCCGAGCCTGCCCCACGCCAGCTACCCCGAGAAGGACTGGCCGAGCCTGCCCCAAGCCAGCTACCCCGAGGAGCCGCTGAGCCCACCCTCGAACACTTACCCAGAGGAACCGATGGTGTTTGAGACCGCCGGTGACGCTACGACGACTCAGGTACCCTACAAGGGGGAGTGTGGAAATAGCCCGGGAGCAGCCGACCCCAGTCTGGCTGCAACACTGCCAGAGCCAATAACAGTGTGTTGTGGCCAGGATCCCCACTGACAGCAGCGAGTCTCTGCCGCTGCTAGGGCCCCGGGCTGGGACTCAGTGGAGTGGGAGGGCCTGCGTCCTCCGTGCCACCCGACTCCGGGGTGGCAGACTCCCCCTTCTCCTGGCCTGAGGAGGCCGATGCCTATGATTACTGCTCAGCCCTGCCTGAGGGCCTGAGCATTCTGAGGGTATGTCTACACTACAGGAGTATTTCAATTTTACGTAAACTGGTTTTGTAAAACAGATTGTATAAAGTCGAGTGCACACGGCCACACAAAGCACAATAATTCGGTGGTGTGTGTCCATGTACCGAGGCTAGCGTCGATTTCTGGAGCATTGCACTGTGGGTAGCTATCCCGTAGTTCCCGCAGTCGCCCCCGCCCACTGGAATTCTGGGTTGAGATCCCAATGCATGATGGGGCAAAAAACAGTGTTGCGGGTGATTCTGGGTAAATGTCGTCACTCATTCCTTCCTCCGTGAAAGCAACGGCAGACAATCATTTCGCGCCCTTTATTCCTGGATTGCCCTGGCAGACGCCACAGCATGGCAACCATGGAGCCCATTTTGCCTTTTGTCACTGTCACCGTATGTGTACTGGATGCTGCTGACAGAGGCGGTACTGCAGCGCTACACAGCAGCATTCATTTGCCTTTGCAAGGTAGCAGAGACCGTTACCAGTCGTTCTGTACCGTCTGCTGTGGCATTGTAAATTGGCGATGAGATGACGGTTATCAGTCATTCTGTACCATCTGCTGCTGTCATGGGTGCTCCTGGCTGACCTTCGCTGAGGTAGGCCGGGGGGGCAAAGATAAAAATGGGAATGAACCCCTGGGTCATTTCCTCCTTTATGTTGTATCTAAAAATAGAGTCAGTCCTGCCTAGAATATGGGGCAAGTGTACTAGAGAACCAGTGTATCAGAGAACCAGAGAGCATAGCCACTCTGTGTCAGATCCCACAGAAATTATGAGCTGCATGCCATTCTAGGGGGTGTCCATGCAACAACTCCACCCGGTGCTTCCCTCCTGTCCCCAATCCTTCTGGACTACCGTTGCAGGGTCCCCCCATTTGTGTGATGAAGTAATAAAGAATGCAGGAATAAGCAACACTGACTTTTTAGTGAGATAAAATGAGGAGGAGGCAGCCTCCAGCTGCTATGATAGTCCAGGCAGTACAGTATCTTTTCTTTAGACATGAAAGGGGGAGGCTTATGGAGTTCCGCCTCCAGTTGCTATGATGAGGACGGTTACCAGCCATTCTGTACCATCTGCCGGGAATAACTGGGAGACATTCCTATTTTTACCCAGGTGCCCCAGGCCGACCTCACCTGAGGCCAGCCAGGAGCACTCATGGGCTGATGACGAGGACGGTTACCAGTCCTACTGCACTGTACCGTCTGCCACCGGGGAAGGGAGGGGAGAGGATGCTGCTGTTCATTGCCCAAGCACCGTGTCTACCAGCAGCATGTAGTAGACATACGGTGATACTGAAAAAAGTCAAAAAACTATTTTTTTCCCTTTCTTTCACGGCGGGGGGGAGGGGGAGTAAATTGATGAGATATACCCTGAACCACCCCGGACAACGTGTTTGACCCTACAGGCATTGGAAGCTCAGCCAAGAATGCAAATGCTTTTCGGAGACTGCGGGGACTGTGGCATAGCTGGAGTCCTCAGTCCCCCCTCCCTTCCTCCATGAGCCTCCACTTGATTCTTTGGCTTTCCATTATGCTTGTCACACAGCACTGTGCTGTAGACTCTGCATCATAGCCTGGAGATTTTTTTCAAATGCTTTGGCATTTCGTCTTCTGTAATGAAGCTCTGATAGAACAGATTTGTCTCCTCATACAGCGATCAGATCCAGTATCTCCCGTACGACCCATGCTGGAGCTCTTTTTGGATTTGGGACTGCATCGCCACCCGTGCTGATCAGAGCTCCACGCTGGGCAAACAGGAAATGCAATTCAAAAGTTCGCGGGGCTTTTTCTGTCTACCTGGCCAGTGCATCCGAGTTCAATTGCTTTCCAGAGCAGTCACAGTGGTGTACTGTGGGATACCTCCCAGAAGCCAATAGCTTCGATCTGCAGCCACACTAACCCTAATCCGATACGGTAATACCGATTTCAACGCTACTCCTCTCATTGGGGAGGAGTACAGAAACCGGTTTAAAGAGCCCTTTATAACGATATAAAGGGCCTCGTTGTGTGGATGAGTGCAGCATTAAATCGGTGTAACGCTGCTAAAATTGGTATAAACGCATAGCGTAGACCAGGCCTGACTCAGTGTTTGTTGCCCCGCCCTGACCTAGGGTCTGGGCCGGCGGCGGACTATTGACTCAGCCCCGCCTCGGGGTCTGAAGCCACCTAACCGAGTGGGTGTTGTTTCCCATGACAGCAGAGCCACCGGCCGGTGAACTAGAGTGAGGCGGTGGGATACCCCACAGCCCCGCTGAGGGACAAATCGCAGCCGAGCCGCACACCACCACCAGACATAGCTAAGTCTTGATTGACAGAGGCGATAAGTACATGCAACTTCTACTGACTTCAACTGGATTTGTGCATGCCTAATCTCTCTGAAAAATCAGACCACACATGTTAAGGTAACTAAAAACTAAGATACACAAATTTAGTGGTTATACTTGAACATTTTTGTCTATTTGCCCTACAATGAGCCAAGAAGCAGAGTAAGAAAGGAACCCAGGCCTCCTAACTCTAAGTACTCTGCTCTATTCCTTCACCTCATATTATCTCTCAAACAGAGATTTTATCTGCTGAGCATATCCAGTAGCAATGCTTCAACTTTCCAATTTTGCTACTAGATTTACAAAGCAGTGACTCTGGGAAAGGGCAAGGTGGAACTGTCCAAGGGCCATCATCAGTGGATTTCAGGAAAGTGAGTGATCTGAGGGGATTAGAAATTTTATTTTCAGCTCCATATGACAGTGTGTGTGTGGCAAAATATGCTTCTCCATTTCTGAACCCACAGGACATTGTACTCAACAAAATGGATGCAGCAAAAGATCTTAAAAGTAGAGATTAATTAGCTCTGAAAGTATGACAACACATTTCTGCTGAGTTACGCAGAGTCTTAGTCCAGACTCAGAGAGAGTAATCTCAGAGCACAGCTAGCAAAAGATTCTGAATCTTATCCATAAAGTATTGCATATTACTGTATATACCATAAGGAGACTATGAAAACCTGTTTAGGTACCAAATTCCTGCTTGATGTATGGGTAAACATATGGGTTTTCTTTAAAGCACTAAGTTCTATAACTCTAAAAAACTATAAACCTCTCCCTCAAAAAAAAAAAATTAAACAAAAGAAATAATAAACAAGTATACAGTGGGATAGAATAATGCCTTTTTGTAAGATATCAGCATCTGCAGACTGTCACAGTATCTAGTCTTTCGTTGCTGAATTATGAAACTTACAAATGCTGAAGGCAGGAAAAGGACTCCAAGTTCGTATGAACGAATCATCAGTTGCGTGCCGTTTTTCTCTAGAGCTCCCCAGGCAGCTTTGGAAAGATTGGCACTGCAAAGAGACAGACAGCAGGTCAGTGTGGCACAATCTTCACAGCAGCAAAACACTCAAATACTACAGCTGCAACAACAATGTACTTGAATTAGAAGTAAAACTTTTCCCCAACCAGAAAGTCCTTTCACAAAGAGAATAAATAGGGCCTTGTTCCTCATTACTATTCCCTCAGTGCAGTGGGGAAACTGTGTAAGTGCCACATAACAGGGCAGTCGTGCAGTACATATATGGGTAAATACTATGTATTATGAAATTCAATATGAATTTAGTATAGTTGATACTCCCAGATTCACAATGTGCAAATAACCAACTTCAGCCTTTGCATTATTGCTTGGGAACCTGAATAAGGAATCGTGACTAACCAACCACATTTGGTTTTTCCTTATCTATCATCCTTGGAGATGAAAGGATCTCTTCCTAATTGGGATTATTTTACATTTCTCGAGACATTTATGAACGAATATATATGGAAAATTAATAAAGCATAAGGCATTTTCCCTCACTGACATTTTCTCCTTTGATAAACTCCATGAAGATTTATTACTTTATAAAACAAATTATTTTTAAAGCAAATGTTACATTATACTTTCAACCCATAGTGTCCCTCCTCCCTTATCAGCCAGGGAATAGCTTTCAAATTGAATCTGAATCAAGAAAATATATGCGGTTCCATTATCAAAATTTGTTCACATTAAATTTGAACTGATAAACACATAGTAGATGCCTTCTAGCGGGGCGGGGAGGAGAGAGATTGATTTAGCATTAGTGATCTGAGTTGGCTGGATCAGTACCTAGTTTGGAACATAAGAGTTGACATATAGTGTCAAACCAATGGTCTATCTAGCCCAGTAACCTGTCTGACAGTGGCAGTGCCAGAGCTTCATGAATAGTTTACAGAAAAGGGCAGCTGAAGAATCCTCACCGAACAAGGAAGGAATTTTAAAAGCCATTATACAAAAACTGAAAACAAGTACTTATCTAATATTTTGACCTCTAAGGATATGGACATAAATATTATGTATAAGATATGCTGACAAACATTAATCTATTTTCTTCTATTAATCTATTATTCTTTTGTCTTTGGGAAAATAAAGACTGTTTTCTTGAAGATAGGCTTAAGAAGGAATTTTATAGCTTGGGAAAAGAGTAAATCATGTTTCATCTTTGACTATTTGTCCACATGGATCCTCTCTTGGTGCTCATCCATGTGAAACGGGATTCTTTTGGCCAGCAGGGTCCACTGGGGCCACACCCCTACAAGTTCTCGCATCACCCCAGGGTATAAAAGGACAGGTGCAGTCCCTACGGTCTCTCAGTTCTTTCTTACCACCCATGGCAGCACGACGGAACCGCTGCACTGTCCGCTTGCTCTCCTAGCAACCGATAAAGAAAGAAAAACTAAACCACTGTGCTGAAAATCCAGCGATTAAATCTTGCCCCTCTTATGACATTTCTATACCACTAAGTGATGGGCATTCTAGGTGCTTTTTGGTTGAGGCAAAGGGCACATTCCAGAATGTTGCTCCATCTGCCACTCATTTTCCAGAGGCCCATGAAGCCCACCTGAGATTATTCCTTGTGGAGCGCTCCAGGAAGGCCTCTTTGGACACAGAAAGGAAGGACCTAACAAAGGCACAGTCCCCTGCCCAGTCCCTCTTAATGAGTGCCCTGGAGAGCTGTGATTCTACCCCAAGCTCCAGTGAAACATTGGACGCCAGTCACGGGCTTCAATCTCTGTCCCAACAGCTTCAAAAAGGTGCAGGAGAGATCATCGCTCCAGAGTTGAGCTGAGACACAGGTCACCCTCCCCCAGTGCCTATGAAAAACAAACATAAAAATCACCATAGGTCTCACTCTTCTCAAAACTCAAAGGGCAGCCAGCATCCTGAGAAAGAACCTGCTGGTGCCTTGGTATCAACTATTAAACAGATGCCTATAGTATCTCCACTGCACCTCTGGATCATCCTTCTTCTGGTACTGACCTCCTCACTAGCCAGTTCCTCAGCATCATCCCTATTGGCATCTAGAGCATGTGTGTGTACTGGGTGATTTAGCTATGGGCCCAATACAGGAGTCACCTTGCTGGATAGGCTGAAGGTGGTGCTGGTCAGACTCCTGGTCATGAGATCTCAGTAACACAAACAATACAGGTAATACCAACTCTATCCCCTACTTGAGTATAAGTGACATCAGAGTGCCTTAGTATGCCTGAAAGGGTAGCCTCATCTGTGGAGATGGTGTGTTCATCCTCATCCTCCCCATCAGTGCACAGGAGGGTTCCTTTCCCATTCACCCTCCTATTCCTTCACAAGGATCACAATGGGAATCCAGGAGTTATTTTAGGGACTGTTCTCAGCAGGAAAAGGCATGGACTTCAGAGACCATCCTTCTCTGCCTCCACTAATCCACGATTCATGTGCCTATCAACCTGGGCCCTACTAGGCACCCTCGGGTATGCAACTGCCATACTTGCAAGCCAGTAGCTACTGCCCCCAATTGCAGGGCTAGATCCTGTTCTCCTTTCTCCTAAGAGGCAATATAGATGTTTCCAGCCCAGTCAATTAATACAGCCTCAGATACTAAAGAGATGGGAGGAAGAGAGAAGTGTATATGAGGCAGATGAAGAACAATTAATCCTGGCCACAATTCCATTATCCTTCCCTAATGAGGCAATTAACCCCTCAATGTCTTCTCCAGTTGATCATTTTAAGGCATTCCAATATATTAAATGCGTGACAGAGGCTCTTAACATAACAGTGGAGGAGATGCAAGAGAAACCACACAAACTGCTAGATATTCTGCACTCTCCCTTCCTTGCTTGGTAGGTTTGCTATACTGATAAACAAGGAGACTACTGGAGCTTCCAAAAGACCTCCTGCATCAATTCAAGCCACATCCAAATGTACTAACAAAAAGTTATCAAGCCCTTCCAAAGGTTCTGAGTACTTTTATTCTCCCTCAGTAACAAGGATCTCTTGTTGTAGCTACTCTCCAAGGAGCCAAATCCTAAACAAAGGCTTCCCAAATCAACATTTAGGGAGAAAGACCTTAAAGCTGGACCTATTTGGATGAAGTCTGTTTGTCAGACAGTCTCCAGATGCTAATAGCTAATTACCAAGCGCTTCTCAGAAAATATAATTATTTACACTAGTCTTAGTTTATGAACAGGTTTATTTTGGAACACAGGGAAAAACTAAAATCTATAATGAATGAAGGGCAGCTGTGTGAAAATGAAACGTTAATTTAAAGAGAGCTGATTAGGCTCCTAAGTGAACTGGTTCACATCCACACAGATTCTCTATGATTCTGACCCATATTGCTTATTGAAACAAAGATGACTCAGACTCCTATTTACAGATAAGCAATCCTTATAAATCCTAACAATAAATAAATAAATAAATAAATAAATCAATCAAGGCAGTTCTGTCTGTTTGGTTATAAACACCACTACTGGTGGAATTCTGTGCCAAAAAATTAAAAATTCTGCAAAATTCTGCATATTGTATTTGTCAAAATAACACAATATAATCATGCCAGTTACAATTATTTTGGTAATTTATTTCAAAATATTTGTCAGCAAGTATGTCCTACAATACAGACCCCCAAAAAAGTTCTTTGACAAATAGATTCCTTACTAGGCATATTAATACAGAATTCTGTGTAATTCACTTTAATTATAACACAGAACAGTATTCCCTGCACCTGTCAGAAGCAGTGCAAAGGCTTTGGGGAGTCAGGAGTAACAGAAGAGTTGAGGGAGAGCGAAGGAGCCTAGGATTGAACCTGGAGGGTGTTGAGTGTGGATGGGAGGTTCTTCTATTGGGGGAGATTGTTAGGGTGTTGGAAAGTTTCCCCCATGCAGACCCTGGCTGACCCCAAGCCTCTCCCATTCAGTCAGGCACATCTGTCTCTGTTCCTGCAGCCCCCCTTCCCCATCCCAAGGCTCAACGCTGTCACCCCACTAGCTCCTGAGCCCATGCTCCAGTTTGTCCCCCCACTAGCCATTCTGAATCATAGAATCATAGACTTCAAGGTCAGAAGGGACCATTATAATCATATAGTCTGACCTCCTGCACAGTGCGACCCACCCACATATCTTACAATAACTGTGGTTTGAGATCTTTTGTCCACATGGCTCCCATGGCCCACTTCCTTCCCTGCTATTAAGAAGTCCTATGGGATGTTGGGGCATGTTCCCTTCATTAAATGTCCTTGGGGGGGGGGGGGGGGGGAGGGTGAGGCAAAAGGATATCTAAGGCATGAATGCGGCCCCAGCAGACACTAGCAGCCAAAACACACTGATCTTATGTACATAGGTTCCTGCGCACCAAGAATGAGATCTATGTGGACGAAATACCTTGAAAAACTAGCTAGATATATGAGGAAATGCTATATATCTAGATCTATCTAGACAGATCTAGATATATAGCATTTCCTCATATATCTATCTTGATATAGATACAGAAATAGCCAACCTCATCAAATTCCTAATGAAAAATTTCCCTTTTACAGTGACAAGATCTATAAAAAAATCCCACAAATGTCCTGCATGGTAGAAATGAATTAATACTGATCAACTTCTGTGGACAACCTTTACACCATCTCCAAGAATCACAGAGAAACATCTAAAAAAAAAAAAAAAAATCACCAAATCAGCAAGAATTAGTCCCTTATATTCAATGGTAAATCTCCTAAAATGTCTAAAAGACATTCAGTAGCAAGTACTGAACATTACTTCCATTTCTTAACTTATCTCACCACAGTATGGATACTTGAAAATACTCCTTACACTTGTATTTTGTATATTTACTTTCAGTGTTGCACTGGGAATGACTGTCTATATCAAATAGAAAGATAAATTGTTTCTTAAAAGAACAAATAAGATAAGGCAAATTACTGATTTAACCTTGCGATCCAAAGGTAATGATAAAGAGGAAGAAAATAGTGGCATACTAGAATTCATTTGTTCTGTCCAAATTTTCTCTCCTATTCTTTTTTGCCAAATATGACATGTATTTTGTACAAAACAGTACTATGTAAGGGAACATTAATGAAGAATTTTAACTACCAGTTATTCCCCTTCACCAATTTCTGCACTGAATAGTGGGAAGCCTCATTTAATTGATTGTAAGTGGTTATTTCCATTTGCAAAAACGTTTTGGTTATGGTTATCATGCTTTATTTTTATTAAATATTCATTCAGTTACATTCCTAAATTACATCTTAAATGGATGATTAACTTATGCTGGTGGAAGCCAGGGTGAAGCCATTGTGCTTAAAAGCAGAATGCTGATAAACAGGTTGTTGAGCCAAAGCTGCAAAACCACAGAAGCACAAGGTTTACTGAAAAGGCAGCGACAACCTCTTATTGTTCTGGGTGAACTCTCAAAGCATCACCCTATCTTTAAAGGAATTATGTAACATTAAAAGACACACTAGCTGGGATATAACTTAATTTCTCTCAAGAAAAGACAGTGGACACATTAGATACATTATGTTAAACCAAAGAGACACTGGTGAAATTCTCTCCTGTCCTATTCCCTTGCACTTGTATTGGTGGGATTGTACAAGGTATAGAAAAACACACAGTATTTAGTCTAGGGTGTCTAATTAAGTTAACATTTATACAGTGCTTTTACGTCACACACGCTATGTTCCCTATCCTGAAGGCACTTTACCATGTGTATAACTTTACTTATGTGTAACCCCACTGATTCTAATGGTTCTTCTCATGTAGTCAAGTTATGCATGCAAGAGTGCGCGCAGGACTGGGTCTATATGAGGGAATGCAATATATAATCATATTTACCCTCTTTGTAAAGTGCTTTGAGCTCTACAGATGAAATGTGACACATAAAAGCTAAGTATGATAACAGGTAAAAAGCACTATTCGGTATTGGGTTAAGATAATGCATAGAAAATGAGCCCAAAGGTAAATGTTTGAAAAAGTGAAACCCTTGTTTTCAGCCTAAAACTACCCCTAGATTTTGAAACCAAGAGAAGGAGAGAGCAATTGAGAGTGAAGTTAATGTTTAAAGAGGATTGACATGGGAAGGAGAAGAACAAGCAAAAAAAAATAAACTGAGGCATCTGGAAGAAAGGAACAGTTAAAAAAAACAAGATTAAATATTTTTGGCAAAACTCCTAAACTTATGCTGTTGACTATTTTCCCCCTACAGCCACCCCTCCTCCAGTGTCCCCTTCCAAACCTTAAATCCACTTAAGGTGCTTCCATATCAGCATAGGCAGCAATCAACACTTTGCAATGACATGAATGGCAGGGGTGGGCTAACAGTAGGGCTGACAAACCCCTGAGGAGATCAGTTTCATCAGTTCCACGTCAACCCTGCTGTCCACCAACCTAGGTACCAGACATGCGAAAACTGATCCATGACCCAGGAATCCCGAAATCCCAAGTTCAGCTATCAGTTCTTACTGTAATTTTCAAGAAGTAAACAAAGATGTAGAATTTGCGACTAGAGAGCAGCCGTTGTTCACGTAGTCCATTCCTCACTATGAAGGGGCTGCATCTGACTATTCATCGGGTACATCCAGCCAAACCTTTCAGTAGCTCAGTGTTCAAAGCTTAACAGTTTGATGTTCAATATTCTTTTTCTATACACAGCAAGCCTTACACCTCAGCTTCCCCTACCCCCCCAGCCTACAATTTTGACCTAAGTTTAAAAGTTACTTCTAATTGTTAACAGCGAGGAAAATCATAGAATGAT
The DNA here is from genome assembly GCF_025201925.1 of Gopherus flavomarginatus. NCBI lineage: Eukaryota > Metazoa > Chordata > Testudines > Testudinidae > Gopherus > Gopherus flavomarginatus. Next base: position 127,948,250 of record NC_066621.1, on the reverse strand, counting down.
ACCCAATTTAAACTACAGTAGGGAAAAAATAAGAACTTGTCTCTAGCAAATCTTTTGAACTACCGGTTAGTTATAATCCACACTCTATTTGACTGTATTAGCTTACACACCGCTACCTCGATATAACGCCACCCGATATAACACGAATTTGGATTTAAAGCGGTAAAGCAGTACTCCGGGGGGGGGGGGCTGCGCACTTCGGTGGATCAAAGCAAGTTCAATATAACACAGTTTTACCTATAAGGCGGTAAGATTTTTTTGGCTCCCAAGGACAGCGTTATATCAAGGTAGAGGTGTACTATCAAGAGTGAATAGATTTGAATATACTGATGTTCCATAGGGATCTCTTGCTAAGGAGGGGTCTCATCAGGAGCAAGCACAACATACAACAGTAACAACTCCATAGCATTAGCTAATATTAGCTTGTACCATTGCTGACACATGCACACATCTTCAATATTTCACATGAAAATTCTGTTCTAGTTAAAAAAGGGTACACTATTTTGAACTTCACTCCAGAACTAAGTCACTGTCTCTCTGCAGCAGTGACTTTCAGCAGCATTCTTTGAAATATACCAATTTTTCACTAGAATATTGGACTTTCAGTGGAGACATACATACTAGCTAACATTTCTCAGTTTTACTGAGCACCATTAAAAACTTTTTAAAATTGCCCTTTGAGCATACTATTTAAATCAGGCCAAGCTGAACAAATATGAATACCCTCTCCCCCAATACACCCCCCCTCACACACACAAAGCACCAGAAATACATTTGTGTGGGGGCTTAGGGCCTGGAATATTAAACTCCAAGCAATGAAATCATAAATGACAATATTTGGACATGACTAGCTATTAGCAACTCAGCATGTATACAGCCCAATGCGCTGCAGAGATACACTCTTCAAACGAAACAAATACAGATTTCATCTACTTGACACATTAATATTCCCAAAGACTTTAATCATGGTACAGAATAACATCACAACTTCTTATTTATGTTACCCTAATGTGCTCCTTTCAACTTACTTACTTTTATTCATAAAACTACTTTCTACCTTATCTTAATTGATCCAGTCTCTGGGATGACTACCCTGTGTGTAGCAAAACACAAAATTTTCTTAAATTAAAAAAAAAAAAAAAAAGCTACGCTCAACAACTATGTGCTTTCCTTATGTACAAAATGACACTTACTACAGTTAAGTGTGGAAGAATTTTTTTTCTAATAATTTTGATGGATAATACTAATTTATTTTAAGAATTTTTAAAGATTATTTAAATATTCACAATTGCTTAAAACCCATAAGGTCATGCATTTTTTCAATTTTTATCTCAATTTTCACTGTTGCAGGAAATTATGGGGAGAGGCCTGACAATTTTTTAACGACAGTGGATGCTGAGATTCAAGAAGTTAAAGATTTATCACCATTAAGACAAAAATTGTCAACATCACATCAAACTACTGGGGCTGTCAAGGTACCAAAAAAATTAAATCGCAATTAATCACCATTAATCTCACCGTTAAATAACAGAATACCATTTATTTAAATATTTTTGGATATTTTCTACATTTTCAAATATTAATTTTAATTACAACACAGAAACAAAGTGTACAGTGCTCACTTTATATTTATTTTTATTATAAATATTTACACTGTAAAAAAAATAGTATTTTTCAATTCACCTAAGTACAGTAATGCAATCTCTTTATCATGAAAGTTGAACTTACAAATGTAGAATTATGTACAAAAAGTAACTGCACTCAAAAACAATAGTGTAAAACTTTAAAGCTGACAAGTCTACTCAGTCCTACTTCTTGTTCAGCCAGTCACTAAGACAAACAAGTTTGTTTACATTTGCAGGAGATAATGCTGCCCGCTTCTTATTTACAATGTCACCTGAAAGTGAGAACAGGTGTTCGCATGGTGCTGTTGTAGCCGGCATCGCTAGATATTTACATGCGGGATGCAGTAAAGGTTCGTATGTCCCTTCATGCGTCAACTATCATTCCAGAGGACGTGTCCATGCTGATGGTGAGTTCTGCTCGATAATGATCTAAAGCAGTGTGGCCAGATGCATGTTCATTTGCATCATGTGAGTAAGATGTCACCAGCAGAAGGCTGATTGTCCTTTTTGGTGGTTCGGGTTCTGTAGTTTCCTCATTGGAATGTTGCTCTTTTAAGACTTCTGAAAACATGCACCACACCTTATCGCTCTGAGATTTTGGAAGGTGCTTCAGATTCTTAAACCTTGGGTCGAATACCGTAACTATCCTTAGAAATCTCACATTGGTACCCTCTTTGCATTTTGCCAAGTCTGCCATGAAAGTGTTCTTAAAATGAACATGTGCTGGGTCATCATCCGAGACTGCTATAACATGAAATATATAGCAGAATGTGGGTAAAACAGAGAAGACGACATAATTCTCCCCCAAGGAGTTCAGTCACAAATTCAATTAATGCATTATTTTTTTAACGAGCGTCATCAGCATAGAAGCATGTCCTCAGGAATGGTGGCCAAAGCATGAAGGGGCATACAAATGTTTAGCATATCTGGTATGTAAATACCTTGCAATGCTACAAAAGTGCCATGTGAACATCTGTTCTCACTTTCAGGTGACACTATAAATAAAAAGCGGGCAGCATTACTTACCTCCTGTAAATGTAAACCAATTTGTTTTTCTTAGTGATTGGCTGAACAAGAAGTAGGACTGAGTGTACTTGTCAGCTCTAAAGTTTTACTTTGTTTTTGAGTGCAGTTATGTAACAAAAAAACCCTACATTTGTAAGTTGCAATTTCACGATAAAGAGATTGTACTACAGTACTTTTAGGAGCTGAATTGAAAAATACTTTTTTTTAAAAATCATTTTTACAGTGCAAATATTTGTAATAAAAATAATATAAAGTGAGCACTGTATACTTTGTATTCTGTGTTGTAAATGAAATCAGCATATTTGAAAATGTAGAAAACGTCCAAAAATATTTAATAAATTTCAGTTGGTATTCTATTGTTTAGCAGTGCAATTAAAACTCCGATTAATTGCAATTTATTTTTTAATCTGATTAATTTCTTTGAGTTAATTGCGTAAGTTAACTGTGATTAATGGACAGCCCTACAAAATATATAAAGCAAATCAATAAATCAAACTAGTAAGTTCTCAAGCAGTATTTTTCTTACTTAACATGTGTTTGTAAATTTTGATCATCAGTGGACTTTTCTGTGGATTTGTGCATGCACAGTGAAATTGACATTCACCATTTACCAATAAAATCTAATTATTCCAAGCCTAGCTATTGTTTCTCCTCCAAAGGAGGCAAAAGTTAAATGAAAGCTACAATTAAATAAGACATTTCCAAAATCAGTCTATTCTTTTTTCTACTCTTTCCAGGGGCCTGTTGCATAAGAGAATAGTCAAAGCTCACACTGCATTTCTGAGGTTGCAAGTTTGCTCCTATGTATCTTTTTTTTTTTTAAAAGAAAAATAATCTCAAGGCAATAGTTAAGGGGTTAAGTGATCGATTTTATTGATAGCAGAAAAATTCTTATAATATAATATGTAGCACTGCCAAAGCTAGCAAGCCAAAAATAAGTCATGCCCCCGCCCCCCCAAAATCATTGGATTGGCTGAAAAATCATCAGATATTTTAAACAGATTTTAGGTTGTTTTTGTTTTCGGAGTCTTTAGAATACACTACGGTAATGTTTTCAAGTTTTCTCCACAACCATGAGGGCTAAAAACTTCTTTTAAAAATACCTCCTACCTCTTCCCACACACGTACAACCACACCAAAAGCTAACACTATCAAATCCCTAGACTCCAGCTTTTAAGGTGAGAAGGAAAACAATTTAAGACTCACAATAAAATCTCAAAAGTTAGCAGCACTGAAAATTTTTTCATACCAAGACAATATTTTTAAACTACTGACATATTGGAAAGCTAACTCTTTCGAAATTTGCCAATTTAAGAAAATTCATAGACAGCATCCAATTAAATATGATCCCAGAATTATCCTAAACTGCTCAGCCAGAGATTTATTAGTATAAACAAATAAACCAAACTGGTTTAGATTTGCTCAGAATTGGTTTAACTCCATTCTTATCAGTGTCAATGAGAGTCTTCTCTGAAACCAAAGGGAACAGAATTAGGGCAATGCTGAGTGCTTCTGAAAATCCTACCCCCCGTCTCCAATGAACATGCACTCTCATAAACCAGGACTGAATATCAACCCTACTGATTAGCCACTGTAAAAAAGACTGAACTGAATGCTGCCTCACACAAACATAGATTTGGAAGCATGGATGACATCGGGGAAGGATGCATAGAAGTGTATCCTGTGGTAGAATTGGAAAATCCTTTGCCCCCTTTGATGAGGATGACCAGAAAAGCTACACACTCATATATACACAAATGAATTTCTCGAGTTTTAGAATCAGTTTCTTTAACTGGATACATTCTCTGGGGGTTGGTTGGACCAGAAGCTTTGCTATCTATTGCTCTTCAAGGGCAAAGGACTCTAATGATCTATTATTTTGCTTTCCAAATTTAACAATAGTCACAGAAAAAATAAAAGGAGCATCATGACCAGAAATCTGAAAGAGGCATTAAAGAGGAAGATACTCCCATCTGCGAGTTCGTATTTGAGATTGTTTCTATACCTTCTAGTCCAAAAGAGTTCAAAAGCTGACTCTACCTTCTGTATTTGACATACCAAAAAAAAAAAAAAAAAAAAAAAAAAAAAAAAAAGAGTACCCTGTAACACAGGCTAATTTATAGCTCAAAAATCTTTTCCCTCATTACATCTTTATACCAATCAACAGTAGTTGTTTGTTTCTAATTAAAAAAATGAGAAATTAAAAGCCACAAGACTTCGGGTAAATACAGTGAAAGTAGAAGTCACATGGATGTCACTCCAGTAAAGAAATGTTGTTTATTTTTTTAAATAAGACAGTTCCAACCAGCTGCTGCTTTACTGCTTCTGCTGAACGCAAGTGTTCCTGTAAAGCAGTAGCTTGCTGGCAGTTTCAGAGCAGTAGGTGAAGATCTGGAATAAAAAGCAGCAGGGAAGAAATTCTAGGGGGTAGGGGAAACATCAGGGTTTATATATTTTTAAAGATGGAAAACTGCAACCGTGGATACAACTGGAGGCAAATAAGAATTGGAGATTTGCACTTTTGTTTGCTTGTGTGACTAAACCTTCAATCTAATTATAAAGCTGTGTTGGCTACGGGTTAGAGCAGGGGTTGGCAACCTTTCAGAAGTGGTGTGCCGAGTCTTCATTTATTCATTCTGATTTAAGATTTCACGTGCCAGTAATACATTTTAACGTTTTCAGACCGTCTCTTTCTACAAGTCTATAATAAATAACTAAACTATTGTATGTAAAGTAAATGAGGTTTTTTACATGCTTAAGAAGCATCATTTTAAATTAAATTAAAATGCAGAGCCCCCCAGACTGGTGGCCAGGACCCAGACAGTGTGAGTGCCACTGAAAATCAGCTCACATGCTGCCTTTGGCATGCGTGCCATAGGTTGCCTACCCCTGGGTTAGAGTATGGGACATGGTGTCAGGAAATCAGATCTGCCATAGTCATGGCATGACCTCAGGTAAATCTCACTCTCTGCCTTAATTTACCCATTGGTAAAATGAGAATACCACTACAAGGATGTTCTAAGGATTAAAATTTGTGGTGTGTTAAAATCCTTGGATAAAAGAAGCTTTATAATCACCAAGTATTACTAATGTAACATTTACTGCTCCTGTACCTACTGGAGCTACAACCAGTTGTATGTGTCTTAATACCCCAAGTGGCATAAAATTATTCCAGCTCTTATGTCTAATTAAATTTTTGCAGAATTTAAGATTTCATTTTCACAGCCTTTCCCGGCAGTGGTGCTTTTAAGTAGTGTAGACAGTTCAAATCCATAGCCATATTAACGCAAACAACAGCAATGAGAGATATGAACATCCTCCATTCATCATTATAAGCTATTAAATGCTAGTCCTGAGCAAACCTTTTTCTAGGACCAAAGCACTCACAAAGAGAGACCGTAAGGAAAGATTTATATCAAATGTTTTAAAACAGTGGCAAATGGACAAAAATCTAGAGCAAAGAAACAGATAAATGTCCTGGTTCTGTAGTCCACACAGATGTATGTTCTATTCACAATATAATGTCAAATAATAATCTAACATTTGAATGAACAGAAACAAAAAAAAAATCACATTTACTATTATTACTATAGCGCCTCTGTCTGAAAGTTTATTGCTACAGAGCGTATTCAAATAGAAACTATTAAAACACTATTAAATTGTTAAAAGCAAGAAGTAAAACTTAAGAAATGACCTTAACTCTGTCTCCCAGTGAAATGAGGAAAATATTACAATGTAATCATGTTATTAATTTTTTATCATAATACATAAAAACAAGGGGGCAAAAGTAAAGTTGCATGGGCAACTATAAATCTGGCATTTTCTAACTTTTGACTGCTGGACTTTGTAACCACAACATGCTGCTACAGGAGTTTGTTGGTATGTAATTTCCTAGGGACTTTTGTTTGTTTTAAAACAGAAAAAGGTAAAAAATAAGTTTTATTATGTACAGTGGTCATACTGGTCTGGGAGTAGTGTAGCCCAACTCTCTCCATTCCTCAACCTCCAGGAAATTTGGGAAGCTTCTGCCCCCTGTGTTTCAGACTCAGATTTTAACACCAGAAGGGACCATTAGATCATTTGGTCTGCCCTTTTGTACATCACAGGCCACAGAATTACACCCCTCTACTCCTACATTTAGCCCAATAATTTGTATTTGACTAAGCATATCTTACAGAAAGGAATCCCTCTGAAGACCTCAAGAATTGGAGAGTCCATCACTTCATTACATAGTTTGTTGCAATGAGTAATCACCTCATTGTTAAAACTTTGCATCTCATTTCCCATTTATCAGCCTTTAACTTCCAGTCATTGGCCTTTCTTTGCCAAATTAACAAGCCCTATAGTACTCAGCACTATTAACACCCATATTTGATGATTCCCCCATTGACAACTACTCGAGACGTGTCAGTTACAATTTTCTTAATCCATTTAACGTGTGCTTCATTGATACTGTATAATGGTTTTTAATCTGAATGTCATATGAAGTAATAAGAGAAACAAGATGGGTGAGATAATATTGTTTATTGGACCAACTTCCGTTGGTGAGAGACTAACTTTCAAGCGACACAGAGTTGTTCTTCAGGTCTGGGAAAGGTACTAAGAGTGACACAGCTAAATACAAGACCCATCTTGTCTCTCTAATATCCTGGGACCAACACGGCTATAACAACACCGCATGCAGTACTAAGTCAAAGATCTAAGTATATTACACCTAAGCAGTTAAGTTTATCAAACAAACTTGTAATCTCTTCAGAGAATGAAAGCAGGTTTGTTTGATGAGAGCTGTTTTCCATAAAACCATATTGACTGGCATATTCTCATCCTTTCATTCTTTACTGACCCAATCTGGTATCAACTTTACCATTCTTTTGCCTGGGATTGATGTCAGGTTAATCTTGTTCATCCTGCTTGCTCTTTTTAAACACTGGCACAACACTAGTGTACTTCCAGTCTTCTGGATTTTCCCCACTACCCCACGATTTATTAAAAATTAACATTAGTGAGCCAGATATTTTCCTCAGACATCTTCTAAGATTCTTGGGTGTCAATTATGAGGTTCTGTTGAGTTAGAACTGTTCCTTAGTAGATGTTGTTTAACATCCTCCTGTTACTCATGTACTGGAAATTAATCAATCAACCTCATGTGATATGAATACACAAGCCTGCTTATTTCTATCTAAAAATCAGAAATTTTATTCAACATTTCTACCTTTTCTGCCTCATTAATAATTTAACCATCTCCATCTAGTAATTAGCCTATACCACTGTTAGTATTTCTTTTGTTCCAGACATACTTAAAGAACTCCTTACTGACCTTAGTCCTACCAGACATGGATTCTTCCCTAATGTCTTTAGCTTCCTTTATTAATTTTCTATACTTTGTAACTTTCTGTTTATACTGATGCTCTCTACTCCCTCTTCCCCTCCCATGTTATATATTTGTTTAAATTATTTCTAATTGTGGCGTTCCTCTCATAAACATATCTTGACCAAAAGCATTTCTCTTTGTTGAATGTGGAAGCATGGCTTTTTGACCATCTGATGACTTCTTAAAGAACACACAATTTACATTAGAAGGAAAAATAATTAAACAAAAAACAAAATCATCAATTTCACTCAGTTTTGGAAAACACCACATAACTATATCTGGTTAGGACTGCCTCTGTTCACCTATACTGAATGTAAATTAGGTCATAACCACTGGCCCCTAGGTAAACACCAACTTCCAGTTCAGTGATCACTCCCCGCCCCCTCCTTACAATGAGGTCAAAATTAAAGCAAAATGTGTTGTCTCCCTGGAGATGGGATGGTGGTACCTGGGGTCATGAGCTGGATTGTGGGGGGTGGGGGGGGAAGAGAATGGTTTGGAGAGAGATGCCCAGTTCTTTGGAACATTAGTGTTATTTTGGCATGCTGCCAACACGTCCCTGAAGATCACATGTGAAAGAACAGAAACCGCCATTTTAAACTGTTTACAACTCAGGCCATGTCTACATCTAAAATTTTGCAGCGCTGGTTGTTACAGCTGTATTAGTACAGCTGTATAGGGCCAGCGCTGCAGAGTGGCCACACTTACAGCAACCAGCGCTGCAAGTGGTGTTAGATGTGGCCACACTGCAGCGCTGTTGGGCGGCTTCAAGGGGGGTTCGGGGAACGCGAGAGCAAACCGGGAAAGGAGACCAGCTTCGCCGCGGTTTGCTCTCGCATTCCCCGAACCACCCAGCAAACCTCAGGGAAGGAGACCTGCTTGTTCGGGGGTTCGGGGAACGAGAGAGCAAACCGGGAAAGGAGACCAGCTTCGCCGCGGTTTGCTCTCGCGTTCCCCGAACCACCCTGCAAACCGCAGGGAAGGAGACCTGCTTGCTCGGGGGTTCGGGGAACGCGAGAGCAAACCGGGAAAGGAGACCAGCTTCGCCGCGGTTTGCTCTCGCGTTCCCCGAACCACCCTGCAAACCGCAGGGAAGGAGACCTGCTTGCTCGGGGGTTCGGGGAACGCGAGAGCAAACCGCAGGGAAGGAGACCTGCTTGCTCGGGGTTCGGGGAACGCGAGAGCAAGACGGGGAAGGAGACCAGCTTGATTACCAGAGGCTTCCTCAGGTATGCTGGGATACCTGCTTATTCCACAGAGGTCAAGAAAAGCGCTGGTAAGTGTCTATACTTGATTACCAGCGCTGGATCACCAGCGCTGGATCCTCTACACCCGAGACAAAACGGGAGTACGGCCAGCGCTGCAAACAGGGAGTTGCAGCACTGGTGGTGCCCTGCAGATGTGTACACCTCCTAAGTTGCAGCGCTGTAACTCCCTCACCAGCGCTGCAACTTTCTGATGTAGACAAGCCCTCAGCAAAAGTTGAATGGAATCTTATGGGACAAGCCAAAAGTGCATCTCTCACCCCAGGATTCTGACCCTGCTAAATCTCAAAGGTCTGCCAACAAAACAGCAGAAACGTTGGAGCTTCTTTCAAAAAAAAGAAATTGCAAGAATCTTTTATAATGGAAAGTATGAGGAAGCATTTTATAAATACAGGGGTCATGACCAGCTTTCCCTATAACAGAAGTAACACACACATTTATTGGAACTTAAAGTTAGTAACAAATCATCTCTTTTTTCAGTTTATGTGCACTTCACAGCTGTCTGTATATAGTCAGTTTCACTATTTCCCCAAATAGTAGATTTCTATTTTGTTGAAAAACCCTTTAAGTATTGTCATGAGAGCAGAAAAGCACTTATAAATAACAAAACAGCACAGACATAGTATTTAAGAGTGACACCATAAACTGAGACTTCTGGAAATTAATAAAAATAAAAATAAAAGTAAAAATAAAAAGCCCTAAGTTGACCTGGTCTCTTTAAGCTTCACAAAGGACTCTAAGTAGCAATCTTGCAAATTTAAGGTCACAGGACTGACTTAACTGGCTAGCAGTACTGTCACTAACTTAGCTGAATGACTTGCAATTTCATCCTCTGAGGTTATTATGCCAACCAGGAATGGGAAAGGCAGAACACACAGTTCTAGCACTCAGTACCAACAATTATATAGAACTTTTAATCCATATTTTCACATTAATTCACAGGTCTAGTGCACAGTTATTTGTAATTTATAATGAGGTAACTTGGCATAATTGCTGCAGATTATTCAATAACCATAAATGTTTGAAATAAAACATCAGGTACTGTAGTTACCAGTTAGTATTTTGTGAAAGATTTAAATAAACTTGCTAGCACGGTCTCTCATGAATACTTAATTACGCATTTTAAATGGGTCCAACTCCTTACTATCACTCCTACAGTCCCATAAAAACACCATGTACAATTTTATCTTGGTAAAAATATTTGCAAGCAGCTGTACTGAAAGGTTTTTCCCCACTTTATTTATTGTTTCACTTAATTCTATAGCATTCTTCCTCAATACTCACTTCTGCTGTGATGCATACAAGAAATCAGCCTATCAAAGAAGGCTAGGTAGCATGGCAGATGGGGAACACTACTAACATTTATTTATCCTTAAACTATCAAGTTGTGTTATCTAGTTTGACCTTTCTGTTACTTTCATTCTCCCTGGGACTCTTCCCTAATGTTTATCATATGCACTTGTTGCATCTTTTATCAATCAAGATTAAGCTCTTCAGGTCAGGGACTGTATGCTCTCACACACTGTATTGCACTCAACACAATGGGGCCTGGACTGAGTGCAACCTTTCCGTGCCAATCCTCAATGTCCTTAAATAAACGTCTCCCTGATCCAAAGCAGTCGGGTTACTACATGCCCCAAAGGCAGAGGGTTTGTGTTTATATTTTTTTTATAGGTTTTCAGGAACTGAATTAAATCCTTTTGATTCGCTATGTCAAACCACAGTGCAAATTCTCCAATGATGCATTTATCTTCAAACAAGATGCATTAGAAACACATGGTAGCAGCACTGCCCTATTTATAGACAGGAGACTAAGGAAAACAAGCTGGGTTACAGACATTAGGGATCAGAGATTTTTGCCTTCTGCTCAGCAGTTTCTTTTCCTGAAGAGTACTCCGTCAATTAAAAGAATACAATTTCAAAAAGAGGACAGTTCCAGTTTTACACAAAGCATAAAGTGTTATTTTAAACACCATCGTTTGCAACAAAAGAACCTGTTTTGGGAAGTATTTGCAATGCCTAATGGGGGCAAATGAGTAAAGCAGAGGTGACTAGGAACACAGTTTCAATATCACATGATGCATTTTCTTCATCCCATAATTTTTTTCACCTCTTTTCATAAGCCCCACAAAACCGTGTGTCCGCCATCTGAGAAGCATGAATCCTGCACAACTCTGCATTATTGTGATGAGTGTTGTGGGCATTGCATGCTGATCCTGCAGTACTTGCAGATCCAACAGAGAAGCTGCAGGGAAGAGGATGATTCTTTGGAGACTAGCTTACTGTGGGCCATAGAAACAGTTCAAGGTGGTTGTTGGCATTCACGGAACAGTTGCAGATGGTGGAGAGCTGGTTCTGGGCCCAAGAAACAAGCAGTGAGTGGTGGGATTGTATTGTTACGCAGGTATGGGATGACAAGCAGTGGCTGCAGAACTTCGCTACGCAAGGCCACATTCCTGGATGTCTGAGCACAGCCTGCCCTAGCCCTCCGGCACAGCGACACCAAAATGATAGTTGCACTGACAGCGGAGAAGTGAGGAGTGATCACTGTGTGGAAGCTTGCAAGACCAGATTGCTACCGATCAGTCGGAAATCAATTTGGAGCTGGGAAATCCACTGTTATGCAAGTGTGCAGAGCTATTAATTGCATCCTGTTTCAAAGAACTGTGACTCTGGGCAATGTGCAGGACATAGTGGATGGTTTTGCAGCAATGGGATTCCCAAAATGCAGTGGGGGTATAGATCCACATATATTCCTGTAATGATTTATGCTTGATTCACATTCTCAAGATTCTTTACAACAATATTTAGCAACATTTATTTTAAATTAAAGCTTATATTCGGACACACAACTGTGGTATGGGGTGAATTCCATAGCACATACTGCAGCACAGAATCACAGAACAAACAAGGTCCTGATCTGGGGTCTGCAAAGGCTAAGATGAATTCTACAACTATTTGAAGAGATAATACTCCCCACAGGGAGACATATTATTTAGCATTGTACATGGGTGTATTACTAGAAATCTTCAGAAGAAATTGCAAATAGGACATTTTAGGCTAAATATCAGGAAAAGCTTCCCAACAATGAGATACTAGTAAGACTACTGTTATAGTTTAGGACTCAACATTGCATTTTTCCTTCATGCTGTGCTATGGCAACTGTTTTGCTAAGAGACTTACATTCCTCTTGTTATTTGCCAACTGCTGCTTTAAGAAAGAATAAAACAGTATTTCAACAGGGGATCTTATTACCTAAAGGGAACATCTCAAGACAGGGAAACACATACAATTCAGTTTTTTCTGTTCAGTATCAAGCAATTTTCAATTAGAAAAAAAAAATCTAGATTTAGACTTGTAAGAACCTCCGATCTGGCTAATTTAAGTAGCACTAGAGAACTCCATTACAGTATTTAATAATTTTCATACATTGTTCTGCAGTCTATATAGTACCCAGGGGCACAGCTGATGCCCACACACAGCTTGTGAAATTTGTCTATAACTAGACATATTCGCAATTTAAAAAACCAGATGCTTAATTAAAATTAGATACACAACAGTGCTGCCATAACTCATTTAATTCCTTTTTCCCTTTACAAAAGCACTTCAACAGGAGTCTGAACACCTAAGGTAGATAATGCACCTCTCTCACCCATCTGAAACCTATATTAAAGTTTTTGCTCAGTCACATTTCTTTGGTTCCACAATATATATCCTGCTGATTGCTAGGCAACCATAACAGTTCCACCACATGCATGCTTGTAAATGATAGTGTTTTGTTACTTTCTCACACACACATTTCTCATAACTTACCTTGCTTACCAATTACCAGAGTTAGCAATGTTCAGAAAAACACTCCTATATCCCAGCTTCTATTCCTACTCGATCCTGAAATGAAATCCTAGCACTGTACTTTTTTAAAAAATATTTTGCACTAATAATGTGTTTTCTATCTGAGAAGATAAGAATGGCCATACTGGGTCAGACCAAAGGTCCATCCAGCCCAATATCCTGTCTACCGACAGTGACCAATGCCAGGTGCCCCAGAGGGAGTGAACTAACAGATAATGATCAAGTGATCTCTCTCCTGCTATCCATCTCCACCCTCTGACAAACAGAGGCTAGGGACACCATTCCCTACCCATCCTGGCTAAGAGCCATTAATGGACTTAATCTCCATGAATTTTCCTAGTTCTCTTTTAAACTCTGTTATAGTCCTAGCCTTCACAACCTCCTCAGGCAAGGAGTTCCACAGATTGACTGTGCGCTGTGTGAAGAACTTCCTTTTATTTGTTTTAAACCTGCTGCCCATCAATTTCATTTGTTAGCCCCTAGTTCTTATATTATGGGAACAAGTAAATAAACGTTTCCTTATTCACTTTCTCGACACCACTCATGATTTTATACTCCTTAGTCTCCTCTTTTCCAAGCTGAAGAGTCCTTGCCTCTTTAATCTCTTCTCATATGGGACCCGTTCCAAACTCCTAAACATTTTAGTTGCCCTTCTCTGAACCTTTTCCAATGCCAGTATCTTTTCTGAGGTGAGGAGACCACATCTGTACACAGCATTCAAGATGTGAGTGTACCATGGATTTATGTAAGGGCAATAAGATATTCTCCATCTTATTCTCTATCCCGTTTTGAATGATTCCCAACATCCTGTTTGGTTTTTTGACTGCTGCTGCACGCTGCGTGGACATTTCCAGAGAACTATCCACAATGACTCCAAGATCTCTTTCCTGATTAATCGTAGCTAAATTATCCCCCCATCATATTGTATGTATAGTTGGGGTTGTTTTTTCCCAATGTGCATTACTTTACATTTATCCACATTAAATTTGCCATTTTGTTGCCCAATCGATTAGTTTTGTGAGATCTTTTTGAAGTTCTTCACAATCTGCTTTGGTCTTAACTATCTTGAGCCAGTTTAGTATCATCTGCAAACTTTGCCATCTCACTGATTACCCCTTTCTCCAGATCATTTATGAATAATTTGAATAGGATTGGTCCTAGGACTGGCCCTTGGGGAACACCACTAGTTATCTCTCTGCATTCTGAAAATTGACCATTTATTCCTACTCTTTGTTCCCTGTCTTTTAACCAGTTCTTAATCCATGAAAGGACCTTCCCTCTTATCCCATGACAACTTACTTTATGTAAGAGCCTTTGGTGAGGGACCTTGTCAAAGGCTTTCTGGAAATCTATGTACACTATGTCCACTGGATCCCCCTTATCCACCTGTTTGCTGACCCCTTCAAAGAAGTCTACTAGATTAGTAAGACATGATTTCCTTTTAAAGAAACCATGTTTACTTTTGCCCAACAATTTATGTTCTTTTATGTGTCTGACAATTTTATTCTTTACTATTGTTTCAACTAATTTGCCCAGTAGTGACATTAGACTTACCGGTCGGTAATTGCCAGGATCACCTCTACAGTCCTTTTTAAATATTGGCATTACTCATAGACTCAGACTCTAGGACTGGAAGGGACCTCGAGAGGTCATCGAGTCCAGTCCCCTGCCCTCATGGCAGGACTAAATACTGTCTAGACCATCCCTAATAGACATTTATCTAACCTACTCTTAAATATCTCCAGAGATGGAGATTCCACAACTTCCCTAGGCAATCTATTCCAGTGTTTAACTACCCTGACAGTTAGGAACTTTTTCCTAATGTCCAACCTAAATCTCCCTTGCTGCAGTTTAAGCCCATTGTTTCTTGTTCTATCATTGGAGGCTAAGGTGAACAAGTTTTCTCCCTCCTCCTGATGACACCCTTTTAGATACCTGAAAACTGCTATCATGTCCCCTCTCAGTCTTCTCTTTTCCAAACTAAACAAACCCAATTCCTTCAGCCTTCCTTCATAGGTCATGTTCTCAAGACCTTTAATCATTCTTGTTGCTCTTCTCTGGACCCTCTCCAATTTCTCCACATCTTTCTTGAAATGCGGTGCCCAGAACTGGACACAATACTCCACTTGAGGCCTAACCAGCGCAGAGTAAAGCGGAAGAATGACTTCTCGTGTCTTGTTTACAACACACCTGTTAATGCATCCCAGAATCATGATTGCTTTTTTTGCAACAGTATCACACTGTTGACTCATATTAAGCTTGTGGTCCACTATGACCCCTAGATCTCTTTCTGCCATACTCCTTCCTAGACAGTCTCTTCCCATTCTGTATGTGTGAAACTGATTGTTCCTTCCTAAGTGGAGCACTTTGCATTTATCTTTATTGAACTTCATCCTGTTTACCTCAGACCATTTCTCCAATTTGTCCAGATCATTTTGAATTTTGACCCTGTCCTCCAAAGCAGTTGCAATCCCTCCCAGTTTGGTATCGTCCGCAAACTTAATAAGCGAACTTTCTGTGCCAACATCTAAATCGTTGATGAAGATATTGAACAGAACCGGTTCATTAGCTTTCTTCCAGTCACTGAGTACAGAAGCTGATTTAAAGGACAGGTTACAAACCATAGTTAATAGTTCCACAATTTCACATTTGAGTACTTTCAGAACTCTTGGGTGAATGCCATCTGGTCCCAGTGATTTGTTACTGTTAAGTTTATCAATTACTTCCAAAACGTCCTCTAGTGACACTTGAATCTGTGACAATTCCTCAGATTTGTCACCTACAAAGGACAGCTCATGTTTGGGAATCTCCCCAACATCCTCAGCCATGAAGACTGAAGCAAACAATTCATTTAGTTTCTCCACAATGACATTACCATCTTTAAGTGCTCCTTTTGTATCTCCATCGATTTCAAAGCACTTGATGTGTATTGAATAAGCCTCACAACACCGTTCTGAGGAAGTATACCCAGTATTCAGATGGAGAAATTGCACAGAGGTTAAGTGTACAGAGGTGAAGTGATCTGCCCGAAGTTACAGAGCAAGTCAGTGAAAGAGCCAGGATTACATCTTAGGTGTCCTTACTTACAGGCAACAAGCTCTGTTTCATTTGCTACATGATAGCATGGGTTATAGATTCCTTGATGAAGCAGACTCAAAAGGAGGAAGTCCTTATTGAACAACAGCATCATCATCCAGCTCTTATATAATGATTTTCATCTGTAGAACTCAAATTGCTTTACTGAAAGAGGTCAGTACTGTATCACTATCTCCATTTTACAGATGGAAAACCTGAGGCACAGAGAGATGAAATAAATTGCCCAAGGTAACCCTGTAAGCCAGTGATGAGACTACTTCTTTTTGCTTAGACATTCAAATACATGATAAAGCCCTCCTGGGGCTACAGTCATTCAAAGCTATGTTTAATTGGTTTAAAGTGGTAACTAAATTATGGACTGGACAGCCAGCAGAGTAAGTTCTACTTGTTGATTTCTCCTATTGCTCTCATGGACCCCAAAAGTCACTTCATCCAAATATTCATTTTTAAACATGTGTGGTCCTGGATGGAAGACTGGACATGCAATAGCAGACCAACTGTCAGATAAAGACATCCAAAGATACAATAACTAAGTTACTTTGCTGGCCGGGTCTGCGTTTGGGGCACATCAACAGACAGCCCCTAAAGGATGTAGCTTCCCATCTGGGGAAAGAAAGTGTTTTGGAGTTAGCATGAAGGGAATTGCCTCTGTACCCTCTCCAGTAATAAATACGTGTTCTGTTGTTTACTGAGCTCCTGGGTCTCAGCCTCTTTGTGCTGATCCACCAAAAAGGCAATGACGAGGTCATGCAAAACTACAATGCAAGATTGACAGCCATAGCCTCGAGTCAGAAAGGGATAAACACTGTCACTGCCACACTCTTGGTTATCTTTTGAGATGCCCTGAGGAGCAGTAGAAATGGTAGGAGGACACATAGCAGGTACCTTGCCTATATTTGCAAGACGTCATTCAATATTTTACATGTGAGGTCCTGCTACATAGGCACACAGGGCACTTTATACTCCTGAGGGAATTCTGTGCCATGCAGAAATTAATCTTGTGCGTGCAGAATTTCCTAATTTCCTCCTCCCACCCAGAAATGGGCTTCAGAGATGTTGGCTGCCACTAGGGGCTCCTGGACCTGGCAGAGCTCAGCTCGCAAACAGAAGACAAGGCCAAGAGGGGAAGGGGAGGAAACTGGATGGTTCCCAGCAGCTGCAGTTCCCAGCAAGCCCTAAAGGAAAGAGATGGCAGTGAGCAGGACACCCCATGCAAGCCTGGGACCCAGCATCAGGCTGTTTCTTCCTTGCCTCTGGAAGGTAGGGTGACAAAATGTCCCAATTTTATAGGGACAGTCCAGATTTTTGGGTCTTTTTCTTATATGGACTCCTATTACCCCCTACCCTTGTCCCCATTTTTCACACTTGCTGTCTGGTCACCCTACTGGAAGGTAAGGGGTACGGCTGTGTGGGCCGGGGATGGCTTCGCAGCTGGCCTCTGGGGGGTAGAGAGTGTGAGTGTCTCCGCCAGGGGCGGGTGGGGAGGGAAAGCAGCTGACTTCTGGGTGGTAGGAAGATGTGATTGTCTGGGCCAGGGAGGGACCCAGAAGTGGGCTCTGGGGGGAAGGAAGAGGTGTGAGTATCTGACCCCCCTGCTGGGCTCTGTGAGGGAAAGGGCAGAGAAACAAGACTCGTGTTGTTGTAGGGGTTTCTTTAACTCTCTACTTCTGGGGGAATTTATTTGTGTGTATGAATTACAGACATACTTGCTAACAGGTATTTTGAAATAAATTACCAAAATAATTGAAACTGACGTGATTATACAGTTATTTTGACAAATAAAACATGCAGAAATTAAAAATATTTTGCACAAAACTTTTTGGTGCAAAATTCACCTAGGAGTAACTTTATTTACCATTTCTGGGTGCAAAAAGATCAATTACTAACCCACCTAAATTGATTTAGGATCAGCAAAATATTTCTTGATGCAAATTCCACTCTGCCAATCAGATGTCGGCCATGTAAATCTTGGTGTTCATCTCCACTTGACAGGCATTGCGTATAGAGATAGAAAACTTTGCTCTGACCAGGACAGGAGAATTTCTCCCTGGTCCAGGGATGATTGTGGTACGAAAATTCTATCAGACACATTTCTGGTCATGACAGTCAGAGAGGTCTGTTATCCACGAAGGGAACAGTGCTCTGAGACCTCAGTGAATGACTGTTTTCCAGTTGGTGAATGCTGTGTTCTCTTTTTCTGAAGTGAATTAGGAAGATCCCTTAAAAAAGAAAATGCAAGATTCTCCACATTTATCACTTGTGGGAGTGGAGAATATACAACTGGAGCTAGATCTCTACCAACAGATCAGACAGAGTGAAATGCAGAGGGGATTAGTGGATCGGTGTTATATGTACTAGATCATTAAAGCATGCTTGTATAGAAGTTCAGAATTCCCAACAGAGTCCAATAAGAAATGGATTTTTGTTTGAGATACCACTTGTTTTTCATTATGGCCATCTTCATCTCATGTTTACATGCTTCTGAGATGAGACCTTGTTCTTAATAGTATTCATCTGCAGCCCAGGCCCATAACTGACATCAGACAACACGTCTGTCCTGAATCCATGATACTCCAGGAACTGTATGCGTTTTTCCATCGGCTTGCTTTCTGTAGAGAAACCCTCATTAGTAAAATTGCCGAGAGAGAGAGAGAGAGAGAGAGAGAGATGAACTTCTTTCTTTTCTAAAGCCAATATTATTGCTACCACGATCCTCAAGAGATCATGGGAGCACACGTGAGACCAAATGATAATGGCCTATCGGTGGGAAAAGAAAAAAATGCTGCAATCCATCGGCAAAACATGAAAAATTGTCTGATAGTAAAGTAGGAATGCTTTGAAAACAAGCCTCCATTAGGAGCATATTTAGATGTTTCATATATGGGCCTGTTCTGCTTGTACCTGATTCTGAGGATAAGATAGGCAGCAGACTGCAATGCTCTGATCTGAAGTAGATTATGGTTCATTCCATTCATGTCATGTCTTTCCATGGGTTGCTGAGATTGAGAATGGGGCAAATCTCTTCCTGAAATTCCTGCACAGCTCCACAGGGTACCTGACAATGTGCCATGACCTTGTTTGACCAAGGCTATCCGCAGCCCTTCAGCTGAGACAGCCTGGCACCAATTGGGAGTCTAACTGCACACAGAGCTGGTTGGGAGACCTCCAGATAACTCTGAAGCAACAGAGGGCCAATACTGGTCCCGCATGTGCTCTAGTTACCACTTGCAAAGAGGTGTTTTTTTCTGCTGTATTTCACAGACTGCTTCAACTTCCCATATGACCTCTATTCTTTTCCATAGCGTCTGACAGGAGTCAGGATGCAAGACAACTTTTTTGATGACCGAACAGTCTCAGCTTTCCATAAAACTTCCCCCTCTATCACTAAAATATCGGGGAATTGATTTGTATAAGCATCTGATCTCAGACACCAAAGCCCCATATACTTGCATGAAACCAATCTCAATTCAATTCCCCTTAATCCCTTCCTTCCCAGGGACAAGACCTCAGGCCTTGTGATTTTTAGGTTGAGAGGAACCACATGTAGCAATGCTTTTGAAATCATGTACAGGCATGTCAAGTGTCAGATGACAGTTCATAGATTATTTTTATTGCCCTGATACCTCCTGAGTTTTTATGCCCAAAGGAGGGGCTGAGAT
This sequence comes from Gopherus flavomarginatus, assembly GCF_025201925.1. Taxonomy (NCBI): domain Eukaryota; kingdom Metazoa; phylum Chordata; order Testudines; family Testudinidae; genus Gopherus; species Gopherus flavomarginatus. The sequence goes on along the minus strand of NC_066621.1, from coordinate 127,928,356 downwards.
GATGCCTACTGGGATGTGAATGCCTGTGAAGAGGCCACTCTTTCAGGTAAAACATCTCCCCCAGTTAGAAATGCTGATTCCCAGACCACCAGGGAAAATAGTCACATTTATCTTTAGTAGTGATATCAGGTTAAATTCTGACTGATGCATACCAAGGAACCATCTTGACTTATAAAATAGAGGCCAGGGTCTTTTCTGCATTCCTCTCCCATGCTGCACTCTATGAAGGTAAGCAAGGGAACCAGGCACTAATTTTCTTATTCATTTATTTTCCCTTTTGTCCCCACAACCCTGCTTCAGAAGAAGTAGTAAAATTGGGTTCAGAGAACTGCTGCAAATAAACTTCAAGTGGAAGTCTCCTTATCTTCAAAAGAGCCCCTTCTATGTGTGACATCATAGGGACCCCAATAGGGACACGGAAGAGGGAGGCTGCTGTGAAATTGACCATAGGCCTAAGTCTGGCCCTGGCAATGTTCATGCTGTGTCCCATGCCTTCCATCCACAGCTCACAGGGAAGGGGAGGGGGAGGAGACTGCTAAGTTCTGTGATCAGAGATGTGGCTGCTGGTGCAGGCTATAGGGACTCAGGCATGATCTTCCATTTGGCGCACTGCCCTTCTGGCTTCACTCCCCATGTCTTCCTTGGAGCCAGTGCTTTTCCAATCCTGCCTCCTGCCCTCAAGGCGAGCTTGCCCTGATGGGACTGCAAAGAAAACTGTGTTCTGCCCACAGAGCCAGCCAAGCTCCCCAACAAAACATTTGATTAGGGGGGCGGGGGAGAGAAGAGAAGCTGAAGCTACACTGAAGTTGGGAGGTGTAATTCCCAGCTTGGGCAGTGCCAGTGCTACACTAGCCTATGCACTAAAAATAGTAGTGTGGCTGTGGAGGCTTGGCTTAGCTACTTGAGTACAGTCATGCCCGATCTGCTGGGTACCTGCCTGCACCACCATGGCCACGTTGCTACTTTCAGCTTTCTAGCTCAAGCAGAGCGATCATGTGTACATCTACCTGAGCTGGGAATAACACCTCCCAGCTGCAGTGTAGATGTACCCAAGGACCCTTCCTTTTGCCTCTGACTTTTCTCAGCTTTGTTTGCTCCTTGAAATCTGCAGGAAGACCAACTGCTGAAAATGCCTCCAAAGAGGAAGTGGAGCTGCAGAGACACATTCTCCAGAAACCAACTGCAGTTCTGGGGCATGGCTGGGAATTAGACATTGATCTGAATTGTTAATCTAAAACATTGATATAAAGTCTGGAATTTCCCTTTGCACCAGCTGTGGCTGGCTGCAGAAATAATTGGAGGGAACTTCAGGAGCAGCTCTGGTTCTGCTCCAAGCTGCAAGCAGACTAGAGTAGCTCTAATAGATACGGGAACCTTAGCACAAAGAATAAACTGCTGTCTAACTTCAAACTGATTGCACATCTATAGCAGAGGGTAGGATTTGGCTCTTATACAGTGTAGGCAACAGGACAGTTATTTCGGTGCACTAGTCTGTCAGTGAAGGCCTGGCTCACATGCAGAAAGGTGTTTGATGATCTCCTCCTCATTCTAGTTGTACGCATCACAAAGATAAACAATTGAATAAGATTAGCTGCCTCCAGAGACATCCAAGATTAGAACAGGAGAAGGCGTGTATGTCAGGACTAAATTGCAATGGCAGAGCTGTGTGGGAAATTTACACAGAACATCGATTGCACTAGGAGAGGTTCAAACTAATACCATTATTCAGAGATACTCACAAATTTAGAAAAAATAGAGTAATCAACAGGCAAACCAGAGTCTAGATCTAGCTACAATTTGACAGGCCTGAAAGAAAATGCAAAGTCACTCCTAGGTTCTATACCACATTAATAAGTATTTACACAGCAATAATCCACTTAAGATTCATAAAACTAAGGGACTTTCTATATTGCTGTGCAATATGTAACATTCCATTTTCAGCTGGAGAGAAACAAAAACCAATACAATCAAAGTACTCAATTAAAATGAGATTCATTCAAAGGGCAGGGTTTCTCTATGGAATTTTTTGCTGCCCAGTGACGCAGTAGCTATGGCAACTATGCAACACAAAGCCTCCCAAAACATATTGCAGGGTTGCACTGGGAGCTCACATTCAACTGATTATCTACCACAACCCCCAAATCTTTTTCCACAGTTATTGCTTCCCAAGACTGAGTCCTTCATCATGTAAATATGGTCTGCAGTCTTTGTTTGCAGGAATTATGAATGTATAGCTCATTTACCTTGTAACTAAAAACCACGCAATCTTCTGGAAGTCAGGAGATGGCCTCATGTAAGTCTTAATGTGAGGCATAGCATGGCTGCGGCCTGAGGTTTCTGCTGACCATTTGCTGCAAAACAAAAAAGGAATTTACTTCAAATAATAAGCTTTAGTTTTGTAGCTCCCAAAGGCACTGTACCATATAACAAGTAATTCATTCTGTACCTATGTTGGGCACATGGCTCCAGCAGTCCAAGTTTGATATATTTTCTTACTTAGCATGTTATTGAAAACAAATCATTTGAAATCTTTCAATTATGCATCTAGATACTGCTTAAAGCCCACTGCACAACACAGTGGGAAGTCAGGCCATATTTATATATTGCAAGGGGGGGGGTTTTATTTTATTTTTTACACAAACAGATAAATTTCTTGTGTGCCTCAAGATGCCTTGAGGAAACATTCCATTCCTCCACCCCAGTTATCCACCACCAAACACTTTAAGAACAGATTCCAAACTTCTAGCCAAGTAGAAGAGGATAAAGTGCTCTTTGGAACCAGTAAATGACTTATTCAATCAGGAGTTCTTCAACAGTGCTTTTCATTTCTTTGGCATGTTCCAAGATTATCTCAAAGCACATTACAAAACATTAGTGAATTATGTCTCCACAATCCTGTTAAGTGGGGCAAGCATTATCTCCATTTTAATCAGTGGTGAAATGAAGGAAGAATGAGACTCAGTAATTCTCCCAAAGTTACACAAGATGTTGATAGTAGAGTCAGGAATGAAACCCAGATCTCATGACTTCTGTTCCTCCGCCAAAATCTAGAGGACAATCCTTCTTCTTGTTCACCAAGCTAATATTTAACCTTTTGACTGATCACCTATGTTCACTTTCCTTCTGCCTCTCCCAACAAAATTATTGTATTTTAACAAGAGGAACATCAATTCTTTTCCATTTAAGCACCAGAATCATCTAACTACAGTAAATCCACTTAACAGCCCAAGAGACCTAAATAGATAGTGGTGTTTCTCCAAACATGAATAACTAGAGCTATCAGAAAGGGAAATGTATTGGTTTGGCTAAGAATTTCCTTTGAAAGGGTAGCACAGATTTTTTTTGTGGGGAGAGAGTAGATGGGAAGGAAGAGGAAGGAGAAGTCTCAAACTCTCCACTCAATTTTTTCTTTTAAACTTATTTTTCAAGTCACTTTTTTTTAAAAAAGTCACTGGAGAGTTTAGTAACATGGAAAGGGAGATTGGAAAGAGGATTTTAAAAAGAATTCTGTCAACCTAAATATATTACATAACAAGGGAGAAAAACATTTTTAAAAATTGGATAACAGAACTGTAAAACCAAAGTAATTGGCAAGAGATTCTGGGCAGATGTAGTATGTTTAACTCATGTTTGAAATTGACTAGATTTCAAGTTGACAGTGGGTTTTTTTGGCATGTTTTAAAATCCTGACAAAACAAGTTCTAAACCTGACTGTAGAAGATGGGGGAAATCATTCTTTGGCAGCAAGGTTGAAAAGGAAGAAAAGACAGAGAGTAAATTTCAATATAACAATAACCTGAGGGTTACTTCCTGTTAAATATCTTAGGGTAATAAACACATCTGCATCAGAATTTAGTTAGCCCTGAGTATGGTTAAAGCCTGATCTCGTGCCACCATAACAACCTCAGACCTGTTCAATGTGCTAAGTGTTAAATAAGTAAAGTTGAAAAGGACTAGCTTTGAGAGATTATTATAATTAATTACTTCAAGCTGTGGTATTATTTTTGTTGAAAGTTAAAAAAAATTATGTTAAGGTGTGAACTGAAGGCTGAGGCATGCATGGCAGGGGGAGGAAGGAACTTTGTGTGAACATCTCTGCTTATTGGAATTATGTAATCAGCATTACAACCAACCAATTTCTGCTATTATCTCCTTCTTTAAAAAGACTAGAGTTCTTTGTAACTCTGAGTAGCAGTTTAATTTCAAACTGGAAACCTATTCCTCCTATCACTTTTGCCAATACTTTATCGCAGTTTCCTTTTCTCTTGAGATTTTGCAACATTTAACAGCCCATTGCTCATTTATTATATTATTACTCCCCCTCTGTAGGGGAACACTTGTTTCATTTGGCAGTCTGCTATTCACACCGTCTTTAAGGGACATGTGTCTCAACTATATGCTGCATCAACAAAGTATAAATAAAACAGCTATTTTAGCAGACTGCCAAATCATCACTGCTGCATTAAAATGGGGTAGACTTCCCCACCATCACAACCCTAGGTGTTCTTTAAAATTTCAATCAATCAATACAGACCTCTTTCAAAACAACCCTAGAACAGAAGACATACTTACTTCCTACACTAAGCTGCTATTCCATCTCAGTGCCATTCAAGAATGATTTCTCACAATATATTCCGGAGGGTCCTGTCCAGTCCAGTCTTGTCTTACATGACTGGAGAATTGAGGCTTCCACCACATCTCTTGGAAGACTAACGCAAACAGACTTTAGCCTTTTTTTCCTTCGCTGAGTTTCATCTCACTACTTTTAGACACTCTCCTGCACAGTTCTAAATAATTCTTCCTCCTACTTAATGCTTACAATCTTTTTTCTGAAGAATTGTAGACTGTTAAGTGTCTTTTGAGATTCACCTGCATTTTTCCATTCCAGCAGATTTTAATAGCATCATTTGCTCCTTACTCACTAGGGGTGAGATTTTAAATGACTCAGGAGTACAAACTGAAAATCAACTGGACTTGTGCTCCTAATTCACCTAGGCACTTTTGAAGAATTGCATCCTTCATTTTTTCACTTCCCAAAAATTGCTTACCTGAAAGCTATATCCTCATAGTGTGCATTTCGTGATCTCATTCTCTATTATTCTAAAGTCAAGAAGTTCCTGGTTTCCAGATTCCATATTTATCCAGATTCCCAAACAGTAAGCAGATAATGGATGTTTTTTCTCCAGTTAGGAGTCACTACTTTCTCTTTATGAAACTGCCTTCTATATAATTTAGGAACTAATCTGATGATTTGTCTGTGACTATTTCCCACCCACCACCTACCTACCTTCCTCCACAAGTACAGCAACTTTTTTTTTTGTTCCATTCAGAATTCATGCTTTCAAAAACAAAATGAAAAGAAAGGGCAACCACCCAAACAGAGAATTCAAAAGGACTTTATATGAAAACACACAGTATATTTCATCTCTGCAAGTTAAATAGCCACTCCAGCCTCTCTGGTTTTTGGTACCAAGAGGATGAAAGAAAGCAGAGCCTGCTTTTTTGCATGTGATTCTATTCAAGGAGAAGGGAAGTTCAGCTAGCATAACACCATGGAACCTCCTCCACGCAAACTCTGCCTGCTCATGCATACGATTAGAGATTCATTTTCTTTAATATCAGCCCCCTGCAAATCCACCGAAATTAAGAATGATTAGTTACACAGATTTCTGCTTCATGTGATTAACCAGCCCTCCAGGGGTTGGTGATCAGGCCTAGCTATGACCAGAGGAGTCTGTCAGCAACACTGATGTCAGAATCAGTGGTGCCTGGGAGGTAGCTGAGACACTGCTCCTCTGAGGATGCCTCGAGGTATGAGAGACTTTGGTTATTGTAGGGTTAAAAGAGGATACTGCAGTTTGCTATGTAGGGAGGCAAACCTACTCTTCCCTCAGTTCACCAGGCCTCAAGACAGAATCTTCTACCTAATTTCATGTGCTTCACTTTTTTAACGTGGGAGGGAATGACCTAGTCCAACACTAAATACTAAGAAATATGATTAAATACCAGTCCACATAATTTTATGGAAACCAGATCTTGTCAAACAAATGTGATTTAATTCTCTGATGATCATACAAGGTTGGTTGATAAAGGTAACAGTGCTGATGTAATATACTAAGACTTTGTAATGCATTTGACTGAGTACTGCATGATATTCTGATTAAAGCACTAGCACTATACAGTATCAATAGTGCACACATTAAACTGACAGAAAATAGCTAATGGGGAATCACCATCATATGGAGATGTCCACTGGGGATTCACAGGGACTGGTAGTAGGCCTGGCACTATTCAACATTTTCATCAGTGATTTAGAAGTAAATATAAAATCAATGCGGTTATAATTTGCAGATGGCAAAAACTGGCAGAGCAATAAATAAGGAAGAAGACAAGGCAGTCATACAGAGTGATCTCAACGATTTAGTAAGACTGGCTCATTCAAACAAAATTAGTTTTAGTACTGCCAAATGCAAAGTTTTATATATCTAGGAACAAGGAATGCAGGCCATACCTACAACATAAAGGGCTGTATCCTGGACAATGACTGAGAAGGATTTAGGGGTAATAGTGGACAAGCAACTCAACATGAGCTCCCAGTTCAACTTTGTGGCAAAAAGGGCTAATACAATCCTTGGAAGTATAAACAGGGAAGCAGTCAGTAGGAACAAGGTGGTCATCTTATCTCTATATTGCATTGGTAAGATGGATACTGCAATATAGTTCTGGTATTCATATTTTTAAAAAGATGTTAAAAACTGGAGAGGGTGCAGAACAGATGCACAAAACTTATTTGAGGGCTGGAGAAAATGTTTTCCAGCGAGAGATTTAAAAAGCTTGATATGTTTAGCTTATCAAAAAGAAGATTGAGATGTGATTTGATGATAAGCCATAAGTACCTTTATGGGGAGAAAAAAAACATGTATTAAAGGGCTCTTTAATCAAGCAGAAAAAAGCATAACAAGAACCAGTGACTGGATGCTAAACCATGACAAATTCAATTTAAAAATAAGGCATACATTTTGAACAGTGAAGATGATTAACTACTGGAATAAACTACCACAGCAAATGGTGGATTCTCCATCTCTTCAAATCAAGACTGGATGCCTTTCTGTAAAATTTGCTTTAGCCAAACCCAAGTTATGGGGCTCTATATAATTGGGTGAAATTTAATGGCCTCTGATATACAGGAGGTCAGACTAGATGATCTAATAGTTCCTTCTGGCCTTAAACTCTATGAATGTATGAAATATAAAGTACAGAACTTCAGAATTTCAACTTCAAGTATTGGATGTAACAGAACATCTTGTTTTATCATAAGGACAGACAATGGCATGAAGGGTATTCTAGTGAAGACCTTAAAGGTCTATCAATCTGGACAAAAATATAGCCCAGTGATTAAAAAGAAAAAAAAAAAAAACATTCTGTATCAAAAAGACTATCACCCTTGGAACAGACTGTACTATTTTTACAATTGCACTGAAGTGCCTGACACATGATTTTCCACAGTAAGAAAAGTGCAGCTATGATATTAAGTGTGCACATCTCATTCTTCTGGTAAGCGTGCACTTCAAAGCTCATCTATTTAAATTGAGAACTGCATTACAGAGCTTTGGATTCATTTTTGGCTGTCAGAGGCAGAGGTATCTACCACAATCTGCCACATGCTTTCAAAATATTGGGAGATATTTCTAGCTTTCTTTTTGTGGGAGTACAAGTAAACATTACACCGGTAAAGTATCTCAGAGTGTTCCTTCTCTCTATTCCTTTTCCCTTCCCTTAGAATAGTACTATTTATTTCTGCCAATTCCTCCGTGTTGTGTCTCCAAGTCTTACTCCCACTTATTTTTGTCAGTAAGGGAGACCCTTCCAAGACACTAATTTCATCTCTTACTTTCTCACTCACCCCAAAGCCCCACATCACAGCAACCCTCCAGCAGCAGATTCTTCCACAGCACATCAGTATTGCTTTTCAGAATAAATGGACAAAGAAGGTTACATGTTAAAGGACTACTAGACACTCAGACCAAGGATAAACAAAAAACTGATTGCTTCTGCACTGCATAAGTTGTCATGCAACTCTCCTCAAATTCCCAACAGGAATCGCAGCATGGACAGATTTCAGTGCAAAACCTGGAAAAAGGAGTCCTAGGGGGCCGGAGAGAGTGTGAATATCATTGTTCTAAAGACATTCTGATTAATTACAAAGGAATATTCTTTAGTGGTCACAAGTACTTTTGTATACTGCAAAGGCCTAATCACTAATGCATACAAAGTCACAGGTATTTTTAATGAGTATGTACAAACAAATAGTTAGTAGTATGTATTTAATCTTAACTTCAATTTCCCAGTATTTGAGTATTTAAATTCTTAAACTAGATATTACTTTTTAAAAAATGTTAACTCATTTAAAGTAATTTCAGAATGAGCTTTTATTTTCAGTTCTCTTATCACAGTTCTAATAGGAGGTCTTAAAATGGAGCTGCAATGAAACATTTTCTGATGTATAAATAATAACTGGTACAAGCTGTCTGATCTAGACCTATTTATATATATTTTGGTCTCAGTCGGTGAGAATACTTTTTCATTTTTGTTTGTTTCAGAATTCTAAAGAAAAACAAGTTAAGTGCTTCTGGCTGTAGACAGACCGAAGTATATAAGCATCTGGAAAAGTGAGCCACATCTGTGATGCCATGTACAAAGAAGCCAGTACATTCCAGATGATATGCTCTACAATTTGCAAAGGAAGGGCTAACTGACATGGTACTTAAAATGCTGGTAGCTTGCCTACACTAAGGCTCTCTAGGTTGTTCCTTCTATTGTTAACAAGTCAGAAATGTTACAAAACTTCCCTAATGCAGATAAGGCTTGATTTTTAAATTGGTGTCCCTTTAAATTCTTGGAGACAGCACAGCACTTGCATTAAAAAAACTGAACAAATGAAGAAGTCGTTTAAAGGCCTCCTGCTTTCAGTCACAACACATTGCAACAAACTGCAAAACTGGTGTAAGAGTTAAATCAATAATGAATCCAATCTGAAACAGTTTTGCAATCAAAGGAATTGCACAGTTAAATCATGAACAGAGGGGCTATGTAAAAAAGGTAGTTTTCTTACTCCATAGATTTGTGCTTTGTGTGTAGCCTGGATAACATCTGCTCACTACAGGTGAGTCTCATCTTATGCAGAGGTTCCGTTCCGCGGTTAGCACGTACAGCGAAAACCGCGTACAGTTAAAATTACATTGAGTTGAATGGCAGGCGGAATTGCCTGCACTACAGTTACATTATTTAAATTGTTATTTTTCTCTTTTTTTGTTTTTTTTTCACTTTTGCCGACCGCGTAAAGCTGAAATCGTGCATGTTAAATGCGTTTAAGATGTGACAGACCTGTATATACTGGCAAAAGTGATCACTATTTCCTCCTTACTCACTCCACTATTAACTATATTGGCTGTGCAGTGATATGGGAGCATCAGCTGGATTCTACTCTGTTTCATGCATCAGACATAAATCCATTCCCATTTCAGAATTTTAATACTGCTGATAAGCCAAAAAGTGCCAGCTGAACTTTCAAAACCCGGTTTACAGGGCTGGCCAAACATAAATTATTTTCATTTAAAAGTTAACAAAATTTGTAACTGATAACATGAAATATCACGCCATTTTCAGACAAACATTTTTAAAAGTGTAATCAGCCTTGAAAGTTGCATTAATGCGTTTTTCCCCATTTGAAACCATAAAGAATGTTATATCAGTCTCTTGCAATGCACATGGAATGAAATTAGACAAATTATCAGGTAGAAATCCAAGCTCCATTGGGCTGCGGAAAGACTCTAGGCCCCATTCCTTTTCACTTTTCACTTTCAAATGGAATATTTGTACTGACAATAAATCCTTCCTCAAAGATTTCACCTGAAGTCCTGGCCCCAGTGAGATCAGTGGTAAAACTCACACTGACTGCAACTGGAGCAGAATTTCACCATTGGCATTTTAGAATAAGTGAGGTCATAAATACGTAATATAAATAAATAAGGGTATGGCTTGCACCATTGCTGCTGCTGCACTGCAGTAACAAGCTCTTCCTGATCCTGTTCAGACCAGCTTCAGTTCGGGCTAATAGCAGAAAACTCCTGCCCAGATCCGGAGGATATGGGGCTCAGAGCAAAATGGCAGTACAATCATATCATCGTTTTAGGTCGGAAAGGAAGATTTAGACAACGTCTTAGATTTCAGTTTTAAAAGTAAATTTCTGGTGATTAGCTGACTTGGACATTTCATAACAGGATTTCATGGTGTCTGCGAATTCTTGTGACAGAGCATATACGGAATCTCTGTGTGATATGCAAAACACAGCTAGATTTGGAAGCAAAGAAATTGTTTAACGAGTCTAAAATCCCACAAAGCATCTGACCAATTTGCCTAAATTTGTATTCCACACCACAATGTAATATAGCAATGTAAGTTTAACCATACTGTCTGGAAATCAATGCTGTAAAGGATCAACAGACAGTTTCACTTACTGGAAATAAGAGTGTAGCCAAAGTTGTTTCTGTGCAGTTTGTATACTGTATGGAAGAGAGCCACCAGCTCAAAAGAAAAAGAAACAACATTATAAACACTGGTATTTGATTTTTGAAAGACATTTTGAAAACAGTCCAAAAATACATTCTCAGTAAACAGTGAGGGAGTAGGAGAATACATTAGCTCCATTTTCATCTCATAAAATGTTCCTTAGAAAAACAAATCAGAAGCCTCCTGCAACACTAAATGGTTTGTCTTGTCAGAAAGAAAAGACTTAACACAACTCCCCAAACATTAAGTAACCGATTTACACCAGAAAATGAATTCAGAAATATCAGATTAATGATGTACAGTTCACTCCCTTTTTAAGATACCTCTGTGGATATTTTTCATTATTATGCCCAATGGAGCGCATACCCCATAATCAACTCCACAGATAGATGAGCATTACTCACTTACATAAGAAACAGTGAACAAGAAAGCTTCAGCCAGGTCAGTGACCATTTTATGAGGCAGCACTTTAGAACATGGGTATCACATTCTAGACATTGAGATACGATATTTCTGAAAACGTGGTCTGTGCCCAAATTTGAAACATGCACACTGACTTCAGGAATATGGACCTGGGAAGAAAGAACTTAACAACTGTAGAGCATAGAATGTTAAAATATCATCTGAGCAACCACTGCTACTCCTAGGATAAGTGCCGTATATACTCGTTCATTAGCCCGTTCGTTTATAAACTGACCTCTCAAAATTGATAGGTAAAAATAGCAAAAACTGTATGACCCTTTCATAAGTCGACCCTATATTTCAGGGGTTGGAAAACTTTGGCTCCCGGCCCGTCAGGGTAAGCCGCTGGAGGGTCAGGATGTTTTGTTTACCTGGAGCATATGCAGGCATGGAGCTCCTCAGCTCCCTGTGGCCACGGTTTGCCATTCCCAGCCAATGGGAGCTGCCACTGGCTGGGAATGGCAAACCAAGGCCACAGGGAGCTGAAGGAGCTCCACACCTGCAGATGCTCCAAGTAAACAAAATGACAATGTATTAGATATTCAATTAAATGATTCCATAGAGTTTAAAATCATCAAATTTTGGTGTAGACCCGTTTATAAGCCGACCCCTACTCTTTGATGTGTCACTTTTTTACTGGAAATATTCAGCTTATGGACGAATATATACATTACATTATTCTCCATTACGTTCCATGTCTAAGCCCTGGTTGAACATGAATCAAGCCTTTTACTATTCTTGCTTGCAAAACCCAGTGTAGAGAAGACTTTTGCATAAACACAAGCACATCCAAATCATTCAGTTTGTTGCCAGATCCTATATGCCACTAAGTCATAGTTCTGACCTGGAACGGTATTCTGTATCTGACATGCAAACCGGACTAACAGATTTGTCACTTACATGCCAATACACAGAAAGCTTTGCAGTGCTGGTGTCTGAGCTCCAAAAACAAATCACAAGACTGGCTTGTTAGCCAATAACCCAAACAGTCTTCCCAACACAGCCAGCAGCTTGAGGCTCATTCAGAAGAAACACCAATCACTGAAACATTTACACATTATCTTACAACACATTATCACAAAAACTTTAGAAATAATTTTTCTATTCATTTATTTACCAGGATATCCTTCCAAACTTTGCCTCACATTGTCCACAGTAGGGTAAATCTTTAAAAAAAAAAAAAAAAAAAAAAAAAGGTAATAATCAAACCAAGCTAATTGAAATAATGCAGTTCTAATAAAATATTACTAACTTTGAAATAAAGATAGTAGAATCCTATTATTTTAAACATTGATTATTCTGACAAGTCATATTCCTAGCAAATAATGTGGAATAAAAGGACACACTTCTCCAGGAAAGCAAGAAAAGACTGAACACTTAACACGATACAGGAGTCTTATTAGAATTTAAAAAAAAAAAAATAAAGCTACAAACTAAATTTTATTGAAATTAAACTACCCAAAGGGGAAAATTATGTATGAACTAGTAACAAACATTCAACACTTATTCTGTCAGTTATCTTACACTGCTGCTGGCTGAATATCCATGAAATCAAGGTTGAAATCAGCAGAAACTCCAACAAACATATTCCAAGTAATACCCCTGATGTCACAGTGGGCTCTTCCCTGACTGATAAATCTATTCCTAAGTTCTAGTTTACAAGACTCTGTCCTTTCTCTTTTTTTCTCTTGTATCTAAAATGATGGAGGAGTTCAATGGAGACATGGATACTGCCACATGAGGAGATACACGAAGAGGGGATTATAGGATGTGGAATGAAAACAGAACACCTCGCATTTTGGGAACTACATTTTAGAACACTTTGGTGATTTGAACTTAAAATAAAATTGATGTTTCTGGGATGCATCACAGTTTCCAAAATAGAAAACAAACACAGCCGTGGGAAGAAAATACCATCTTCTAGATTAAATGTAAAAAAATTCTCTCCACTTGTGGTCACAAAGATTTCAGAGGACTTTTAGGGACTAGATATGTTGCCTCTTGGTGCTCCAGGCAAAATACATTTTCCCTACTTAAGGTATATCTACACTTAAAATGCTACAACAGCACAGCTCACCTTGACGACAGGAGGAGTTCTCCTGTCGCTGTAGATAATCCACCTCCTTGAGAGATGGTAGCTGGGTCAACCAAAGAATTCTTCTATAAACCTAGCACTGTCTACACCAGGGAGTTAGGTCAGCACTGCTATGTCCCGCAGTAGTGTGGCTTTTTCACAATCCTGAGAGATTAGTGATGCCAATGTAAGTTTTCAGCGTAAACCAGCCCTTATATTTTCCTTGCAATTTCAAAAGAAAAATTATTCTACCCTTCTCTTTCCAAAACCTATTACGTTATGTTGCTGTTTGAGAATGACTGCTATATCCTACTCCAGTGGAAGATGTATTTTAGTGATGGCCAACTCTCATATACACAGTTTGCAAAATGATTTAGGATCTTTCTACAGTTCCATAACCCAATTTCTCCCTCCTTTTGACGTTAAAACCCAGGTGGTCACAGTGCTGTAGGCAAAATCCTACAGTAGAGCTAAAATAGCTACATTAAATCCTTTTCTTAAAAATGTTTAAATTAGTTTTTCTACTGGGATAGAGAAAATGTGCACAGTATAGAGATGTGGTTATATACTAATCAAGAGGTAACTCAAGAGGGTTAGTTTTGCCCAAATTACCTTGACAAAAAAGGATAGAATTGTGAAATAATTATGAAAGGGAGAAAAATACAAAAAGCTAAACCAAAAATCTAGTTCGAGTTATACAAAAAGTTGTCATCTCTACTGGGTTGCAGACAGAAAATAATTGCATGTTTTCTGCCAATCATCCCCTTTATTTTTGAGTAAAATCACAGAGAATAAACTTAATTCTCATCTGCTGATATACCAATGTCTCATGCCTGACTTAAAAAACATTGGAGAATTGTCCTGTAAGTTGAAAGCCAGATTCTAAGGCTTTGATTTTGTACATCACATAGGTACAATAACTATTTTATTCTTTTAACAATAAATAATTGTAGAAAAAAAATTCCTCCACTTTGGCAATTTTAAGTGGAAAATCCTTGATAATTTTTTTGAAAAATCATGGCAAACTGATGTTTACAACAATGAGACATGTTTGTGTTATCCTACTCTGAACACTGGAAAAAAAAATAAGTGGGTAAACATTAAAAAAAAATACCAACCACTACCACCTTGAAAACATACCAAATGAATAGGAACGTCAGGTTTTGCTAGAGTCTTCACACTACTGCCTAGCATAACCAAACTCTCTCGAAATTCTGAGCACAACCACTTGGACTGGTCAGCTCCCATTGATCCAATACTTGAAAACTGTCCTATCACTGGCCAAGATTCTTGTGCTGGTATTGCTGATGTATACTCTTTCAAAAGCTATTTGGGAAAATAAAAACATTTTGTTAGACTTCAACATGTCAAACTACATCACAAACTACATAACAAAAAGTTTATAGCCAGGTTTCAGTATTTAAGCTCTTGTTTGATGCTCTCTATAATTAAGCAGTTAATTTGCCACTAATGAAAAAAGTTAGATTATCTATTCAAGAGTCCAATATAAAACGCTACTTAACTGAAAAATTTTTTTTTCCAAAACCATGATGCTCTCTTCCATGTGGAAAAGAGATCATGAATAGTTTTGTTCAAATGAGCTAAAACTGCCAGATTCTTCCTGAAACATGGAGGCTGGGATTATTAGAAGAATCTAAGGAAGTTAGTCACCTAAATCTTTTGAAATCTGATGGATATCGAGCACCTGACTCCCTTAGCCTCCTTTGAAAATTCCCAGCCTCAAATGTCCAGGAGAGAGTGAAAGTGATACAGAGAAAAAGGAGAGAAGGAGTGTGTGTGTGCATGCACGCATAGTGCGAAGGGAGAACAGAAAATTTCCTCTTCAAAATTCTTTCTAAGATATTCTTACTGAAAAGCTAATTAGGAAAATATGCAAAACGAAGTTCACAAGGACGTAAATGCCAATTAAATTATCTGAGAAAAGGTTAGACACCACAGACGCTCTAACTGGCTTCATGATAAGAGCTGCATTCACACTCTAAAAGGTGAGAGTTTTTCAATACAACCATAAAATATACATACATATTCAAACATTTACTTTACAAGGGGGATCTACCCTTTATAATTTTCTTGTCCAGTGAAAGGTTGAAAGCTATCTGCAGTCTCTGACTTTCCATTATGTCATAATGAGGGAGCATGTAGCTCAGATTATCAGAGGTCAAAGTGTGGATACTTCTTTGAGTGGAAAATGAATGAAACAAAATGACACATTTAGCAGGTCACTGACATTTGTGAAAGGCAGGTAAAAAAGTTTGGCAGAGCATGAAATTACCACATGCCAAAGAGGTGTTAGGTATAGAGTGCCTTCTCAACTTTGGAAATGTGCATATAACAGACAACATGAGGCATCTTCTTACAATTCTGAATAAATCTGTACAGAACCATAAAAAAAAAAAAGAGAGTATTTTACAGTAATCCTTAATGGAAAGATATCCTATAGTAAAATATGCAATTTGACTTTTTCCTCTGTCACGCCTGCAGACAAATTGTGCTATGCGCCTATTCAAGTAAGTATTCCTCTTCCACTAAAATGGTTTCTGATCTGCTATTTACCGACATATGCAATAAGTGTGTCATCATGATATGCAGAGTCCATAATCTATGGTTTTGCCACTGCCTTTAGAAAATGTCATTCTGATAGCCATATATGTTGGAAGAAAGGCGCTAAGTAGCTTACAGTTAACATTAGAAAACTGTAATGAAGGGATGGAAAGATTAAAAATAACCAAAAGAAGTCTGCACAAAAGTTGTTTATGAAAAGAGAGAAGGAAAATAAGAAGAGAAAAAAGTGAATATAACAATTCCAATACCTTTCTAAGTCTAAGGTGACCCCATTTTTCTTTTTGGTTGCCTTGGTATCGTCCTGGGGTTGATCCAAGCAGATATACTCTTTAAAAAAACATTAAATATATTAGTTCATTTAGGATTTGAAGTATTATCAACCAAATAAAAGAGAGAGAAGATAAAAATGAGTCAGGGACATAAGCCATTTCAAGCAAACTAGCATCCAGAATTGCAAGGTGAGGAACAGAAAGTGGAAGAAAGAGTAGTTTACTTTATAGACAAAGCCATCATCTTCCATTTAGCATGTAAATCTCAATCTGAATCTAAAACACTGCACATTAGAGAGAAATGTACACAGACAATTTTAATTTACAAGATTCAGCACTGATTTTAATTTAAGTAACTTTATCAGCATGGCCTGATATATAAGCATTGCCAAAATACAGTATACATAAATACAACAGAATTAATAATACAAACAGAGTAGCTGGATTGTATTCAATGTATTTTGTTACTATTGTCCATTTCTGATTGCTAGCCTGATACCAAAATGCCAGCCTCTCCATATCGTCTCTTTCCTTTCTACCAAAGTTATATACAGATTTATTCTTTGCTTTTTAGCAGACAGTCTTTTGCTAACAGAAAATCCATCTCAATTCTTTTGTACAGAAAATGTCTCTCTGGCCTCTAAAGCTGGGTTCTCTGCATTTCCAGCATAGTTTACAGAGGGTCTTCCAGCTTCCTCTTCCCCGCCCACACCCCAGTTGGTGCTTACAAATTCTACATTTAAATAAACAATTTTTCATTTAGTTCTGGGGTCCAGTGACTTATCCTAAAATTGCTATAAAAAGCAAAGGAACTTTGTACCCCTTAACATACATTAACTGACAATATTAAATTGCATTTCTAGATTAGTTTTTCTGATTACAATTCTTAAAATCCATATCTCAGAAATCTCTTAAATAAAACCCTTCCAACTCTGTATAACCTACATTGAATGCCTAGCCTCTTAAAAGAGCATAAAGATATCCACGTTAAAAGGTAGCCTGAAATGATACATACCTTGTCTCTGAAAGATCATGCCCTTGGATGATGTCAGCCCATTCCTTGAGAGTAGGGGAATTATAACTCATCAAATAGTGTATTAGGTCAGACTTAAAATTGGTTACAGATTCACCAGCAGAACCAGTGGTTCCAGGCGGTAGCCGTGGATATAGGGGGCTTAGCCATATTCTAAAAAAGTAGGAGAGAAACACTAAGGCATTATATTTATTCCCTTATCATATATTGCATTATATATATATTCTAAGAAAAGTAGATCCAGAAGTCCACTCAGAATGCCAGATAGAAATATAGTTTAATTAGGTGATGATTTAGTCATTTTATTAATTACTAATTACTAATAAAATGACTGGCTTAATCAATTTGTCAAACATGCACAGTAATCTCAGCTCACTCTTTAGATATAAATGGAAGGTTAATTAAGAGCACAATTTATTATTTTGTCAAAACAGAATGGCAACCATATTATCCATTATAAATTTCTTGGAGCACTAGCCTGCAGTTACACTCACTGGGTCACAGACTGTGCACCACTTTGACTATTTATCCCCATTCCATAAATCTACAGTGTATATACAAATGTTATACAACTTGTATCCAGAACTGTCACCACAAATTGAAAATTGCTCTGCTGCAAAATAGATTTATCTACTAATTCATGAAATGACAAAGAGTTAAATGAACCAAAGCTAGAGGGCCTGAAAGGTCTTTATGCTTTGAAGAAAGGGGGACAATCATTTGTCACCCCAAAATTTCTTTCAGCACAGAAGAAGTGGGGACACAAGAAAGGGGAGTGAGTCTCAGTCACCTCCCAAAATCCTTTCTATTATGGAGAAGGGTGCGGATCTGCCACTATCCTCCTCCAAAGGAAGTCAGTAACGTCCTCTTCAGAAGATTAGGGTTCTAGATAGGAGACTATTGTTGTTTCCATAAGCCTCCTCACAACCCTAGATCTCCTGTTCAGGGTTCTCCAAAGTCTTATGAAGAGGATGGGAGAGTTTTTTCCTGAGAGTATTAGAAGATCAGACAACTTTTTGAAATTAACGAGGCATAAAGAAGTTGTTAGTGGAGGGAGGGGCAGGGGAGAGAGCAGGAAGGGAGTAGGACAGAGGTTACCTTTTGAAAATTATAAATTCTGTGGGGGAGGGTCTTTCCAGGTGTTTACGTAGTACAACAGGCCCACCATCCTGATTTGGGGCCTTTGGGCACTACTGCTATATAATATATATAAATAATAAGTGGCATTCATAAAGATATAGATGCTGAAAATACCTTGCTGCTGTTGCTTAACCCTGCAGTACGAGTTCTCTCAAGGATTCCAAAGGCAATTCATAATCATAGAAAGTAAAACATTATGCTGATATTCCAAAATAGTGAGCTACTTTCAAATTCAGGAACAATAAAATAGCTCTACCATATGTTGATAGATTTGTGTGAACAGTGGTTTTATCAGGTCTAACTATCTCCTAGTTGCTTTTTTAACACATTTTCTCTTCTTTAAAAAAAATTATGGGTCTTATTTTCTTTCCTATGGCAAATGGAAAAACACTCTTATGAGTTAATCTGCATTCTGGGTAGACTGTAAGCCCACCGTCAAGATATCCTTTCCTATTTCACTTCACTGTAGCTATAGTAACCAAAGCCTTCATTAAATTCTCAAAGGATATGTACTGTCTTCCATAATTGAAACATCTACAATTCCAATGGGACTCATCACACTGGGAATCCTGCATGTTGCAACAACTAGATACCAGAATTTATACACACAAATTGTGATGGACAAAGTTCTGATAAATGAGAAATTATTCTTTTTTAAATGATTGAGTAGTAGGGTAACTTGCCAGGAACTCAAAAAGGCCTGGTTTCATGCCTGCATGGTTCTCTGTAAAATCCAACTGGCAGAAAGAAGACCAGAGAATAATAAAACACTGAAGTCACAGGCATCTCTAAAAAAAAAAAAAAAAGACATTTTAAAATAAAAAATACTGGTTATGTTTTCTGCTGCTTCTCAAAAACCTCTAATAGGCTTTTGCTTCAGTGAGATGGAGACCATAAAAGAGTGATTTAAGAAGGCCCCAAACACTATCTCAGCCTTATAACTGTCTTGACAGAACGCTTATGAGCCAATATTCCTCATGAAACTGTTCAGTTATGCTTTCTCTCATACAGTATCTGTTTTAATAAACAGAACTAGGAGTATATCTGCTCAGTAGAGAGACACTAAAAAAAGTTAAATGTGTGGACTTCTAAGTAGCTGTTTTGGTTTCTTCATAATAGTTAAAACTTTCTATGTAAATGGGTCAATCTTTGCATAATTAATGAACACAGCTTCTCATAATGAAAGGATTGAAATTGGCTCAAAAACCTGAAGTGGTCAGAAATGAAGAAAAAAGAAAAACAATGATGGCTTGCTTAGGTTTCTTATATTTGGTAAGGGTAATATTTCTTACATGTCACGACTTTCTTCGCTGTCGCGATTTATCGGTTCAGAAGTTGCTACCACTGTTTGTCATACACCTTTACCCCGATATAACACCAATTCGGATAATATGCAGTAAAGCAGCGCTCTGCGGGAGTGGGGCTACACGCTCCGGCAGATCAAAGCAAGTTCAATATAACGTGGTTTCACTTATAATGCAGTAAGATTTTTTGGCTCCCGAGGACAGCGTTATATCGGGGTAGAGGTGTAGTTGTGGTTTTGGTGTGGGGTTAAATTTGAGTCCTCCAGACCCAATCCCACTTACTCAAATTTTGGGCACCCAGGTCAAATTTAAGTGAGTGGCTTTGAAACCTGGTTTACAGAATCAGAACACCACTCAAACTTGCAGCAATTATAAAAAGCCCCTTTGTGCTAAAAGTTGCAGTGTATGTTGAAAGTTGTGGCTTCCACAACAAAAATCTCAACCTGTGGTTTTCTCACAGTCTTACACACAGCTCAGATCTCAGCCATTACCATAATTTTAACCAAGTTCTTCGTGATAGGAACCATCTTTCTACTCTGCATTTGTACAGCACTTAACACAATGGAGTCCCACTCGTGACTGTGGCCCCTAAGTGCTAAAACCAAACAATTAATTAAGCCCATTTTTGCTAAATGTCCTGTGCTTCTGCTACAGTACAAAGAAACTTAAGGCTCAACAAACATAACTGAGCTTGCAATGTTAAGTATTTTAGGCAGACTATTTTCTAAAATTTCACATTTCTAATAATGTAGGAGTCTGTCATGCCATTAAAGCACATCATGCCTCAGGTGTGAGTGCCAGAATTTGCCTCAGAGAATTCCTCAGAGCTCCCTGGAACATAAATCACTGCCACCCTGCTTCAGGAATTGAGGCACACTCCCCCCTCATATGTTAGTCCCACTCCACTGGCCATTGCACAGTAAGTGAGGTCATGGCAGAAGCACCTGGAGAACAGTCCTTAGGGTCCCCTGCATATACTGACTGTGACACGCCTTTGGACAGAGCAAGCAAGCAGAGGGGGAGATCTATCCTAGTCTACATACTTTTTCATAGTATGGTGATGAGGCAATATTTGAGCATTGTCCAATAGTGGATTAAGCATACTCACTACATTTGTCACATTTGTTCTCTCATCCTCTTCCCAAATGGAGAAGTATGCACAGTGAAGTGTCTTGTTTTGGTAGACGTCTGTTGTCTGTTTTGGTTTTTTTAGTTTGTTAAATAAATACACCTCTACCCCGATATAACGCTGTCCTCGGGAGCCAAAAAAATCTTACCGGGTTATAGGTGAAACCGCGTTATATCGAACTTGCCTTGATCTGCCAGAGTGTGCCCCCACCGCCACCAGAGCACTGTTTTACCGCATTATATCGGAATTCGTGTTTTATCGGGTCACATTATATTGAGGTAGAGGTGTATACCTATTGCTGTGTGTTTAAAATAGGGAACGCAAAGGCAAAGAAATATGCCTAGCATTTGGAGCAAGAAGTGGTGAGTTTGTGATGATTCTTAGCTCCTGGCAGAATCCATTGCATTCTCTTGGACCAGCCCCAGAGAAGGTTCTGTTTCCCTGCACAGATGAGCTTTACTCTTATTGCTGAGCGTTCCCTCCCATACTACTCATCCTATAAGGCCAGCCAGCCATCTTTGATATGTTCTTAATGGTGACGAAATTTTAGTGAAGACATTTAGGGAATTAGTTGCCTCATTTGATATGGGGCTTTTTCAAAACACTAGGCACCTAACTACATCTTTAGGCACCTAAATACCTTTGAAAATCAGTTAAGCACCTATAGTGTTCAAAGAATCAAGTCCTAAGGAATTACAGCTATTAATAATCAGTCATCTGGAAGAAACCACAAAAAAGTGCAGTTTTATTCTGAAAAGAGACACTATAAAAATGGTATCATGGAATGTTTAATTGTATCTCAGTTGTTTCCAGATCAAATTTGGTCAGTTTACAAGTAAAAACATACAGTAGGCCAAGTATATAATTTTTGAAAACTTGGCTGCCTACATTTAGATGCCTCAGTCTAGACATCTAAATACACTTCCCTATTTTCAGAATTAACAGAGCAACTGCATCTTTCATGGAAGTCAATGGGGATGCACAAGTTTAGTGCATGTGATAGTCACTTCACTTTTTAGATGCCTAAATAAGGATCTAGGTTGCTAATTTTACACATCCAAATTTTAAAATGTTGACCATAGTTTTTCAAATCCCTCCATATCTGAAAGTCAATCTGTGTTTTTCCTATTCTCATGAATTAACATCAATAAAAGAGAGTGAGAGTCCCAATCTTGTCCCCAGTTATGTATCTATTGTGATTGCATAGGTAAATCCAGTTTCCCGACATGGCATTGCAGAGCCACAGTAGATAGTAAAAGTAAGACAAAACCCCCACCACCACCACACTACACACAAACTCCTAGCAGGCCTTATTTATTTAACAGGAAAAGAGAAGAAGAAAAAAAGTCCATTCCTCATCTTCATTTTTCAACAAAAAAAACACAACAAGAAGTCCAGTGGCACCTTAAAGACTAAGGGATTTATTTGGGCATAAGCTTTTGTGGGTGAAAAGCCTCACTTCTTCAAGATGCAAGAAGTGAAAGTTACAGATGCAGGTTTTTCACCCACGAAAGCTTATGCTCAAATAAATCCCTTAGTCTTTAAGGGGCCACCGGACTCCTGGTTGTTTTTGTGGATACAGACTAACACGGCTACCCCCTGATACTTGACTTCATTTTTCAGGTCATCTTCAACACACAATACAGCATGAGACACGGAGCCTCCTTATTTAACAACTGGTAGGTAGCAAAGCCTCTACAATAACAAAAAAATGGTTGCTTACCCCTGAGTTTTCTGGTCCCAATCATCATCAATAAGATTGGATGTGTGTATCACAACTCGAAGACCTTCTTCGTATAACAACAACATCATTTTCCTTAGAAATAAGTGCACAAAATTCATGAAGTATCATAGTAAGAAAATACAGAGCACAATAAAAATTCAAAAGATTGCTCTAATAAACCCCATTCCTCTCAAATCATTTGGATAATTAACTGCACTATGAAGGACTGGAGACTTTGTAAGGTCTAGGCAGCCTGACTCCAGACCTGGATCCTGCATATCCCTGCAGTGAAAACAGAGGTTTACAAGGGACCTCCATCTCTTCCTTAGCATAGGATCATACAGTCTCTTAACTATTACAAAATATAACTCTAAACTTATGTGGCTGAGATCATCTTCAGAAATTTTGCCTTAATCTTTGAACATTAGTGTTCAGCAAACTGGGATTGAAACACCCGTTACTGAAAATGGATATTGTAGTTTCACTTGTGCTCCTGACATAGTTAAGGCAACACAATTAGGGATCTCAACATAATGTAGTTTTGGGAAACTCATACATCAAATTCTTTACCCAGTGCGACTGGACTATGAAATAAGCATTTTTACATTACGGTTTGTGTCAAAGTCAGCCTAACTTCAGTACTCAAAAAAATAATGGAGTAAATAATTAAGCATTCAATTTGCAAACACCCAGAAGATGATAAGGTGATAAGTAACAGTCAGAATGGATTTGTCAAGAACAAATTGTGTCACACCAACATAATAGCTTTCTTTGACAGGGTAACGAGCCTTGTGGATAGGGGGAAGCGGTAGATGTGGTACATCTTGATTTTAGTATAGCTTTTGTTACTATCTTGCATGACCCTCTCGTAAACAAACTAAGGAAATACAACCTAGATAGAGCTACACTTACAAAGTTTGCGGATGATACCAAGTTGAGAGGGTTGCAAGTGCTATGGAGAACAGGATTAAAATTCAGAATGATCTGGACAAACTGGAGAAATGGTCTGAAGGACAAATGCAATGTACTCCACTTAGGAAGGAACTATCAGTTGCACACATACAGAACGGGAAATGACTGCCTAGGGAGAAGCACTGCAGAAAGGGATCTGGGGGTCACAGCGGCTCACAAGCTAAATACGTCCACAGTGTAACACTGTTGCAACAAAAGCAAACATCATTCTGGGATGTGTTAGCAAGAGTGTTGTAAGCAAGACACAAGAAGTAATTCTTCCACTCTACTCTGCACTGATTAGGCCTCAGCTGAAGTTGTGTGTCCTGTTCTGGACACCACATTTCAGGAAAGATGTGGAGAAATTGGAGAAAGTCCAGAGAAGTGCAACAAAAATGATTAAAGGTCTACAAAACATGACCTTTGAGGAAAGATTGAAAAAACTGGGTTTATTTAGTCTGGAGAGGAGAAGACTGGGAGGGGACATGATAACGGTTTTCAAGTACATAAAAGGTTGTTAGAAAGAGGAGAGAGAAAAATTGTTCTCCTTAACCTCTGAGGATAGGACAAGAAGCAATGGGCTTAAACTGCAGCAAGGGAAGTTTAGGCTGGACATTAGGAAAAACTTCCCGTCAGGGTAGTTAAGCTCTGACATAAGTTGCCCAGGGAGGTTGTGGAACCTTCATCACTGCAGATTTTTAAGAGCAGGTTAGACAAACACCTGTCAAGGATGGTCTAGATAATAATCATCCCATGAGTGCAGGGGACTGGACTAGATGACCTCTCAAGAGCCCTACTAATCCTACAATTCTATGAAAGTCTAATCTTTATAAGAACGATCAAGTTAAAGTTAATGGCAGCTGTCAAAAATACTCTTCCAGAAACCTCTAAAACACAGTGGTTGACTCTGTGCAGCCTGTGGCCACAAAAGCAAACCAACAGATACATAACGCCCGCGTTACAGTCTTCTCTATTTGTCTTGGAATGAAATGTGTTTTGTTACGTTCCAAGGTCTGCGATTAAAATATTTTCAGTTGCTGGGCCCACAGGAGACCGCAAAGCTTCATCGGCAATGGACTGGGTCTTTTGGGTAATGCACTTCTGAAAGGCAGTCAGAGGATGCACGTTTTAAAAACATTAGGGTTGAATAGAACTTTAACATTTAATATGATCATTTAAAACAACTCAAAATACATTGGGAGGAACAAAATAAAATGGAGCATACAGAGAATACGTTAATGAAGATGGGATGTTCGTGCTATGCTACACAATGTTATTCATGCCATTTAACTAGTTATAGACAAAAACATTTGAAGGCTTTTTTTAAAAGGATGATAGTGGAATGCCAGCTGTGCTATTGTTAAGGTTAAGAACCACTTTCTGTTTAAATAAATAATGAACATAATTTTAAGAATAAACCATTCATTCCTGCAGCCTAACTTCTTTGACTCAGGAACAGACAACGGCCTGTCTCATCCAGAAAGAGAAGCTGACTGGAACAGTATGACTCTTTTTGTTTGTTACAAGTACTGATTTCTTTTCCCCTCTCTTGCATTCCCCTCCCTGGATAAACAAGAGGAAGGTCAGCTGCAGGCATATTCATGAGAAAGTTAATTTAAGACGCTCATCCTTTCAAACCCACTTTTTAGCTTCATTTCAGCTTTTCATAAGTTTCCATGGAAGTCGGTTACCAATTTCAACAGAGTTAGGTGTTGGAATGTCTGAAGTCCAAGTAGTACTGTTTTTCTATCT
Organism: Gopherus flavomarginatus; assembly: GCF_025201925.1. Lineage (NCBI taxonomy): Eukaryota > Metazoa > Chordata > Testudines > Testudinidae > Gopherus > Gopherus flavomarginatus. Next base: position 127,903,367 of record NC_066621.1, on the reverse strand, counting down.
CAAACTCAGAAAGGGTCCACTGACTAAGGACGTTTTATACCTTTGGCTTGCAGGTTACAAACTCAATACTCTGCTATACCGAGTTGTAAAGAGTCCATTTGTGACACAGTTTCAGAAAATGGAAAAACTATCTGGAGCAGTTACTTAAAAATCCAACCCTTTTGCTCCCAGTTCTGTTTTCTTTTTCTAGCGCAAACCTGTTTTATTCTCCTAGGACTTTTTTTATAACCAAAGAATAGATAGGAAAAAAAGACAAATCAGAGATGTCCTGAAATTTCACTTTGCAAGAGCCTTTTCTGATATGTCTAAAATCTAAGTTGTATGGGAATAAAATATGCCACTGGAAAACAGAAATGATACCAATATAGGGGGAAAGGAGGGGTCCCAAGCCATATAGCAGTAGCCTTTCTCCTCTGTTAAACTATATGGATCATGGGATGATGTGTACTGACATAGCATCAAGGATTAAATTCATCCCAGTTCAGATAACCTGTAAACCACCATAGGCACCATTAAATACCAAGTCATTATTGCTTAAGTAGTGCTTAGAGTATTATGGGTACCATCTGCATTCAGATGAATTGCACCATAACTGTTTTGTTTCACCAACAGACAGAAAAGTTCTTAGCTTGTTTTATCAGTAACAATGCAGACAATGTTCAGGTTCCAATCTTGACAGTGTCGCAAGTATCATTTTTCAGCAATAAATCCTGTCAACCACAAGCATACTATAAAATGCAAGTTTCATCTTAAATATATATGTCCACACACACCATTTAAAACTTTCCAAAGAGACATCAGCTTCCTTTTAAACTTGCTTTTGTAGTGAATGGCCATTAGTCTGGATTTGTAAAGATTTTTAAAGATACATGTTTGTATTGCACCGCAAGAAGAACTGGAACTGCAAAAGTGAGTGCAGCATATTTGAGTGGCCTGGTCTACTGAAATCTGCCCAAGATTGATTACAGAACAGCAGCCTTTATTCCTGGACTATGTGCAAGTCTGATTATTTACTGCTACCTTCAGTTTGTTGACTAGGCAATTATCCTTGTAACTTGCAAGTCATTTTCTCTCCCACTTTCTTTTTTTTTTTTTTTTTTTAAACAGACAGTGTGTTTTAATCTCCTAGAATAATTTTTTAAATCAAAGGCTAGAAATCCATGACTTATTAAATGAGAAAAAGAATAACAGGCTAAAAATATTAAGTCTCCTTCATAGAGTTAGCTATGGCTGAGAAATTAAAAAAGCACTGTGACTCTTATAAATAGGGCCCTACCAAATTCATGGCTATGAAAAACACATCACAGACTGTGCAATCTGATCTCTCCCATGATACCTGGCTATTGTAGGGAAGGGGCAGGGCTGGTGGCACCCCAGCTGGGAGCGCCTATCATGTGCCAGGATCCAAGGGACCACCCCCACATATCCTGTGACCCTCCCTTCTGCGCTGCTGCTGGCAGTAAAGTTGGCTTTAGAGCTGGGCACTGCCCAGCTCAGAAGGCAGCGCCACCGCCAGCAGCAGAGCAGAAGAAGAGTGGCAATCATGCAACCCCCCCCACAACCTCCTTTTGAGTCAGGACCCCCATGGTTACACCACCACAACACTGTGACATTTCAGCTGTAAACACCTGAAACTGTCAAGTATCAGAGGGGTAGCCGTGTTAGTCTGGATCTGTAAAAGCAGCAAAGAATCCTGTGGCACCTTATAGACTAACAGACGTTCTGGAGCATGAGCTTTCGTGGGTGAATACCCACTTCTTCAGATGCATGTGGTGGAAATTTCCAGGGGCAGTATATATATGCTAGCAAGCAAGCTAGAGATAACGAGGTCAGTTCAATCAGGGAGGATGAGGCCCTGTTCTAGCAGTTGAGGTGTGAAAACCAAGAGAGGAGAAACTGGTTCTGTAGTTGGCAAGCCATTCACAGTCTTTGTTCAATCCTGAGCTGATGGTGTCAAATTGCAGATGAACTGAAGCTCAGCAGTTTCTCTTTGAAGTCTGGTCCTGGAAGTTTTTTTGCTGTAGGATGGCCACCTTAAGGTCTGCAATAGTGTGGCCAGGGAGGTTGAAGTGCTCCCCTACAGGTTTTTGTATATTGCCATTCCTAATGTCTGATTTGTGTCCATTTATTATTTTCCGTAGAGACTGTCCAGTTTGGCCAATGTACAGTGCCACAGGATTCTTTGCTGCTTTTACAGATCCAGACTAACACGGCTACCCCTCTGATACTTGACACCATGCAAGGCACTGCATTTAGCCGTATGGAGTGGAAACCCATCAACCTCATGAAGAAACTTGCACAAATACAGACAGATATCATCTTCCTTTCCAAATGCAAATGGATGGACATCATACCACATGGACTAAAGGTAAAAAATCCACTGCTATCTACATACTACACAGACCACAGTGAGAGATTATGCCATACTCTATCAAAAAAACTGAGGAACCACCTGATCAGCATCCTATACAGCAAACAAGAAAACATCAAAAAAGAGCTCTCCAACCTGGAGACTCTCATTAATAATCAAACTTCTATACAAACGGACTTCACTAGAATAAGACAGGAGATCTACATTACTCACTTCACCTCTCTACAAAGGAAAAAGGACTGTAAGCTGTCTAAACTCCTACCTGCCACATGGGGCCACAACCGTGGTACCCCTAACCCACCCAGCAATATCGTCAATCTATCCAACTACACACTCAGCCCAGAAGAAAAGTCTGTCCTATCTCGGGGACTCTCTTTCTGCCCTGCCACCCCCACCAACATGATACAGTTCTGTGGCGATCTGGAAGCCTACTTTCGCCGTCTCCGACTCAAAGAATACTTCCAGGACAACACTGAACAGTGCACTGATACACAGGTGCCCTCCCACCAACAGCACAAGAAGAAGAATTCCACATGGACTCCTCCTGAGGGTCGAAATGACAATCTGGACCTATACATTGAATGCTTCCGCCAGCGTGCACAGGCAGAAATCGTGGAACAACAACATCGCTTGCCTCACAACCTAAGTCGTGCAGAACGCAATGCCATCCACAGCCTCAGAAACCACCCTGACATTATCATCAAAGAGGCTGATAAAGGAGGTGCCGTTGTCATCATGAACAGGTCTGACTACCAAAAGGAGGCCGCCAGACAACTCTCCAATACCAAATTCTACAGGCCACTTCCCTCAGATCCCACTGAGGAATACACTAAGAAACTACAGCATCTACTCAGGACACTCCCCACACTAACACCAGAAGAAATCAACATACCCCTAGAGCCCCGACCAGGGTTATTCTATCTACTACCCAAGATCCACAAACCCGGAAATCCTGGACGCCCCATCATCTCGGGCATTGGCTCTCACTGAAGGACTGTCTGGATATATGGACTCTCTACTCAGACCCTATGCCACCAGCACTCCCAGCTATCTCCATGACACCACTGATTTCCTGAAGAAACTACAATGCATTGGTCACCTCCCAGAAAACACCATCCTAGCCACCATAGATGTAGAGGCTCTCTACACAAACATCCCACACACAGATGGAATACAAGCTGTCAGGAACACTATCCCTGACGATGCCACAGCACAACTGGCTGCTGAGCTCTGTGCCTTTATACTTACACACAACTATTTCAAATTTGATGACAATATATATCTCCAGATCAGTGGCACTGCTATGGGCACCCGCATGGCCCCACAATATGCCAATATCTTTATGGCCGACCTGGAACAACGCTTCCTCAGCTCTCGTCCACTCATACCCCTTCTCTACCTACACTACATTGATGACATCTTCATCATCTGGACCCATGGGAAGGAGACTCTGGAAAAATTCCACCACGATTTCAACAGCTTCCACCTCACCATCAACCTCAGCCCGGACCAATCTACACGGGAGGTCCACTTTCTTGACAACACGGTGCAAATAAGTGATGGTCACATTAACACCACCCTATATCGAAAACCTACCGACCGCTATGCCTACCTTCATGCCTCCAGCTTCCATCCCGGACACATCACACGATCCATTGTCTACAGCCAAGCACTGAGGCACAACCGCATCTGCTCTAACCCCTCAGACAGAGACCAACACCTACAAAATCTCCACCAAGCATTCTCAAAACTACAATACCTGCACGAGGAAATAAGGAAACAGATCAACAGAGCCAGACATGTACCCAGAAGCCTCCTACTGCAAGACAAACCCAAGAAAGAAACCAACAGGACTCCACTGGCCATCACATACAGCCCCCAGCTAAAACCCCTCCAACGCATCATCAAGGATCTACAACCCATCCTGGACAATGATCCCACACTTTCACAGGCCTTGGGTGGCAGGCCAGTCCTTTCCCACAGACAACCTGCCAACCTGAAACATATTCTCACCAGTAACTGCACATCGCACCATAATAACTCTAGCTCAGGAACCAATCCATGCAACAAACCTCGATGCCAACTCTGCCCACATATCTACACCAGCGACACCATCACAGGACCTAACCAGATCAGCCACACCATCACTGGTTCATTCACCTGCACATCCACCAATGTAATATACGCCATCATATGCCAGCAATGCCCCTCTGCTATGTACATTGGCCAAACTGGACAGTCTCTACGGAAAAGGATAAATGGACACAAATCAGACATTAGGAATGGCAATATACAAAAACCTGTAGGGGAGCACTTCAACCTCCCTGGCCACACTATTGCAGACCTTAAGGTGGCCATCCTACAGCAAAAAAACTTCAGGACCAGACTTCAAAGAGAAACTGCTGAGCTTCAGTTCATCTGCAAATTTGACACCATCAGCTCAGGATTGAACAAAGACTGTGAATGGCTTGCCAACTACAGAACCAGTTTCTCCTCTCTTGGTTTTCACACCTCAACTGCTAGAACAGGGCCTCATCCTCCCTGATTGAACTGACCTCGTTATCTCTAGCTTGCTTGCTAGCATATATATACTGCCCCTGGAAATTTCCACCACATGCATCCGAAGAAGTGGGTATTCACCCACGAAAGCTCATGCTCCAAAACGTCTGTTAGTCTATAAGGTGCCACAGGATTCTTTGCTGCATTTGAAACTGTGAAACTATTTTAAAAATCCTATGACCACGAAATTGACCAAAATGGACTGTGAATTTGGTAGGGCCCCACTTATAAACATTTGTAAATACCACAGGGAACACTACATAGTTCTTTGAAACCTCAGTCTCTACCAACGTACAGACTAGCTTTTAAGTTCAAAAGCATATCTTTATATCCCAGCTTTCCCACCCTATGAATTGCTCTTTAAAGCATTAGAGATAATCCATACATTTTATACAGCAGCCCAGCATTTTCTATTATCTTTAAAAAAACCGGACTTTCCTGCTTCACAGCAATTACTTACGTGTGGTGAGTTCCAAAGGCAATATCCAGCTTAGCCTAGAACAACAATGAAAATTAGGTAATTATTTCATTAAAAAAAACAATATCCTGCTACAATTAAAACGAGAGAAGGTTGCAGCTTGCATTTTGCTTCAGTTTACTGCTCTCTAATGGAGAAATCACAAAATTACAAGACAGCCGCTTTTACCCCAAGCACCTGTAGATGAAATCTCCAATTGCTAAAAGTGAATAATCTTTACATATTACACCATTCTTGTGACTGTGAGACATTAGGCCCAAGCTCTTTTTGTATCATAAGAGGTGTTCCCAAAGACACTCAAAGTCTTCTGGGGTGTAACAACTCTGTTGCAGGAAGCTAAAAGTAAGGTGTATTTCATGGGGAGAGAGAAGCAAAACATATAGGAAACTACAGATGAAAAGTAATTCTAGATTTCTACACTGTTTATTTACACTGTCGGGGGGGGGGGGGGGGGACACCCTCAGACCACTCCAGACCACTATTTTGGGAGTACAATATTTTATTTTGTTAACCACTGGCATCTAGTAGTTGCAATACCAAAGGCCACACCTAATTTACATATTCAAATACACAATCATGTCTTTAGGAGGAGGGTTTTTGTTTTTTTTTTTTTTAAAAATGGCTTCCTTTTATTTCAGTAATAGGTTGAATGTAATGCATGTTTATTGTGGAGGAGCCCACAGAAGTCATAGGATTTATGATCAGGTACTGAAAGACATTATGTACAAACAAATCATCTACCATACAATAACACACGGCTAGGAAAATATAGTCGATGTGGAGCAGCGGTTCCCAAACTTGAACAGCCTGTGAACTCCTTTCACTAGCATGTCAAGCCTCACAAACCCTCTCTTAAAAATGAATATTTCCAGGGATTTTCTCCTTTACCTGAGAATAAATTATAAAAGCAGTGATCTTGGAAATATAAAATTTGTTTTTATGACATGTTATTACACACGATTTATTATTATCTATCATTACACTATTTTTATTACATTATGAAAACGGCAACAGTCTTCCAAGATCTCACTTTCATAACGTGTATCACTTTGAATAAGCCTGTTATAAGACAAGGCTCCTAGGTTTCATCAAGGAGTATCAGATGAGAAACAGCATGAAAGTATTTAAGAGTTCCTCCTACATAAGCATTTCAGGTCTTGAGCAGTCCAGGCAAACAGTGCATGTTACAACAAAGCTTAAACTTGTTCTTCATAATAATTTTAAAAACAATACTAGCTGCCTATTTAATTTTAAAAACAGCAAAAAATGTTCACCTCCCTTTCTGTTTCTTATAAGGAGTCTTGAAGTTTAAATCTCCTCAGTGCGATAGATATGCTTGCTTTGATCTGCTTAGCTGCTGGAAATCCAGGGGCTCTGGGCCCTGTGCTGCCGGCCCTGTGCTGCCCGGGGTTCCTAGGGACAGCTCTTTCAGTCATTAGGGAATTTTTCCCCAACAACCCCCTGTAACATTTCACAAACCTCCAGGGGTTCACGAACCGCAGTTTGGGAACCACTGGTGTGGAGACAAATGGAACTCTCATAAAATACCATTTGCCCTACAATATTATGATCTATGCTAGCACAGTCCTTTGTACTACAGTATTCCAGCAGAGGTTACACTGTCAGAAGAAGGATGAGTTAAGTGTGAATTACCTGGCAAAGACGAACATTTTCATATGGGTGTGCCTGTGCATGCAGCTCAGCCTTGGACTCTCGCTTTTCACCGTGTACTATTAATAATGGTTTTTTCCTTAAAACAAAATTAAAATGTGATGATTTTAATAAAAATGTTATCAGGTGGGTTAGCAGGTTACCCAAAGGTAGCAATCTACCGTAGCTGCTCTTTCACGTAGCTACAATTTCTGGTTCCCATCTCACATACTCTAGTAAAGAAAGGGAGCTACAATTTGCACTGCCAATCAATAACACTAAGAAATTAGTTTAAAGAAGTGATTAGGATATAAGCTTCTGAGAAAGAGGTGCTACAAACTCAGCTGGAAGAGAAGTGGGAGTGACTTAGAGACCATAAGGGAAGCTGTCTCAGAAGGAAGGCTTCCAGCATTGTTGTAGCTGCGCTGGTCCCAAGATCTAAGAGAGACAAGATGGGTGAAGTAATACCTTCCACTGGACCAACAATGGCTGGTGAAAGTGATAAGCTTTTGAGCTACACAGAGCTCTGGGTGACCTAAAGAAGCACTCGATGAAAGAGACAAGCTACATGGACCTCCTCTTTAGGTCACCCAGAACTCTATAGCTCAAAAACTTGTCTCTTTCACCAACAGAACTTGGTTCAATAAAACATATTGCCCACTTTGTCTCTCTAAAAAGGAAGCAGAAGATGAAATCCTCTGGGAAGATCTTAGATTCAGACGTATTGAGAAAGGCTCCCTTAGGCAGTGATCTGCATAGCACTCCTGCTCAAAGTTCACCACAGCATTTTGATAGTCATATTCACTCTCTGATGCTCCACTCTACTGCATTTCTAGCGTGATGGAAACAGCAAAGTAACATTTAGGAGAATGATGCACACATTTTATTTAGAAGCCTCTGGCACACAAAGATGAGGATGGAATGGAGTGACAGGGAGATATTAACAAGAACTGGTATTGTGATAGGACCCAGAGGTCTATTATTCTTGCTGCCCCAAAATGATGACCAGCCTGAAAAGACAAAAAACAAAGTAAGGGGGAGTGAAAAAACAACATACCAACAAAAAAAGTTGGGCAACAGGCACATTTTCTGTTAATTCCTCCCGTTAACTAACCAACCAATCTCACTCAGGAGGAAAACAACAAGCCTGGTTCAAGTCCCCCCTCTGCCTATGGATCAGCTACTTCTCAGGTGAGTGCTCTAACCATTGGACTATGATATATTCAGATACTGGGCTCCCTCAATCTGTCCTGCTGAAGCTTCATTGTTAAAGAGTCATTGGAACAGGGGGACTAGCTCCTGGGTCTCCTACATCCTGGAAGAGTGCTCTAGCCTCATGGTTATAGAGTCACTCTTGCTTGCTTGCTCTCTCTCGTTCTCTGGCCCAAATGACTAATTATTTATCCCAAGTGGAACAGCTTCAAACATGAGAGAGTGAGGGAGCCCCCCCACATCAGAATAATCCAGCAGTTAGGGCATTCACCTGAGAGGTGGCAGATTCCTGTTCAAATCCCTTCTCCCCATCAGGCCAAGGGAAAACTTGTCTCCCACAGCCCAGGTGCATACCCTCACCACTGGTCTAAAAGTTAGAAGGGCAGGAGGGAGCTTCTCCCCCTCCTGGCTTCTTCCAAAAACAGCACAAGAGCCCAACTCCAGGAAAGAGAGTCTCAGTTGAGAATGGCAGAGATACATGCCTCCCTGCAGCCTGGACTTAAGTGCCTATATCTCTATGAGACAGGTGGGGCTTAGCACACACCCTCTTGTTGGAATCTCCCATTGGCTAGCTTAGCAGCTCCTTTTCTAGCATATGCTGGGTTTTGTCAATTGCAGTCAAAGGTGCCTCTCTCCACATTTATTTTACAGAGAGCCCAGATGCCAAACTCAGGATTTGTGAATCAGTGATTTTATAGGTGCCCAAAAGTTAGGTGCTAAGACACTCAGCATCACAACACTTAACTCCTTTTGTACAACCAGCCCATCCAGTTTTAGGGCTGAATGCTATTCATTTATTTGAGCCTATCTGTTAGTACGCTTCTCCCTGTTAGCTTGTATTTATCTTTTTACCAGCCACAGACGTACCTTGTTCTTTTCTTCCTGCTTAAACTCTTTGTGTGTGTGTGTGTTAGTTAAAGGGAGGAATTAACAAAAAACGTGCCTGTTGTCACATGGACTATTTTGCTTATATGTTGTTTTTCACTCCTCTTTTCCTTTGTTTCTGGTCTTTCCAGACTGCTCATCATTTGAGGCAGCAACTATGCTTGCATAGCACCCACAGAATGATTGGACTCTGACCCCTGGGTACTATCACAATCCCAACTATTGTTACTATCTCCCTGCCACTCCACTCTATCCACAACTGTGTGTGCTGTAAGCGTGACCAGAGTCCTCCTACCAGAACAGGCCCTGCATGTGACTCTGGCATTCGAATGCCTATCTTGCCCGGTTTGTGAATTGTTGTAGGGCTTATGACCCTGTATGGAATACGAGCAACCATTTATAACATTACTGATACCAATATTATAAAATTGCAATGAATCTTACATAATATATGCCGTGTAAGGTATCAGTAGAAAAGTTAGGATTTTCCAAGTATGATAATCTTGTTTATATGTTTGTATGATCTTTCTATTGTGTGTTATAAATGTGTGATATATCTGTATCTCAAACCTCTGCTGTTTTTCTGGGTCACATCCCCAGACAGACTGGCATCACCCCATCTAGCCAGTTCCATGACAGACAAGCAGCTATACAACGGACCCATTAAGAGAAGCCAAGGGCTTCACTTCGAGTCAGCAGGACATGTAGAGACATGCTGGTGACCAGGGGACTCCAACATGCTGTAAATTTGTGTTTGGGACAAAGAAAGTACAAGCCACATGGCAAAAGCTATAAAAAGGAAGTTGCATCTTCTTCATTTTGTCTTCAATTCTGCTTCTTACCTCTCCAATTTCTCTACAAACTGAAGCACTGAACAAAGAAAAGTACTGACAGACCCATCCAAGCTTTGCATGTGTTCCAGAGGGACTCTCCAAGCCAGCAAACTCACAAATGCTGCTAAGAATCTGATATATGGACTCTGAAGTCTTATATATCTGATCACTTTGATCATTTAACAACTCTTTTGTTCTTTTATAATAAATCTTTCATTTTAGATACTAAAGGATTGGCTGGCAATGTGGTATTTTGGGTAAGATCCAAACTAATATTGACCTGACAATATGGCTGGCCCTTTGGGGATCAGAAGAACATTTTGTATAGTGAGCAGAGTTTTTAAATAACTTCTCACTTTATTGGACCTATGTGCTGACTGGGAGTCAGAGAACTGGAATAAAGAGAGCGGTGTGATTTCTTTTTTTCAGATTCTTGATAACCAGTGTGGGAGATCAGGAGCACAGTTCGTGACTGGTTGGTGAGTCTAACTTCAGTGTTAACCTCCAGTTTTGTGAGAATATGCTCTCTTTTTCGCAGCCTGCCCTGACCTTGGCATTTTTAGAGGGGGCTAACACAGGCAGCAGGGGTCAGAGGACCTAGGCAGAAGATAGGCTCTCAGGCACCTAAAGTGGGGCAGCAATGTGCGTGCTCAGAGACAGAAACACAGGCACCTAGAAAACTTTACAGCAAAATCTTAGGTGCCACATGAGTTCAGCAGGAGTTTTGTGCATTGCAGTGAAGTTGAAACTGGGACTTAAGCATCTAAAACAGGGACCTAGACACCTAACTCTTTTTGTGCATCCAGACTGAAGTAATTCTCATACACACACAAAAAAACCATTATGATTTTAAAATAGTATTAATAAAACATCCTTAAAAAGTCATACCTGAATTCCTGTGGATACTGTCTTATGAGCCATTCCACATCTATACAATAGTTAAACTTACAATGGAGAGAAAAGAAAAGGCCAGTTTAAAAAAAAAAAAAAAAGGCAAAGAAAAAGACTTCTCCCTGTAGTTGCTGCTTTGGTGAAATATTTTGCACTCAAAATTACTGATGCATACAGCAGTACTTATATTTTAGAGCACATTTCAAGTAGGGCCGGCAAACTATTAAAAAATAGCAATTAACCACAAGATTAAAAAAATGATGAATCACAGCATTAATCACACAAACAATAATAGAATACCAATTTAAAATTATAAATATTTTGGATGTTTTTCTACATTTTCAAGTATATTGATTTCAGTTACAACACAGAATACAAAGTGTACAGTGCTCACTTCCTATTATTTTTTATTATAAAATATTTGCACAGTAAAAAAGAGAAACAAAAGAAATAGTATTTGTTGTTAGTAGCTACCAGTGTGGTGCTCTGCTCTTGTTCGATGATGATAATAGTCGGCTGCGTGTGTGTTCCCTCTGCGTGCTGTCCCGGCTCTGCGCCGATAGCTGACACAGCAAACCCCAAGAGAACCCCCAAAGACCACAGACTCTAGTAAGGTACGAAGGAACCCGAGCCAGGTTTATTGTCAAACGAAGTACAGTAATAGTTTCCTACAGGCTCTACAGGACTTACTATGAATACGTGCCCCCTGGCAATGGACACAGCTCAGTCAGTGGCAGGACTTTCCACTGCCCCCTAGGCTGGCCAAAGATGCACACTCTGGGACCTACTTTTATACAGTTACAGAACTGATTACTCATCCCTCCTGATGTATTGAGGTACAGCCTCTTGGGTCATTAGGGTGCTGTCTCCCCTTTGATCATATTGTTCTAGACATACAGATCTATCCATCATGTTGTCCTGTCTTTAAGATGCACCTGCCTGTTCCTTGTTATGTCTATGGAGTATCCTTGTATCAGGCTGTCCAGGTGCCTTCTTGGCACAAGTTCCTCTTATTAGCCCTTATGTGCGAACGCACCTCCTTATAAGAACCCTCCTCTCGCCAGTTTCTGTGAGTGAGGTCTGCCTCTGGCTCACAGCCCAGCTTTTGCTTAGCAGTGCCTGTAAGTACTTTGGTTCAGGCTTCAGGCCTCAGACTAGGCCTCTGACACAAGAGTTTATATTTCAGGGCCTCACCTTACTACAGTATTTTTCAATTCACCTGTCCACCCAGTCCTACTTCCTGTTCAGCCAATCACTAAGACAAACAAGTTTGTTTACATTTATGGGAGATAATGCTGCTTGCTACTTATTTACCAAGTCACCTGAAAATGAGAACAGGTGTTTGCATGGCACTGTGGTAGCTGGCGTTGCAAGGTATTGAGATATGCTAATCATACATATGCCCCTTCATGCTTCGACTTGTAGGCTCTAAAGTTTTACATTGTTTTGTTTTTGAGTGCAGTTATGTGTAAAAAAAAATTCTACCCTTGTAAGCTGCATTTTCCCAACTAAGACTGCACTACAGTACTGGTATAAGGTGAACTGAAAAATACTATTTCTTGTGTTTCTCCTTTTTACAGTGCAGTATTTGTAATAAAAATATAAAGTGAGCACTGAAGACTGTGTTCTGTGTTGTAATTGAAATCAATATATCTGAAAATATAGAAAAATCCAAATATATTAAACGGTAATAGAATGCCAATTTAAATTAAGTGCGATTAATCGAGACTTTTTTAATCTAGTTAATGTTTTGTGTTAATTGTATGCATTAACTGTTTCAAGTAATACACATACTTTTTTAAGTTTTCATTTTCATACATGTTTTCTTAAAAATGTACTACTTATTACAGAATATGGAATAAATAACATATATACAATGTAACAAGCAAAATACAATGACTTTGGGAACAATGCAAATATAAGATCTTTGTGGCAGGGCTTATCTTTTCCTTCTGTGTTTGTACAGTTCCTAGCACAATGGGATCTTGTTCATGACTGGGGCTCCTAAATGTTGCTACATCAAAAAAACAAACCAAACCAACCAATATAACTCCTACAACATCTTGCTCTACAGGTCCGTGAACAGTTTACCCTCACACACAGAATATATATATAACAGATATAACACTATTCACTTTTCAATGCCTGTCCATTCCCAAAAGATACAGGCAGTTAAGGCCTTGTCTATCCTCGTTGTGGCATATAAAGTACAGTAACTACACACCACGGCGAAAAGCAGGTTGCATCTCTACAGCAGCGTGTAGCTACACACAGCAGTGAAAGGCTCTGGCAGTGGGGAGGCAGCAGGGAAAGGCTCTGCTGGCAGGCAATTATCAGAGAGCTCTTCCCTGTGGTAGGCAACTATTGGAGCCCTTCCCCACTGCCAGAGTCTTTCACTGCAGGTGGGAAAGACTCCAGCAGCAGGGAGGTAGCTGGATACTCACTGTTAAAAACAGGCTCATGGGAGGCACTGCTTGGGAGTGTAGAGAGCAGCGTAGGGTACCTACACAAAAGATCTGGTGTGTATGTACTCTATTCACCAAGGCAGTACTTCCCCATCTACACTGCTATTGATATCCATGCTAGCTGGGCATGCAGTGTCTGTACTCTAAACACCACTGAAAGTGAAGACATAGCCTAAGAGGAAGTTTCTTAGAATTAGCCTGAATTTTGAACAGAAGAGAGAACATTTCACTTAAGCATAAACGTCTCCTTCAGAAAGCATGTGGCTTTTTTAAGTATTTTCCCATTTAGATATGACTGGAACAGTGGGAAGGGCCAGATTCTGATATTAGTTACACTGGATGAGTCAGGAGTAGCAGCCTTGGGGTCAATGGAATTATAGCAGTATAAACCATTGAAAGTGAGTTCAACATTTGGAAGCAGGAAAAAAAAAAAAAAAAAAAAAAACCCCAGCAAGACCTAAAACTCACCTGAGCAGAAGATACAAGAGTCCCAAAGAGAGGAGACAAAATATCTATCAAAAAAACAAAACACTATTAACCACATCTTTATAAGTAAAATACTCATAAACACTTTAGATCTTGTTACAATTTGTTAATTACTATTGCACATGGACCTGGTAAAATGATAGGGAGACTCTCTCATCTAGATTGCTGGCTTAAATGCACTCCAGACAAGCAGCATCAGCAACTGTTTGTGAAATAATTTGGGGTGACAATCCAGTTCTCATTGTCTGTCTACAAAAAAATAGCAAACGCGTTGGCAAACTGCGGAAGACTACAATGAGCAATGGAGAATGAGCTACCCTGTCACCTCTGAAGGTGGGCTCTCCAAAATAGGTTTGAAGAACATCAGCAAGGTAACATGAAGACATTTGTACTGATATTGTCCATACTACGCTTGTGCTAGACATGAACGACTTGAGTCTCCTGACAACAATTCAGCATTTTCCACTTCCTTCATTTTTGGGGTGGGGAGAAGCAAATGCAGCTAGAGCACAGAGATGACCTATAAGAATCCAGTTTCAGGATCAGAGGCTAACTCCTATTGAAGTCAATGAGGCCACACAAGAGTCTTATTGAAGGATTAAGGCCCAAGACAGAAGCTTCATATTCTTTGTGTACTAGAATTTAGAATAGATTGCCCACTGATAATGCCTTAAAATCTGAATGTTTGAAGCACTAAAAGATTTACTCCAAAATATAATTACATACATGCTTTCCAAAATATTATCAGATGAAATATTTTAAGATTCTTCCCACAGAACCTGGCTTTGCAGATTAAATGCACAAAAACTATCCCCTAGTTCAGGGCTCAAGCAAGCAAAATGCAGAGCACTTCTGAGAAAGCATGAAAACCCTCAAGTCCCACGGAACTCAAAGAGATGCGAGAATCCTTGGCATCTTGATTTACTCCTGTAAAATCTTGCAGTATGGATCCCTCAGACAACACATCAGCACTTTGGGCATACAACACTGGTGAGAATATTGGCTAAAGAATCAACCACACTCTGAGGCATGACTCTCTTTACTTAATTTCATTGTACACAAGTACAGAGCTACAAATATGTACACTCATATTGGTACAAACATTTCCATGTTGCTAAAGGTCAGCCCACAAAACTCATACTGAAATAAATGCACACTGTATGACTATTTTAGTTTGTAATTCATCAGATTTCTATTTAATTAAATGCACATAGACTGTTAGTGTAACATTACTGCTGACGTTCAAGATGTACTACATATCTATTAAGAAATATGAAGTTATTCTTTGCACATCAGCTGTAACTGGCTTATTTATCTGGTATGGCATCTCTGAAGCATCAATACTACACACAGAAGGAGTTATTCAACCTTGGGTTACACACAGATTTCCAGTAATTTCTAGGATTGCCCATCCAAGTGCTTTAAAAATTCAGCAATAAGAGCATTCACAGTGGTATAAAGTAATCGCAAATTTTGAGGGGTGTGTAATTCAGCACCTAGGAAATGCACTTTATTCCAGGGAGCCTCCAATGGTGGGAGCTTCTATAGGACCCTAATAATGAATTAAAATCCTTCTCCCTCAACCAAACCCCAGAAGGCAGCAATGCAAGCACCATGCAACCTCTCTCGGTGACACACAAGGGTGCACTCTAACCCAGAGGCTGTATTGGGAACTGGTACCCAAAGGGTTATAGCCATAAAACACAGCTTATACTATCCATACGTCACATACTTCCAAAAGAGGGACTATAACTGAATTTCATGACACATACACAAGAACATTTTCTTTAATACTCTCATTCTACCTGAATGAGAGTATTCTGTAGGAATTAAACACTTACCTTTTATGTGAAGTGCTCCAGAGTTGTACTTAGACTTAATACCTTTGACTTTAGTGACAAAGAATCTGAAAGGGTTCCCTCCATTCAACAAATCCCAAGTGTCCTGGCCTTCACTTGCTACCTTATAATGTTTTTCTGGCTTTTGGCTCATTGGGAGCTCATTATCTTCAAATCTATGTGAAGGCTGCTTTTTAGGAGCACTGTATTTCTCCTCTTTGACTGCTTCCTTTTGTGCATGCTGTGGCTGACCTTCAGATTCAGGCTCCTCATCACTACTTGAAAGGCACCAGCCTAAACCTTCTTGGGAAGTTCTCTGGATTTCTGCTGGTGAAATCCCTGTTGGAAAACTTGCATCGTTAAATTTCACAGGGGAGGCTTTTCTCTTGTGACCAACTTTTCTAGCCTCTGAACATGGATACTGTGATCCACTAGTTTTGCCATGTCCACTGTGAGACAATGAAGATGTAGATGGCTCTTCAGCATTATCATCATTTTCTTCTGTACTTTCATCACTGCTAGATACCGTCCATTTCCCATGCTCACTTTCTTGAGACATGTTTCTGGAAAAAAAACCCACCACCACAAAAGCTGTGTTTTATGCCTATTGTACTTCTCTCACAGGCATTTTCTTTGCCAGAGTTTATTTACTAATTCACCCTCCTGAACTTTCACCCTGACTTTGAGAATTTTTTATTTAAGGGGTCATCCAGAGAGCTTCTCACTTAGAAACCCTCCAAAGGTATGCAAGACTTAGGTTATGCCTACATATAAACTGCTACAGTGGAGTCACTCACTACAGCGACAGGAAGAGTTCTCCAATCACTAGTTAATCCACCTCCCCAAGAGGCAATAGCTAGGTCTACAGAAGACAGAATACACAGAATTCGTCAGTTGACCTAGTGCTGTCTGTGCTGGAGATTAGGTTGGTTTAACTACATAGCTCAGGGGTATGGATTTTTCACACCCCTGAACAATGTAATATAGCTGGTTTGACGTAACTTTTTAGGATAGCTCTGGCCTTAAATCAGAAATTTATTTTAACCTCAGGAGACAGACTGCAACACCTACTGACTTTTGCAATGGGAGGGCTCATCAAAACGATAGGCTATTAACCAATGAGAAAACCACTATTAAAAAAAAAAGAGCTTGGGGAAAAAAATATTTACTAAAAAGGCTGAAACAGGAAAAAGGATTGCAGTTCAGGTTACTTACTTTCCTAACCAGTTCAACTACTATCCTTAGTATACTGCACATGTAGCAACAGTCAGCAGGAAGTGAAAGGCAACTAGTTTATTAAGCCAGGGGTCAAATAGACAAAAGAAAGACCTGCATCAAAAGACAAACTGCAAGGCTAATAGCCCCTAACCTAGAGCCCTGATACCTATAGGAAATCAGCCAGTAACTAACAGCTGGATTGAGATAGCTGGCACTTATTTGTAAAGAGAAAAAAGGTACAGTACACATAAATTGTATCTATTAGACTGTATCCCTCTTATATACCACTTTCTGCATTAGTTCTCATTCTGCAAAGACAAACTTGGTGGAGCTATTTGTAGGTAGGGTTAAGCATGTATATGAGGTAGGGTATTCGGGTTTGTCTACACATGGAGTTATTCCAGAGCAACATTCCATGTGGACACATTTATTCTGAAATAAGAATGCCTTGCTTCTGTTTAGTGTAATCCACTTTGAAAATCTCATGTGTGTAAATATATAGCGTCCTTCCAGACCAGCTGCATGTAACACCTATTATGCGCTAAAGTCAAATCTGAATTTGATCCAATTAACACTCACGTGCAGACAAACAAATCTTTAGACTGAAAGCGCTTCGGGAGGAGAATCCTGCCTTTGTCCAGCACCCAGCTCAACAGGGCCCTGGTCCCGAGGGGAGCTACAGCCAACTCCCCCAGGCCCAGCCCGACACGGGGAGCCCGCAGGACCATCCACCGCAGAGAGGCGCAGTCCCGTGCTCCCCACCCGCCTTCGCACGCCGCGGCGCTGAGCCAGACGGGCGGAAGCGCCCAGGGCTCCCGGCACCCCACGAAGCCACCACCAGGAGCGAGGGCCGCTCCTGCCACGCGCCGGGCAGTGGGTGCCTGTGGGACGCTGCACCTAGTGGTCCCGAGCTCCTGCCCCCTCCCCTCGCTCTGCAGCCCGGGCCTGCCCCCGCAGCGAGGGGCGCACCCAGCCCCGCCCCGCCCCGGATCCTCGCGCACCTGCGCGGGCTCAGGGACACTGCTCACCAAAGCTCCAGCGCTGCCTGGCGCCTGAACTGTCCCGCGCAGAGCCGACTCCCACCTCTTCCCGTTCCGGGGCGGGCTCCTTCCGGGTCCAGTCACCCGTCTCGTACACGTGGATCCCGAATGGAGGGGAGGAGGCGGGGCCTGGGAAAACCGGGGGCGGGACCATCCCAACTTCCTCAGCCAATGGCGCCTTCCCCGCGCTCCGCACCAATAGCAGGCGGCGTTGTGGTTGCCCCGCGGAAGTTAAGCAAGGCGGGCGCGTTGCTATAACGGAGAAGGGGGTGAGGGCAGTTGGGTCATGTGCGCAGCCCCCAGCCGAGTGGGAGGCGGCGGGGCGGGCAGGGAGCGCTACGTGCGGGTAGGTACCGGTCCGGGGAGAAAACCCCCTACTCAGGGAGCCGAGTGCGGCTGCAGGCGCGGGGCCGATTGGCTCGTAGGATCCGAGGCTGCGGGGGAGGCGGGTCGCGGAGACAGCTGGGCCGCTCAGGTGGCCCCAGAAGCGGCCCGACACTGGCCGGGCTTAGCCAGGGAGCGGCCGTATGTTGCCAGGCAGTCACTGGGGCAGCTCCGTGGAGCTCCAGCGCAGGCTGCGGGCGGCCATCCGTTCCACAGGCGCGTTGTGTCTGTTTCACTGGGACGCGGCTCGCCCTTGATCCCAGTCCCTCCCATGCCTCTGAAACCCCTCCGGGCTAGGCGTGCTGGAAGGCGGCAGAGCGTGGTGGTGGGAAGTAAATCCTGCTTCGCACCCGGCAGCTGGCCCGGACGCCGTCCGCAGTCAGCACCCAGTGAGCGGCAGGTTTCCTATTCTTCTGAGGCTGTAGACGAACCGTCCTGTTGTCTCGCACGGAGTTGAAGCAGCGCAATACGCACACCACCGTGTCCTGGCTGGTAACGCTTCATTTGGTCTTGATGCTGGTTGAGAGCAGGAGTAGTATTTGCATAATCATTCCTTCAGATTATTTTTAATTACTGCATGAAGTGCTCAGCTAATGAGGATATTTGTACGACGGTTTAGAGGAAAGGGGGTAGGAAAAAGGGTTTAAATTAATCAAATTAAGAACACAGCCTATATCAAAACTGGTTTAGCCTAACAAAATGAAGTGATTTAGGATTTGATTGCTTCTGTATTCTAATTTACTACAAGCCCATGACTACAGCTAACAAATAATATAATTGCAAGCCCCTGATATCAGAATGCTGATGAAATAGGCAAGTTACACCACATAACCTGATAATGAAAGGCATGAACAAATAGAAATTTCATTGGCACTCTTTTTTCTTAAAGTGACAGACAGCAGCCCTATGTCTTTTTATTTTCTTTGTCCTTTTACATTCCCATCTGGAATAGCTCATAAATATACCACCCAATATTACCAGAACAAAAGTGGAGACCATGTTGTAGTTTTCTATCAGCACTTATGGGAGAAAATCCCTCATTAGAATTGTGTGGTTCAAAATATGTTTTTTACATTAACCTTCCTCTTAATACTAATGTGTGGAAAATGCACTGGGTTTTTTTCTGAAATGCTAGTTTCTCTGAAAAGATTTGCTGCTTCCTGATCATGAGCCATGGCTGTTCCCCAGCAATTTGTTGACGCCATGGCCTGGACCTGCATTGTGACTTAAGTGGGAGTTAAAGGTGCTCAGTACTTTAAAAATAAGCTCAAAGCTTCATAGGAGCAGGTCTTTTGTGTAGGTTTGTTTCCAGGAATCTGTTCAAAATGTTAGGCCTGGTCTACATTACACAGTTAGATTGAGGTAAGGTGCCTTGTGTCAACCTAGCTGCAGAAGGGTCTTCACTTAAATTTTGGCTCTGCTAATGTAAGTGCCTCTCTATGCTGATTTAGTAACACCACTTCCCTGAGTAGCATAGAATCACACCTGATGTAAATAGGTTGGTGTAGTGTCAGTGCAGACACTGTGTCGCTTATGTCAACTGTTACTGACCTTCAGGAACCATCCCACAATGCTCAACATTGACAATACAATAGGTACAAGTACTTCTGGTTGTGAGGATGCGTACTGCTGACACAACGAGCCAAGTGTGTGCACTCAAGCAGTTTAATAATTGTGGCTATATGGCGACATAAGTTAGGTTGACATAATTTTGTAGTGTAGACATGGCCTTAGACTCCCACAAGGTCCTAAATTTTGCCAGATATTTACGCACAGTTAAAATGAAAAGAATATAAACCACACTAATAAGAAAACATTTTCGATGTTGTGAATTAATAACAATTTACTAACTGCAAAAAAGTTTTTATATTTAAAGACATCAAGCTAAAATTTAGGGTTGTGGGTTTGATGTTGGGTTTTTTTTTAATATGAGCTAAAACCGGTAGTATTCCACTGGCCTTGAGTCGCCTTGTGAGATAAGGCATGCAAAACATTTTCAGACAGCAATATGATTTTTAAGTTGCAGGTTTTAAATGTGATATCTTTTTCCAAATAAGTATTTGTTTATTTCTCAAGGTGTCCTGTTGTTTCTTAATGGAAATCTGTTTACTTTCTTTAGGTTTTTGAAGCATGTGATGAAGATAAAAAAGGATATTTAAGCAGAGAGGACTTTAAGGTCGCTGTAGTGATGCTATTTGGTTACAAACCCTCAAAGGTATTACTTATTTTTTTCTCCATCATGTCTTAAAGACTATGTTTATAAGGATATCTCACTATTAAGAACACCGTATGCAAAATAGTCTAATAGATCCAGTTGGGCAGAGCTGTTACAATTCATGACATTAACAGAAGTATAGTCTGATTCTTAGAAGTCAGGTGTCAGCTGTAAGTGTGTATTTAAAAACAAAAGGCCCAAGCTATTAATTTTCATGTTGGGAACATTATCACTATCCACATTAATTTTGCAAAATCCTACTCTGAGGATGCACAGGTGTACAAGGTGGGTGAGAAAAGAGGGTGTAGTGAGCCCTGCTTAGTTTCAAGTGTGATATGAGATCCAAATGATTCTGCATTAATATACACACAGTCCATTTGCTTATTTTCATGATGTTCTTTGAGAAGAAATTACTGTCTGTTACAATAAGTAAACACTTGTTCTTGGAGTCACTTAGGGTTCCAAGATGTGCAAAATATACTTCTTTAGCCTTGCCTTTTCTGACATATAAACACAGCATCATCCACTTTGGGTTTGTTTTTTTTAAAGCCTACCAAAATACTACGCAACATACACATTTTTTTGCCTCAGGAGAGGATGAGAGAATAAAATACGCATGCGAAATGTTAGTCTTGTCATTTCTTATAGTATTGGAACGCAGTCATATACTTTGGGGATTGGAATGGTACTTGAACAGAATAGATAGAGAATATATAAAAGATTATACAATCATGGTGTTGTATGTAATCACTGAAATAAGTGTATCTGTGTCCACCATGTTACTATCCAGACACATGTTTACATATGTAGCTGGTTAATCTTGTGTAGTGTCCACTTAATAAGGAAATAATGTACTGTGCACTATGTTAATTTCTCAGCCGGCTTCTCTCTTCCCTTTCTCCCAATTTATTAAAGCAATCACTCTTCATGGAGGCCTGCATGTACTGCAAGCTAACTTCAAACCACTTGTCACTCATTTAAGTGCTAAAATAGTATCCTAAAAAATTTAGTATTTTCCTTCCATGATCAGATTACTTAAAAATAACAGAATAGAATTTTACCAAACTTTACAAAAATATTCTCCCAGTGGCTGAGATATGAGAGTTTTTGCTGAAAGGTTAACTTTTTATCCAAAATGAGTAAGGGACTAAAATTGGGGACTACAAGAACACCATTTGGTTAGAATGGTATTTTTTTTTTTATAAGTGACTAACAACAATCTTGATGTGACGGGTATTTATTTGTAGCTCCTTTTGAGACTATAAGAGTTGGTTGCAGGGAATCGGCACCTCTCAGGTAGAGACGAAATTGTCTCTTCAACCACATGGTAATGTCACTTCATCATTAGTAGTGTCACGTGTACAGCAATTGCACCTGCAAAAACTCCTTATGGAATAGCAGATGGAAAAACTTACGGATCATGAGCTGCTTAGTTTTTAAAATTCATATATATGATTTTTCTTACAAGAACAAAAGTGATTGAGCCACATGCCATAATATGAATAAATTGCTTGCAATGCTTTTATTTAAAAATAAAAGGTTGTTTTTAAATTATAAGAATTATACATGGATTTCAAAAATTAAATTTAGCTATCTTGTTTGTTCTAAGTACCTATTGGTCTGGCTTAGAATATGTACAGGCTTTTGCTTCTAGCTGGGGCTTTGTTGAAAACTGCTTAATTTTTGCACATAATTGAAGTCAAAACCTTTTTTCTAGAGACGTACGCAAAATAAATTTTAAACTAACAATCTCAGTTTTTTAACTTCTCATAATATCTCTATTTACTGTTTTTAAATAATAATATCCTTTTTTAAACCACAAGGTGTCACTAGTAAACTCTTTTGTGGATGATGTACAAAGTAAGGATTGAATTACATAGTATTGTTGCATTATTCTGCCAGGATATCATCCTTCACAACTCCTTGCTTTCCTTCAAAATGATTTTATCTAGTCTGACAATCTATAGTTTGTCAGTGGACATTTGCTATTATACATTTTTAAAGATTTTGAACTTATTACTATTAATATATGCAGTGTAGTTGTAGCCATATTGATCCCGGGATGTTAGAGAGGTAAGGTGTGTGAGTGATATCTTTTATTGGGCCAGCTTTTGTTGGTGAGAGAGACTAGCTCTCGAGCCACACTTAGCTCTGTGTGGCCCGAAAATTTATTTCTCTCAGCAACCGAAGTTGGTCCAATAACAGATATTGCCTCACCCACCTTGTCTTTTTACTACTAAACTGACATTTCTAGCAACATGACCCACCTGAGATAAGTGTTGTCAAAGTTAGAATCAGGACTCACAATTTCAGACCACTCTGTTTATTACCGCAATGCTCCGCCAATAACATTCAGAATATGTGAGTGGCCATGCAAGGCCCAAACAGTCTTATTTATACAGATAGAAGAGCGGGAATTAGACAAAGGGACAAAGAAATCAAAACAGTAAAATTCACCTGGGGCACAGCATGCATATCCTATTTCCTTACTAACTGTTATCGATCTAAGGCTAATGCTTCACCAATTGCCCTTAAATGGTGCAATTGTTCTATGTGAATGTCTGTATTCCTGACACCTGGTTGCAACATTCCAACAACTTTGCTTAAAGGTACAGACAACATTTCTTTAATCCTTTCTATTCTTACTATATAATTCATTCTACTTTCACAATCCCTCCTTTTGGTCAGGCGTACGCCATGACCAACACTTACTGAGTTCCACAAATTAATTGTTCCTTATCTCTTAGTTCATCAGCGATATTCAAAATCATCATATTAGCATTCTGTTTTGGGGCAGCCATCTGGGTGACACAATTCTGGATACAACAGGAGATTAACTGAAAGCATACAAAAATCACTAAGATTCCAAACAGGATAGTTAGGGCTCCCTGAAACAACCAGTTTCCTATGCCAGAGAAATTGAACAGGTTACTTAGCCACTTCCATAAAGAACTCAGCTCTTCATGAGGAAGATATGCGATTTGTTCTAAGTGGCTAGCGTGATCTATTACCTCATTGGTATTGTCAGGTATAAACACACAACATTCTTTTCCAGTGAGAGCACAGGTCCCTCCTTTGGCCGCCAGCACTGTCTAATGCTTGACGGTTTTGGAGGGCAACCTGTCTGATCACCCTTGTTTCTTTGGCCAGGGTTTTTAAACTTTCTCCGGTTTCATTTGCCATTATTTCAACCACAGCTTGTAACCTTAGGAGTCTTTTTGCGTGGTGTATTACTTCCCCAAGTGGGATAAAGGAACTGCCAATAGCCTCTTCCCAGGTGTCATTACTGTTCCATATTGTGTTAAACGGACAAGGTCCTCCAGTGAGGTCTGGGGAATTGAGTGGGATAGCCAGGACAGGAACACCAGTTTGAGAGTGGGCTGGGATGTGGCTGCAGACCCAGCATTTAGAAATAATAAGGGTCTGAGCTATCCACACTTGCTGCTGGATAAAAGAATTGTCATTGTGGACTCCCCATACCTTAAGACACCAGCAGCCAAAGAACAGGAACCACCAGAGGCGCATGTTGGAGGCAGGGCCCTTCTGGTTCTGACAACCTCAACTGAGGGAACTGCAGTTACAGTTTTATGTCCAGCAGGCGCTAGGCTCACTACTGCTTCTTCTTGGGCCTTGCTTTATGTAGTCATCTGCTTCTGGCAACCCTTACGAGAGCATAGATTGTAAGGTATTGCAGGCTGTTCCCCTACGTCTTCTTCTGGAGTCAAAAAAATTGACTCTGCGTGGTCCTGAGGTGGTGGTTGGTTCACTGGGGGTGGTGCATTCTTACACTGCAAAGCATGTATCCACTCTGAGATGCCAGACAGTTTAACAGCCGTCCCTTGACTCTGGCTATAACAATGGCCTTCACACCTTATCTTTTCCTGATGCATACATTCCTCATTCACACAAATAGATTGAGAGTACAAACAGTAGTATTTTATGTCGAACAAAAAAACATTGCAAATAAAACCTTGCTAAGTTTTACAATTGATAACTAAGACAATGTACATTGAGACCCAGGCCTTCAATGTTTCTCTAATTTACTTAACATAGACACAATAGAGAATCCTGTCTCTTACTATCTAAATTTTAAAACAAAGAGTTACAGGGGGCCCAATTTGTAATGCATATGGGAAAACAGAATCTTATAGTCCCAGGGGGTCATTTATTTCTGCTATTTAAAAAAAGTGGCTAGCAGGATGAAATCAAATTATACTTTAATTCTTATGGGACATTATAAAATCCTGCTCCTACATATCCCCCTTTTGACACTAAGATTATTAATCGCCAGTGTCACTTCTTATTTAGTCCATGTAATAGAAAATACTGGGAGATGGTTTGGGCCTGTGGCTTTAGCTTTGCACACATTTGTTTTATCCACCAGCACATTGTAAACATTTCAATTACACACATACAATTTAAAACCAAAAACACAATTAGGGGTAGTAACATTAGTATGCCAGTAGTTGTGGGAAACCATCCAGAAAATATGTTATACCAATGGTAAGCTATGATGTTTTTCTGTAGTGGCAATTCTTAACATGTCCCCATTTGTGTGTATAATATGAATGGTCCAGTAGGTTGCTAACACTTTTTAAACACTTTTCCCAAGAATTAACACATACACATAAAAGCAGCAAAGAATCCTGTGGCACCTTATAGACTAACAGACGTTTTGGAGCATGAGCTTTCGTGGGTGAATACGTGGGTGACATGCATCTGAAGAAGTGGGTATTCATCCACGAAAGCTCATGCTCCAAAACGTCTGTTAGTCTATAAGGTGCCACAGGATTCTTTGCTGCTTTTACAGATCCAGACTAACACGGCTACCCCTCTGATACTTGACACATACACATAGCCCATTATACAGTACTTTGGATTATCTGAAAGACAAAAATAACATTTTTCTATCCCTTTTGGGGTGGCATTGATTATTACTTAAAAGATTCCTTTCTTTTGCAATACCCTTGCTGATTGCAGGCAAAACAGAGGAATTACCTCATATTTTCCTGTGTTTTTTTGTTCTATAGGCAGGCGGGTTTTAATGGCTTCTACTTTTTAAGGGTTATGCGGAAATTATTCCACTGTTTAGTTATTAAATTCATGAGGTGGTGTACCTCAAGTTTTTCCTCTTATATAGCAGACCAGGTTTGTAATGTTTTTCCTGCTGTGTTAAACTTTAAGTTTATTCACAGATAATAGCTGAGAAGCATTATTACCATATTACTTTAAAGGATTTTTCCAAGAATCCTACACTCTAACTTGTTACAGGGGTACTTACTAACATTAAATTTATTTCAATGTTTAATATTAACAATAACATTAGCATCAATTCTATTAAAGGTATCTTGTTATACCATGCCTTTTATGTAGGCAATTTGTTTGCTGACCAGGTATGTTATTTATTTGCAGCTTCTTTTGTGCTGGCAGTTCTCACCTTTCTTTATCAGTTAGGTAATTTGCATCAACACAGGCTTGACTTTTGGATTCAAAGCCATCAGCAGAGCTCAGAGACTCTGGCCTTGGCTACACTCACACTTTACAGCGCTGCAACTGGGGTGTGAAAAAACACCCCCCTGAGCGCTGCAAGATACAGCGCTGTAAAGCGTCAGTGTAATCAGGGCAGCAGCGCTGGGAGCGCGGCTCCCAGCGCTGCACGCTACACCCGTAAGGGATGTGGTTTACATGCAGCGCTGGGAGAGCTCTCTCCCAGCGCTGCCGCTCTGACTACACTCACACTTCAAAGCGCTGCCTTGGCAGCGCTCCCGGGGCAGCGCTTTGAAATTCCAAATGTAGCCATACCCTCTGTCTTAACACACAGGGATCTGAAAAAGAAAAAAACAGCCTATTGCTGCTCTTTTTGGAGCCCTAATAGGATTTTAATTCAGCAGCATGTTTCATTTGCATTTCTGTTACCCCTTTTTACAATATACACTGCACATGTCCGAGGGAAAATGCATATTCCTTCTATACTATAACTTTTTAAAAACATTAGCCATATCAATTTTTACATAAGGTGTAACTGTTTCTTTTGTTCTTACAGAGTTTTCATGTATCCTTATCAAAGTGACAGTCTGATTCCACAGAGCCATTTTAAGGCTCAGTGTTTTTAACATTGCTTCTTTTTGTTTTGTGCACCTGACCTCTGCTGTTGCTTCAGAGGGTCACTGTTAATTTCTTATTCTTTCACTACAGCTCTTATCTGCTATTGTTACCAAAAAAAACCCAAACAAACAGACTCCAGAATCTTTACCTATTCTCCTGATTTTGACTGCCCTATTGCAGCCATGACTTGGTCTTTATTTAAAAACATTTTAATTTTTGTAAAGAATGAAGTTACTCCTTAAGGGTTAAATGCTAAATCCCAAAGCCAAACAACACTAATTACCTGTGTCTTGCAAAAAGGTCTGTCAGTTTTGCAACTTTGAATTAGAGTCAAATGAATTTGTAGTGGCATTAAAAAAAAAAAAATCAATTTATCTTACCCCTACAAAACAGGAGTTTTACAAACCAGATGTGCTGGTTTAGATTCTTAGAACTTTACATATTTTCACAGACAAATAGATACATACACTTTTTTTTTCTTAACATTTCTTTACACTACTTTGTTTTTACATAGCTGTATATATATTTGGATGATTTACAGGCATTCTTCTGGAAAAGGGCCCATTTTCCCTTCAGAATGGCTGCAAAGAAACCAAGAATTCTCTCTTTAACATGGTCCTTTTTAACATTTTCCACAAAGTTTAACTGCTTAATTCTCTCCAGCCTCTGTAGAGTTAACTTTTCACTCTCTTCCCTTAAATCACTTGTTTATGTCCCAAAATGACACCTTTATCACCTCAGATTTCACCATTTTAAGTATTTTTCCAGGGATTCATGCCTGCATTTACTGCTTTTCTTACTCCTGACACTATGCCCTTAGGGCTTCCAACCCGTTTTTCAGTTGCTTTATCTGTTGCTTGCCTGCTTTTCTGGGCCCGATCCTGCTTTTTTTTTTTTTTTTTCAATGAACCGTTTGTGAGTGCTATTGTGGTCACTTCACAATTTTGAAAGAAGTGTTCAAGGAAAGGGACCAGGAAGGGTGGGGGCTAGTTGAGGAGTCCCCCCTCTTGCTGAATTGGTAGTGGAACACGAACGAATCAGTTTCTGAGGCAGACAAAGGGGAGCAGAACAAGGAGCTTTTTGTCCTTTTTACAATGAGATGGGAGTATGAAGGGGGTTGGATCGATCCAGGGTTTGGAGAACGGGGTAAAGGGGAGCGCTCGGTCTGGTGGTGGGAGAGGAGGCTTTTAATAACACTTTTAACTTATTATTTGAATAATTGAGAGAGGCCACTTTTGATTTTGTCCACCTACGATTTGCTTCTTCCCACCACTGCATGAAACAATTAACCTCTCCTTTAGCCAATTTAGTTTTAGGTTGGCCGAGTTTGTCCTTTAAGACGTCCACGCAGTCTTTTGTTCCAAGATTTTAACAGTGGCCACTGAGTTTTGGGATCCCCCTGAGTTAGCCTAGACCATTTTCCCAGAAATTTACAGGAGTCTGGACCCATCCTAAATACATAAAATGAGCCGGCGTTCATTTAGGGAACTGTCCCGACTTAGACGTCTGGTTACCCATACAGGAGGACTTCACACACCAATCACACAAGAAGGAAATTCGGGTTTGTCAGAGCGATGCCCAGTGCAACACACAAAAGGAGCCCACAGACTACTGCCTCAATCGCCCTTGCTTTCACACCAGGGGTTTTACCCAAAGTGCGGTGCGGCTGCGATTGTGCAGATTTCACTCACTCAGACCACGGGGACAGGAACCCCTTGGTCGGCCGATCCCCAGACAGAGACGGCACCCAGACTCAAACACTCCACAACAGGACAGATAGACACAGAGACAGGGCAGTCCTCAGTCCGGACAAAACACGGAAATAATTACCTGACCAGATTCCTGATGTCAGATCCTGGGATCCCTACCAGAACAGAGTGGGAACCAACAGGTTCGATGGCGTAGACCTCACTGTGGCTGTGCGCCTTTCCGCTCTAGTGGGGGACCGCCTGGGCCAAATGCCCAGGTGCCGGCTGCCACGGTCATCCTACAAAAACAGTCAGGAATCACACAGCCCCAGTGAAGACGGTTGCCATCTTGGTGGAACCTCCAAATTGTCAAAGTTAGAATCAGGACTCACAATTTGTCAGACCACTCTGTTTATTAGCGCAGCACTCCGCCAATAACATTCAGAATATGTGAGTGGCCATGCAAGGCCCAAACAGTCTTATTTATACAGATAGAAGAGTGGGAATTAGACAAAGGGACAAAGAAATCGAAACAGTAAAATTCACCTGGGGCACAGCATGCATATCCTATTTCCTTACTAACTGTTATCGATCTAAGGCTAATGCTTCACCAATTGCCCTTAAATGGTGCAATTGTTCTATGTGAATGTCTGTATTCCTGACACCTGGTTGCAACATTCCAACAACTTTGCTTAAAGGTACAGACAACATTTCTTTAATCCTTTCTATTCTTACTATATAATTCATTCTACTTTCACAGTGTCTAGCAATGGGTTAAAATGGAGAGAAGTAACACCAATTTTTTTGGACTGATATTTCTCTGTTGCTCTATCAGTGCTTGTATACTGATGCAAAAAGTGCCCTGGATTTACTATCTTGGTAGAATAACTCACAATTAAAAATGTTTTTTTGAATGCAAAGCATTTTCCCATCTGTTTTACCAGTTTCAGCTATTGGTTATATTGTGTGATGAATACTAAAGTATCAGGAAGGTGCTCTTTCAAATTTCTGGGGAGAAAAAAACTTTCTTTCTGGAAATCTGATTAATTGTTACCTTTCAACCATTTGAGTTGATATAAAAAGCTCTGAAAGGAGGAGTCTTGTTTTGTTTTTATAATCACACTGCTGCAGCTACTTCATTTTAGTGAAGAGCTTTTTGCAGCAAAGTCAGATTGACACAGCATCAATGTAGACACTGTGCTTATGTCACCATAAATGGTCTCTAAAAGGTGTCCAGCAATGCCCATGCTGACTGCTCTGGTCAGCAATTTGAACTCTGGTACACAGGCATCTGCCCTTCCTCCTTTGAAGGATTGGAATTTTTGAAATTCCGCTTCCTGTTTGCTCAGTGTGCAGACCTCACATTGCATCTTCCCAGCTGACTGTGGCAGCTCCACACAGCAAACGCTGTCGTCCTTGGAGTACAACAGAGTTGTTGGATGTGCTGTGTCTGTGGGGAGAGGAGGCTATGCAGTCCTAGCTCCACTCCAGCCATAGAACTTTGATACCTGCAGGAAGATTTCTCCTGGCATGTTGGAGAAGGGCCATGAATGGGACACGCATCAGTGCCATGTGAAGATCAAGGAGGGAGGCAAACGCTCTGGTGTGGCACCAAAGACCTAATGTTTCTACAAGGAACTGGACACCATCCTCAGCGGTGACCCCACCACTAGGAGCCCCGTGGATACTTTGGGGACGAGGTGGCAGGAGGATGGAGACAGTGGCCAGTGGAGTTGGAGAATGACAGATGACAGTCATCCAGTAGTGTGCCAGTCCAGAACCTCTTCTCTACTCCAGAGAGTTCAGGCCAGTCCCAGCACTTTGGCTTTGGCATGTGTGATGCAGGAGAGGGGAGATCTGGTAAGTGCTCATTTTGATTTGATACTGCTCGATTACATGAGGTAGAGCTGTCCTGTGTTTTGTTATTTGCTAGAAGTGAGTTAAGGGATAGAAATGTACAAGACTAGCACTATTTGCGTCTGCTTCCCATTTGCATATGCAGTTACGCAGTGGGGGCACTGCTGAAAAATTTAATGCACATCAAGATTTCACGGGACTCCTCTGGAGAGATCTCTAGGAAACTTTTCTGGAGGTACTTGCCAATCTTCTGCCAAAGGTTCCTTAGCCGAGCTGCCTTTTTTTTTTTTTTTTTTTTTTTTTTTTCTTTTTCTTTTTCTTTCCCCCGCTATAGGAAACTTTGCGGTGCCAGTCAGTAATCACTTCTGCAGGGACCAAAGCAGCACACAGGCAAGCAGCATAGGGACCCGGCCTGAAGCTGCACGCATGCAGGAGGTGCACCCTTGCATCCTTGTTTTACCTTCTGGAGTGAGATTTCAGCTTGAATTTACCCCCACCTGTGGAAAACAGTGGCAGAATTTGCAATAGTGTCCCTAGTCACTTGCACTGTGCTTCTTAAAAAACCCACCTAGACCCTTGGCTCCATCATGTACCTCCTTCTCTCCCTCTGGGCTGAACTCACCATGTTTAGTGAGGTTGTTGAGCTGTGAGCTTGCCAAGGGAGAGTGAGAAAGAGGTATATTTAGCTACTATGATTCAATGCTTTGAGTGCACTCGCAATACTGCCTCTGTTCGTTGTTTCTTGTGCTCTGGAGGGGAACTTCTTACACACCAATGGAGTGCCTCCATCAGACAAGGAGGCGACCCAGGAGGCATAAGGAGAATATGTTTAGGGAGGTGCTCTGATCGTCTGACGCTGCAGATCATGATCACAGTATGCAGAGAGAGACAATTAATGAAAAATTGAAAATAGATAGCCTGGAAAGGAAGCAGTACCAAGAGCATATTTTAAAGGGGCAGGAGCAGATGATAAAAACTAATGCACAACCAAACAGAGATGCTGAAGTCCCTGATTGCACTGCAGTCAGAATAAGTGTGCTATCCTTCCCCTGTAGCCTATACAGAACTGCGTGCCATGCCCTCTCCATGCCCATTGCAGTACTCCCTTCACTCCACCCCTTTTGGACAGGTAATGGTAGCTGGATTTAAACACAGCTATGAACACCTCCTGTAAGAGAGTGCTTCTCAGAGTCATCTCCCTTGCAAGAAATCAAATTCTGTGTATTGGTTATTGCTGTTTAATAAGAATGTACTCATAGAAAGAAAATGAATCTTTATTTTTCTCCTACACACAAGGGTTGCTGCTGGAATTCATACGCAGTGGCAATTGGCACATTTGCAAACTATAAATCATGCTCAGAAAGCAATCATTACAAGGGTTGTTCCAGGTGGCAAGTAAACAAGCCTAACTGAATGCATTATATAAAGACATATTACTGGGGCTCATTGTCAAAATGCTGCTACAAAGTCTCCCTGATTCGAATAGCCCCCTTTTTGAGCCACTCTAATAGCCCTGGTATCTGGCTGCTCCAAATCGCTGCCATCTGATCTGCCTTGATGCTCCACCCTTGGGGAAACTTTTTCCCCTTACCTTCACAAATATTATGCAGAGTACAGTAGGCTGCTATGACATGGGAATATTTTCCTCACTGAGGTCTAATCAGCCATAAAGGCAGCACCAGCAAGCTTTTAATCTGTCAAACACATATTCGTCGGTCATTCTTCACCTGCTCAACCTGTTGTTGAAGCACTCCTTGCTGCTGTCAAGGTTTCTGGTGTAAGGCCTCATGAGCCATGGGAGTAAGGGGTAGACTAGATCTCCCAGGATCACTATGGGCGTTTCAATATCCCCTACTGGAATCTTCTGGTCTGGAAAGAAAATCTCTGCTTGCAGATTTCTGTACAAGCCAGTATTGCTGAAGGTGTGTGCATCATGAACCTTTCCTGACCACTCTGCATTGTTATCAGCAAAACAACCCTGGTGATCCACAAGTGCCTGCAATACCATAGAGAAGCAGCCTTTCTATTGATGTACTCCATCGCAAGATGGTCCAGGGCCAAAATTGGAATATGTATGCTATCTATCACCCTGCTGCAGTTAGGGAATCCCATTGCCACAGAGCCATCCCCCATTTCACACACATTTCCCAGAAACACAGCCCTTCATAGCAGGATGTGATTAATGGCCCTGCACATTTGTGTAAATGCAACCCCTGTGGTTGATTTCCCAACTCCAAACTGATTCATGACTGATAGTAGCAGTCTGGAGTTACCAGCTTCCACGCAGTGATCACCACACACTTTGCCACTGACAGGGCTGCTTTCATTTTGTTCTGGTGGAAGGGCAGGGGCGAGCTCCATACACAGTTCCAGGAACGTGGCTTTATCATGCATCCAAAAGTTTTGCAGCTGCTGCTTGTCATACCATACCTGCATAACAATGTGATTCTACTGCTCAGTGCTTATTTTCTAGACCAATAACAACAGCCCACTATGTGCAGCTACTCCATGAATGCCAAAAGTAATCTGGAATTGTTTCTTTCTGTGGTGTCCAGGAGGGCAGGCACCTTAGATTCCTGTTTGGATTCACAGCTCAGAAAATATTGTATGATCAGCAGCATTGTGTTAATAACGGTTATCACAAGACTGGTGAGCAGTGCAGGATCCATGTTTTTAGGCAGAGAGGGCAGGCACATAGTTTACAGGGACTTGAAAAATGGTGCAGAGGGTAGCCAGAAGCCCACAGAATGATGGGACAGAAAAAACTGCATCCTGGGATGGTAAGCCCACACCCAAGATGTCCTGCAATCCATTCCCACAACTCCTAGCGGCAGAAAGTGACACGTTGCACAGTGACATAGCTACCTACGATGCACTGCTCTTTCAGTGCTAGAGTGCCAACTATGGATACACTCTGCCGACACAAGGAGCATTGTGTGAACGTGCACAAGCGATGCAATTATAGTGGTTTCTGATTGTCGGAGTAACTTGCATTAACTTAACTCTGTAGTATAGACATAGCCTTTGGCTTCTTTTCTGGTCATAGATGCATAAATGTTTAGTGGGGGGCAAGTATTTATATTTAAGCTGTAGTACTGAACTAATGCTGCAGGTGATTTTACAAGATATGCTTTTAAATAGTTACATGATCAGAATTGAATTCCATTAATTACAGTTGATACAAATTGAAATGACTATAATGGATCAAATTCACCACGTGGTGTAAGCAGGCTCAACAATATTGCCTGGTATATTTTCTCTGTTCCAGGTGGAGGTGGATTCAGTAATGGCCTCGGTGCAACAAAAAAATTCAGGTAATATGCAGACAACAGGCTTTCCTTTATCTCTAGTCTGTTCTCATTCATGAATTCTGTAATCTAAAAATTAGGCTATAAAACTTTTGTAAGAATTTGCTACAGATTAATTACAAAGAGATTTACAGAGGCTGTTGATGAGTCAGGATTATTTATTGCTAAATTCTTGGGACTCATGACGAAAATGAGCTTTTGGGCTTGTCTTTGGTGCAAGGCTGACAGTTTTCCAGAAAAAACTAATTTACGACAGATACTGCTAAATACCAGTTTAAACTGGGAAAAAGAAAATAATTATTAGAATATACTAATGAAAATTACTGAAAAAATATGTAATGGTTTGATAGTTTTTTTGGCATATATAATATTTATGTAATGTTGAAAACCAGAATATGAGTCATGGTATGTAAATTCCATGAGGAAAATACCAAACAAAATGTACAGAGACAATACTGAACATTGGAATATGTTACATATATTAATATTACCCTTTCTACAGTTGTACTTTTATTTGTAGAACCCTAAATTAATTTCTGAATCTACTGCCTTGTGTAACCACAATTTGAGAATGTAACTATAAAGCTAAGTGTAATACAGCGTGCATTAATGAAACAGTTTTTAAAATAGAAAATGTCTAGAACTGGGACTAACTAGCTTTTTTCCTGAGCGGTAAAAGCCCATTATTTTATGTGGTAAAAAACACCTCTAGGCAGTGACGAACTCCCAAAATCCTAAGAACCGGTTCCCTACTGGGTCCTTGGTGGCACTTCGGCGGGGGGGGGAGGGTCTTCACTTGCTCCGGGTTTTCGGTGGCATTTCAGCAGCAGGTTCTTCACCTGGAGCAAGTGAAGACAGCTGCCGCCACCCCACCCCTCCCCGTGCCACCGAAGACCCGGTAGGGAACTGCTCAGTGAGTACAATACAAGCCCCACGTTCGTGTCTTCCTCCCACACATACACATCCGACCCCAACCCACGTCCTGCCCCCCTCAGAACCCACAAGTTTCTCCTCTCCCTCTTCCCCCTCCACCACCAGGGTAGCAGCAGCAGCCCGAGGCTCTGGGGGCTATTTAAAGAACTGGGGCAGCAGAGGCGGCTGGAGCCCCGGCCCTTTAAATAGCCCCTGGAACCCCGCCCTATCCCAGGGCTCTGGGGGCTATTTAAAGGGCCCGCAGCTCCCCTGCTTCTACCGCTCCAGTCCTTTAAATAGCCACCGGAGCCCTGGGGAAGTGACAGGGCTCCCGTGACTATTTAAAGGACCAGGACAGTAGAAGCAGCAGGAGCCCAGACTTTTTAAATAGCCCCCAGAGCCCCGCAGCCCTACCCCCAGGGCTCCAGTAGTGGGGCTCTGGTGTCAATTTAAAGGGCCTGGGGCCCCAGACTTATTTAAAAAGTCTGGGGCCCCAGGCCCTTTAAATTGCCCCCTGAGGAAGCTGGGCCACCCCTTTAGCAACCGGTTCTACACTGGCTTCTAAATTTAACAACCTGTTCTTGTGAACCGGCTCCAGCTCACCACTGACCTTAGGTATATACTATACCATCCCTGCTTTGGTGCAGATGTATTGACTCAAAATTGAAGTTTTTCTAATAGCAAGGCTTTATAGACTAATTGAAATGGTCTCTTAAACTGTGGAAAGAGTTGGCTTTTAACAAACAAATGTGCTTCTGCAGTACATGCATCCCAAGTACAGCAGCATTGTGCTAGAGTATGAGAACCTGAAAATGGAATCGACAGAAGCTGACTATAGAGAAAAAGTAAATCTGGCTAGTCTGTTTTCATAACCTAAGTTGAGAGAAGTGCAGGAAGTAAGCAAAGCCTGTATTGGTTGGTAAGTGGTGAAAATTGTCTGACAATGTCCCTCTGCCACCATTCCATTATTTGTCTGTTGGATTGATAAAGAGCAGAGGAGTCTTATCTGCAAAATTAAGTCCAGACACAAGTACAAAGTTAACTGTTTACTTGGATTTTTAGATTATGGATTTTTAAGTGTCCAGTTGACAGATGAGACATTTTATTTTTACCTAGAAATATGGCTTCTTATGTATTGAGGTAGCTTTGTACTCTGTAGTTATACTAGATAAAAAGCCAGTGCTAAGAGATCAATGAATGGGCAGCACAGTACTGTAGGGGTCGTCCTTTAAAAGGAAAATTGTATACTACAATTTTCCAGTCTTATGTGCCACTTTGAAAGAGAAAATAAATAAATGGATTGCAGCCCATGTTGCTTTTCTAAGGTTTTACTTCTGTAGTTATCCAATTGAAAGGGATGTTGCTCAGGCAGGCAAGTTCAGTGTGTTTAGGCATCCCTTGTTGTTAAAGAAATTGTGTATATACAGAACCTAGTAGTTGAAACCAGCATGTGTCTATAATTCTAGAAACTGAGAATGTAATGGTCTTTAATGTGATGTTTCAAGAAGCAGTAATGAAAAAAACATTGGGAACCTGAGCACTTGTAGTTTAAGGTTTGAATTCAGACAGTAGGTGGAGCTGAAGGAGCTATGCTTCTGAACCATATTAGATAAAAATGAATATGGAAAAACTGAGAGAAAAAGAAACCACTGAGGTCTTGTTATATTCGTTTTAAAAAGCTAGCTAATACAGTGACATTGTTCTTTATAAATCATTTCAAGTGTATAAAATAGGTCTAAATCTGTATATTTCACAGGTATAAGGCACAAGATTAGACTACATGAGAATTCTGAGTTGAAATTACATTTATTTCTGTCTTGACTTGTTCTATTTTTAAAAACTAGGGCATACGTTTTTTTCCTAAGATTTCTTTTTTATACAAGTACTTTGCTTTCAGAAATACCAGACAGTTAATTAGAGTTGGATTTAACAAACTATATTTGCATTCCAACCTCTTTTTTTTTATTTAACTCTCACTAAAAAAAATCAGATAAATTTGTTTCTAAGTACATTTACACAATCTGTAAGTGTAATAACCAATCCAGTGTTACCATGCAATTTTATTAGGAGACGCATAGGAAACCAAACCTGAGGCTATAGAGCATTTCATAGGGTTTAGACAGAGCTGGGAATGATGCCAACTATATTGTTTGTGCAATACACTCTATTCCTTTATTTGTGGAATTCAAGTGCTATTGACTTTGGAGTGACCACTTCTTTCTCCTGTTCTCCCAGTCTAAGGAAAGATGGCATTGTAGCCAGCCAGCAAGAAATATATTAAGGAATAGAGAAAGAAGAGCCAGGTAAATGGAAATATAATTTGAGAAGAAACTGAATTTTGCAAATCTCTAGTAGAATATTTTCACATAACCTAACATTATGGAAGATACTGTAATTGTTTCAATTCTTGTTCTTATCATTAATAATAAAGCAGTTACAATTATATTGCCTGAGTGAGTCATGGTTGCAGTGGGCAAATAAAGCAGAGGGTTTTTTGGTGGGAGGTATATTAACATTTTCCATTTCTCTAGGTGTATTACTTGAAGAATTTTTAAAACTTATGAGTACAAAGAAGGCTGCACAACTACACCATAGTGAAATAAGGCAGATATTCACAGCTTTTGACATGCAGTGTAAGTTTTTCTTCCCTGAAGAGTGTTTTTTTTTTTAAGAGAGACCTCCATACTGAAGCAAATATGCAAAATAGAGCATTATCCTATGATGGGATTTGGGCAGTATCCTAGACAGGAGCTTTCCAGCCTTATCTTCCTATGTTTCTATCTTTCTAAGTAAAGTAACTAATATAGTAATGGCATTGC
This sequence comes from Gopherus flavomarginatus, assembly GCF_025201925.1. Taxonomy (NCBI): domain Eukaryota; kingdom Metazoa; phylum Chordata; order Testudines; family Testudinidae; genus Gopherus; species Gopherus flavomarginatus. The sequence goes on along the minus strand of NC_066621.1, from coordinate 127,866,153 downwards.
AGGTAGATGATTAACAGAAGGAGGGACAGCAGGCAGTTGAGACCAGCAGTAGGCTCCCAGGTTCTCTGTTCCACTGCATGTTTCTCCAGTTTTTGAAGAAAAGCATCTCTAGCTATTCACCTACCCTGATCCCACTTACTGTTACCACTATCATATCTCCATCCCGATTATTGGAATTCCCTCAGGACCCTCTTCTAATATTTCTCTGCTCACTCACGCACACCACTTGTGCTGCCGATTCCTCTCCCAGGAGATGGGAGAGAATCTTCCCTTCCCTGCCTGACAGATGAAGGGGAAGAGACAAAGCAGCAAGGATCTTCTTCTATGGCTTATTCTGGGACCCAGGCTTGGTAGTTCTTTTTCCTTTTCTGGTAGGCTATGGTGATGGACTGTGATTCTTCTCCTCCCCTCCCAATTCCCCTTAGCAAAAAGGAGAAAAGCTTGAAAATAGGGCCAGTGAACCAAGGGCATGTAGCATTTATACTATCCTTTCCATGTGGGTTTTTTTTTTTCTGTCTGTCCCTGGCCTGAAACAGGCTTGGCCCATGGGGAATAGAAGGAGGGCCAGGTGCTGAAATGAGTCAGTCAAGCATCGTCTGCAGCTTGATCAGGACACACAAAAAAAAGATTTTAAATGGCAGGTTGCAACTTTATTAAAATTTAACATTGGATAGGTGCATTATCTGCCCCATCTTCCCATGCCAGGTGTGTTAGGTAGGTTCTGTAAACCCTACACTCGACATCTATCATATGGCTCGTAACTCAGGATAGACTCTCCAGTGCCTACCCCCAAGGATTCGGCTTGCTCTGCTGAATCTTCTCACCTTTTCCTCCAGCAAAGGGGACAGAAGGGACAGACAGAGGAACTGCAGGCTGCAAGGACTTCAGATCACCCCTTTTCCATAGACCAGGGTCCATAGCAAAATCCCATGTTTCTTATTTTCTGATCACTAGCCCTTTGGCCTTTTATCCATCCTGGACACCGACTGCAAATTGCACCAAATTAACATAAAATAACCTAAAAGTGCAATTCCTATACTCTAGAACTACAAGGAGGGAGTGCGGGTTCATCTAAACATGGGGCAAGAGGCCTGCTAAACCTTGGGCCAGGATTTAAATAAATGATGGTGGGAACCAAGGACCAATTAGTTCACATCTCTCTAGCTGTCCAACAAACAGTGGAAAGAGGGGCCTACCCCTGTATATTCTCCCCCTTTTATCCAAAGCTATCAGGCATCTTGTGTATCCAATCCGGTTTCCCATCTGTTAAATTGATGGGTAGCATTCTTGTCCTGAACTGCTAGTAGGTGCTTTTTAAAGAGGCTTACACACCTCAGCAGCTACCCCATGCGCCTTTGTTTTGTCCATCATTGTCTGTGTGTGTCTCTCTCTCCCTCCTCCCCCATACGTACCCAGTGACAACCCTGTTTGAATTATTGCTTTCTCTTTCAGTTGGATCCTGCAATGAAGTCATAGGTCTTGTCTGCACCTAAAAGTTAGGTTGACATAGCTGTGGAAGTAAGGAGCACCATAGCTCCTTAGCTAACTAAGGAGCACCGTAGTATGGTGACCTAGCCCCTAGAGTAGATGCAGGTATGTTTACAGAAGAATGTTTCTGCTGTCTTAGGCACTGTCATTCAGAGAAGTGGTGTTCCTAGATCTTTCAGCAGTATAGGCTGTATTAACAATACAGGGTTATGCCCGCATAGCTACAGCAACCTAGCTCCATAGTATAGACATTCACGTAATAATAGGTGGTTGGTCTCTTTCATGGATTTTGTTCTAATGTTATATGTTCAGTATCATGACTTCATTGCAGAATTAATCTAGAAGAGAAAATGTACTGTGAGGGAAACCTTGTTTAAATACAATTCCACACGTGGAATTTGATGATTAGCAAATATGGGAAGAAAAATTGTGAAACACATGTAAAAGGTCATTTTAGTATATTTTAAAGTGTGCATTTGAAAGTTTGCCCAGTATAAAACTTTATTTTAAAAACTGTCATTTTAAAAATTAATTCTTAAATATGAAACAGTGCAGTACAGATGTTGCAAGAGTAATTCCTTTGAATGGAGTTTTTGGTAGCATACACCAAAATGACAGTACAAAATCATTCTTGAATCACTCATTTTTTGACACTCCCGCTACCCTACCCTATGTGGATCCTAGCCATTTCCTAAGATACTCTGGTTGAAATTATAATAACTTCAAAGAGTGTACTTAGATCTGAAAATCTACTGGACAGGCTTATAAGTATTAATATATTAAAAAACTGATGTTTGGTTCTTGAGCAAGCATAACTCTTAGTTTTTTTGTTTGTTTTTTAATCTTATTTTCCCACTTCTTTAAACAAGATAGAGGATTTTTGACTTTGGAAGATTTCAAAAGAGCCTTCAATTCCATTGCTCCAAAGTTACCTGAAAGGATCATAGTTGAAGCTTTCAGGTAAGATAAACATAAGTCTTGTTTGATTCTTGTTCTTATATAGAAGTTATTTTTGCTGATACAGTCTAACATGGCTACCACTCTGAAGCTTGTAATGTGTTTTTCACATCACAAAAAAATGTCATAACTGTAAAATGTTGTAAAACATATTGATCAGTGGATACCATAATGCAGTATTACCAAGCCTTGTGATTCCATATTTATGAATGTGGTATGAGAGCTGGAGAGGAATCTAATACAGACTATGCTACTTGAACTGCAGTTTCTCACATAATAATGATCACTTAGGGCCAGGTTCTGGCACTCTATGTTGAGTAGCACCTTGTTCCACTAATAACCCCAACTGAAATCATTGAGGGTGCTTGTTTCCCTTAGTATGCTTTGTTGGGTAAAGTTATGTCCAGAAAGCTTTTCCTAGACAGGTGACCAGAATGAGTCATCTGGTGAATTAAAAACATGTAAGCGGAAACACACAGATATATGAATGTAAGGGAAAGAAGCATCAATATTGTCATTTCACAAAATTCGGATCTCTATGCCCTCACACCAGCCAAAACAAACAGCCCAAAGTATGGTTTAAACTGCACTGGCTTTAGAATGTTCCTCCTTTCCCCGCAACTTTTCCTCTTTCTTTCACACACACATCAGAATTGAGCTCTTTGGCTAAATTTAGATCATAGGTACAGAATTGCTGTGTACTTTATGTAAAATCATTTATAATATATGTGCATGTAAGATGCATGATAATGCATGCTTTGATGACCAAGAGCAGGAGCAAGCTCTAAGATAGGCTTGTAGGGACTAGAAAGAAAAGAGCTTAATGAGTACATTTTGGAACTCTATGAAGTTGTCATCTAAACTTTCTTTTTTAATATTGTAAGCCCTGCTGGTTGGTAAAGATGCTGTCTTTATAGCATTTCACATACTGCTGCATCACTTGAATTTTAAGAAGCTAAGCATGGAAAGTTTGAGATTTTTCTTATAAAAATGAAATAAAATAATGTAAAAGATGCTGAGTGTGTGCTTAGTCCCAGAAGAAACTAGAAAAAAGAAAAAAAAATTTAAAGAAAGAAAATTCAAGGTCATAGCTTTTAATGCTTATTTAGCTTCTGCTGCTGCAGTTTAGGGCACATGTTTGCTTCTGAACGTCAAATCTCCCAATGCATTATTTTTAGTAAAAATTAAAAGAAACATATCAATCACTGAAGCCAGGGCCAGGTAAATCTTAAGGAGAGAAGTACAAAGATAGTTGTTACATAACAGTGGAGAAATCCTGACCTCATTGAAATCCATGGTAGTTTTGTCATTGTCTTCAACAGATGTAGGATATCATCCTGGATATTTAATGTATACATGCACGTATGCACACACACGTGTTTGTGACTTCAGATCCTAAAATAATGAATTACATGATAACTCAAAAATGCTTTTGAATGAATCACATTTCAAAACATTCTTTTTCTCTGATCACATGCATTATTTGTCTGTCATTACTGTATTGTAATTTACATTAAAACAAAGAACTACCATAATTTCAATATTCAGAGCCAAATGTACAAATCCTTGTGCAGCACATGAGCTACTCAAAAAAGTACAAATAAGAATATAAGTAAAACTCAACATTTGCATGCTGAGATCAGAGAAGTACAGGTTTTACACGTGCAATTGCCTGATGCTTTGTGTGCAAAAATGCTCATATAAAAAATACATTTTGTTTTGCTCTCTCTCTGGCATGGTGCTTCAAAATGAGTTGCTTAGATTTTCCATTTATGCATTTTATTACTATTAAAATACAGTGTACATTTTTAGTATGATATAGCAAGATAACATGGATTACAAAGCATAGTGTACTTCTCTAACACACCAAAAATGAACAGTTAATGCCTGTGCTTCACTTTGGTATTGGATGTAAAGTATATTTATAAACATAAAATAAACATGATCAGATATACTGAATGAATTTAAACTGGCAATAGATCTTCTCAACCATTTGGTGGTGCCAAATGCTCTGTTTAAGGTAAGAACTGAGACTAGATAGAGTTGATTCAAAAGAGTTCTTGGGTGTAGTAAGTGTGCAGCTTTTTTATTTTATTTCAAGGAAATAATACCAATACAAGAATATTTGCATGTCATACAGATTAATGTAAAATTTCATTTAGAAATTGTCTGCTAAATATATTGTGGTTTTTTTCCCCAAAATGTTAATATTCTGTGTAATTTGCTGCTAAGGTTCATGTAAGCTTCAGGTGAATCTTCAATTTATTTTGATCACATTTATTGACTATAGTACGTACAAAAATATTGTGGTAAAAATGAATTGTAGAGTTCAACTGTTTCTGTGACCTTACAAGGTATATTAGACAAAATGGACGTCGGGTGCTTAATCATGGTACATCTGATTGAAATGTCAATGTTCCATAAGAACACTAGCCATTCATTACACAGGGGTTCTAGTAATACCTAGTGGTGAGTGGTTTAATGGTAGGACACTTATTTATTTTGGTAGATGGGTTGATTTTATGAATTAAACTTTTTTCATAACCATGTTACTCATTCTCTCTTTGAGAGTACATGTATGAATTGTCAGAAAAGTTTAAATAGGACGATGTGCAATTATTAAGCTGAACATCTTATAATGAAAAGTGAACATGGTGTCCTCATTGTAAGGTGGCATACCAGTTGTTGCCAGAAAGCACTGCAAGAAATGTTTGCATTTTTTGTTGTGAAACTTTGATTTATGTTTGGTTAACCTAGTTACAAATATACAGCATTATTAGTTACTGCTGTCAAGGAAATACCTGTCTTAGCTGTACCATTTGTGTATAAGAGGAAGATATTTAACTGTTGAATCCTCAAACTGTAATAATGAAAGTGAAATAGCAGAACAAAGCTGAAAAATGATAATTATTATGAAAATGTGAAAGAGTTGAATAAATGACATGTCTTTTTTAAAAAAAAGAATAATGGACATACAGTTTCTGAAGCAACAAGCATACATCATAGCTCATAGATCAGAAACTCTGTATCCCATTCATGATCTGAATTTTATGCTGCTTTGCACTTAAATTAATAGGTTCACATGTCAGAGGTGTATTAATATTTTTGTGTGTTAGTTCTTTCACTGCTAAAAAGACCTAATTGTTTCATATTTCTTTCTTATAATTATCCAGTAACAAGAAAATAACCCAGTTTTGAGAACCACCCCGCAGCAGAAATCTTATGCTCTTTATGCAAGTTTGATTTATAGACATGTACTGCAGAGCAGAGTGAATATGAAACATTCATCTTCCTATGGCTAGTTGCCATGGAAACGTAGTACACAGTACAATATCATTCCAGCTCTGGTGATGCCTGCAGTAGTTTATTCCTTTGTTGTTCTCATTTCTTAAGCAACTGTCTTGCAGCCTTTCATATTATCACAATTAATCACATACACAAGTCTATTGTTATCGCTTCAAAATCATCTCTAATGGATAAAATACATTTTTATGTGTACATGTGTATATATTCATTGTGAATGTATATTTTTGTTCAATTCATTGGTTAAAAGCTGGTCACATGCTCAAAAATTCATATTATTGCTCATGAACTGATACATCTGTACAGTATACCATGTTGAATATCATTGGGTCACATACAGAGATCTACAGAAAGCTACTTTCATCCAAGAAAATATTTTCTTGCTCTGGCCCTCCAGCTTCCTTTGAAGTTTCCTATCAGGGACTGGAGTCACATCTCTATTTCTCCATAGACAAATTTCCTGCTCCGGGAGGGCAGGAATTAAATATAGCCCAATAGCATCTCCTGCCTTCCCCCATACTGCTTTTGCTAGATGAGGAAGAATCCAGAGACTGTCAGAACACCCAATCTGTCCCTGCCCTTAACTGGTGAGAAGTAAGGGACATTGAAAAAAACAAAACACCCTCATTAATACAAAAAATACCAACTACGTGCAAGGGTGATAAATTAACAAAAATATTGCCCTGAGGTAAAAGTGCTCTAGAGATTATGATATTTGTTTAGGAACCAAAGGCTCCTTCTGATATATTCCCTTGAAATTAATCAGTGGGCCCAATCCTACAGTCTTTACAAGAGTAAGGAATACAGACCATTAATTTTACTAATAACAGTGGCATACTGTTATGCATAAGTAGGCCAGTTCATAAATAATTAATAATAAAGGGAAGGGGAATGCTCCCTTTGGGAGAGTTATTTCATAAGAAATAGATCCCTTAATGGATTTTTGTTAAGAATTTTTCTTAGGTTTTATTGTTTGGTTTGTATTTGTTGTTTTTTTTATGGTTAGGGCCATGAGCTTGAATGGATAACACCAGAGCGGCAATTAGTGTTGGAAAGCAAATCAAAGCTTTGAAAGTGCCTTTGCAGGAGAAAGATGGTGCTTCACTTGATGGAGGTCATAGATAGTCAAGTCAAACTACTTTCCTCAGTTATTTGTGTGGAAAAATTAAAAATGCACTTCAGTGGACAGAAAAACTGTTATAAGTAAACCTACTCCAATTTAAGATGCAGTCTTGGAAATATAGATTTTAAACAGATACTGTCTAGTGCCTAAATCTTTTCCTCTTCTGCATTCTAGTCCTGCAAATACTCACTCACAGTCTTAGCTTAAAGCATGTGGGTTAGGTCCATTGAAGTGAGGAGGAGTACTTGCATGCTTAAAATTACATGTATGCAGGATTGGGATCCAGGAATGCAATTCCTGTCCAAATGTATGTATATAGTCCTGTGTATATGCATCAACTGCATCTGAAAAATCAGGTATATTTCTTCGTATGTAGGAATATGCCATTACAAACAATGGACCTTAAACTTTTGAAAACTACACACCTGGACTAAAAACATTATTTAAATGAAGTGCTTAGATATTTTCTACTTCTGTGTCCTTCTCTTATTTTAGAGACCATTTACTTCACATAGGGTAAGCCTATAGAATAGCCTTTACAATGTACAAATATAGCATTCATAAAATATGCCAAATTGACATCTTTGGAGATTGAATTATTATTTATAAACAACTAGTGTGGGTTTCTTCTTTCCCCTCACAGTGTCTCAGTTCTGAAAGGGATCATCTCTAAGAGTGAAAGGATCGTTGGAGACTTATGACAGTTCAGTCCATGCTCTTTTACTGGGACTACCAACTAGGATGTTCATTATTTTCTGTTGCATTAGCTGTTGGTATGATACAGCTTCTGTCCACTGGGGATTAGACTCCGGACCACCGAACTCATCTTACTTAGACTACTAAGCAAGTATTAGCAAAAACTGTTGGTCACAATCATCCAGTACTAGGTTGAACCTCTGACCTGGATGGGAAGGGTTAGGGTGACCAGACAGCAAATATGAAAAATGGGATGGGAGTGGGGGATAATAGTAACCTATATTTAAAAAACAAAACAAAACACACAAAAACCAAAAATCAGGACTGTCCCTGTAAAATCAAAACATCTGGTCACCCTTGGAAGGCTTCAAATACCCCATCAGCTCCCTCAGAATGTTCCCATTTTTAATGAAATTAGAGTTCCAGTTTTAGGGTAACAGATTACCAGTATCCTCTAAAATGTACCTTTTATTGAAAGTGTAATTTGTCCTAGATATTTTGCTAGCCCAGGGGAGTATAGTATAGAGTCAAGAAAGGCAATTATGGATGGAATTTTTCACTTATTCCTAATGATTAATCTAAAGAGTTGCTGTTTATTTGTATGCCTGAATCAAAAGCCAGCCCCCCATTGTGCTAGATGCTGTACTAACAGATGGTAAGACAGTCCTTGCCTTGGAGAGTTTATGATCGAAGCAGACAAAACAGGTAAAGGTGGAAAGGTAGCATTATAATCCCACTTTTTAAGATGGGGGACAGAGGCACAGAGAAATTAAATTACTTGCCCATTGTTACAAAAGAAGTCTGTGGCAGAGTCCAGATTTGAACCACCTCTCCTGAATCCTAATCCAGTGCTTTAACCAAAACAGCAACCTTTCTTGTTCTATATGGAATTAGAAATCAACTTTCTACAAGTGTATTATTCTCTAATGTCCCTCTAATGTTTACATTGTGTTCTGACGCTTGCTGTCTCTGTATCTCTGCTGCAAATTGAGAAAGCTGCCTTAGAAAGTACAGTATGATTGGTAAGAGGATATCATAATACTTCATGCTAACAAAACTTAATTGAATGAATGCCTAGTTAAAAAAATTGGTGAAAGGGCTTGTACTTTGTTTTTGACATGACATATTAAGTCATTAGATAGTTTAAGCATGTTTATTACACTAATTGTCAGTACAGTATGCACTAGATAATTACAGTTTTCTCAATCCTTCTTTCATTTGGTCCTAGGTATTTTATTTTAATTGAGTAAAATATTGGTAAAAGTACACAAACTGTACATGTGTTCTAGTAACCTTTATATTCAGAAAATTGTCAAGGTTTTTAAAAATATGCATGTTGCTGTCTTAACAGTATTTTTGTGATTTGTTTTTATTACATTTTTCAGAATCAGAATATTTCCCTCAGGAGACAGAAAAAGGCAATGCCACTCATCCCCAGAGTCTAGAAAATGTGGCTTCTGAAGCCGTAAGAGGAAGCCAATTAAAATGTTCTTTCCTAGAGCCTTTGATAAGTTGTACTGACTACCTTCAAAAAGTTTGACAAATGGAGGGTTTTGCCCTTGATTCAGCCCTGAGATGACCAGATTGATTTAAAATAAACAAAAAAAAACCTTTAGACCCTTAGATTCTCTTTCATATCTGGGAGACAGAAAACTGGATTCCATTCTGAAGTAATAGCATGATGACTTAGGGAGGTTTCAGTACAACCCTAAATTCTTTCTGTTAATCCCAAAAGTTTAAAATCTAAGACTTCCTAAAATCTCTCTTCCGTCTGACAAAAGAGAGACTAGCAGACTTGCTTGGATGGTAGAAGCACTTTGGGGAGCTGACCAGCTAAATGGTCTTAGTTGAAAGAGAGAATGTGGCACATCCTTCAACTAGAGGGGAAGGATGTGAGCTATGTATCTATATCTCTTCAGCAACTGGTACCAGGACTCACAGTCATGATTCATTCAGACAATGCCCAGGTCTTGGGATATTCAAACTGAAAGAGCAAAAGTCTGTGCACCAACGCAAAGATTCTTGTGTATTGGCCAGAATTTAATTACTGTTATAATAGCACTCAGAGACCTAAATCAGGAATGGGGTCTCATCATGCTAAATGTTGGCTCTGCCCAATGGAGATTTACAGTCTAAGATATTTCTCTCCCATAAAAGTAGTTTTTCTGATGTGGGTCCTCAGAAATCAAGTTGATTAACTGACCAGGATATGGCAGGATTCACTCAAGTGAACGAGAACTGTTTAACTTAATGTGCTGGAAGTGAAGACCTGTAAACCTTGAATTTTTTATTTGAGCCAACTAAAAAGTCCACAGGTTTCATGCCAGTTCTGGTAACTGTCACTTACTATAGATTTTTTTTTTTTTCTGAACCCACTGCATTTAAAAATGTGGGAGATATATGGTTCTCATGCATAACTTCAATGTGGCTTCAGTGGATTTGGTACAAAGATCTTCTGCTAACCCTCTAGCTGAGGATTCCACTTTCTCTTGATCAAAGGCCCAGCAAAGTGCAGTCATTTACAAAAGCTTTTTTCTATCAATTTACAGGCACTCGATGTGAGACCTGGGTCTTTCATTAGCACCATCCTTGAGAGTGGACACAGGCTCCCTTTTCGTGTCTGTGTCTTACAAAAATGACCTCTCCCCAAGAAGGCCTTGATTGTCTCCATTTTAGATTTCTTTCCGTCAGGCCTACATCGGGATCTAGCATCTCCTGTCTTTGAAGTCCAGATCTGTGTACTAGTGGCAGTAAGGTGGAAGGTGAATTGATTCATAGTGGGTTCTTATTTACGTTGTAAAAAAAAATTGTCAAGGCAGTCTGTCAACCAGCCAGTGATTCCTTTTTGGAACCTTGACATTTTCTGTTTTACCCTCCTTCATCCCATTCCTTTGAATTTATGACTGTCATCATTTTCCTTCCTCCTCTATCTTCCTCAATCTGTGATAAGGAAGAAACTTCCTTGAATGGATAAATTGTTCTGTAACTTGTCTCTTATATGGTTTCTTGCTCCTTTCTTTGAAGCATCTGATACTTAGGGTTGCCAACTTTCTAAATGCACAAAGCTGAACACTCCTGCCCCACCCCTTCTCCGAGGCCACATCCCTGCTTGCTCCATCCCCCCTCTCCATCACTCACTCTCTCCAACCCTCATTGACTTTCACTGGGCTAGGGCAGGGGGTTGTAGTGTGGGAGGGGAGTGAGGACTCTGGCTGGAGGTGTGGGCTCTGGGGTGGGACCAGAGATGAGTGGTTTGGGGTACAGGAGGGGGCTCTGGGCAGGGCCAGGGGGTTCAGAGTGCAGGAGGGGGTGTGGGATCCAGCTGGGGGTGTGGACTCTGGGGTGGGGCTGAGGATGAGGAGTTTTGGGTGTAGGAGGGGGCTGGGACAGTGGTTTGGGGGGTGCAGGCTCCAGGAGGGAGTTTCGGTGCAGGAGGGAACTCCAGGCTGGGGCAGGGGGTTGGGGTGTGGGAGAGGGTTCAGGGTACAGGATGCCAGTGGCACTTCCCAGGAGCTATGGTAAGCAGCTGTCAGGTCCCTTCAGCCCCTAAACACATGGGTCTCCACCCCCTGCCCTCACGCCCACAGCCGCTGCCCCCACAGCTCCCATTGGTCACGGTTCCCAGTCAATGGGAGCTGTGGAGCCAGCCCTCAGGGCGGGGGCAGCATGTGGAGCCTCCTTGGTTGTCGCCCATCATCTAGGGGCTGCCGGGACCTGGCGGCCGCTTCCGGGAGCTACACAGAGCCAACGCAGGTAGGGAGCCTGCCTTAGACCCTGGCCCCCCGCTGCGCCACCGACCAGACTTTTAACATCCCAGTTGGCAGTGCCAACTGAAGCCACCAGGGTTCCTTTTTGATTGGGCATTCTGATTGAAAACCGGATGCCTGGAACCCTACTGATACAGGGCACTGAGAGACAGGGTACCAGACACCATGGATTACTGGTGTGATCTGGTGTGGTGCAGCCCATATTCCTGAACAGTAACAGCCTGTCTGGTTTACTCAGTTCTCTGTTAGGGCTTTATATTTGTGAAAAATTCCTTATTACAGTTCCTGGATTTATTCTCAAATGAGGCTTATCATTCCTTCTTAAATAGGAAATGTCCCTGTCCAGTTTCTGTTCTAAACCTAAGAATTGTATAATCTCGCTTCACTCCAATCTTTACCTAATCCGGGCAACAAATGCAGACTCTTAGATAAATTCAGTTTTTTCTTCCTCCTTTTTTTTTTATCAGTCTGACAGGATCCCCAAAAGATGCAGATGTATTGGTTTGTCATTGCCTGACACTTCATGTCTCAAACTGACTTAGGCAGATGGACATCCAGCTTGTTTTACTTTGAAAGTCCATTATGCCAGCTCTCTGGCTGCTTATTAGGCAGAATTAGGAGGGGGTGGAGCTTCTGCTTGAAATTATGTACAGCCCCTTCCCTTTGTTCCTTACATGCATTTACAAGGTACTATAGAGATGATGTCACTGTCAACACATGCGTCCTTTCACAAAGGGGTGATGGCTGTTGTTTCACTGTGGAATTTTTTGCTTCTCTGTTAATATTAAGGGCCAGTGGGCAGGGGCACTGGTGCTTAGAGCACATTTCTCCAGATGTCCAGGTTGCTGAATGACTCAGAAGCAGAAAGGGAGATTTTGCCTGTCTGTACATTTCTCTGAACAAACATTCTGGAATCCACAAAGACCTGTTAGCAATGTAATATTGTGTAGCGTCCCCTCCTCCTCAAAAAAGATGTCTGAGTTATCAGTCAAATCTTCACAAAGTTTAGTTAAGCTATTTTGAGTCTTTTAAGAGCTAGGAAAGAATTAATCTGGAAACTGCTTCCTAAACCAACGGAACGGGAAGCCCTGCTGGATTGGCAGACTTCAAAATCAGTGACTTGTGTGTCTGCCTGTTGAAAGGATGTTGTCAGAATTCTGGAGATAGGTGGCATCCAAGGCCGGTGCAAGGAAGTTTCACGCCCTAGGCGAAACCTCCACCTTGCGCCATGCCCCCCAACACCCAGCTAACCCCGCCCCCCCGCGGCAGCTAACCCAGCCTCCTCACCCAGGGAGCCCCTCCCCCTCAGCAGCTACCCCTGTCCAAGGAGACACCCCCTACCTGCGGTAGCTAACTCTGCCGGTGGAGACACACTCCCCCGTCCCTCCCATGGAAGCTAACCTCGCCTGGGGAGCCTGCCTCCACTACAGTTAACCCTGCCTGGGGAGCCCCCCTGCAGCAGCTAACCCCGCCGGGGGAGCCCACCTCAGGTCAGCTTGGCTCCGCTGCCTCAGCTTAGCACGCTGGCATCGCTCTAATTCTCCTCCCCTCCCAGGCTTGCGGCTCCGATTGGGGGAGAATTAGAGCGGGGACTGTGTGCTCAGCGGAGGAGGCAGAGTGGAGGTGATCTGGGGCGGGGACCAGTTCCCTTGTGTGCCCCCCCTGTTACTGCGGGCGGACCTCCCCGCGCCCCAGCTCACCTGCACTCCACCTCCTCGTCTAAGCGGGCTTTTAGGTGCCCCCAACCACTAAGCACCCTAGGCAGTCGCGTAATTTGCATAAGTGGTTGCACCGGCTTTGGTGGCATCTCGGAGTGCATTGGTCCAACTGAAAGATGAAGTTGCATACTTGGGGTCCATACAGATGCAAATAAAGATTGCATTTCATCTCACCTGGTCAGAATAGGCAAAGGCGACCCTGGAGGGCACCAGCTCCTTCGGGGAATCTCACTGGTCCACATTGTTGAATAGATAACTTATAGGACCTTTATTTACAGGTAGGGAAAATCTGTCACATTCTTTCTTGGCTTTCTTAGAAGTCTTTTTTTCCAAGATGTACAATCTCCTTTCAGTCACTTTGCTGTAGATCTGTGACCAAACTGAATGCCATACTCCAATTGCAGTCTCACCAGTGCTAAATTGTGGGAAATAACTAACTCTCCTAAATTTACCTGGGGTATTTCTGCTTACAAAAACAAATATATTAATCTATAAGTCTTGCATTATAGACTCATTTTCAGTTTTTAATGTGGTATATTCCTAGTATGTATGCAGTGTCATAGTAGAGTCTCCCATTTTGTGTTTTGTTCCTTAATTACGAACTTCTAGTATTTTGTAACCAATTTTTGGAATCATGGAATTTGACTCACTTTTTCTAGAAAATGGCATATGACTCAGCAACTCTTGTTGTCATGACTGATGGCTTTTGGTTCCTCCTGCTTATTGTAATTGACATTATCTGTTGATTCAGCTAATAAATACTGAGCTGGTTTTCTTACACTTCTCAACTGCAAACTTGTAGCAAATTCTTTCCTTCCTTCCTATTTACATGCTAGCTATTCTAACAAGTACACATCTACCCCACTATAACTCTGTCCTTGGGAGCCAAAAAATCTTACCGAGTTACAGGTGAAACCGTGTTATATTGAACTTGCTTTGCTCCGTCGGAGCGCGCAGCCCTCCCAACCCCCCCACCCGCCAGAGCACTGCTTTACCACGTTATATCCGAATTCGTGTTATATCAGGGTAGAGGTGTTAATATAAATATGGTGAATATACTGTATGTTATGCCAAAATGCAATGTTATTTCTCTACATAAATTAGCAAATACAAATATATATGCAGCATTCATTCTGCTTATATGTAAATACATAGGCTGTGACTGGGATTTTTCACCATGAATGTTGTTTAATAAAAGCAGCTAACGAATGCATGCTGAAAAGTCATAAGTTAGTAATTTTTAACAATTTAAATGTAATCTAAATTCGTTTTGATGTCATGTGTTAAAGAATATCAGCTGTCTGCACTTTTTATTGCTAGCTTCTAAATGTTGGAAGGTTAATAAATCCTTCAAACTACGGTACCTTTTTAATACTGACAAACTGAGCCTCATAATAAACACTTAAAATGGACTCTATCTGAAGTCAGGCTAGTGAAAAAGGTCGATGAAGGGTCACTGATGCATTTAATTAACAAGCATATAAATTAGCTAATTTGTTCTCCAGCCCTCACCTATTTTCTGTTGTTGTTTTCAAGTTGATTTCAGTGGATGTGCATTAGATTTATTGCTTGTATGTGAGAGTATAGCACAATTCTGTTTTGCAGCCTGTTCCCTTCATTTCGTACTCTCATAACTTCCTAAAATGTTGGCCTGTGTGGTTGGAAATTTTCCAGTATTCTCTTCTTGCGGTGAATTTTCTTGTGCAAGTGCTGACTGGCGCACATCCTTCTATAGTGCAGGAAAAAAACAACCATCTTGCCTTGTGTGCTATCATAAAAAAACATTTAAAAACCTGCTAAGGAATGCTGGGGATTGTAACTATTGAGTGAAGACAGGTAGTGCTTCTGAGACTCAACGATCAGAAATTAGTCTTTCTGATCATTGATTCAGCACCAGACTTAGAAAAGTTTACTTGTCATAAAAAAAAATTGTACTAGTCTATCAAATGTTTCTCTGTGCTGAGAAGTTATGTAAATTTGGAGTTTTTAAGGTTGGATGTAATCTAATTTATCCCTTTCATTTTTTTTTATACTAGTAGTCTAAAATCCTGAATAGTTTCATAAAGCTTTGAGAAAAGTTTGGCTCTGTCCCTCAGCTATGATATTCCCTGACAACACATAGGGACCTGTCCACAATCCAAACACAATATTGCAGACCTGATGACTACACAGTTTCAATCAATAGTGTGGGTGTGGAAGGTGTCTAAGATCCTTCCAACAGTGTAAATTGAAACCATGTAATAACCAGGTCTTCTGATTAATTTGTAGCATAGTCATGCCTTTGGTTATACATAATGCACGTACTTCTGATTTAGTACCTACATATTTTCCTTTGATTATTTTAGAATCTGCCTAGCCCTGCTATTTAGTTCTGTACCATTTACATCTTCACTTCTTAACCTGAACTGTTGTGTACTACATCATAGCTCTTTTAAATATCTACTGTGTTCTTCCCAAGATGGGGCTCTACCTACTTCATAGGTATAGTTTACCTATCCTTTACCTACTTCATAGGTATAGTTAAATCAGCTTTTCTGCTCTGCATTAAGTGGGAATTCGTAGAATCATAAAATCATAGAAGATTAGGGTTGGAAGAGACTTCAGAAGGTCATCTAGTCCAACCCCCTGCTCAAAGCAGGACCAACCCCAAGTAAATTATCCCGGCCAGGGCTTTGTGAAGCTGGGCCTTAAAAACCTCTAAGGATGGAGATTTGGCCACCTCCCTAGGTAACCCATGCCAGCGCTTTACTATTGAAATAGTTTTTCATAATATCCAACCTAGACCTCCCACACTACAACTTGAGACCATTGCTCCTTGTTCTGTCATCTGCCACCACTGAGAGCAGCCTAGCTCCCACTTCTTTGGAACCACGTTCAGGTAGTTGAAGGCTGCTATCAAATCTCCCCTCACTCTTCTACAGACTAGATAAGCCCAGTTCCCTCAGCCTCTCCTCATAAGTCATGTGCCCCAGCCCCCTAATCATTTTTGTTGCCCTCCTCTGGACTCTCTCCAATTTGTTCACATCCTTTTTGTAGTGGGAGGCCCAAAACTGGACATAGTACTCCAGATGTGGCCTCACCAGTGCTGAATAGAGGGGAATAATCACTTAACTCAATCTGCTGGCAATGCTCATACTAATACATCCCAATATGCCGCTAGCCTTCTTGGAAACAAGGGCACAGTGTTGACTCATATCCAGTTTCTCATCCATTATAATCCTCAGGTCTTTTTCTGCAGAACTGCTGCTTAGTCGGTCGGTCCCCCGCCTGTAGCGGTGCATTGGATTCGCCATCCAGGACTCTGTACTTGTCTTTGTTGAACCTCATCAGATTTCTTTTGGCCCAATCCTCCATTTTGTCTAGGTCACTCTGAACCCTATCCCACCCTCTAGCGTATCTCCCTCTCCCCCCCAGCTTAATGTCATCTGCGAACTTGCTGAGGGTGCAATCTATCCCATCATCCAGATAATCAGTGAAGATGTTGAACAAAACCAGCCACAGGATCAACCCCTAGGGCACTCTGCTTGATACTGGCTGCCAACTAGACTTTGAGCTGTTGATCACTACCCATTGAGCCCGATGCTCTAGCCAGCTTTCTATCCACCTTATAGTCCATTCATCCAATTCATACTTCTTTAACTTGCTGGCAAGAATGCTGTGGGAGACCGTTTCAAAGTCTTTGCTAAATTCAAGGTATATCATGTCCACTGCTTTCCCCTTATCCACAGAGCCAATTGTCTCATCATAGAAGGCAATCAGGTTGGTCAGGCATGACTTGCCCTTGGTGAATCCATGTTGACTGTTCCTGATCACCTTCTTTTCCTCCAAGTACTTCAAAATGGATTCCTTGAGGACCTGTTCCATGATTTTTCCAGGGACTGAGGTGAGGCTGACAGGTTTGTATTTCACTAGATTCTCCTTCTTCCCTTTTTTAAAGATGGTCACTATATTTGCCTTTTTCCAATCATCCAGGACCTCCCCAGATCACCACGAGTTTTCAAAGATAATGGCCAATGGCTCTGCAATCACATCAGCCTACTCCCTCAGCACCCTCAGATGCATTAGATCCAGTCCCATGGACTTGTGCATGTCCAACTTCTATCCTCTGGGAGAAAGACAAACATGGCACATCCTGTACAGGTCACAACAGCTGATCGCTCACTATCCATATTGTCTTCCTTTTAAGAGCCTCTTCAGATGTTGTATTTCCTGCTCACAGAAGCCTGAAAGGCAAAAGCTCTGTGGGAAGACAAACTCCCTTGGTTTACTTCTCCTCAGTTTGCAGCTGGCTGCTTTTTTATAAGGCTGCTGGATCGAAGCAGTTGCCCTAGCTCAAAGCCTTCCCTCCAATCAACCACTCAAGGCCCACCTGGAACAAATAGCCACACAGTCAAACAGTCACACTTTTCAAACAAACAAACACACAGACAAATGGTCCCTGCAACATATTCATACCGTAGGATACAGACCACTTTCCTCATTTCCCAGACTATATATTGTTGGTTCAAAATGTCACTATTGTGTATTTCACTACAAGATAACTCAAAATGTTTTGAAAGAGATCATCTGTGTACTGATCTCTGAAACAAATTAAGGAGAAGGTTCACTGAAGCAGACTTGAATATGGCCCCTTACACTGTAATGTGGATGCACCTGGGAAAGAAAAGTTGGGGATACCACTGGCTACCCTTCTTGTGGTTTCCACTGAGCCGAGGGAGCAGCTTTGATTTTCACTGTGGAGGATCCTTAGAAGTCTTGTCAACAGAAGCTGCTGTGACCATGCTTTGAATCAGCACGTTCCTCAGTAGGGTGACCAGATGTCCCAATTTGATTGGGACAGTCCCGATTTTTGATTTTTTTCTTATATAGTCTCCTATTACCCCCCATCCGTGTCCTGATTTTTCACATTTGCTGTCTGGTCACCCTATTCCTCAGTGACCACAGTCATAAAGTCTTCCAGGTTAGCACCCTCCACATCTTTCTGTCACCACAACTGTCCTCTGTCACAGCCTTACAGCAGAGGAAGTAGACTGATTCCAATCTTAATATAGATAGTCAAAAAGAGGATATAATATGGAAAGAATATCATTTATGGCTATTTGAAATGTCTGTAGGAGGAGATAGAAAGATGCATATTTTTATAACTACTTTGCGCTTATTCGGTCTGTCGACAGCCGCTCAAGTTTTCACCAAGTGCATGTCAATCGTAGCAGCCTTCCTTTGCAAGAGAAAGGTGCAGGTATAGCCCTACCTCGATGACTGACTGGCTGCTCAGGGGGCACACCAGGGAGCAGGTGGAATCTCAGGTCTGGTTCGTCAGATCCGCTTTCAAGAGACTGAGCCTTATTGCCAACCCGGAGAACAGAGTTAATCAGACATACTCAAGTCCCTCCAATGGTGGCTCGACCCTCGGATGGTGTGCGAAGGAGTTTCCTTCAACAGCTCCCAGTCCTCCTTGTCCCTGGTAATGGACGCATCAGGTCTGGTTTGGAGTGCGCATTTGGGAGATCTACAAATGCAGATCCTATGGTCTTGGGACAAGCTCTCCCTTTGTATCAACAGCAAGGAGCTCTGGGCAGTTTAGCATGCCAAACTTTTCTGGCCCGGCTGAAAGGCCAGTGCATGGCAGTGAGGACGGACAATACCACTGCCATGTTTTACATCAATAAGCAGGGTGAAGCCTGTTCCTCCCTCCTGTGTCGAGAAGCTCTCAGGCTCTGGGAGTTCTGCCTAGCCCACTCCATTCACCTGGAAACATCCTATCTCTGAGGGGCTCAGAACAACCTGGCAGACCAGCTCAACAGATTGTTCCACAATCACCAGTGGTCTGTGCATCCGGATGTCATACGCTCCATCTTCCAAAAGTGGGGTTTTCCCCAGATCAGACTGTTTTGCCACCCACAGCAACAGGAAGTGCCAGATGTTTTGCTCCTTCCAGAATCACAGTACGTCGGTCATGGACGTGTCTCTGCTATCCTAGGGAGACGGCCTGTTGTACGCCTTTCCCCTATTTTCTCTGGTGCACAAGGTTTTTCTCAAGGTCCACAGGGACAGACTAGAGGTAATCCTGGTGGCCCTGGCATGGCTTTGACAACCCTGGTACACCACATTCTTGGAACTGTCAGCGGATGCCCTGATTGCATTGCCACACCACCCCGACCTGATCACTCAGGACCATGGTCGCCTGCTCCACCCAGACCTCAAGTCTCTCCGTTTCATGGCTTGGAAGCTTCATGGTTAAACCCCATGGAACTTCTGTGCTCGGAACCTGTAAGGGAGGTCCTACTTGGCAGCAGCAAACCATCCACCAGGGCCACTTAGCTAGATAAGTGGAAAAGGTTCACTTGCTGGTGTGCCCAGCATCATACCCCTCCAGTCCAGGTGCCTATACCACTCATCCTAGAGTACCTCCTACACCTAAAACAACAGGGCCTGGCAGCAGCATCCATCAAGGTACATCTCGCTGCTATCTCAGCCTTCAACCCAGGAGTTTCTGGACGTATTTGCCAACCCCATGGTTAGACATTTTCTCAAGGACCTGTACCACCTTAATAAACACATTAGGCAGCCAGTTCTTGCGTGGAACTTTAACTTGGTTGTCCCCAAATGAATGGGGCCCCCATTTAACCTGCTAGCAACTTGCTCCCTCCTCTATGTATCGTACACGGTAGCTTTTCTGGTTGCCATTATCTCAGCAAGAAGGGTGTCTGAGTTGAAGACCCTCACCTCTGACTCGCCTTACATGGTCTTCCACAAGGATAAATTGCAACTTAGGCTTCACCCAACCTTTCTTCCTAAGGTTGTGTCACTTTTTCACACGAGTCAAGATGTATGCCTGCCTGTTTTCTTTCATAAGCCTCATGCCAGTAACCGTGAGCAGAGGCTGCACACTCTGGATGTTTGGCGGGCGCTGGCCTTCTACTATGAATGCACTAAGCCATTCAGAAAGTCGAACCAGCTATTTGTAGCGGTGGCTGACCAGGTGAGAGGACTCCAGGTATCATCGCAAAGAATATCTTCCTGGATCATGTCCTGCATCCGCACATGCTACGAGTTAGCCAAAATCCCAGCTCCAACACATATGGCACACTCCACAAGGGCACAAGCCTCATCGGTGGCATTCCTGGCCCAAATCCCAGTCCAAGAAATCTGCAGCTCTTTGGTTCATACGTTCACTTCTCATTATACCATCGTGCAGCATGCTGGAGATGATGCAACTTTCAGCAAGCAGTGCTTCAATCAGCAGTTCCATAACTCTGACCCCACCGCTTAGGTAAGGCTTCGGAGTTACCTAATTGGAATCAATATGAGCAATCGCTTGAAGAAGAAAGAACAGTTACTCACCTTCTTGAAGCAGTTGTTCTTTGAGATATGTTGCTCATATCCATTCCAAATCCACCGGCCTTCTCCTCTGTTGGAGTAGCTGGCAAGAAGAAACTGAGGAGGCACTGGGTCAGCAGGGAGCTCCACAGCCAACCCGATGGGTGCTGCTAAGGGAAAAACTTCCTGACGACCGTGTGTGCGGTCCCAAGGGGGGGATAGCTCAGTGGTTTGATCATTGGCCTACTAAACCCAGGGCTGAGAGTTCAGTCCTTGAGGGGGCCATTTAGGGATGGGATGGGATGCGGGGGAGGGGAACCTGTCAGGGACAGTACTTGGTCCTGCTAGTGAAGGCAGGGGACTGGGCTCAATGACCTTTCAAGGTCCCTTCCAGCTCTGAGAGAGGTATATCTCCATTTTTTATTTAATTGGAATGGACATGAGCAACACATCTCGAAGAACAACAGTTACGAGAAGGTGAGTAACCATTCTTTCAGTTGCCAGTGTCATCCTTTGCACCAGGAGTGCCAGCCTTAATAGCCCCATTCTCTTCTTCTGCTCTTGACTGCACCCCAGCCTGTGCATGAAATATCCTTTTGCTGCCTGTTCTTATTCAAATGCCTTCTAAAGATTCCCTACTTGTACTTGTCCCACAAGAAATTTGTTGTTTTTAATTCCCCTGCTCTCCAAGTTTTGCAAGTGCATCCTGACAACTCTGTCCACTAGACAGTATTTTTTTCAGGGCAGGGATTGTCTTTGTGTATTTTTGTGCATCAAGCAAACTGCTTTAAGTAATAAAATGATGTGTCAGAGGCAAATATTAAAGATTATTTAAAATTATTAAAGAAAACAAATGAGGAGGAGTTTCTCTAGGCAAAGGTTTGAAATAATGTGGAAATCATGGGTGAAATCAAATAGGATAAAGTAATGGAGGGTAATGGTACAAATGGGAAATAGCAAGTGTTCAAAGATAAATGAATGTATGTCCTAATGTTATGCATGTTGCTTAGCAACAAGCAGTGAAAATGTGGATGAACAAGTAAGAACAAAAAGTAATTAAAGAAAAGAGAGGCATATGCATGGTACAGTATAATAATCAGGTAGAGGGACAAAATATGAGAAAAGCAAAGAAGAAGAATAAAAAATAGATTTCAAAGAAGGTTAAGATTAAAAAATGGTCTCATGTTTATCTGTGTAGTCTGATTCAATTTTTGCATAATATTAGGAAGGACAGAAACAAAGGCAAAGGTGGTGGAGTAGCATTGTACATCAATGAGGAGGTTAACTGTAAAGAAATAAGAAGTGATGGAATGGACAAGACAGAGTCTGTCTGGGCAAAAATCACACTGGGAAAGAAAGCTACTAGAGCCTCCCCTGAGATAGTTCTTGGGGTGTGCTACAGATCGCCGGGATCTGATTTGGATATGGATAGAGACCTCTTTAATGTTTTTAAGGAAGTAAACACTAATGGGAAATGTGTGATCATGGGAGACTTTAACTTCCCAGATATAGACTGGAGGTCAAGTGCTAGCAAGAATAATAGGGCTCAGATTTTTCTGGATGTGATGGCAGATGGATTTCTTCACCAAGTAGTTGAAGAACCGACAAGAGGGGATGCCATTTTAGATTTGGTTTTAGTGAGTAGTGAGGACCTCATAGAAGAAATGGTTGTAGGGGACAACCTTGGTTCGAGTGATCATGAGCTAATTCAGTTCAAACTAGATGGAAGGATAAACAAAAATAGATCTGGGACTAGGGTTTTTGACTTCTCGAGGGCTAACTTTAAAGAATTAAGGAAATTAGTTAGGGAAGTGGATTGGACTGAAGAACTTGTGGATCTAAATGTGGAGGAGGCCTGGAATTACTTTAAGTCACAGTTGCAGAAAC
This sequence comes from Gopherus flavomarginatus, assembly GCF_025201925.1. Taxonomy (NCBI): domain Eukaryota; kingdom Metazoa; phylum Chordata; order Testudines; family Testudinidae; genus Gopherus; species Gopherus flavomarginatus. The sequence goes on along the minus strand of NC_066621.1, from coordinate 127,843,894 downwards.
TATCGGAAAGCTGCATCCCAAGAAAGAGGAAAAAAACCATAGGCAGGAGTTGTAGACCAAGCTGGATGAGCAAGCATCTCCGAGAGGTGATTAAGAAAAAGCAAAAAGCCTACAAGGCCTGGAAAAAGGGCGGGATTAGCAAGGAAAGCTATCTTAGTGAGGTCAGAACATGTAGGGATAAAGTAAGAAAGGCTAAAAGCCAGGTAGAGTTGGACCCTAAGAAAGGCTAAAAGCCAGGTAGAGTTGGACCTTGCAAAGGGAATTAAAACCAATAGTAAAAGGTTCTATAGCCATATAAATAAGAGGAAAACGAAGAAAGAAGAAGTGGGACCACTAAACACTGAGGATGGAAAGGAGGTTAAGGATAACCTAGGCATGGCCCAATATCTAAATAAGTACTTTGCCTCAGTCTTTAATAAGGCTAATGAGGAGCTTAGGGATAATGGAAGGATGACAAACGGGAATGAGGATATTTAGGTGGATATTACCACATCTGAGGTAGAAGCCAAACTTGAACAGCTTAATGGGACAAAATCGGAGGGCCCAGACAATCTTCGTCCGAGAATATTAAAGGAACTGGCGCATGAAATTGCAAGCCCGTTAGTGAGGATTTTTAATGAATCGGTAAACTCGGGGGTTGTACCGTACGGCTGGAGAATTGCTAACATAGTTCCTATCTTTAAGAAAGGGAAAAAAACGTGATCTGAGTAACTATAGGCCTGTTTGACATCTGTAATATGTAAGGTCTTGGAAAAAATCTTGAAGGAGAAAGTAGTTAAGGACATTGAGGTCAATGGTAATTGGGACAAATTACAACATGGTTTTACTAAAGGTAGATCGTGCCAAACCAACCTGATCTCCTTCTTTGAGAAGGTGACAGATTATTTAGACAAAGGGAATGCAGTAGACCTAATTTACCTCGATTTTAGTAAGGCATTTGACATGGTTCCGCATGGGGAATTATTAGTTAAATTGGAAAAGATGGGGATCAATATGAAAATTGAAAGGTGGATAAGGAACTGGTTAAAGGGGAGACTACAACGGGTAGTGCTGAAGGGTGAACTGTCAGGCTGGAAGGAGGTTACTAGTGGAGTTCCTCAAGAATCGGTTTTGGGACCAATCTTATTTAACCTTTTTATTTCTGACCTTGGCACAAAAAGCAGGAATGTGCTAATAAAGTTTGCGGATGACACAAAGCTGGGGGGTATTGCTAACACGGAGAAGGACCGGGATATCATACAGGAAGATCTGGATGACCTTGTAAACTGGAGTAATAGTAATAGGATGAAATTTAATAGTGAAAAGTGCAAGGTCATGCACTTAGGGATTAATAATAAGAATTTTAGATATAGATTGGGGATGCATCAGTTGGAAGTAACAGAGGAGGAGAAGGACCTTGGAGTATTGGTTGATCACAGGATGACTATGAGCCGCCAATGTGTTATGGCCGTTAAAAAAGCTAATGCGGTTTTAGGATGCATCAGGCGAGGTATTTCCAGCAAAGATAAGGAGGTGTTAGTACCATTATATAAGGCGCTGGTGAGACCTCACCTGGAATACTGTGTGCAGTTCTGGTCTCCCATGTTTAAGAAGGATGAATTCAAACTGGAACAGGTTCAGAGACAGGCTACTAGGATGATCCGAGGAATGGAAAACCTGTCATATGAAAGGAGACTCAAAGAGCTTGACTTGTTTAGTCTAGCCAAAAGAAGGCTGAGGGGGGTTATGCTTGCTCTTTATAAATATATCAGAGGGGTTAATATTAGGGAGGGAGAGGAATTATTTAAGCTTAGTTCCAATGTAGACATAAGAACGAATGCGTATAAACTGGACACTAGGAAGTTTAGACTTGAAATTAGACGAAGGTTTCTAACCGTTAGGGGAGTGAAGTTCTGAAACAACCTTCCAAGGGGAGTAGTGGGGGCAAAAGACATATCTGGCTTTAAGATTAAGCATGATAGGTTTATGGAAGGGATGGTATGATGGGATAGCTTAATTTTGGCAATTGATCATTGATTATCAGCAGATAAGTATGCCATGTGGGCGGTGATGGGATGTTGGATGGGATGGGATCTGAGTTACTGCAGAGAATTCTTTCCTGCTGGCTGGTGAGTCTTGCCCACATTCTCAGGGTTTAGCTGATCACCATATTTGGGGTCAGGAAGGAATTTTCCTCCAGGGCAGATTGGCAGAGGCCCTGGAGGTTTTTCGCCTTCCCCTGCAGCGTGGGGCATGAGTCACTTGCTGGTGGATTCTCTGCAGCTTGAGGTCTTCAAACCACAATTTGAGGACTTCATTAACTCGAACATAGGTTAGGAGTTTGTTATAGAAGTGGATGGGTAGGGTTCTGTGGTCTGCTTTGTGCAGGAGGTCAGACTAGATGATCACATTGGTCCCTTCTGACCTTAAAGTGTATGAGTCTATTAGAACAAACAGTTATCAACTTGCAGAAATGTATAATACCTAAACATGCACTGAATATAAAAGAAAAATGTATAGAAGAAGAAGAAAAAGCAATAAGCAGAGCAATACCATAACAAGAGTTTATCTGCAACATAGAATTAACACAGCTTTTAAAAAATCCCAGTCACATGGAAAATGAGCAGTTGAAATAATACCACTATCTTTAGGCAGAAATCCAACTTGCCCATAGCCTCTGTCTCTGAATCACTTCTGCGGAGAGCATGTTCTTGTGGCTGCTTTCAAAGCTTCATTTCCAGTTTTTCACAGAGGCACAATTCCCTAGAGTATGGTGCTGCACTAGACTGTATTCAAATATGATTATGAATTTATTGAGAGATTTGTGGTCAAAATGTATTAAAATAAATTCTTGATGCTTTTTCATCTCTCAGCCTTCTTGGGGGGAAAAAATACAGTATAGTACTGATATTCACTGAATCTTGCATGCGTGATAAATCCCTTTAAAAGAAGAATTGTCTTGTCACAGAAGTGGGAATCAGGAGACATGGTTTCTATTCCTGGCACTGCCACAGGCCTCTGGTGTGCTCTTCAGCAAGTCACTTAACGTCTAGGTGCCTCAATTTCCTCACTGTTGAAATGGAGATAATTTTTACCAACCTCATAAGGGTGCTGTCATGTCATAATTATTAATGCTTGTACACTGAGATTCTCTGTTGGAACATGCTGTAGAAGTATTTTTATGCCAGCTATTACATGAGTCTTGCTTTTACAATGCTCATAATCTGTAAGTATTATAAAAAAATCAATAAACAAAGTTTTAAAAATATAGTAGGGTCGTCAAGCGATTAAAAAAATTAATTGCAATTAATAATGCAATTTAAAAAATTGTGATTAATTGCATGATTAAGCAAACTGTTAATAATAGAATACCATGTATTTAAATATTTTTGGATATTTTCTACATTTTCAAATATATTGATTTCAATTACAACACAACACAGTGTACAGTGCTCATTTTATATTTATTTTTTTATTGCAAATATTTGTGCTGTAAAAAAACAAACTGTATTTTTTAATTCACCTCAATCTTTTTATCATGAAAATTGAATTTATAAAGGTAGAATTATGTACAAAAAATAACTGCATTCAAAAGTAAGACAATGTAAAATTTTAGAGCCTACAAGTCCACTCAGTCCTCCTTGTTCAGTGAGTCGCTCAGACAAACAAGTTTGTTTACATTTGCAGGAGATAATGCTGCCTGCTTTTGTTTACAATGTCCCCTGAAAGTGAAAACAGGTGTTCACATGTCACTGTTGTAACCAGCATCGCAAGATATTTACGTGCCAGATGCATTAAAGATTCATATCCCTTCATGCTTCAACCACCATTCCAAAGGACATGCATCCATGCTAATGAGAGGTTCTGCTCAATAACGATCCAAAGTAGTACAGACCAACGCATGTTCACTTTCATCTGAGTCAGATACCATCAGCAGCAGGTTGATTTTATTTATTTATTTATTTATTTATTTATTTATTGGTGGTTCACATTCTGTAGTTTCCACATCGAAGTGTTGCTCTTTTAAAACTTCCGAAACCATGCTCCACAGCTCATCCCTCTCAGATTTTGGGAGGCACTTCAGATTCTTAAACCTTGGGTCGAGTGCTGTAGCTATCTTGAGAAATCTCACATTGGTACTTTCTTTGTGTTTTGTCAAATCTGCAGACTGCTATAACATGAAATATATGACTGAATGTGGGTAAAAGAGAACAGGAGACACTATTCTACCCCCAAGGAGTTCAGTCATAAATTTAATTAATGCATTTTTTAACCAACATCAGCATGGAAACACGTCCTCTGGAATGGTGGCCGAAGCGTGAAGGGACATAGAAAAGATTTTAGCATATCTGGCATATAAATATCTTGCAATATCAGCTACAAAAGTGCCTTGTAAATGCCTGCTCTCACTTACAGGTGACATTGTAAATAAGAAGCCAGCAGCATTATCTCCTGTAAATGTAAACAAACTTGTTTGTCTGAGTGACTGACTGAACAAAAGCGTAGGACTGAGTGGACTTGTAGACTCCAAAGTTTTATGTTTAATTTTTGAATGAAAGTACTTTAAAAAAATCTACATTTGTAAGTTACTTTCACAATAAAGAGATTGCATTACTGTATTGTATGAGGTGAATACTATTTTTCAATATATTTTGTTTATCATTTTACAGTGCAAATATTTGTAATAAAAAATAATATAAAGTGAGCACTGTGCACTTTGTATTCTGTGTTGTAAATGAAATCAATATATTTGAAAATGCAGGAAAAAAAATCCAAAAATATTTAATACATTTCAATTATATTCTATTGTTTAACTGTAAATCGGGATTAATTTTTTTGAGTTAATCGCATGAAATCATTCCTACTTGTACCAATGCCCTATTTTATGCATTTGTCAGCATGGTTTGCTAAATGATATTTCTAATGTTGGGCTGCTCAGCCCCCCATCAGAGCTTAAAGCATCCTCAGGGTTATTCTAAATTGTGCGTGGTTGTCCAGGTGCCAAAGGGCTGCTCTGCCAGCCAGAGACCACCATGGATGATCTGCTTTATGTAATGTTTTTAATTAATTTATTAATGTAGTGAACCTACATAGTTAATCTGCTTACCAGTGTAGTAATGTTTTAGATTCCATTCTAGTTTAGAGAGAGAGAGATATTATAGATACAGCTGGTAGCAACGCCTATTATTAAGGTTGCCTGACACTTTCCATTGCAAAACAGTTTTCAGTTGATTGATAAAGTTACAATCTTTAGTCCTTTGGGCTGAAATGTTCCCTGCTGGGTATCTGCCGCTGGCTGAAACTTTTTTAAAAAAATTTCTGTTTATTATTTTAGTCAAGGCAGTTCAGCTATTTTCAAGAGTGAAGCTGGAGAAAAATACATTGTGATGCCCATATTAAAAAATTCTGGCAACCTTTTCTTTGAAAAGCTTTGGTGCCCATATACTTTGAAATCTGGCAGACAGGTGGCCTTGTTAGGGATGTAACTTTTACTATCCCCGTGAAAAACAGCAGGTTGCACGTGCGCAGTAGAAACTTTTTAGATTTTTAGCAGCTAAATTCCTAAAGATTCCATCTGCACTGGGCATACTGCAGCCTGGAGCTGAACAGAACTTTCCCTACAGTTGCAGCTCTGGGCCTCTGCAAACTGGTGGGTCGAGGTCAGGGCACTTGAATTTAGAGGAGAGATCCTGTCTCTTCTGTGCTCTGAATAACCCCTCTGCTGGCTCCAGGCACGTTGTAGGAGGAAGATGTCTGCTTCAAATACAGCAGGGAATCCAAGACAGACCTGCAGGGAGCCAGGGGGAGGACAGCGGGACAAAGAGTCTGAGAGAGATTGGGACTGGAGGCTTACAGGGGATTGAAAGGGAAACTGGGACAGTAAATTGGAATTGGGGTGGCTGGGTAGAGACTGGGACTGGGTTCAAGGGAGGGATTAGGAGGGGAGATTTGGTGGAGAGCTGTAGGGAGGGTGAGCAGACTGGGACTGGCTGAAAATGTATCTGCAACTGAGAAGCAGTGAAGCAGAGGGAAGGAGGTGAGAGTGGAAAGAGATGGATCTGATGAGCTGGGGTGCAGAGGGAGAATTGGGACTGGTTGTGCAAAGTGACTGGGACAAGGAGTCAGAGGAAGCACTGAGATTGAACAAGGAGCCCGGAGAGGGAGAGTGAGACTGGGAGCCACTTGGGATCAGGAACATGGGTATGGGAGGCAACTGGAGGTTATCATTGTGGGGAGAGACAGATTATATGAGGATCCAGGGAGGAGGGTGGGAACTGGAACTGTGGCTGGGCAAAAGGACTGGGAATGTGGAGAAAGGTGGGGGTAAAGGGCAAATCAAGGACTTGCTGAACAAAGATATGTGGATTAGGATCAGAAGTCGGGGAAAGGAGACTAAGGGTATGTCTACACTATGAAATTATGTCGATTTTATAGAAGTCAATTTTTTAGAAATTGATTTTATACAGTTGATTGTGTGTGTCCCCACTAAGCGCATTAAGTCAGCAGAGTGCGTCCACAGTGTTGACTTTCGGAGCTTTGCACTATGGGTAGCTATCGCAGTTCCTGCAGTCTCCACCGCCCATTGGAATTCTGGGTTGAGTTCCCAATGCCTGATGGAGCAAAAAAATTGTCGCGGGTGGTTTGGGGTACATGTTGTCAGGCCCCCATCCCTCTGTGAAAGCAATGACAAACAATCATTTCTCGCCCTTTTTCCTGGGTTACCCCTGCAGATGACACACCATGTCAAGCATGGAGCCCACTCAGCTCACCATCACCATACATCTCCTTGGTGCTGCTGGCAGATGCGGTACTTCATTGCTACACAGCAGCAGCTCCTTGCCTTCATGGCAGCAGATGGTGCAGTATGACTGCTAGCCATCGTCGTTGTCTCCTGGGTGCTCCTGACCGACCACGGTGAGGTCGGTCGGGGACGCCTTGGCAGACGTGGGTGCTCCTGGCAGACCTCAGTGAGGTCAGTCAGGGGCGCCTGGACATAAATGGGAGTGACTCCAGGTCATTCTCTTCTTTAAGTTTCGTCTCATGGATATTCAGTCCTGCTTGGAATATCATGCAAGCTGGAGGTTTCTGCCTCAGGCTGCTCTCTCAGCCAGCAGCACCACACGGTCACACCTACCCCTTGCTCCCATGGCTCATGAAGCCTGGACAGTAGTAAGGAGCAGTTCAACTATAGGCTGAGCAAGTGCAGAATGGTGGTAGAATGTGCCTTTGGACATTTAAAAGCACGCTGGCGCAGTTCCTTGACTTGGTTAGACCTCAGCAAAACCAGTATTCCCATCGTTGTTATTATTGCTTGCTGTGTGCTCCACAATATCTGAGAGAGTAAGAGGAAGAGGTGTATGCCAGGGTGAGAGGTTGAGGCAAATTGCCTGGTCGCTGATTACGCGCAGCCAGACACCAGGGTGGTTAGAAGAGCACAGCAGGGCACACTGCGCACCAAAGAAGCTTTGAAAACCAGTTTCATGACTGGCCAGGCTATGCTGTGCAAGTTCTGCTTGTTTCTCCTTGATGAAAACCCGCCCCCTTGGTTCACTCTACTTCCCTGTAAGCCAACCATCCTCCCCTCTCCTCTTTGATCACCGCTTGCAGAGGCAATAAAGTCGTTGTTTCAGATTCATGCATTCTTTATTAATTCATCACACAAATGGAGGGATAACTGCCAAAGTAGCGCAGGAGGGGTGGTGGAGGAGGGAAGGACAAGGCCACACTGCGCTTCAAAACTTATTGAAAGCTAGCTTTCTGTTGCTTGGGCAGTCCTTGGGAGTGAAGTGGAGTTCTGATAGCACGGCTTCCTCTCCCCATACAGCGATCAGATCTAGTACCTCCCATTCGGTCCATGCTGGAGCTCTTTTGCGATTCTGGGACTCCATGGTCACCTCTGCTGATAAGATCTGCATGGTCACCTCTGAGCTTGCCACACTGGCCAAACAGGAAATGAAATTCAAAAGTTCGCAGGGCTTTTCCTGTCTACCTGGCCAGTGCATCTGAGTTGAGAGTGCTGGCCAGAGCGGTCACAATGGAGCACTCTGGGATAGCTCCTGAAGGCGAATACCATCAAATTGCGTCCACACTACCCCAAATTCAACCCAATAAGGTTCATTTCAGCACTAATTGTCTTGTCAGGGAGGAGTACAGAAATCGATTTTAAGAGCCCTTTAAGTCAACAAAAATGTCTTCTTTGTGTGCATGGGTGCAGGGTTAAATGGATCTAACGCTGCTAAATTCGACCTAAACTCGTAGTGTAGACCAGGGCTAAGACTTGCTAAGTGAGGAGAATGGGAACGGGACAAGGAGCCAAGGGGTAAGGAAGAGAGAAAACTGAGACAAGTTTGGAGGGGAAAGGTCTGTGCTCTTTTAAATAACCTTCCCCTCCAGAGTCTGGAGTGGAACCCAAGATTCCTGAGTCTCATCATTCTCTTGTGTCAGCAAATATCTGTGATACCAGTGGCAGATTGTGCCATACTCCTCTAGTGAGGCTCCAGAAAGTATGACAACCTACTGCTGCTATCAGCTACTTTGTTGGCTTATGTGGAAGAGATCTGTGTGCCAAATACAAAGGTTCCAAGCCTGGTGATGCCCTTGTAAGTATTAATATGATGCCACATGATGGAATTTGGGTTTTAGTCAGTTTTGTGTACTTGTTGTTTTTTGAAAAAAAAACTAGGAATGTTATGAATGTTGCAGCTGCACATGCAGTGGGACAGGTTAGCTGCCCCCAGTACAATCCCATCTGAGACCCTAGTAATGTATTTGGGGCAACTGGCTCATCCTGCCACTTGCATAGCTTGCTACAGTGGTATTTTTAGTGTCCTTGATTGCCTGAGCTGGAAATTTCATCTCCAGCACCAGTGTAGACATACCTTTATTCCCACTATATAAGGCTGTATCTTCACTTCACAATTGACTCAGGTCATTGGCACTCAAGAGTGAGCAGTCAAACTGCAAAGCCATGTCTGAGTTACTGTGTTCCACCTGCTGCAGCACTCACCTGTGTGTGTCACTGGGACTTCTGGGCTCATATTTTGTGGTTCTTTGTGCTGCAGTTTGCTGAGCCACTCTGTGATTCTTTCCCAGTGAATTATGAAAAAACGTGTCTGGGCACTTGGCGGAGAATTGTGGGAAGGCATTGAAGGACTAGCAGCCCTTGAGTGATTTAGGCTGCATCCTCACTACGAAGGGGGCGGGTTACAAGTCAAGTGAAAATTCACTTGGGCTTTAAACTACAGTTTCAGGGAAGACAGCTAACCCCAGCTGAAAGCACCATTAAAGCTGAGTGAAAGGGTTTTGTGTGTGGATGCAAGGAGGACTAGGACAACACAACACTGGAGTAAGACTCCAAGTTAACTCTGCAATGAAGACACCACAAGATTTGTAGGGCTGCTATATGGAATTCAAAACACTGCTACCCAGACATTGTAGCAAAATAGAATCAAAGCTTACCTTATATGTATTGTAAATGTTATTTAAGTTAAAAGCCCAAATGTCCTTTCCTTGTTCGTAGGATATCAGGGTTGGAAGGGACCTCAGGAGGTCATTTAGTCTAGCTCCCTGCTCAAAGCAGGGCTAATCACCAGTCAGATTTTTGCCCCAGATCCCTATATGGCCCCCTTAAGGATTGAACTCACAACCCCAGGTTTAGCAGGCTAATGCACAAACCACTGAGCTATCCTGTTTGCTGTTTGTGTGCTATATGTTGTGGTTATGAAAATAGATAAATCTTTTATTGTGTGTTTGTTTTATGTTAAGGAATGTTTTATCTGAGAGAGCAAGTGAGTGTGTGTGGCATGACGTTTGTATATCTCCTGTAATTTTCAGTATTTATTCATGGTTGAACAATCCATTCCTTTTCCAGCAAACAAAACCGTCCTCCATATTCCCTTTCATCTTTAAACTCTTCTCTATATAAATGTACGGTGATCAGCAGAGGCAGCTCCAGGCACCAGCATGCCAAGCACGTGCTTGGGGCGGCAAGCCACTGGGGGCGCTCTGCCAGTCGCCACAAGAATGGCAGGCAGGCTGCCTTTGGCGGCTTGCCTGCAGAGGGTCCGCTGGTCCTGCGGCTTTGGTGGACCTCCCGCAGTCGTGCCTGCGGAGGGTCCGCTGGTCCCACGGGACCAGTGGACCCTCCGCAGGCAAGCCGCTAAAGGCAGCCTGCCTGCCGTGCTTGGGGCGGCAAAACGTCTAGACCCACCCCTGGTGATCAGTAAAATGTACTAAGTGGAAGATACAAGGTCATTTTATGATAGATATATTATGCGAATAGAAGTTATTGTGTATGTGAGTCTGTAAATGAGTGTCTGGGTGGATGTTGTATGTAGAATGATAGCAGTAGCAAGTTTAGAAGGTGCTGCCACTAAATAGCTAGAGAAAAGTAGAAAGACTAATAAGTTGGGAGGAGAGTGACTAGCAGTGAGGTATCAAGTAAAATGCTAAAAGTAGACGTGTAGGGAGAGACAGTGAGTAGGCACGTCAGGATGTGGGTCTTGTGTGTAGCCCTTCTGCCAGGTGGAGTTAGCAGCAATAATGGCTGGTTCAATATCTAGGGGTTCTTCTTAATACAACACAGAACCAGCTCAAACCCCCACCCAGTAATCTGTGAAAATTAAACACCACCCTTGGGCACCTCCTAAGAGGCAGTACTTCCCCTCACAAGCACTGAGTCAGTGTATAACAAAGAAAACTTCTAATGAGAAAGGAACATGACATTAATTTGGGAAAACACCACAGCCGTGATTTGAAAGCATAGAACCATGAGAAAAATGTCCACCTCACAGTAGTTTGGGGTAGTGTCCTTTGCCCCAGTTTCTTACACTGTGGTCTGAAAATCCGACAAACAGATGTTCCTTTATTGCACCACTCCCCTCTTACTCCACTGCACCCCACTCACAGTTGTTGTCCTTGGTCAGCAAAGACCCAGAGTTTAGAAATACATTTATGTGAGTTCCCCTCCAGGGGCAGATGGGAAGGCAAAGAGCAATGCCTCAGCTGCTGCTGCCACATTGTTCACTCTGTGTGATTGCCCACTGTGCCATCATTCACTCTGTTGCTGCATCGTTGATGCACAGCTGTTTGCTGCATCGTTGTTTACTCCACTGCTGTTGGCTGCTGTGCTGTTGCTTTCTCTCCTGCCATCTGTCTCTCTCCTGCAATATCTTGAGGTTCCATCACTTAGCACAGCTCTCGGTGATTTCAGCAGTTATTGGGGGTGAACCTTCATGCTAGTGCAGTCTCTTTCATGGAAAACGCTGTGCCCAGCAGATCCCAGGCTTAGCAAGATCCCAAGCTTAGACTCTTAATTAAGTCTAATCAGCTGTGTCTTTACACAGTGGAGAGTCAAATGGTATCTAGGACTCTTTGGACAGAGGCCACACAGCCAGGTAGAAATATCCAGAGGCGACATGTAACTGTTGATAATGGGGTGAGGGGCACGTGACTCTGGGCGTTGCCTCTGGGCCCTTTCCCACTCTCTCCACACCTGCTCCAAGCAGGCACTACCTTGCTCCCATTCACCCCACATCTCTTTCCCCACTTCTCCCATTGCTTCCCAGCTGCAGGTGTGACACAGGCCAGAGCGGCCCCCGGACACCAACTGCTGAGCATTGGTAACAGTCAGTGTGGGCAAGGAAGGGACGGGACTCAGTGGGCTTCCCTGTGTCCCAGCTGGTGGAGCTGTGCTGCCAGCCTAGGGTCTCTTCCCTGCCTGAGAGCCTCCTAGTGGGCCTCAGTGGGAGAGCTAGGTGCCAGTATCTTTCCTAGGCATGCTCTCTCAGCCACACTCAGCCTGACTCCCACCCTGGCACCCTCATGGTGTGTGAGGTAGTATCTTTTATTGGACCAACTTCTGTTGGTGAAAGAGAGAAGCTTTCGAGTCACACGGAGCTCTTCTTCAGGTCTGGAAAAGGTACTCTGAGTGTCAAAGCTAAATACAAGGTGGAACAGATTGTTTAGCATAAGTAGTTAGCACATATTCTAAGGGACCATTCAAGATAAAGTGGCCTGTTAACTCTTCTGTAGTCACAGGACAACGAGTGGGAGGTCAGTGGATTACAGATTGTTGTAAGAAACAATAAATCCAGTATCTTTGTTCAGTCCATGATTTTTAGATCTGGGCTACATTACAACCCTATACTGGTATAACTACATCACAGAGGGTATGTCTACATCTACAATTTTGGAGCGCTGGTTGTTACAGCTGTATTAGTACAGCTGTATAGGGCCAGCGCTGCAGAGTGGCCACACTTACAGCAACCAGCGCTGCAAGTGGTGTTAGATGTGGCCACACTGCAGCGCTGTTGGGCGGCTTCAAGGCGGGTTCGGGGAACGCGAGAGCAAACCGGGGAAGGAGACCAGCTTCCCCGCGGTTTGCTCTTGCGTTCCCCGAACCCCCCTGCAAACCGCAGGGAAGGAGACCTGCTTACACAGGGGTTCGGGGAACGCGAGAGCAAACCGGGGAAGGAGACCAGCTTCCCCGCAGTTTGCTCTCGCGTTCCCCGAACCCCCCTGCAAACCTCAGGGAAGGAGATCTGCTTGCACGGGGGTTCGGGGAACGCGAGAGCAAACCGGAGGGAAGGAGACCTGCTTGCTCGGGGGTTCGGGGAACGCGAGAGCAAACAGCAGGGAAGGAGACCTGCTTGCACGGCGGTTCGGGGAACGCGAGAGCAAACCAGGGAAGGAGACCAGCTTCCCCGCGGTTTGCTCTCGCGTTCTCCGAACCCCCCTGCAAACCTCAGGGAAGGAGATCTGCTTGCACGGGGGTTCGGGGAACGCGAGAGCAAACCGGAGGGAAGGAGACCTGCTTGCTCGGGGGTTCGGGGAACGCGAGAGCAAACCGCAGGGAAGGAGACCTGCTTGCTCGGGGGTTCGGGGAACGCGAGAGCAAACCGGGGAAGGAGACCTGCTTGATTACCAGAGAGGCTTCCTCAGGTATGCTGGGATACCTGCTTATTCCACAGAGGTCAAGAAAAGCGCTGATAAGTGTCTACACTTGATTACCAGCGCTGGATCACCAGCGCTGGATCCTCTACACCCGAGACAAAACGGGAGTACGGCCAGCGCTGCAAACAGGGAGTTGCAGCGCTGGTGATGCCCTGCAGATGTGTACACCTCCTAAGTTGCAGCGCTGTAACCCCCTCACCAGCGCTGCAACTTTGTGATGTAGACAAGCCCTAAGAGATGTGGAAAATATACACCCCTGAGCAACATAGTTATACTGACTTAACACTCCTGTAGACAGTGCTATGTCAGTGGGAGACCTTCTCCCGCTGATGTAGCTATCACCTCTCAAGGAGGTGGATTAACTGTGCCGATGGGAGAGCTCTCTCCCATCAGCTTAGAGCATCTAGGTTAAAGCGCTACAACGGCGTAGCGGCACCACTGATGCAGCATTTTAAGTGTAGATGTGCTCTACGGGTCTAGTAAAGTTATGAATGTACGCTCCGGGTAGCAACTTGTGGTACACAAGAATATCATTTATTTAATGCTCTCCCTTTTCAGTTCAGAAATTCCTTGCTGCTGTTCCAGTGATTTCTTTTCCCCCCATATTTGTTCTTGCATACCTGGCTGGCTTTTCCCTTAGGTAGGTCTTGTTGTGTACCCAGCATGCACAATTTTCCAAGAATTATGTGCATCAGAAGGCAGTCTATTTTTGAGTGGTCAGACCTTAGGATGAAATCTTTTCATTCAGCATAGCTTGAAGTGTTAGAATGTGGTTTATTTAAATGGAAAGTGTTTTATTTTACTTTTTTCCCCATTTTCTTTGTTCTGGAACTTCCTCCACTATGTCATATTAAGGCTGAAGCAAAAATTCTGCTCTAAGAACACTCTAGACCGAAGAAGGTATTTGGACCACAGGCGAATTTTTCCTTGGATGCTCTTATAAAAATACATACTAAGTATGAAACATTATGTAGGACTGAGCAGAGTTCTACTCCTTATGTGCTGAATGTTGAAAGGGACATCCTTGTTAAAAATAATTTCCCTATGTTGCTAATTATATTTATTTAAAACTGAAAAAAGTCACTTATTATTAATTCTAATCGCTTTCTTTCCTCTACTTCTCTAGTCTTGTCTCCTTTTGCGTAGTCCATAGTCTGCACTATTCCAGCAGCTGAGGTCCTTAACTTCACAAACATCTCTACTTTATTCTGTGCTGTCCCCTACACCTATAGCACTCTCCCTGACCCGGTCTGCATGGTCCATTTTTCTTTTTGTCTTTCAAGTCACTCCTTAAGACCCACTTCTGCCATGGTATCTACATATAATTAACAAAATAAAACATTCATTTAGTCATATAAATGTGTCCATGTTGATGGTATTAGATCTGCCTTCAGTAGAAATGATCATGAAGGTGATGGTTACTCCCCTGAAGGTCCCAGTTGGATCACTCTTGCTGGGCATACTTAAAAGCTGGTGATGGATGATTGCTCCTCTTCCCTGAAGGTGCTTTCATATGAGGTTTTGTATAGGGTTTTTATTACCGTTCTTCCTCTTCTATCTTATTGTTTGCTAATTTCACTCATTTGTTGTAAAGTACACTGAAAACTCTTCAAAGTCTGGTATTATGTCTTTCAATGTGCTTGAACAGTTCCTAGTACAATGACACATCAACTGGAATCTCTGAATTCTACTTCAATAGCAATAATACTGTAAATAATAACAGAGACTGCAGGAATCTTCAGATATATTAAGGGAGCATTCTGGGGTGCCAAGTCTAGTGGTCAGAGGGCGCCTGAGTTAGCAGTGAAAAACCAAGCATCTCTCTATCAGCCTGGGGACAAAAGTCAAGGAATCAGAGTTGTGACAGTAGCTGGGCAGAAGAATGCAATGCAGAGGGGACTAATAGGTTTTATTTTTTGGGGGGGTGGAGAGAATGGGAGGGAAGACTGGAGAGAGCCAAATTATGGAAGATCCTAGCCCTATTTGGTCTGAATTCATATCTAGTTGTGTAGCGGGAAAGGAAACTGACAATGAAGACTAGCCACCAAAAATAAAATTTAAAATGTACTAAAGTCCTAAATGCACTTTAGTACTATAATGTGACAAAACAGGAACATGAATATGTATATCAAACTGGCTTCTGCAAGTTCGGAGACAAAAATAAGTAATGAATTGTTTAGTAGTGTTACTGTCTCTGCTGCTCTGTTTTCAAGGAGCACAGTATCTGTGAATGAGTATCATTTTCCCTCATGATTTATAATTGGTCCCTATGAGGAAAATCAATTACTTCATGTGGAATAGGCTTGAAAAGGCAGAAATGTAATGTATTTTTATTCTTATGAGATGTAGATCTGCCTTTATTCAGCAGCAGAGAAATAAACAAAATGAATACTTTAATTAATCTGACTTGCAGAGCCCTTGAAACAATGATCTGGGTTTATGAAGATAGCAACAATAAACCTCCCACAGGAGAAACCTCTAGCTCACTGAGTCACTGAATTAGAAGACTTAGGTCTGTAGAGATCTGAAAAAATCTTGTTTCATATGCTCTGAAACATTTTGTGAGAAAATTGTTGAATCTTTCACAGAGAGAATGTTTGAGTTTTGGTGAGTGTTTTTCTATTTAATTTTTTGTGTTTGCTATTTTTATATTAGGAAATCTATTTTAATACAAAAATTATCCTTTAAGGAGTTACTGTTCTAAATGTGTTGGTGATGCTAGTTAAATTAAAAATATAGACTTGCCAAATCCTTTTACTGAGAAAAGATTACATCTTCAAAACATTCTATACACATCAACTAAGCAAGCTTTCAAAAAGACACTGACAATAAGTTCTTGTGAAGAATTTTAAAATTAAGTTGCCATGAGGTGAAAGGAAATTATGTTATGGAAGAGAGAGTGGCTAAGAGACAGTAAGCAGTCAGTATGTAATTTTGTTGTAGCCATGTGGTCCCATTATACAAGAGAGAAGCAGTGGCTGAGATAAGATCTTTTATTGGGCTAATATAAGATATTACCTCACCCACCTCTTCTCTCTAGTAACCAGTCAGGTCTGTTTTTATCATGGCAAAAGGTTGATTGGTGTAGTCCAAGCATTCATGCTAGGGCCAGAGTTGTTTAATATATATATGTACTATTGATCTGGACTATAAGGTGGCAGTACTTACAGATGATAACGTTATTTTGGTTAGTCAAGAGTAGAGAAGACACTGAGGAACTTCAGAAGAACCTAATAAAGCTAGGTGACTAGACAGTATAATGGTAGATGAAATGCAGTGTTGATAGTGCAAGATAACAGATTGGAGTGAATTATCGTGGGGTTCCAAATTCGTTGTATCATCTCAAGAAAAGGACCCGTGGGCATGGTTGTGAGCAGCTCAACGAAAACCTCTGCTCAATGTCGAGAAAGTGAACAAAGTTTTAAAAGATATACGAAGAGTGGAATAGAGAATAATACTAAAAATACTGTAATGGCATTGTATAAATCAATGGTATTTCCTCACCTGGAATGCTCAGTTTACTCTCTCTGTATCTCTAATATAAATAAATAAAATGGTTCAGAAAAGGGAACACAAATAGTTGGAATTCCATATGAGAAGATATTGTGGTGTTTGAGACTTTTTAGTTTAGGGAGCACATGATTAAATGGGAACATAAACGAGACATACAAAATTCTGATAGTTATAGAGAAGGCAAATTGGGCACTTCTGTTTACCCTTTCTCATTACAGAAAACAAAGGGACACTTAGCGAAATCGAAGGCAAGAAATTTTAAAATAAAAGGAAATCTTTTTTTTTTTCTTTTTTTTTTGCATGTAATTAACCTGTGGAACTAATTCCACAATATGTAATCAAAGGCAACTATCACTTAAATCAGTCTCTGTATATTAACATCAGTACCAGATGACTGGAGGGTAGCTAATTTAATGCCTGTTTTTTTAAAAAGGCTCCAGAGGTGATCCTGGCAATTACAGGCCAGTAAGCCTTATTTCAGTACCAGGCAAATTAGTTCAGAGTATAGTAAAAAAACACAGTTATCAGACACATAGATAAACACAATAGGTTGGAAAGGAATCAAGACAGCTCTTGTAAAGGGAGATTGTTCTTCACCAATTTATTAGAATTCTTTGAGAGGATCAACAAGTATATGGACAAGAGTGGTCCTTGGAATATAATATACTTGAACTTTAAGAAAGTCTTTGACAAGATCCCTCACCAAAGGCTCTTAAGCAAACTAAGAAAGATAGAAGGGAAGGTTCTCTGATGGATCAGTAACTGGTTAAAAGACAGGAGACAAAGAGTAGGAATAAATGGTCAGTTTTCACATTGGAGAGAGGTAAATAGTGATGTCTCCCAGGGATCTGTACTGGGACCAGCACTGTTCAACATATTCATAAATAATCTGGAAGAAGGGGTAAACAGTGAAGTGGTAAAATTTGCAGATGATACAAAATTACTCAATACAGTTCAGTCCAAAGCAGACTGAGAAGAATTAAAAAGGGATCTCACAAACTGGGTGACTGGGCAACAAAATGGTAGATAAGTGCAAAGTAATACACACTGGAAAACATAACTCCATACAAAATTGTGGGATCCAAATTATCTGTTACCGCCTAAGAAAGAGATCTATGGCATCATTGTGGCTAGTTCTCCCAAAACAGCTATTCAATATGCAGCCACAATCAAAAAAGTGGACACAATGTTAGGAACCATTAGGAAAAGGATAGATAATATAGCAGAAAATATCATAATACCACTATATAAACTCATGATTCGCCCACTCCTGGAATAGTGCATGCAATTTTGGTCGCCCCGTCTCAAAAAAGATATATTGGAAATGGGCAAGGTAAAGAGGAGAACAAAAATGATTAGGGATATGGAGCAACTTCCATCTGAGGAGAAATTTTAAAAACCAGAATTATTCATCTTGGACAAAAAATGACTAAGGCAGGGATATGATAGGGGTCTATAAAATTATGAATAGCGTGTAGAAAGTGAATAAGGAAGTGTTATTTACCTCTTCACATAACACAAGAACCAGGGGTCACCCAATGCTATTAATAGGCAGCAGGTTTAAAACAAACAAAAGGAAGTACTTCTTTCCACAACATAGTCAACCTGTGGAACTCATTGCCAGGGGATGTTGTGAAGGCCAAAACTATAACTGGATTCAAAAAAAATTAGATAAGTTCCTAGAGGATAGGTCCATCAGTGGCTTTTAGGCAAGATGATCAGGAATGCGACTCTCAACTACCAGAAACTGGCACTAGATGATGGGATGGATCATCTTCTGACTGTTCCTTTTCATTTCAATTTAAATAGCTTCCTCATTTTTTGTAGTTCCTCTTTCTAAAGTTAAATGCTACTATGGTGGGCTTCTTTGGTATCATTCCCAGCCCACAATAATGTTAAATTTAATTATATTATGCTAGATATTATCGAGTGGTTCAGCTATATTCATCTCTGAGACCAGCTTAATACTAAATCAAGAATTGCCTCTCCCTTGTGGGTTCCAGGACTAGATGCTCCAAGAAGCAGTCATTAATGGTGTCTAGAAACTTTATTTCTGCATCCTACCCTGAAGTGACATGTACCCAGTCAATATGGGGATAGTTGAAATCTCCCGTTATTATTGAGTTTTCTATTTTAGTGGCCTTTCTAATCTCCCAGAGCATTTCACAATGACCACCAGCATCCTGGTCAGGTGGTTGGTAATACATTCTTACTGCTATAATCTTATTATGCAAGCATGGAATTTCTATTCATAGAGATTCTGTGGTACAGTTTGGTTAATTTAAGATTTTTACTATATTGGATTCTATGCTTTCTTTCACATATAGTGCCACTCCCTCACCAGTATGACTTATTCTGTCATTCCTATATATTTTGTACCTTGTTATTACTGTGTCCCATTGATTGTCGTCATTCCATGTTTCTGTTATGACTATTATATCCATGGGCAGCAGGTGGAGACCCACTCTGGGGAGGCTAGCCCCCAGCTCCGCCCCTTCTGCCCATGCCCTCTCCAAGGCTGGAGCCATGAGACCCCCTGCAGTCCCCCCGCTGCAGCCAAAGTCACAAGTCCTTCCTTCCTGCCCGGAGAGCCCCCCAACACCGAGGAGCCCTGGGCTGGCCAAGCCCTGAACCCTCCCATTTAACCTGCCCAGAGGAGCCCCGAGCCAGCCGCAGCCTGGAGCACCCCACCCCACATGCCCGGAGGAGCCCGGCTGGGTTGGCCAAAGCCCCGAGTGGAGGATCCCTGGCCAGGCTGGCTGAAGCCCTGAGTCTCCCCTGCCTTGATGTGATGTAATTGAATCGGACTCTTTTTCATTTGACTGTTTCACTTCAGTTCCCATCTGTAATTTATCAACTTCTATCCTCTCCTCTTTACTAGGATATAGAGAATCTCACTTAATAGAGCCTCCCCCTCCAGGACATCTCTGTCTGAACTGTGTGCTCCTCCGCACCTGTGGGCTTTCCCCAGCCCTTAGTTTAAAAACTTCCCTACAACCTTTTTATTGTACATGCCGGCAATCTGGTTCCATTGTGATATAGGTGGAGCCCATCCTTCCTATATAGGCTCTTCCTTTCCCAAGAGGTTCCCCCATTCCTAATAAACCTAAATCTCTTCTTCTTGCACCATCATCTCATCTATGCCTTGAGACCCTGCATTTCTGTCTGTCTCACTGGCCATGTGTGGAACTGGAAGTATTTCAGAGAATGCTACCATGGAGGTCCTGGACTTCAATTTCTTACCTACCAGCCTGAATTTGGCCATCTGGACCTCTCTCCTATCTTTCCCTATGTCATTGGTACCTACATATACCATGACCTCTGACTTCGTCCCAACAATGCACATAAGTCTTTACAGATGTCTTGAGAGATCCGCAGTCTTCGCACCCAGCAGACAGTTCCCCATGCAGTTTTCCCGGTCGTCACAAACCCAGCTATCTATATTTCTAATGATTAAATCCCCCATTACTATTACCTGTCTCATCCTAATAATTGGGATTCCCTCCCCCAGAGAGGTATCCTCAGTGTTAGTAGATATCAGGATATTATCTGGAAGCAGAGTCCCAATTATGGAATCGTTTTCCTCCGCTTCAGTTTGATGTTCTCCTTCTCTGAGACTTGCATCCTCCTCAACAGCACAGAGTCTGTCAGAGTGAGGATGGGACCGCTCTACCATTTCCCAGCAAGTCTCATCTATGTGCCTCTCTGTCTCCCTTAACTCCTCCAATTCAGCCACTCGTGTGTCAAGAGCCTGTACTTGATCTTTGAAGATCATGAACTCCTTGCACCGAATGTACACATATGCCACCTGCCCACAAGGCATGTAATCATACATGCTGCATTCAGTTCAATATATACTGTCAATATATTCCATCAATTTAAAATTCATATTTTGTTCTGAAAACTTTCTGACTTCTTTTGCTATAAGTGATCCCTAAAATTACTGTGATTAAAAGATTAGATTTTGTTTTCAGTTTACTTTTGCACAATTCATAGCACTTTGTTTATAGACAATTTCATTGTTTTGTTGATGGTCAGCTGCACTTCCAGTCTCATGACCATGAAGTGTCCTCCCTCATGGGCATTCTCTTCCCCAGACTTTGCAACAGGGTGTTTACCAATAAAACTAGTAGCTGAATTGAAACTTAAGAGGCAGCAGGTAGGGGTGTGTGCACAAAGAATGTCAGGAGCAGAAGGGATAAGTGAGTTTGGCATATTTGCACTTGGGTCTGCCTAGAAGACCTTTCTTCATCATCAGTTGGAGACCAGAAAACTCTTATTTGGTCAGTGTGTTTATAAAGTACATTAAATTATGTATAGTTCTTCTGGAAAGAGAGGGTAATGAAAACACCAATCACATAAGGTAAATATGGTGAGTTTAAAAGATAAATGTCAGAGTTAGATTCTTGGTATGCACTACTTGGTATGCATACTTGATATACATCAGCACTATTTTCTCTTTCAGAAGTTCATGATAAGGCTTTTTACCATTCTTTATTGCTCCCTCACACTAAAGAAAGAATCCCCCTTCTCTAGGGTAGATACTTGTAATACCTGAAAGGTTTAGAACTATTACATCTGTCTTCTGGATGTTAAGGTTAAGTTTGTCTGTTAGATTCATAAGAGAGAGAATGTATGAAATTAGTATAGCCTCAGTTTGCAAGATAATTTTGTATATTATTATAAGTTTCTACTAAGGAATGTTTTGTTATTTCATTATCACTAAGGGGTTTTGAATTAGGGGCTAGTGTTCCATCTTTCCTGCTCCCATCTATATTATGTCCTCCATCTCTAAGTCTTCCATGAATGTATTCCATTGACATTAGTGGGACTTAAGAACATGCACAAAGTTAACCACTGGCTTAATAAGAGCTGCACTGAATCAACGCCTAAAAGAAGTATAAGGGACTCCCCATTTACAGATACACAATAAGAAAATAACTGAAACTTTTATTTAGACTTAACATACAACTCCTATGAAATCTTAATGTTATTTAAAAGTACAGTAGAACCCCTATTTTTACAAACATCAGTCTTCTGAACAACTGCTTATATGAACCATTTATCTGTCTCCAAAGTCATCTTTCTGCCACCAAATGTGATTTCAGTCCTTCAGCCATCGTGCAAGTGGCTGTACGGGTTTGAAAAGACTGAGAAATTTGTCAGCAAAGAGCAGATGCAGTTCTCTCAAACAAATTAAAATTAGGTACACTATATACGTTATTACCATTCATTATATCTGCTATCACTGCACTATTAATAAATTAACTTATGACCACACTTACTGTAATTTTGCAATGTTCCATTTTGTGAACTTTTCAATTTAATGAACCCCTCAATCCCTAATTGATAAAATAGGGGTTCTACTGTACATAAAAAGCATGTAGCCTCCATGCACAGTCCAGATCCTCAGACCTTTATGTATATTCACTTGTTATGTCGTTTTAGGGGTCACTGATAATTCTTCTTTCCCATATAAGATTTACCACTAGGTTCCTTAATCAGATACCATTTGTTTTCTCAAAATCAGAGCAACACTGCATTATTATTTTGTTGGTACTCACAATATCCTTATTATCATTCTTTTGCCTGGTACTAGTATTTGCCCCTCTTTCAATAATGAATATCTCCTTAGCATTTAAATGATCTATATCTAATACCTATTCTCCTGGTTCCACTAAATATAAAATGAATTCTAGTCAGGAATCCAACAAAGGAAGTTGCATTTTTCTCCATCCTCAACACAGTAGTCACCTTTCCTTCCAATTGCTAAAATTCTATTGTGTCTACACCAGTGTTTCTCAAACTTTTTTTTGCAGACCACTTGAAAATTGCTGAGGGTCTCAGTGGACCACCTAATAATCTTTCCAAATGTTGTTTGTACCTTTAGCTAATTATTGTAAAGCGCTTTGATAAAAGCACTATATAAAAAACAAAAACTTAATAATTTTTTTTTGTTCTACAAATAAAAGCATACAACTCATATTTTAATATCAATAGTCTTACCTTTTCTAATACAATGGATGTGCCCTCTCTCCCCTGCCGTGGCAGCCACTGAGTTTAGGCTGGGAAGGAAGGGGGGGTCTCTCCCTCTCTTTCCTGCCACGGCAGCCCCAGAGCTGAGGCTGGGAAGGAGGACTGTCTCTCCCTGGCAGCCGCCGTCCTGGAGCTGGGGAAAGTCGCCTCTTTCTCTGGCCGCCACAGCCTTGCCCCCAAATTTCCCCCCACCCCCTCTTCTCACCCCACTGCCCCCTCCCACCTGCCCCCTATTCACTCCAAGGCCACCACCTCAACTTACATGTGTGTCTTCTCCAGGGTCCAGGCACCTTTTTAGTGGAGCAATGCCTGCGCCGGTCCACTAATTAGGTGAGTGGTCCTTCATTCTCTTGTGTGCGGCCACCTAGGCACACACCTTAGAGGAAACTATCCGCGGAGCACCTGAATGGAGCTCGTGGACCACAGACTACAGCTTGAGACCCTCTGATCTACACTATTCAGCTCTAGATGAGAACTAGTCTGAAATGTGCAGCCAAAGGATGTGTATTGTCATATTTTTGAGCACTCCCAGCATTCAAGGAAACTTTCTTATAAAGGTAATAGAAACATCAGTCAGTTGCCATCGAATAAAAGATAGGTTACCTAAAAATCTAAAATCTTTGATTCTTTCCTCCACCAGTTATTGATTCTTGCCCTTTGCGGGATAGTGCTTTATTTCTTAATGACATTAGATAGCCCACGTGTATTGAATATGATTTTAAGTTCTACAGGAGTCCCAGATACAGAATACTCTTTTTTTTAAGCACAGGTATTATTATACTGAAATTCATATTCTCTTGTTTGACCCAAATCTCTGTGCATGTTTTCTACCAACCATTTTTTATTCTAACATATATGTTTTCCTCTGCTATACTTGCTAAACCTCTAAAGAGGGGGGAAATGGAAAGCAGCTTCCTATGTTGCTTTTGGTGTCAGTGCCATCAATTATTCAAAAAAGAAACAACTGTAAAGAGGCGAGCTTGCAGAGCATCTTCTAATCATAGTTTGGACAAGGAAGGGCTGGGACTTACTGGCAGCCTGGATAATGCAATGGATTAATTAAACTCTGAAGTAGACTCATAGACCTTAAGGCTAAAAGCAACCATCATGATCGTCTAATCTGACCTCCTGCATATTGCAGGCCACAGAACCTCACCCACCCACTCCTGTAATAGACTCATAACCTCTGGCTGAGTTAGTGAAGTCCTCAAATCATGATTTAAAGATTTCAAGTTAAAAAGAATCCACCATTTACACTAGTTTAAAACTGCAAGTGACTCATGCTCGATACTGCGGAGGAAGGCAAAAAAACCCAGGGTCTCTGCCAGTCTGACCCAGGGGAAAATTCCTTCTTGACCCCAAATATGGCAATCAGTTAGACACTGAACATGTGAGCAGGATCCACCAGCCAGATACCTGGGAAATAATTTGCTGTAGTCACTCAGAGCCCTTCCCATACACTGTCCCATCACCAGCCTACTACTTACCTACAACTGTTCTTATTGGCCTAGAAACTTGACTTCTTGGTGTCCTTCAACCAGGACTTGGTGTTCCTTCGTACATTAAAGCAAAGTATGTTGGGTTTCATTCTACATTTCTTGCTACGGCTATTAAGATATAGTCTGAACTATCATTCAGCATAGAATCATAGAAGATTAGGGTTGGAAGAGACCTCAGGAGATCATCTAGTACAACCCTCTGCTCAAAGGAGGATCAACCCCAACTAAAGCTAGGGCTTTGTGAAGCTGGGCTTTAAAAACCTCTAAGGATGGAGATTCCACAACCTCCCTAGGTAACCCATTCCAGTGCTCTTGGTGAAATAGTTTTTCCTAATATTCAACCTAGACCTCCCCCACTGCAACTTGAGACCATTGCTCCTTATTCTGTCATCTGCCACCACTGAGAGCAGCTGAGCTCCATCGTCTTTGTAATCACCCTTCATGTAGTTGAAGGCTGCTAACGAATCCCTCCTCTCTTCTGTTCTGCAGACTGATAAGCCCAGTTCCCTCAGCCTCTCCTTATAAGTCATGTGCCCCAGCTCCCTTATCATTTTCCTTGCCATCCACTAGACTGTCTCCAATTTGTCTAGTCCCAGTAGGGTCTAGTCTGTTCTCAAATAGTAATAGATAATGGCCTGCTAAACCCAGGGTTGTGAGTTCAATCCCTGAGGGGGCTATTTGGGGATTGGCCCTGCTTTGAGCAGGGGGTTGGACTAGATGATCTCCTGAGGTCCCTTCCAACACTAATAATCTATGATTATGATAAAGGCTCAAAAGGCATTGAACTGAAACTCAGGAAATAAATAATTAGGTGAGTAATTATTAGTATCCCTATTTTACAGATGGAAAAATAAGGCACAGGGATTAAATGATTTCGCCACAGAATCTGTGAGGGAGACAGCAATAGAACCCAGATGTCCTGAATCCAATCAAGTGCATTAATCTCAAAGTCATTCTTCCTCCGTTAGTCCATTCTTCCTGCAATAGCAACTGTTCTATCAACCATTTCAGTACTCCTTCCATTTTCCCATCCATTATGGAGAGGAGTTCCAGAAATTCTGCTTCCTCTATAAATATGAACAGGCACATTCCTTACCTTTTCTAACACAGGAAAACACATTATGGGCTAGTGCAGTGGTTCTCAAACTGTGAGTCGGGACCCTAAAGTGGGTCCCGACCATGTTTTAATGGGGTTGCCAGGGCTGTTGTTAAACTTGCTGGGGCCCAGGGCTGAAGCCAAAGTCCAAGCCATTGCCCAGGACTGAATCCCTCAAGCTTCGGCACCCTTCAGGGTGAAGGGCTCAGGCTTCAGTCCCTCTTCCTGGGTCTTATCATTTTTGTTGTCAGAAGGGGTTGCAGTGCAATGAAGTTTGAGAAACACTGGGCTAGTGCACAACTTCTCCCTTCTTTCTGAAGTCGTTCTTATACAGACAGCTGAAACAATAGTAACACAACATACCTAAGGCTATGTCTATACTACCCGCCAGATCGGCAGGCAGCAATCAATCCAGCGGGGGTCAATTTATCGCTTCTAGTCTGGATGTGATAAATCGACCCCTGAGGGCTCTCCTGTTGACTCCTGTATTCCACCAGGCTGAGAGGCAGAGTCGACGGGGGAGCATCAGCAGTCAACTCACTGCAGTGAGGATACCGCGGTGAGTAGATCTAAGTACGTTGACTTCAGCTACATTATTCATGTAGCTGAAGTTTTGTAACTTAGATCGATTTCCCCCCCCCCACCCGCCATGTAGACCAGGCCTAAGTGTTCTCCGTCTAGAAAGCCATTTTAATATCTAAAGTGGAGTTAAAGCACCACATCTGCCACAGTGTGGGCACAGGAATCAGTTTGGGGCCCGATACCTGATAGTATGGTGTGAAAGCAGAAAACCCTGCCACCTTATTACATATAGGTTAACACTGAATGAACATCAGAACATGAGAGGCCACCACAAGAAGACAATCATTTGTTGGTTATGTTAACACTGCAACAGAAGAAGAGTGAGAGGTACCCCTCTCTCCCCATCTCTTCTCTACCACACACCAGTTAGAAGTAAATCAGACTTTCTTCCAGGGAGTTCTGAGACCACATTGTGGGATAGGCCTTGATTATAGGTGGTAAGATAATTATTTCAAGATGAATCAATTATGGACACTGAGGCTTTAGGCAATACATTAGATTAACTCATATTCCAATATTTGCACAGTTTTGACTGAAATAATTGCACGGTTAACGTCCATGATGTGAATAGATTCCGAAGACTTCTCACATAAAATGAAACTGCAATAATTTGATCATTGAGTTCCAGAAGTGTGAGCTATAACCTCTACATAGAGCTCATTAAAATGAACATGGTAGATGAATGCAAGTATATGAGAAGGTGGGGAGAGTCCCTGGGCTAGGAGTCTTTCTTTGAACCACAAGTCTTATCTGCGGGCCACTTGCAGCCCAATCAGCACACAGCTGCAGCCCATATGATCTCCTCAGGGCCATAGTATTGGATGAGGCCCACAGAACATATTGTGGGCCACATATGCAGCCCACAATCGTAAATAGGTTGAGAACCACTGATCTTAATAGTATTTCATAATGATTATTTTTTATAGTTACAGAAGTGGAGGAGGTAGCAAGAGAATGTTTGCTTTTTTTGCTACAGTGTTACACTGTTGGCTCATATTTACCTTGTGATCCACTCTGACTCCCAGATCCCTTTCTGCAGTACTCCTTCCTAGGCAAAAACAACCAGGAGTCCGGTGGCACCTTAAAGACTAACAGATTTATTTGTGCATAAGCTTTCATGGATTAAAAAACCTCACTTCTTCAGGCAGTCATTTCCCATTTGAATGTGTGCAACTAACTTCCTAAGTGGAGTATTTTGGATTTGTCCTTATTGAATTTCATCCTGTTTACTTCAGACCATTTCTACTGTTTGTCCAGATCATTTTGAATTTTAATCCTATCCTCCAAAGTACTTGCAACCCCTCCCAGCTTGGTATCATCCACAAACTTTTTAAGTGAACTCTCTGTGCCATTATCTAAGTCACTGATGAAGATACTGAAAAGAAGCGAACGCAGAACTGATCTCTGCAGGATATCTCTTGATATGCCCTTCCAGCTAGACTGTGAGCCACTGATAAATTAGTCTCTGGGAATGTTTTTCCAACCAGTTATGCACCCACCTTATAGTAGCTCCATCTAGGTTGTATTTCCCTAGTTTGTTTATGAGATGATCATGCAAGATAGTATCAAAAGCTGTACTGAAGTCAAGATATCCCACATCTATCACTTCCCCCGATCCACAGGGTCTTGTTACCCTGTCAAAGAAAGCTTTTTGACGCGATTTGTTCTTGACAAATCCATGCTATTACTTATCACCTTGTTATCTTATAGGTGTTTGCAAATTGATTGCTTAAATATTTGCTCCATTATCTTTCTGGGTTCTGAAGTTAAGCTGGCTGGTTTATAATTCCCCAGGTTGTCCTTATTTCCCTCTTTATAGATTGACACGATATTTGCACTTTTCCAGTCCTCTGGAATCTCCTCCGTCTTCCATGAGTTTTCGAAGATAATCACTAATGGCTCAGATAACTCCTCAGTCAGCTCCTTGAGTATTCTAGGATATATTTCTTCAGGACCTGGTGACTTGAAGACATCTAACTTGTCTAAGTAATTTTTAACTTGTTCTTTCCCTATTTACCTCATTGGCATTTACTGTGTTAGACGTCCAATTGCTACTAACCTTTTTGATGAAAACTGAAACAAAAAAGTTAATAAGCACTTCTGTCATTTCCACATTTTTTGTTATTGGTTTTCCCCCCTCGTTGAGTAATGGGCCTACCTTGTCCTTGATCTTCCTCTTGCTTCTAATGTGTTTGTAGAATGTGTTCTTCTTACCTTTTATGTCTCCAGCTAGTTTAATCTCATTATGTGCCGTGGCCTTTCTAATTTTATCCCTACATAATTATGTTTTTTTTATATGCATCCTTTGTAATTTGACCAGTTTCCTCTTTTTGTGGGATTCTTTTTTGAGTTGCAGATCACTGAAGATCTCCTGATTAAGCCAGGGTGGTCTCTTGCCATACTTTCTGTCTTTCTATACAGTGGGATAGTTTGCTCTTGTGCCCTCAGCAATGTCTCTTTCAGAAACTGCCAAGTCTCTTGAACTGTTTTTCCCCTTAGATTTGCTTCCCATGGGATCTTACCTACCAACTCCCTGAGTTTGCTGAAGTCTGCCTTCTTGAAATCCATTGACTTTAATGTGCTGTTTTCCTCCTACCATTCTTTAGAACCATCAACGATCCGACAACAGTACTTTCACTAAGGGTCAGATAAATATTTTTTTATTATAAATCCAGTGCATTCTTCCCCAGTCATTGTAGGTACCTAACTGTAGTATTTGATACATTTCTTTTTTGCTTTTTCGTATTTGATAGGAATTATCCTACACTGCCTCTCCACCTGCCACACCTCTTCACCCATTCTATGTTAGGAGATAATTTAAAATAAGAAATGATAAAAACATGTTAAGACTCTGTAGTGCAAACTGGGCAGTAATTAGTCATGACTATGTGTTCCAGTGGATGTCTTGCTTGTGGCCTGTTGTGACTGCAAAAGCATGATCAAAACAGTGTCTAAAGATACAATCCCCAGAGTCAAGTTAAAAACAAAAACAAAACAAAAAAACCCTTCTTCTGGAATCTAGAGTCATTCTCTAGGTCCCTGCCAGAGTTGAGGACATTGGTGCACCTCAGTCCCTCCTATTCTCTCCCTGTGGCACTCAATAGTTTAGCCTCCAGAGGGCTGTGATGTTTGGATATAATCCAGATTATTGGGCTCAATGCAAGGGTAATTGGGTGGGGTTTATTGGCCTGGGATATGTGCAGGAGATTAAGCTATACCATCTGATGATCTCTTCTTGCCTTAAACTCTGACTCTGTGAGAAGAAGAGAGTATCCCATGAAGAGATCTGTGATTAATTACAATTCACATTTATTATGGTGTGACATAAGGGCCAACAAAGAATGGGGCTGTATTGTGCTAGGTACTGTACTAACATGAACTAGTAGGCAGTCCCTGCCCTGAAGAGCTTACAATCTAAATAACAAGGCAGACGCAGTGTGAGGGAAGAGATGTAACGTACAAAGAAAAATGTGTTGGCAGCAAATGGCATGTAAGTTCCACAACTTTTTTTTTTTTAATTTTATTTTTTTGGTGGGTTTAGTTAGGAGGAGATAAGCTAAAGGGAAAGAAAAATGAAGGTAAAGGAGATGAAGGGGACAGTGCATGGGAAAGCAGGGTTGGGTAGGTGTGTAGTGAATCTGAGGTGAAGGGACTGTGAGGGCAGGGGAGGAAGAAGGTGTAGCAAACAGTCAATCAGCATATGGCAGAGAAAGTCCAGTGAAGACTTTGGAAAGTTCTCAAAAATGTCCAAAGGTCCCTGCATTGACTGCTTGTCCTCCTACCAACTGTAAAACTGCTATCTGGGTTTTTGATTTACCAGGCATTAAAAAGATGTCTTGGCCTCCACAGATGCTTCCCTCTGATGCAAGATCCTGATGGCCATCATTTCTATGTACAGCCCGTATGAATAAAATAGTTCAATATGTTTTTCATTATGTAGTTCCCAGTCATTTGACCTAGTTTCTTGTTTTCTTTCTTCCCTATCAATTGTTCTACTGCTTGCTACTTTTGCACTGCTCTCTCCTTAAGAATAAAACAATTTTGTCTTTGCTAATGGGTCTTCTCATGGAATGGCCTACTGCCAATCCGGAACATTCTTCTTTCAGTTTGTCCTCCACACACACCTTGTTGCCTTTCCAGGATTTTTCCAGCTTTGAAAGCATTTTCTGGGATCTTGAATGTTGGACTGTGGCTGTGAGAGGCTAGTGCTCAGAGAAAGATATGTACATATTTTCTCCTGCACAGGCAAATGGGCAGAGCTATCCAGTAGTCTCTCCATAAGAGGAGCCATTCAGAAATAAGACACAATTCATCTATTTCTTCCTTTGTGTGCCATTGCTTTTTTCAGTGAATTTGTAAGAGGCCAAGTAATGTCTGTACATCCTTTAATAATTTTAATAGTAAGGGTGATCTATTTAAAAACCTTTTTACCTGTGTGATCGCCGAAACCCAGGGCCGGCGCTTCCATTTAGGCAGCCTAGGCAATCGCCTAGGGCGCCAGGATTATTGGGGGGTGGCATTTTGCCGGGGGGGGGAGCGGCAGGCGGCTCCGGTGGACCTGCTGCAGTCATGCCTGCGGAGGGTCCCTTGGTCCCATGGCTCCAGTGGAGCTGCCACAGGCATTCCTGTGGACGGTCCGCTGCTCCCGCGGCTCCAGTGGACCTCCCGCAGGCACGGCTGCCGCAGCTCCACCAGAGCCGCGGACCAGCGGACCCTCTCCGCTGGCACGACTGTGGCAGGTCCACCGGAGCCGTGGGACCAGCGCACGGGGCGGCGAAATGGCCATGAGCCTAGGGCGCTAAAAACACTAGCGCCGGTCTTGCCAAAACCAGGTCCTAGTTTAGTCACTGAAAGTTCTCAGAACACACATAAACTTTAAAATATTTCAGACATCCTTGTCAAATAAAGGTTTCAGAGTAGCAGCCGTGTTAGTCTGTATCCACAAAAAGAACAGGAGTACTTGTGGCACTTTAGAGACTAACAAATTTATTTGAGCCTAAGCTTTTGTGGGCTACAGCATCGGATGCATCCAATGAAGTGGTCTGTAGCCCACGAAAGCTTATGCTCAAATAAATTTGTTAGTCTCTAAGGTGCCACAAGTACTCCTGTTCTTTTTGTCAAATAAAGTTGTTCTGCACTTTCACTTTTGGTGGAACATAGTTCTCTAAATTATATAAAGATGAACTGGTATGTAGTTTATGCATCCATACTGTGATCTGATTCTGTTTCCAATGAAATTAGTAAAACTTATGCTGAGTGCAGGAAGGAGCACTTCCTTGTGAAATTGATGTTCCAGTTTGTCCATCATCTGCTTGGGCAATATTTTTCTTTCTATACCTCATTCTGATATTACCATGGTCCCAATTACAAATTGTATAAAGGTTGTCTTGCCCTTATCTAGAGCAGATAACTGTATTTAAACACATTTCTAGTTTTTCATGAAACTTTCCCATTATCTCAGGTAGTATATAAGATAAATAGCTTTAAAAATATTTATTTTTGTACTTTTAATTGTCTGAGAATCATTGTGAGATGCTAAAATTGGATCCACCATTTTGAGATAATTGATGCAGTCATTTGAAAATACTTATGTAGAGTAATATTGTATAAATGTTTTAAATATCAGAACTTTGTTGCTGGTGATGTTTTAATTTTGAATGCCAACTGCCTCCTCTTGTTCTCTAGTCTGGGTCTTGATCTTTTATGCTTTACTGTAAATAGCAGATATTTTTCTGTTGCGTATTGCTGAAGCATGCTTGTGCATTGCCTTACTGTTTCTTATGTCATAAGTTACTTATCACTTGATTATCCCAGTCATTTCTTCTTTTTAGGTAGCTGACTATACAGCCAACCAGTGTTTCAGTTGGAAAGCAGGTTTAGTGAAACTACAGTCTGGTTTGCTATGTGGTTTTAGACAGAGATGGCTGATTGTTATATGAATCTCTTGATTAGTAGCTTTTCACTATCTGATTTCAGAAATCTTTTCTTTATATGAGTTGGCCCTGTAGGCTTCTAGTTTCTTTCTTAGGTAATATTGATCTTTCTTAGCTTTTTGAATACATGCATTTCAGACTTTTCAATTCCCTGTATGTATATGTTAGTGAGTTTTCTTTGCTAATCGGTCAAAATAATAAAAATTTCTGTTTCAGTCTGTCGTATGACCAACATGACATGATAGACTCCACCCTTTGCCCAATGAAATCAATACCAAACCTCTCATTGACTTCAGTGACAGCAGGATAAGATCTGATATGAATTTTCCATAACTTTTTCCTAATAGTAAAATTTTGTTTATGAGCATATAAGAGTTCATATGTGTATAAGACTGAAAGGGTGTAGCTGCATGTGAAGGGGAGGAAAGGATTTCTCGCATGATTTATATGGACCGAATTTAAGTAGTGTAATAATCTTATGAATTATTGAAAGCTGAATTGTATTGTGGGTGTAGAATGTAAAGACTGCATATGAGAGGAAAATAGTCTATGAGTTGTAGACTCCCAGAATACAGGAGGCCAAGATGCGTGAGTGGTGGAAAGCCTTAGGCACAAATCAGTTATATAATGTGGTCCAAGGCAGCTCACACTGAAATCAAAGAGGCATTTCCATTATCTTAGCAGAAATTAGATCAGGCCTGATAGGCGTAAAAGTTAACATATGTCTAAATGATCCAGTCAGGATGGCTGAACCAAATTGTTTGAGATTGAATATCAGGCTAAGTATTCTAAGAATGTGTGTCTGTAAGTTTATCTTATGTTTTATCTTTGCCACAAAGCTTTCTGATGATATGGTAAAATCTAGTAGATAGTGCTTTAAGAATTTGATTTTTTAAAGACTGTATTTTTATGTCATGATTTTATGCTGTGCTGATATTTTGGCCTTGTAAATAACGTTAAATTATATAATTATTTTTTTTTACTATATTGAATTCAAGCATATAAGGACAGATAGAGTCCCCAAAAAAGAACCAATATTTATGGTCAAAGTTGTTACCTTTCATCTAATCTAACTGATTAGAACAAATGTGTGTGTGAGGAGAGAGAGAGAGAGAGAGAGAGAATAAATATATGTTTCCTATAGAGTCCAACTCTTACCTTTTTCAACAATTGCTGAAACAAGGCAGTTGCACCTAAATAGCTAG
This sequence comes from Gopherus flavomarginatus, assembly GCF_025201925.1. NCBI lineage: Eukaryota > Metazoa > Chordata > Testudines > Testudinidae > Gopherus > Gopherus flavomarginatus. The sequence continues at coordinate 127,811,097 of NC_066621.1, read as the reverse complement.
CTAACTGGTGTTCACCTACAATATGGAAGATAATTCCCTTCACTGCAGGAATTATTGAGTGAAATTCTGTGGCCTGTTATGCAGGAGGTCAGATTAGATGATCATAGTGGGCCCTTCTGGCCTTAAGATCTATGACTTGTTCATCTGTAATCAGTCCATTGTTGTTGGCAATGTTGTTGTAGCTGTGTTGGTTCCAAGATATTAGAGAGACAAGGTAGGTCAGGTAATATCTTTTATTGGACCAACTTCTGTTGGTGAAAGAGAGAAGCTTTCGAGTTTACACAAAGCTCTTGTTCAGGTCTGGGAAAGGTACTCAGCATCTCAGCTAAATACAAGGTGGAACAGATTGTCAAGCATAAGGAGTTAACACAAATTACAAGAGATTGATGGTGTTTTATGCTTAACCACTTGTTCCCCTTGTATCTGGCTGTGACACTCTGAGTACTGTTCCCAGAATTGAAGTAGAGCTCTGTGTAAGCTCGAAAGCTGGTCTCTTTCACCAACAGAAGTTGGTCCAATAAAAGATTTTACCTTACCTACCATGCATCTGTGATCAAGTAAATTTCACTTTTTTGCTGCCATTGCGAAGTTCAAAAGGAATTTCAGTATGGTCATACTAGAGGTCATGTGCACACAACACTATATCTATATTTCTTCTTGAATTTTAAGAGAAATTAATTCTCTTCACGGCAGTTCAGAAGTTCACATGGTTAAGAAATATTACTTGCCATCTATAAATCATTGCATGTTTTGAGAATAATGCCCTTATTATTTCTGAGATAACTTTTAAGTGACCCTCTGAACAGTGATCACATTTCCAGTCACAGCAATATGGATTCCATTGTAAGAACAACTGCAAAGCTATTTGCCATCCTGATTTTTTAATCTGGTTTACCATGGGAAGAATTTTACTATGTTTGATATTAAACATTTAACCCCTTTGCTCACTTTTACTACAGTTTGTGTTACACCAAAGAGAAAAGATGATCTTTTTAGTGTGGACCTTCTATTGTATTATCAGCATTTCAAAGGTAACTTAATAGGTAGAAGCAGCAAAGAATCCTGTGGCACCTTATAGATTAACAGACGTTTTGGAGCATGAGCTTTCGTGGGTGAATACCCACTTCGTCGGATGCATGCATTCACCCACGAAAGCTCATGCTCCAAAATGTCTGTTAGTCTATAAGGTGCCACAGGATTCTTTGCTGCTTTTACAGATCCAGACTAACACGGCTACCCCCCTGATACTTAATAGGTAGGTATGGCAGCATTTCATGAATGAAGAAACTAAGTCAGAGAGAGTAAGTGACTTGCTCAAAGCCACAAAAGGGTTCAATGTCAAAGCAAAGTTAAAACTCAGACCACTAGATTATATCTTTTTGTACAGTAGTATTCTGTATTAATGGGAATGATAATTATGAATTGTATTAGTAAATGATACTTTTATTCCTGATTAAAACCTTAGACCAAAATATCCTCTCACCAATATGTTCTAACACTGAAATGTCCAGTCTCCATTGACTCTATGATAATACACCTGGACCTGAATTTAAGCTCACCCTAAGTGAACTGTTTTGGCAGTTTTTCACCTGTGTTGAAGTCACTCTGCAAGGAAATTGTAGACCCATGTTCAAAATATTCTTCTCTTGCCTCAGTTGTATAATAGTACTAGACCATTTGGCTGCAATTGTGATTTTTAACCAGTAGGTCATTAACTTCAGTGACATCAGCGCTTTGCCAATAGGTATTTCAATTGGAGTAATGAAGATAATTGCATCATACATGTAGATACATACCCCTGCACTATTGGCTATATAAGAAAACAGTAACTCTCATGTGTCTTATCAGGAATTTAGAAAGAAGATAATGTGTCAGAAAGAGAAAAACAGAGAGAGGGGGTCATAGAAACACAGTTAATTTCTTTAGTAGTTCTGAAGATCATAGTAGTAGGAAGAGAATTAAGGTAGTCTAAATAAAGGTGTAATATGAGCAGTTCATTCAGTGTTTCTGCTTGAAAGGGAACAGAACAATCATATACCTTTCAAGGGAAATTAGGAGTAATATCAGGGGACCATGCTAAAGATGCAACAGATGCAACCATGAACAGTATTCATGGAAGAGAAACACGGAGTACACAGTTCAGAGTATGTTGGAACATTAAATTGACTTCTGGGTTCCCATCAGTTTGCTAATTAGGTTACTTCCCATTCCTCCACAAGAGAGAATACTTTCCCTTAGGACACTTTTAAACATACTTAAAAAAAACCCTGAAAGTATTTTCCCAAAATAGAATTTGATCTGCATTGCAGAAAAGAAGAGTTTAGGTTTAGTGTGCAAATAATTTTATTGCGGATATGCTGACCTTTTAGACATTGTGAACCCTACTACTAACTGACTGACCAAGCAGAAGGAATGTCATACACAAGATTAGTAGTATTTTGTGTCTATCAAAGTATTATTTTCTTTGAAGACATTAAAATATGTTTGAATTGGTTTTATTGTTCACTTTCATATTAATCAGGTTAAAGTGCACTTTGATGTAACTGTCATTAAAATTTCACTTGGTAGGAAAATTTTATTCATTATGAACAAATTTATTGCTTGATTGGGTTGCACTTTTAAAAGGTGAAGAACTACAAATTAAAATTGTTGGTTTCCAGTATGAAAGAAAAATGGATGGATAGAAGGTAAATACCATTTACTAGAAATGCATGATGTTTGTCTTGCATAATTACTAATCAGGATTCATAGACTGTTTTACACTTTTCATCACTTACTTTTTTATTTTGTTCTGTGGGACCGGTGATGATTGAAAGTATAATTTCTAAAATACTGAATATACTGTGTTCTGCATCGATGGACATGGTTGGTCAGAAGCAATGAAGAAAATTCATTCCCAAATTCCCATCACTAGGGTCAAATGTCTGCAAGACAAGAATTAAAATATAATTTCTTCATTGAAATTATGAATTAGTCTCGTCACTGGTTTTAGTAAGAGATGAATAAATCAAATGCTCTTGGACTCTTAATATTTAGAGCATTCCTTCTCTTTGCTTTTTGTCATAGCCTAGAATTTTTTTGTTTTAACTACATTCATATCATGTACAGAGGAACTTAATAACGAAGCATAAAGGAGTTAGCACCTGGAATGTGGTATTTTAAAAATCTTTCTCTTCATTAAAATTAGCTTTCTCTTACTTTCAATCTAAATTGCAGTAACCTAAAATATGTATAAAGTTGGTTTCCATCACAAAACTAGTACTTATTTTAACTCATTTGACAGTCTCAGCCCAAGGAATGGCAGACCTAGACAAGCTGGATGTTTATAGTTGAGGATTGAGGTGCTATGGAAAATCTAATTGTATCCTTTGGATTTGCTTGTGACTCTCCCCATCTTCACATGTGGAAGAGAATATAGACAACTCCATAGTATCATTGTTCTTTTCCCAAACCCCCACAGAAGATAATTTGGGGATTCTTGGGCAGGCTAGGGTCTGAGAGGACTTGTATCATTGTCTCCCCTTTTGGCACCTAGAACAAATGGAACATCAATGCAGACAGAAGTAGTGTTAATTCTATAAAATGGTGCTTGTCCTTCCAGGATGCTCACAGAGATTAGCGATGGGCAACTGCTCATCTGCCTCCAGAGGGCTGATCTCCAGAGTTCCAGAAGCCTGAGTTTTCTCCCCCATCCTTTTAATAGCTACATGAAGCCTTTGTGAAAAATTGAGACATCATGTTTAAAACACCAGCTACAGTGTACATGCAGATTTCACATAGCTCTGTCCTTTACCTCTGACAAAAGTAGTACCATCTTCCAATTCTTCCTCTGCCTGGTTAAGATAAGAACCTGGATGAACAGTGGCTGTCGGAAACTGACCCCAGGCAAGATGGTGAAAAGAGAGAAATACTTTGAGACCTAGCAAACATTATCTCCTTGTTGTCCATTCTAAACGGTCTGCTTTCACATCATCAATTCAATTTGCAGCATAGGGCTGCTCCTGTACTCCCCACTGCTTCCGGGTGACACAGACACACAGCAACAGATGTGAAAGCAAGAAAAAACATTTTTTGTACAAATATCAATAGACATATACTATCTTATTACACATGGAGCATGCCACAGTAAAGCCTGCCTTCAGGATCCAACAGAAAGAATGTTAACTTACTATATGTAGATAGAGCTTTCCAACATTTTTAAAAAGCTTCTTAGTCCATGATGTAGCAGCCTGTCTCTTCAGCAACTGGCTTGAAAAAGCTCATTACTGTGGTGCTCCACTCCCACCACGGACTTCTCAGATACATCAGGTCAAGATCACTGTATCATTAGTGTTAATCTTAATGCCCTTCTGTGGAATGGGCTTAAGGTATTGAAGAGAGCAATTCTCTGGTTGCTCTGATGACCTTCAACAGCTACATTAATCAAAAACTATGAAACTGCAAGAGGCAGGGCTTCCTCATCAATGGGGAAAGGCTTAGAGGAGATAAGAATGACCTTAATCTTGATGTCTTCAGAACAAAGTGTGAAACTTCCATCTTCAGTTTAACCGTTCCACAGTTGAAACTAAAAACGGAAGGGGGTGGGGGGAATAAAAGGAAGAGGAAGAACAAGGAGTGAAGACCGGAATAAAGAGAGAGAGGAGGAGATATATAAAAGTAAAACAAATACCTTAGCCCCAACTGCCTCAGTTCAGAGGAAAATTTGGACACTGGCCTGTTGTGATTTTGGCTATATCTTGGGAGGTATTTGAATGCTACAGTGATGGGTGGCATTATAAGAGCATAGGCAGGTCACCGTGGTGATGAATGTGATATAAATGTCTATATGGGTACTTCTATGGCCCTCATCCCATAAGTGTCTGAGTGCCTCCCAATCATTAATAGAGTTTATCCTCACAACTCCTTTTTTGGTACTATTTGCATTTTACAGAGGATCTAAAATACAGTGTAGATTAAGTGATTTGCCCAGAAGTCACACATGAAGTCAGTAGGAGAGCCAAGAGCTGAACCCAGGTCTCCTGTGTCCCAGTCAGATTCTAGACTAGACCATTTATCTATCCACTATCTGTCTTATCCTATCATTCTGCCTGCATGAGAACTGAAGGATCTATCACTAAATTCAGACCCCAGTTCTTCATGTAGGCAGTTCATGTGTTCAGTGTTTTACTGCACACTTCCAATTATATATGATAGATTTCCTAATGCTTAATAAGACTTTTGAGAAAAGAAACGTAACACCTACATGCACCTATATGCTTCCATAATAAAGAATGCAGTCTTTCTACTAGAAATACTAACACAGACAACTGTCAGCTTTCATTTGCCTTCCTATTTTGCTCTTATAACTGTTGGCAGTTTTACCTATAGTACTTTAGCCTAAAATGAAAACCTGTATAGGGTCATAGAGTTTACGTGTTCTCCATCACTGAGGTAAACATAATTCACAGAAAGAAATTTACAGGTAGTTGAATAATATTATAGAACTATGAAAAATCTACTATGTTACCTAGTCCATTCCTCTCCCATTGTAGAATGGTTCTCTCTCTGTTATATTTTTGGCTAGTGTACATGGATATCTGCTAAGTCATGGTGTCATATTGTGGAAAGGAGTCTGGGGGTCATAGTGGCTCACAAGCTAAATATGAGTCAACAGTGTAAGACTGTTTTAAAAAAAGCGAACATTCTGGGATGTATTAGCAGGAGCATTGTAAGCAAGACACAAGAAGTAATTCTTCCACTCTACTCTGTGCTGATTAAGACTCAACTGGAGTATTGTGCCCAGTTCTGGGCGCCACATTTCAGGGAAGATGTGGACACATTGGAGAAGGTCCAGAGAAGAGCAACAAAAATGATTAAAGGTGTAGAAAACATGACCTCTGAGGAAAGAATGAAAAAACTGGGTTTGTTTAGTCTGGAGAAGAGAAGACTGAGAGGGGACATGATAAAAGTTTTCAAGTATTTAGAAGTTGTTACAAGGAGGAGGGAGAAAAAAAAATGTTCTGCTTAACCTCTGAGGTTAGGACAAGAAGCAATGGGCTTAAATTGCAGCAAGGGCGACTTAGGTTGGACATTAGGAAAAACTTCCTGTCAAGGTGGTTAAGCACTGGAATAAATTGCCTAGGGAGATTGTGAAATCTCCATCATTGGGGATTTTTAAGAACAGGTTGGACAAATACCTGTCAGGGATGGTCTAGATAATACTTAGTCCTGCCTTGAGTGCAGGGGACTGGCCTAGATAACCTCTTGAGGTCTCTTCCAGTTCTATGATTCTATGGGCATCCACTATTTCACTGGGATATTATTCTCCAGGATTATAGGAAGTTTCTAAAAGACAGAAAAGAAAAAGTAAACAGGTTCTGTACTAGGGTAAGTATCTTCAATACATGTATTATCTGGAAATGAGAGTGAATAGTGAATTAGCAAAAACTACAAGTGGCAAAGCTATATAGATTGGTCAAGACTAGATAAGGCTGTGAGGTATTCCAAAGAAGCCTAACAAAGCTGGGTGAATGAGCAGCACAATAGCGGATGAAATCCATTATCAACCAGTGCAAGGTCATGCACATTTGAAAGTAATTTGAACTACATACACACATTTCTAGGTTCTAAATTAGCTTACCAATAGGGAAATGACCTGGATGTCATTATGAGCATATCAATGAAACACTCTGCTCAGTGTTCAGTGGTCAAAAAAGTATGTGAGAGGAGGGAATGTTAGGAAGTAAAAGGAATGGGAACGTGGACAATTCCAAAATATTTATAATGCCCTTATATAAACGAATACGACCTCCCCTGGAATACTGTATAGTCACTCTTTCTCAAAAAAAGCTAGAAGAGAAATGAAAGGCAAATGGCAAAGATTGGGACCATTTAATATGGAGGGGAGATGAAAAAGGGACATGATAGAGGTAAACAAAATAAGGAATATAAACAGAGAGTATAAATTAAATGCTACAATTTACCTCTTTTTGACAGTACACGAACAAAGAAGGCATTGAATGTAATTGAAAAGCAGCACTAGGACTGTTGTACACAAAATATAACTTGTGAAACTCATTGCCAAGATATATCATTAAACCAGAAAGTTTAGTATGATTCAACAAGGGTTAGACATCTATATTGATAATGACAATACCCAAATGTACATTAAATAGAATTTTTAAGAATGAGGAAATATAAATTCTCACATTTTAGGGTATAAGGGTATAAGGCAACCACTAACTAATGGGGGTTAGGACAAAGCTTCCCCCATAGAATAATGGGTAGATTATTCCATTACTGTCCACTGTGGTGTTTCCTGATCCTTTCTCTGTAGCATCTGCTATTGGCCACTCCTAGAGACATGATACTAGAGGTGATAGACTACTTGTTTTATCTGGCATGGCAATTCCTGTGTTCCTGTGATTTGTTTTCCCTAGATTATTTGTAGTTTATAAGGATAAAGTTAAAGGGAAAGCTGTTGCAGCTCAGAGGCTATCGAAAAGGATTAGGCTCTGCATCCAATCCTCTTATGGTTGTGTAGGGTATAGTTGTACCGCAGCACCTAGCTACACCATTTAAAGAGGCTTCCATGACTTGCTGAAGGAACGTGTCAATTTTGGAAATTTGTAAAATGGCTATAAGAAGCTATGCTCTCTCTGGTTATGTCTACACTGCAACTAAACACCCAAAGGTGGCCCATGTCCACTGATTTGGGCTGCAGCGATGTTAAATTGCTGTGTAGACATTCAGGATTGGGCTGGAGCCTGAGTTCTGGGACCCCTTGAGGGGGCAGGGTCCCAGAGCCCAGGCTCCAGCCCAAGCCTGATGTCTGCACTGCAATTTTACAATCCTGCAGCCCAAATCCCCTCAAGACCAAGTCAGCTGACACAGGCCAGCCACAGGGGTTTAATTGTGTGTTGACATACCATCTATGTGTCAAGTCAGATGCTTGTTTTGGGAGAGTAAATAGTAATGCCTATTTTTATATAGCACTTTTCATCAGTAGATCTCAAAGTTCTTCACAATCTTTAATATATTTATCCTCACAACATCCCTGTGAGATAGGGAAGCATTATTATCTTTGTTTTAGAGATGGTGAACTGAAGCACAGAAAGACTGTGACTTGCCCAGGGTCACACAGGAAGTCCATGGCCAGAGGCAGATTACGGTTTTGTGGGGCCCTGGGCCAGAGCAAGTGCCCTGCCTTCTGTTTGCAGTCCCCGCTACTCCTGCCAGGAGCAAGGTCAGGGCACAGATGTGCCCATTTTTCTAGGGGTCCCTGCCCTTTGGCCCAGTGACTAATCTGCCACTGTCTATAGCAGAGCAGGGAATTGAACCTTGGTCTCCCACATCCAAAACTAGTGCTCTAACCACTGGACAATCCTTCTCCATTAGTAGTTTTACAGCCTTTAAGATTTCTCCTCACCATTTCCTATGGTTGTTATTACTTGTTACTGTAATGTCTCACTAGTGGGAATCTGCATAGCTAATTCTTAAAGGAGAAAGGAAAGTTATTTGAGTTGTTCAAATGTGTTGCCTTTACAGATATATACAATGACCAATGCTTTCAGCACTGAGAGCATGCTCTTCCCAATAGTGTGGTTCTGCAAAGGCAACACACTCAAGCTCCAGATAATGGTAAAGAGCCTTCTTTTCCTATAATAACATTTAATATAAATGCTTCTGTTTCTCTTTTATGAGGCACAGCACATACCTGTATTGTGCATCTTAGAAGAGTTGTCACTTTATATTGATAAAAGAAAATTATCCACTTTCAGTGCTTTCACACAAAGATTTTTATGGTGAGTAAAGATAGTTATCTGAAAACAGGAATTGGCAAATTTAGAATAATGCATTGCATAACATATACTGTATTTATTTATAGTGTTTAATAGACAATCAGAATTTCCATTAAATCCTGTGGGGTTTTTTCGTAAATCAAAGCATAAAAAAGTATCTGACCACCTATATTGATTTATTTCCCTTGCTGCCTATAATGTTTGTCTATTTTTAAGTTTTGATGAATATCTCTATTATTGAATAAAGTACTGCCAAAAAGGAACATAGCTAATGACCTGTACAGGTTTAATGATAGTTTAGGCATACAGTATGTCTAAAGAATTTATTAATATACAATTATTTTATCAATGTTATAGTTTAGCTAATGGGCACAATTTTCATTTAATAAATATTAAAGGCTCCTGTTACTTTCTTAAAAAGTATATCTTGAGCAATTGCATATGTTAAAGATAATGTTTATATAATTCCATCTGTTGTTACGAAGGCGGCTTTGCCGGTGGTTTGTGTTGTTCAGCTCTATGCTACCCTTATGTGTTGTTTTATACTTAGGCAACTGGATTCACCATCTGTTTAAGAGGGAAAAATGACAAGAATCAATCGGAAGCCATAGATTTCTAAAAACCTCTAATGCAAATCAGTGGTGTACAGGCTTAGCACTCTTCTACCTCTGTGTAGAAGTATCCATCATAAATAGAAACAGTGTAATTGTAAATAGTGCCTTTTTCTTTTTCTTTTTCTTTTTTAAAAAAAGGCAGTTTCCTACAAGAGTACTCTAAGCTTCCTCTTGTTCACTACTGTTTAGAAACATAAATATGATATGATCCCAAATTAAGAACAAAATATGTGTGTAGGATAAAAAATTTAAAATACTTTAAAATCACTTCCTTTATTTACTTGCTAAATTCTAGATTTCCCTTGCAGACATCTAAAATGCTGGAGAGTGCGCAGAAAAAACCTTTTTACTATGCTTCTCATATTTGCAGCAGTATCAGTGGGGAGAGGGCTTCAGCAGAATGTAATGGTCCAAACTGGATTTTGCCTGTATACCATTAGCACTGCTGTTTTAGCTGAGGAATTATTTTTCACATAATGCTAATCACAGATATTGTATTGGTTTATGTTGTTTTCAGTACATAAAGGGGTAAGAACTCTGTTCTGAATTAATAAATGGTGGCAAAAGGTGCTTACAAAGGGAGACTGTGACTTGCCCAGGGTCACATAGGAAGTCCATGGCAGAGCAGGGAATTTAATCTTGGTCTCCCACATCCTAAACCCGTGCTTTAACCATTGGACAATCCTTCCCCACTAGTAGTTTTACAGCCTTTAAGATTTATCTTCACCATTTCCTATGGTTGTTAATACTTCTTACAGTAATGTTTCAGCAGTGGGAATCGGCAGAGCAAATGAAAATATATTGTTAAACCAGCAGTTCCCAAATTTTTTGCCTGCATAACCACATTTTCAGACTTACTGCTTCCCACGCCCCAGACAGCATGGAGGATGCCATTTTGTAGAGAAAAATGTTGTCTTTCACACATGGGCTCTCAACCCCATCTGCCAATGGAACAACCCCACTTGGGGCACAACCTATCATTTGGGAACTGCTGGGTTAAACACTAACCATTTTTGGCAGAAGTGCATTTTGGGCAATCTTGTGAACAGTCAAATACATACAAATGGATTTCTGGAAATCAAACAGTGGATAAAAATCTGATTTTTTTACAAACAAATCTGATTTTTCATATAAATTGAATTTGTTTTCATTCTATTTCTTAAATTATAATTCTTTGTAAAAAATAAACCTGTTAAAAATTAAATCTAAATTTAATACAAAATATCTTGATGCCTAAAATTATAATCTCTTAAAACGTGTAAATAAAAAATAAATATGTATCCATAAGCCTCTGTCAAAAACTTTGAGTTAAAGGCTGCTTTTCTGTGTAAAGAAACAATCAGAGGAAAAACAGATAACTTTTGAGATCAGGCTTTATAAATATGGCACAAAAGGTCATGCAGTGTATGAAGGGCTTCATCCTGTGAGGGATACAGAGATTGTGCTTTTGAGTACAAGACACTGGCAAAGTCATCACAGGCATTGGGACATGGCCTCTGACTTCAGGAGACACCATCATGTGATCTCCTCAAGATCATCCTGAGCCCACCTGGGTCTCATACTCCTATTTTATAGCTTCTCCCTATCAGAACTCTGATTGGCTCACTTCTCAAATTAAGACTGGTTATGAATCCACCCACCATGGAAATGTACCTTCCAGCTCACTGTTCTGCCCAGTAACTACCAACCCTTGCTCCTGGATGGTCCTGAGCACTTCAAGTAAATGGCCTTGCTCCGTCTCCCTGCATGTGTACGCATAGATAGAAACAGAAATTCATTGATTTTGCAACTGCCTCCCTCTCTGTCTCTAAACAAATAAAATACTGTAGTGCAAAAGGTAAGTAGGTTACATGAGCAGAAGTCTTGGATTCATGTTAGTTCTTTGTTTTTCTGAGGGTGGCTAGGAGGTGTGGGGCCAAGGAGTTATGTAACAAAGGAGAAAGAGCAGTGTGTGGAACCAGAAAGGTACAACACTGGTGGCAAAGCAGTACACTGGGAAGAAGGTACAGCATTCTTCAGAGTGCAGCCTCTAATGTTGATTTCAACACTTAGGAACTAGAGAAACAACACTGCCATGTGTGCAGGTCGTAAAAAATACCCTATTTGGGAATATTTTCAAGAAATTCCTGTTCCTCTGGGTGAAAAAGGAACACATGCCAGATGTAAACAGTGCAAAAAAGAGATAGTAGGCTTGGTTGTCATAATGAAACAACATTATGAAAAGTGCTCCTCAGAAGGCAGTGACATTGAAGATGATGTGGAATGTCAGAAGAATCTAGATCAGCTGAGAAGAGTGTTCTTGGTGTTTATGATCAAAGAAGCTGTTTTCTGCTATTTGATTTCTTCTGAATTCAGAGACACAACAAGACACAGAGACTATCATCCATTTCTGCTCCAAACTGGAACATCTCGAGGGCCCCAGACTTTGACTAGCTGCTCAAATTGAAAAGGGGCACCAATATCTAACTAATTAAACATTTTTTTAAATATTGTATATGGATGGGGCTAGATAGTACAGTAATTTAATATACTTAGTTTCTGAGGTCTGGGTTCAAATTTGATTTGGGTCACACATACAATTAGTTTTGTCTCTATCAAGTCACCAATGACCATCTGGTTACACCAGAATGTTGTCTCATTTTCCAATGCATTTCACAGCAATATACAGTCTTTCAAGCATATTTCAAGTATTGATATAGATGGGATGATACAAGCAGTTTCAGTAACAAAGTGCACTGTGGGAGAAAACTTGTACAATAGGTCATATGCTCTCTTTCCTCTGTAACATGCCATGGAAAGGGAGCACTAGCCCAGCAACTGAGTTGCATTTGAGGTGGCATTCTGGCACCCCCGAGGAGAATAGATATGCTGCCACCAGATCACACATAGGCTAGTAATCCAAGGGAACAGCAAGACCAGTTCCTACAGACCTTAGGACAACTATGCTCCACTTTTCACAGCATGCACCAGAAGCATAGTCTTCTGGTTTTCTCCGATTGTCTGGCTCCCCGCTAGACATGCACTCATACTTCCTCTGTGGTACAATGAAGTTCCAGAGGGAGAATTACTGCTGCTCATGGCAACAAAAACTTACACTGCATTATAAATTGCATTGTCCTGAGTAGTTAGCACCCTTAAACTCTTACTGAGCATAAGTGTAAGATAGCAGAGTTGTGGGGTGGGGCTGTAACTGCAGCTCAGGAATGCAATAAACAGGAACATCAGAGGATGAGGGAGAGGAAATCATAGCCCCTAAAGCTGCTGGGAGAGGTTATGTTGTGTTGTGAACCAGAAATTTAGCCAGGACTGATACTACCCAAACATATTTGCAAAACATGAGACATCCTACCCAGTCTTTTTTGGCACCTATGTGCCTTGTGGTGTTGGCCTCAGAAAAGCTAAAGGCAGCTATATGGTGGAGGACATTCAACCTCTTCACTACCTTTCATCTTCTCATGGTCCCTCCTCCAAGTCTTCTCTGCAGCATTAGTGCTTTACTGCTTCTCTCCACATTGCATGAGAGAATGGAAACGTACGGCCCAATGCCTGACTCTATTTAGTGCTGTCTCATAGTTCCATGACCACTAAAATATATTCCCCAGGATAAAATTTCTTTTACATGCATAGTGTCTTTTTCCAATCATGGAGAATTTACCTAATCTGTTTCTCTCTTTATTATTAATAAAGAGATTTGAGAATTTAGATTTCACACACAAACCTTTAGTTATCCTACACAGTGTTACCTAATGCACCAGCCCAACATGCGATTTGTCACAGTTCTCATTTGGGTTTTGTTTTATTGAGACTTGATCATACTTCACATAGTGAATGATTAATGTTAAACATTGCTACTTATTTTACTACATTAGGTCTCACAATTTAAGTTATGGGACTTCTGTATAATTTCGTTTGGAATTCTTTGTTTTATAAACACAGTGGAAAGTATTGATGCTGGCCAGTAAAAGAAAAGATATTTTAACTTACAGGGATTCCCCCCTGTTCAGCTTCCATCTGCACAGGCGAAACGCCACAGCTTTTCAGTTGCCTGCAGCTATACCTTATGTTCATTCTGGAGTTTTTATCTTTTCATAAAAAATGCATTTTTCCTCCTAAAGGAGTATCTATTATGCCAATATTGTTCATTTTAAAAAAAATAGATTATATTTAACATTCCTATTCTGGTTTTATTATAAAGCAAGGGAACCAACAGCACTGTTTTGTTAAATTTGGAAATTAGACTCTTTAATGAAAGAATATTCCAACTGCACTAAACTCTTCTTTATTAATTTTTGATATTCCATACTTTTTCAGGTATACATCTGTATAAAGTGTTGCTAAATCCACTGCTAAAATATTGTGTCCATTTCTGCTATCCACACCATAAAAATGATGTTGAAAAAATTTAAAGGATTCAGAGTCACCAGAATACCTTTATAATGACTAAAGGAATGCAACATAGTTAGCTTATAAAAGAGGTTAAAGGGCAACTTGATCACCATCTATAATTATCTATACATGGATAAGATAGCTCAGGCTAAAGAGCTAATCTAGCAGACAGTCATAACAGGATCCAAGACTGGAAGTTGAAATCAGCAAAACAAGAAACAACTTTTTAACATTGAGGGTAGTTAGCCATTGGAACAGATTACCCAGGAGTGTGGTAAATTCTTCATCACTCCATCTCTAAATCAGGATTGGACATCTTTCTAAAAGATGTTACCTGGCTAAGACCCCTCTGATCTTAAAAATTACAACTCTATTAAATATACCATTAATGTGGGCTGTATAGAAGTTGTATAGAACTCTCATAGAATTTCTATGCATAACACATTCCTCCCCTTCTCACCCACAGGAATGGTTCATAATATGACTATAATAAACTAAAAAAAGAGAATAGACTTCTTCAAATTCTGATGCAGCCTGGAAAGCATTATGCTCCAAAACATGAACATTTCAATAATTATAAATTCAAATGATTGGATAGTTTTCTGGCTTGCACTGCATGTTTGGATTGCTGTGTACTGGAAATTTGTTAATTTAGAGAGTATTTGTAACTGGAACTCTCCTAATGTCATAGTGTATTGTGAACCAAAAATCTGAGCACAATCAGATGAAAGACTGAAAAAGCAGAAAAGAATTCAAAGGAGAATGAGTATGGCAAAGAGACTCTTAGGTTTGATAAGGACGTATTTGTTACCTGTGTGAGGGGAGAGTTAGAAATAAAGAGGAGAAAAATGGGATGATAGATAGCACTGTACTCTATTCAGTCCATTCGAAATCTTGTCTATACCTTATGTGCCACTTGGCAGCAAAGCCCTTTATGTCACATTTAATCTTACTTATTTGGCATACAAGTTGCACAGCAGGGGAAGATAGCTGCTATACAAAGCTTCTAAACCCCTGTAAGTGGCACTTTAGGAGTCGTAGGTGACTGCTGGCTTCTTGTCAAAGTTTCTGCCAAAATAGTGTTTCAGTTCTTTCTGCCTCTCTACCTATGAAAAAAGGTCAGGTCACATTAGTCTTCGCTGTTATCCTTCCTCTTCTGAATTGTGAAAGATCTCCCTCTTTATTCTACTAAATGGCATCAGATTTCCTGTAATATTTGTTGTATTAACAAATAACTTATTAACCCCCATACTTATGGTCCGTGTCCCCCAACCCTTTGCAAACCAATGCACAGAGCCCATGTGTCTAAGAATCTGTATAATCTTTGCTACGTTACTCCCGAGAGTTCAAATCCTTACTAAACCTTCAGTCAAGGGATATGAACTTATTACCTTCAAATGGTCTGCATCTGTGCACTCATCCACAACACCATCTGTTAAAGTGGTCAGGATTCACTTTATTGCCTCTTTTGTGGAAGGCCCTGCTACTGTGAAAAGCCAGTGTTATTGGAAACATAATTTTCCTCATCATTATGCTTCCTTTCTTGCTGGATCATAACACACTACAAGACATTTGAGCACAGAGTAAAAAGCTCTTCAGAATAGCCATTCTTAGGGAATTAAATGATAACTATCACTGTCCCATTTTTATCTCATAATCAAGTTCAAGATGGTACTAGATATCTCTGCTGAAGTGATTATATATTTGAAATAGAAATTGCTTGATCTCCATTTAGGTCCCATAGTGTTTAAGACAGACTCATTTTTTCCATTAATGTTAATATACTTATGAGTCTTTACAACTGTCCCTTTACTTAGAAAGACTTGAACTACACTTTAAGCATGAATCTATCAAATAGGTAAGATTTTAGGTTCCTTTATTTACACTGATACTAATAGTATCACTTAGAACAATTACATTTCACTGACAGTGCATCTCTGGTTAAACAGGCATGAAATGTGGGAGCTAGATGACTTGCAAGATGGCAGTCCCTATTGACAATGGGCAAACTAGGTGCCTTTTGTTTGGGGGAATCCCATATCTCTGTATATGTTCAGTATGCAAGTCATTTTCTAAGTAGCCAAAGGCATGAATTAAAATGTTTTTTCTCGACCACTCTGGGTGGCCATTTCTCATATGAGTATAGTTGACCTCCTTGGACAACCACAGTTTTGTCAAGAAGTGCCTCGTCAGTTCCAGATCTGTCTGCTCCTGGGCTCCATCTTCCAAAGCTCCAGATTCAGAACACTTTGGTAGGTCTTTTTCTGCTAAACTTGTAGAAGTAAAGGAGCATCTTCTAAGTCCAGAAACTGATCTCCTCTGAGAACTTCTGCTATAAAGAGGTCTAAATTGCCTCTTCACTCCCATTCCAAGGAGACTCCACAGCCTGAATCAAGAACTGCGGGAGCTTGAAAGGAGCACGGTACCGTATCTTCAGTACTGTATTGAGATAATAAACTGTCTACCTCTGGTACTAAGGCAGTGGCCTCAGGAGACAGTGTGGCACTGAGTGCTTCAGTACTGGGTACCGATTGCTTCAACAGTTTTAGACACAACAAATCCTGCATCTTGGCAGGGGGTTAGACTAGATGACTCTTGTGGTTCCTTCTAATCCTGTGATTCTAAGTAAATTGGCATTGTTACCCCTAATGAGCTACTCTTCAGTGTAGAAGTTTATGATACCATCTATCTTGGTACTGGGGAAGTATACAGCATCAAAGGACTGCCAGGTTTTGGAGGAGCTGGAGTCTCTCTTAACTTTCAGTAGGGCTAAACATTCTTCTGGTATGCCTGCCCACTGTTTCAGAATACAGACCTCCTCTCTGACACCGCCTCCTAGACCTGTATTACACCCTCGCACTTCTGTCTCAAGAGCTTTTATAGTTAGAATGTTCATATTCATCATTGGACTCAGAACACAGTGGGAAGGGGTCCCCTACTTATTCCTTTATGTGCCCCTTTTCTGCATTTTATGGTCAGAAAAGTAATCTAGGATCTCATACAAGCCTAGACTTCATAGGGTTTATGAAAGTGGTATCCTTCCATGTGGGCTCCTACTGCTGTAATTTACCAACATGGCCATATTGGGGTCCTGATTGTAGGCATCTTTCCCATGCACCACCTCCTAGAGATAGATCCTTCCTGTATGTTCAGAGGCAAAAACCTGTGCAGCCACAGATGTTCCCTCATGATTCTTAACCAGCAGAGGAAATGTCTGAGGAGGAGCAGCTCCACAGTGAGGATATACACACACACAGTGGCTATCTTGTCCTTTAGATGGAGGTGATAATTTCTTCCACACCATCTTATCCAGATGACTAGAAGAACTTCCAGGATTTATTGAAATGATAGCTAAAAATGTCAAGATCTCAATAGAGGAGGTGCGTGATACCTGACATAAATTGTTGAACATTCTCTACACTACTATGCCAGGAAGAGTGACTCTTCCTATTAATGAAGCTTTATTGGACCTTGCCAAGAATGATGGATGGACACTGGCAACAGTAAAGGAACTTCAGTGAAATCAGACAAATAATACTATCTGGGAGCAGAATACCTTTATTCACAGCCAGTACCTGGCTTTTTGGTAATTGTGGTAGCTAACAAAAAGAATACACGATACCAGCCAAAGATGACTCTCACCCAAAAGGAACCAAAATGATGATCTGTTTGGTCATAAATGTTATTCCTCTGTAAGCTTATAATTTAGAATGTCAAATTATCAGACTTTGCTTTCATATTATGATTTTCTAATATATAATATATTTATGGATTTCTTTAATAAATTGCCACAGGAACATAGAGAGGAATTTAAATGCCTGATTTCACTGGGACAGTTAGTGATATAATGAACATCTCTGCAAGCAGCTCTAGATGCTGCTGATACTGCTTCACAATTAATGGCTACTTCTGTGATCATGAAGCACACATCTTGTCTCCAGAGTTCAAGAATCCCCAGGGAAGTTCAATAAACAGTGGAGAATCTTCTGTTCAAGGGCTCAAATCTATTCAGTGCAAAAACTGATGATACCTTTCACACTTGGAATGATTCTTATGCCACACTTCGCTCCCATGGGTGTATACATCTGTACAGAAAAAGAAAACAGTAGACCTCACACATACTGTAGACAGAGGACAGCACTATGCATTTTATTTTATCAGAGATCAATGACCTAGAAAAAGACAGTGCTACCGGAAGAAGAGACATGGTGCGACAATTATAGCTATATTCTACTCCACAGACGCAATCAAACAATCATTTTGATGGGTTGGTTGAGCGTCACAATTTAACCACAATGACAGATCTAGTCCTTTCTTTCCCTCCCTTTGGAAAAGCCTCTACTACTTCCAGAAATCCTGGAACTCCATAGCAATGGACCGCTAGGTCAGGAACGTTATTTTAGCAGGTTATTTCATACAGATCCATACTGCCCTATCCCTTACACATACACCCCACAACTTGTCCGTATTCAGTAACCCCTTTTTCAAGAGACTGCTCGAACAGAAATTGAAATCACTTTCCTTTTTTAGAGCTGTAGAAGAGGTTCCACTGTAACACAGAGGGAAAGCTTTCTAGTCACATTATATCTTCATATCCAGAAAGAAGGGAGAACGATGGCTAGTTCTGGATTTCAGAGTACTCAATACCTTTATTGACCAAGTCAAATTAAGAATGTTCACATTAGCCTCCATAATGCCATATCTAGATCCAGAATACTGGTTTACAGCTCTCTACCTGTCTGTTTCCATATTGCCATACACCTGACACAAAATAAATATTTAAGGATTCTAGTGGAACAATACCATTATCAGTACAAAGTTCTGTTCTGTAGTCTCTCTACTGTACTGCGGGTGATCACCAAGGTCTTAGCAATATTAGCTGTAAATCCAGGAAGACAAAGTATAGCAATTTATCTATACCTGGATGACTGGCTGGTCAGAGGGAAGTTCTCAGCGCCATGTGTGAAGCTTCATCAAATTCTTCAACTTTTCATATGCCTCAGCCTAAAACCACAAAGACGAGTCTATTTTAACTCTAACTCAACAATTAGAATTAGTAGTGGTAGTATTATGCTCCAAGACAGCTGAAGTGTATCTATCCTGGGACAGATTCGAAACTATGTCCATGTTTGTCATGCAGCTTCATATAAATCCACAGATACGGTGCAGACTTGCTTAAGTCTACTTGGACACATGGCCTCCTGCATTTTGTCACGTAGCATGATAGACTACACCTACACTAATGCAGGGTTGACTAAAAATCACTATATGCACCAAACAGACCCAATTTAGATACAGTGTGCCTCTGCAGATTCTATAAGCTATTCTCTCCTCATTGGACTGATGGAAAGACCCCAATAAGGTGTGCAATGGTGTACCTTTTCCACCATCCCTCCCAATCAGAACTTTATTAACCATTCCATCACTACTGGCTTGAGGACCATATCTAGACCACCATCAAGCACAGGGCAAATGGACCGATGAGGAGACTCACTTACATATAAATGTACTGGAGCTCAGAGCAGTGAACAAGGCTTGTGTCAAATTCTTACTCCTGCTTAAGGGACTAGCTGTCAGTTCTTGATGGACAACACAATTGCCTTGTTCTATATAAATAGGCAGTCAAGGGCTCGATCATCCCTGCTGTGTCAAGAGGGAGTTTGGTTATAAAACTGGTGTATTCAGCATCAGTTGTCTCCACAATTCTGCAGAACATTTTAGCAGACAATTTAAGCAGACACTTTGCAACAGGTCATGAGTGGACAATCAAGAACTCGGTAATTTGGACACTCTTCAAGGATTGGGGTCATTTGTCAATTGATCTGTTTGTGACAGATCGGAACAAGAAGTGTCAGATTTTTTATTACAGGTCAGAGTCTAGGGTTCCTTTCAGACATATTTCTCATTTGATGGTCCCCTGCATTGATGTATGCCTATCCCCTAATTCTGTTGTTTCCCAGGATACTCAGGAAGATCAAACAAGATGCTGCCAAAATCATCCTATAGCTCGTGTCTCACCAAGGCAGTTTCGATACCCAAAACTGATGTTATTGCAGATATGTCTTCTAAGAATATTACCTATAATTCCAGTCTTGCTCTCCCAAAATAATGGGATAATTTGTCTTTCAACCCATCCTCCCTACATCTTATGGCTTGCCTTCTGGATAGATGTCAGAAGTAGAGAGAGAATGTTCCCTATTCTGGAGGTATGGCCTGCATTCCTTGTTCCTATATTTGTAACTTTGAATGTGGCTATAGTAAAATGTATTTTGTTTGAATGGAACCTGCTTACCAAACAAACTAATTTGTTCTCTTTGACCACTCAGTCCCCATAATTATTTACCAATCTACTAATCTTTGTGTCATCAACAAATTTTATCAGCAATGATTTTTATATTGACTTCAGTATCACTGATAAAAATATTGATCCCTGCAGAACAGTGGTGCCAGGTAGAGCAATGTGACAAATAGGGGGCTATGTGTGTGATTGCCCATCCACTTCTAAGCAGTGGTCCCGTACTAAATCAGTATGGCTGCTGCTGGAGCAATCTGGAATGTTGCTCCAGCTGTGTGGTCACAACACCACTGAAATTTGATCCAACTGCTCCTTCATATAGATGGAGGGGTGGCCGGGCCAAATTTCAGTGAGTGGTGTTGTGACCTGGTGCACAGCGTTGCAGTGCAACTCAAATTTGGCCTGACTGCCTCTTCGTCCAGACAGAGGGGCAGCCAGTCTAAATGGTTTTGCAGCCTGGCACACAGGGAGTCTGTTCTTGGACAGCAGAGCACAGGGGAGCGTGCTAAGGACTCAACTTCTAGTGGCACTAGTTCATGCACTGGTTGGATAAGAGAGAGGTGAGACTCCCTGCCCAAGGGAGACCTGAGATCCCTGTAGGGGGTGGGGGATGAGCACGGACCAGAATTCTCCCCCTCCCGCACCCAGCAATTATCTAAATTGGTGCAACTGCTGCAGAACCCTCCTAGAAAGACTCTCATTTGATGATGATTCCGCAGTGACTACTGCTCTTTGAGATCTGCCAGTTAGCCAGTTCTTAATCCATTTAATGGACCAATTTTGGAGGAACGAAGAGAACCACGTGGGAGGGAACTTTGGAGGAAGTGCCTACAGTAGGAGGGAATAAAGAGTCTGTCAGTTTTAAGATATCTTTGAATTATTTTCTTCTTCTTAAAAATGAAACAATAAATGAAAATATATTTATTGTCCATCTTATTACAGTCTGTGATATTGAAAATGAGCAGAACAGTTCTTATTGAATAAGCATCATCATGAACTACACACCCCTCTCTCCAAACTGAACTCAAACAGTTTAAGATTCAGGATCGGTTTGTATAAACTTAAGAACCTTCCTACAATTAACTGTAAACAAAAAGTTTGCTCCTGCTCCTGCTCCTGGAGAATTTTGCTATTGTTCAGTGGGAAGAGGACAGGGCTTTTTTTCTGTCTTTGTCCCCTTGCTCAGAGGTGACTGCTGGTCTGTTGAGCTACAGGTACCATACCATTCAGTTCTTGTTCACTCTATCAGCTAATATAATCTTTACACATTCATTAACAGTAAAAATAAATGTGCTGCTGACTTCAAATAAAATATTTTCACATTTTAATGTCTGAAAGAAAAATATGTTCATTATAAAATGTTACATTGGCAGGATGAATTAAACACGTGATAAAAGAGGAATGTTCCAGATTGTTTAAAATTCTTATTTTATTAAGCATAACACAAATCACTTGTGTGATCCTCTTTTAAGCTAGTATATAATTTGATCCTTACTTTAAAAATATCATTTAACAAACTGGAGAGCACTCCAGGCTATTTCAAGGATAAGTACTTTTATACCTTGATGATAACGTGATGATATGACAATTTAAATACCTCCTTGAGACTTCCCTCTCTCAAAATAGAACCTTTAACTGTTAATAATCCAATAATATACATCCTGTTTTAGCCAACAAAACTACAAAAATCTTTTCTTCTGTGTTTATTAAGTATCAGAGTGGCTTTTCCTAACACTTATGTCTTTAAAGAAATTAAATGAAAATACGCATTACTAACTTAACTGCTGTGGGAGCCCTGCAGGAATCCCATCAACAAAGAAGCAAGCACTAAAAGTAGAAAGAGCTGGCTGGTTAATTAGAAGAGAAGTCTGCTTGTTGGAGAAGCTGTCATCCTTGAATCTTCAATTGATGGGTCATTTCATCCCCAGCAGGGGCTCCTTGCATGAAGTGTAATTTTTACTCTCACTGTTCAATCAGTATGACAGCTCTGGCTCTAATGTGATGGAAGTTTTGACTCTAGTTTGAATTATTCCTCTGACAGTTCATTAAAAAAAAATCAGAACCAAACAATCAAAAATAAAACAAAATTAAAACATTCTTTTTAATTTAAAACTCTGCCTGGCTATTAGAATTTTACTGTTAATGTACCCAGTGAGGTTATATACATAAGGGTCAAATTCCGTAGTTCCTTGTAGTTGCTATAATTTTTCTGAATAATGTGTCAATTAGTGAGTCTGTAATTCAAAGCTATCCAGACGGTTATAGTACAAAGCATCTACTATAACCTTGAACTGTAAACTCTCAGGTCTATATGCCCTCACTATAATTTACTGTATGCTCAAATGATAAATTATAGTTACATTCTGGAATTATATGGTATAATTAAAAGAAATACTTTACAAGTTGTGTGTTCCACAAGGAGGCATTTTGTACAATTTCAAGAAAATGTTCTGTCTTTTCATTGTTGTTTCCATAAACACTTTTCCATGTGAAAATGTTACTTTGGCAATTTTTTCCCAGGGCTTGGCTACACTGGAGAGTTGCAGCGCTGGTGGTGGGTTTACAGCGCTGCAACTTACTCACCGTCCACACTTGCAAGGCACATACAGCGCTGCATCTCCCTGGCTGCAGCGCTGGCTGTACTCTTGCTCTGCCTGGGGTATAACGATTGCAGCGCTGGTGATGCAGCGCTGCTCCGCCAATGTGGCCACCAAAAGCGCTGTAATTGGCCTCCAAAGGTATTCGGAGGTTTCCCAGAATGCCTGTTCAGCCACTCCCAACAGCGCTGCAAATGCTGCAAATGTTGCCACACTGCAGCACTGGTAGCTGTCAGTGTGGCCACACTGCAGCGCTTTCCCTACACAGCTGTACGAAGGCAGCTGTAACTCCCAGCACTGTACAGCTGCAAGTGTAGCCATACCCCCAGTTGAAATTCCTGTGATTTTTTTCTAGCACATAAGTTCCCACTGGAGCAGACATATCAGGAAATAGTAGTAGCTATGAACATTTAGCAGCCATGAATGGACATAAGAATGGTCATACTGGGTCAGACCAAAAGTCTGTCTTCTGACGGTGGCCAAAGCCAGGTGCTCCAGAGGGAATGAACAGAACAGGTAATCACCAAGTGATCCATTCCCTGTCGCCTATTCCAAGCTTTTGGCAAACAGAGGCTGGGGACACATTGTCTTGTATTATGTTTAATACTTTTTATTTGTACTACAGTAATTCCTGGAGAGATAGTTCAAGACTGGGGTCCTCATTGTAATGGTTATTGAACATATACAGAATAAAAGATGATCCCTAGTCCAAAGTACTTACAATTTAAATAGAGACAACATGTGACAGGTTGATTTAGAACACAATGAAAGGGAAAGATAAAGGTGACCATAATATATTTGCTAAGTGTAATTTACGCATACTAGGTAAGTGTGATTTGGAAAATTTCAACTAGAGCTGTTAGGCACTACGATTACAAAAATAAATAATATTAATTATAATAATAATTAATAGGATATATGTGGTAGAAAGCTAAATATTAATGGGGATATAACTCCCTTAGAAGATGAATTGGATATTTGTGGTTGATGCAAGGAGAGAGAAGTGCCAGAGATGTTCAGAGCAGAGAAGCTTTTTGGGAGAAGACTGTGAACAAAAATGCAAGTCACATTTCATACATACAGACAGTGCTGCTGAGTGGCTTGCTGTGTCTCATTACAATTAAGGTACCACCAGGGTAATTCAGGAAACCACAGAACTCTTCACCTGCAGGGCACCAGTGTCCAAAGTTATTTAAAGAGAATAATCAGCCTGTCTTTAAGTACAACTCACACGTAGATGAGGAGAGAGCAGGAAGTGTGGAATAACCCTGTACAAGGGTTTGCTGGGGCTCAACCCCCTCCGAGGGGGTGGGGAGCCACACTGGTTCCCTACACACAGTTGATGTTTGGAGGAATTAGTCTGGTCGCGGGGTCTTCCTCGGCAGCCCTTGCAGTACTGGAACAAACACCATAAGCCCAGGCCCTGGGGCAGGACAGGGCAACAAGGAGTCCGGTGCTCAGGCCCTCAGGCAGGGCTGAGCAACCACAATATAATAGAAATAAGCCAAGGCCCTAGGTCAGGGCGGGGCAGTGCAGAGTCAGGGGCTCAGACCCTCAGGCAGGCTGAGCAACAACAGTACAATGAATAGCAAGCCCAGGCCCTGGTCAGGGCAGGGCAGTGCAGAGCCAGGGGCTCAGGCCCTCATGCAGGGCTGAGCAACAACAGTAGGCCCAAGCCTTCGCAGGCCTGGGACAGGGGGAGACTGCCTCCCACAAGTTGGGTGGCAGGGGGGATGCAGGCCCTCCCACTCCACTGTGTCCCAGCCCGGGCCCTAGCAGCGGCAGAAGACCTGCTGCGTAGTCAGTGGGGATCCTGGCCGCAACACACTGACATGGGTTCTGGCAGTGCTGCAGCCAGACTAGGGTTGGCTGCCCCCGGGCTACTTCCAGACACCCCCTCGGGTAGTACCTGGGTCAGGGTGTTATCCTTTGGGGGGTCCAGCACCTTAGGCTCCTCGGGGTAGTGGGCAAGCGGCACGCCCAGCAACTCCTCCGGGTAGCGGGTGCAGGGCAGGTCCAGCAGCTCCTCCAGGTAGCGGGCACAGGGTAGGTCCAGGAACTCCTCCGGGTAGCGGGCGCAGGGCAGGTCCAACAACTCCTCTGAGTAGCGGGTGTAGGGCAGGCCCGACCAGTCCTGGCAGCCACCTGGGGCCACAGAGTTCTCCCAGTCGCAGGGTAGACTGGAGGCGTCTGGCTTCTCCGGTGGCTGGGGTCTTACTGAGTTCTGAGGGCGAGACTTTATACTTCCAGATCACCGCCTGACCCTCTGAGGGGTGGGCTCTAAGCTCCCTAGCTCTGCCCACGCTGGCCTCCGGATGGGTTCTTCCCTCTCCAGGGTGGAGGGAAGCCACACCGGCTCCCTACAAAGCCATAGTTTAAGGATTCATGAAGGAAATGTATTCCAGTGTTGAATCTTCTATCAGAGTTACTTACATGACCATAGCAGACAAGGAAAAGCCACTAGTACTCTTAGCCTGTCTTAAATCAGTTGTATGTGAGTGGTGGAGAAACCTAGCTATGGAAATGTGAGCTAACTCAGCGCTCAGATGTCTCGTAGGAGCTGTGATATGGCAATTTCCTGCAATATCCTGGACAAACCTTATTGAATTAAGTTAAACTTAAGGAGCTCATTGTGTTAAAAATGCAAATGCTTGTTTGTTATTGTGGGATTGTATGTAACTTGTCTAGGAGACATGACTAATGTCAACCTTGGGAAGTGTTAGGAGCTTCAAAGAACTCTTTTAGACAATGGCCTAAGACAAGAATGAACTGTTAGTTGAGTAGGTTTCCTAGGAAATCCTTGGGAAGAAGGGAATGCAAATTACCCGCCTACAGATCCATCCTTTTGAAGCTGCACCTTGAAGAGAAATCAGTTGTCTAGCTGATTACCAATTCACAGACTCTTCAAAGACCCAAACTGGATAAAGAAGTGACACTCAAATTCATGAGGATGCTTATTCGGAGCTAACAGTTGTTATGAATTTGTGACCATAGGAAAAAAACCCTAGATTTGAAGGACTGTTTACCAGCCAGAGCCTTTGGAGTCAGGGTATGATATCTCGTAAACTTATTAGCATGAGTATAGGTTCTTTTATTATTTGTAATGTTTCCTCTGTAATGCTGTCAACTTAAGAATAAATGTGCTTGCTTTGAAAGAGCTATATGGTAAGTTGCCTATGTCAGTTACAGTGTACATTGTCTCTGAGGAGAAAAGTAAAGCAGGCCAGCTTAGTTAGTCAGGGAATTCACAGTGTGGGCAGGGATCTGTGCAGCCTTGAAATACTGTGGTCAAGAGGGAGAGAGATACATGTCTCTGTCCAAGAAAGATGACATCTGGGGAGCCAGAAGTCTGAGTGGGTGCCTTTGCTGGACCATAGAGGGGGAGTGGAGGTGCAGTTGCCCTGAACTGTGATAGAGCACCTCATATGGCTCTCACCATTTCCTCCAGCTAACTCTGGAAGTATAATTGTCATGTTGCAGGGCCTTAGAGAGTATGATCCTCAGATCCCAAGAGGGGCTTGGAGAACTCCTCCTCACAGGCATGAGTGATTACTGTACATAGGTGTAATATCTTGTATTTTATCATAGCTTTTATGTATCTGCTTGGAAAACATTTTTCTCACCAAAGTAGTAAATCAAACTTTCATTGTTTTAAGCTCATTAAGTACTGTATGTAGTGTTGAATTCTCTAGGTACTGTATTTGAGAATGATACATCACAAGATTGAAAAACAAGTCATCTTAGTACAATGAAAATTTTGAAATCCAAGAAAACATTTTTGTTTGTAGTGTTGTTGTAGCAGTCTTGGTCCCAGGATATTAAAGACACATGGTGGATGAGGTAATATCTTTTAATTAACCCATTATTGTTGGTGAGAGCGACATGCTTCGAGGTACACAAAGCTCTTCTCCAAATTGGCTCTGTGTAGCTCAAAACTTGTCTCTTTCACCAACAGAAGATGGACAAATAAAAGACGTTAACAGGTAGTGGGCGCGGGGCAGGTCTCTTTAATATCCTGGGACCAACACTGCTTCATCAACACTACAAACAAAAATGTATTTTTGTCACTTTTTTCTAATGCAGCCATAACCACAGTAAACGCCCATCACTGTGGAATTCAAGAAGAAATAACTCTGAAGTTTTGATTTGTAGCCTGATCTATAGATTATGTATTAATTATATTGATTATTTAAGAATCAAGCTAGCCCTGTGGGCTACAAATTTATACTGGCTGCCTCCCTAATATCTTATTTGCTTTTTAAATTTTATTCATGTGATACATTTGCTTTTTTCTCATGAGTGTTCTCTCTCTGCAATTAAAACTTCATCCTTCAAATTAACACAGCATATATTTTCAATGTACAATTAAATAATCTTTGTTTTTAATATCATAGATCTGAATGATCACTCAACTTTCCAACTCACTATGTAACTCAGCCATTGAATCCACTGGGGGGGGGGAAACACAAGCTAGGGAGCATATATAAAAATTATGACCTATTCCTTTGCACTTTTTAGATCGACATGGTGAATAAACATGATTGAGCTATAAATCAGGATGAGTGTTTTCTCAGTTTTAGTGCCCATTTTCTAGGTAATGGTTACATGAAGCTTATTTGTAATATAAAAAGAAGAAATATTGTAATACTGTGGGCCAAATTCTGCACTCACTAACTTCAATGGGTGTTGTGCCTGAGTAAGAAGTGCCAGATTTAGCTTTATATAAACTGTGTTTTAAAGGTGACAAAGGAAAGGGAAATATATTGGCTGATCAATACATAATGTTGTTATTTATAAAATGAAAGGCTGAAAATACATTTTCAGTATGTGGATAACTTTTTTAAATAAGTACTCTATTTCAGTGATTAAAAAACAGGAAATTTTAAGAGGCAACATATATTAAATATTACTCTTGTTGATTATTCACTTACACTTCTTATTGAGATTTACAGTGAAAATATTCCTGTTGAGAGAAAAGTACCATTTATCTAATCCAATTCCTCAAGAAAAAATACTTAGGTAGTTTCAGGAGTCTTCAACTACCTAATTTAATAAGAGCGTAATTTATATTCCACAGTCAGTAACTTCTGATACTGTTATTACTAAAATTCAAGTAAAAGATTACACAGTCTGCCATATCTACTGCATACCATGAAATATCTACATATATTTTATTAACTAATAAGTAGTGACCTCTGAGATATGCAGTTATGTTAGAGCAATATACTATAACACATTATTTTCTTAATCACAAAGGTAAGTATTTCATCTGTATCCAATGGATGAAGATGAAGATTTAACTCTCAGAGACCATTGTGGTTTTCACATTACTTTGGCAGAGCTCTCAGAAATCCACATTTTAAATTAAGTATAGTATTTCTTAAATTTACTACTTTTAACCAACCATATCTCATTTATCATTCATCAGTCAACATGTGCTGCTAATCTCTGCTAAAATATTGTTCATATAGTGAACTTTGATTTAAAAGAGCCTTTTAGTGGCTTTTGAGATATTGAGCATGTGCTACATACAGTTTTAGGGCCAAAATTTCAAAAACTGCTTCCAATCAGGGGCAGAGGATAAGTATCTAATTGCACCCACTACTTACATAGTCAGACATTTGGGATGAAATCCTGGCCCCATTGAAGTCAATGGCAAACTCACATTGATTTCAATGAAGGATTTCAACCCTAAATTCTAAAATGTGTGCCCGTCATTGATTCTGGCAGAAAATTTAGAGGCTTGATTGAAGATCCTTTTGAAAAATAGATGTCTCATAATAATGTCAGAGACTGTTCGTTTCTTAGACATCAGGACACAAATATCAGTCTGGATGTATTGTTTGTCTGGATATCTTAGTAAGCTAATTATTACTGGAATACAAACTAGCAAACCTGATCACCAAAGCAGATTTTTTTTTTAAATTCTTCAGTAGATCATCTTTTTAAAATAAGCTACACCCCATAAGAGAATGTAACTGTGGACATTCTCCTTTTGCCCACTAAGGAAGTGAGAGGAGCATTTAGACTGTAAAATCATTTAAGTAAAATACCAGTCACTCTTACTTGTCTGAACAGCATCAGGTACATCTATGCTGAAATTTAAATAAAAATAATAAAAAGCCCTAGGTAGATTATTCCAATAGTTAATTATTCTTATTGTTAACAAATTATGACTTAATTGCTAGTCTATCAGAAATCTCTTCCCATGTAGGTATTTGTAGACCATGATCAAATCAGCTCTTAACCTTCTTATAGATTGAGTTTTTTAAGTCTCTTGCTATAAGGAATGTTTTCCAGATCTCGTCATTCTTCTAGCTTTTTTCTGAACGCTTTCCAATTTTTCAACATCCTTTTTGAAGTGTGTACACCAAAATTGGACATGGTGTTCTGGTGATGATCTCATTAATGATAGAGATAATACTACCTCCTTAATTCTCCTTAATATTCCCCTGCTTGCATATCCTAAGGATCACAATCACCCTCTTAGGTACAGCATTGCACTGGGAACTCATGGGCATGACTACACTGCTCCACAGTTCAGATTAATGAGGTGTGAACAGCAGTGCAGACCAAAGTCAAGCACTGTAACTGTTCTGTGTGGATGCTGTGGGCATGACTTTAAAGGTTTGCAGTGGAAGACTACAGTAGTCCAAACTTGAGACGTTTAAGTTTGTGCCTGCAACATCCACACAAAGGAGTTACGGCACAGAACTTTGGTGAGCACTGCTTTTTAGACCGCCTTAGTCTGAACTGCTGGGCAGTGTAGACTACCCCAAGTCATTTGGTTATCTACCATGATCGTTAAGTCCTTTTCCGCATCACTGCTTCCCAGGATACAGTCCCCCATTTTATAAATGTTACCTACATTCATTGTTCCTAGTGGTTAACTTTGCATTTAGCTGTATTAAGAGGCATTTTGTTTGAATGGGCTCAGTTTAACAAGTGATCTAGATTAGTATGTATAACTAATCTGTTCCCATCATTATTTATCACTCTACCAATTTTTGTGTCATCTGCAAGTTTTACAAACAATGATTTTATATTTACTTTCAGACCCTTGATAAAGAAATTGAATAGCAATTAATCATTTAATATGGACTGTATTGACTTTGTATAGTGCTAATTTTTTTAATCAGAGTGTTATGCAGAAATATATCAAATGTCTTACAGATGTCTAGGTATATTACATCAGCCTTACATCAATCAGTTACTTTTATCAATCAAACTTGTAATTGCATCAAAAAATATAAAGTTTGTTTGACAAGACCTATTTTCCTTAAAGTTATGCTGTTTGACATTAATTATGCTGCTACCCTTTAATACTTTATCTGTTAACACCTTTGACATAAATAAGAGCCTGTTTACTCTTCAGAACTGTTGCTTCAAGCACAGATGAAAACACAGTTATCTAAATTTACATCTGGAGGGTTTTCATTATAACTATAAAGACTAGAAACTTTATAAACGTATATTTTTCAAATTGAAGATTAAATAATGCAAAACTGCTGGGGCCACCATATGATTACCATTAGAGTTTATCAGTAAGTACCAGTTCAGCATAACTTTATATTAGCTGAGAGAGTGGCAAAAAATACCTTTTGTTGAAACCTCTTCTTTGGTCTGACATTAGTCCTGCATTGGGGTATTTCATAGGATCAAGTGTGGGCCTTTTGTTAGCATTATCTTTGTCCAGTAAAGAGCTAAGTATCGGGCTAAAGATGTCACAGTGATCATTACAAAAGGTAAATTGCATACCAGTTTGCAGTGCAACAAAGGCTCTGTCACAGAGTTTTGAGGTAATAGCTTCTCTGAAACACTGTGGTCCAGTGGATAGAACACTGGACTGGAAGTGAGGGGCTTGGGTTCTATTTTCAGGTCTTTCACTAGCTTTGAGCAAATCATTTCACCTCTTTATGACTCTGTTTTCCCTTCTGTTGATGTGGATAATGGTATTAAGTTCTGGTCTACACTACAAAATTACTTTGATGTATCTACATCTGTTAGGAGTTTGAATAACCCACAACCCTGAGCAATGTAGTTATACCAGCCTAAGTGCCGGTGTATACAGAGCTGTGTTGGTGGGAGAGCTTCTCCCGCTGACATAGCTACCGCCTCTCATGGACATGGAGTTATTAAGCCAACAGGAGACCTCTCTCCAGCAGCTTAAGAGTCTTCACCAAATGCGCTACAGCGGCGCAGCTGCGTTGGTCAGCTGCACCAATGTAAATTTCTAGTGTAGACCTGCCTTGCTCTCCTTTTGAAAAGAACTTTGAGAAAGGTAAGGTTGTTTGTTTTGATTTGGTTTTGTGCAGTACTAGTGACACCACAGTAGGAATACTCCAGAAAGATATTGATGAATTATAATACAAACTATAAGATATCTATAATATCTTTTCTTTTATAGGGAAGTCGATCAGGATTCTGATGGTCATGTCAGCTTCAAAGAATTTGAATCTGCAATGAACTACGGACAAAATGAAGTATCACAACTGCACTTTGCCTAAAGTGTATTCTCTGGTGAAAAGATAAGTTATTTAAAAATCAATGAAACTTCAATAGTTTCATCTAGCACTCTTACTATAAATGCAGCTCTGAGGAACTGCCTTTGAAGCTCTACAGTTGTGAGTTAGGGTGTATTCATTTACGTGTGTGTGTGTGTGTGTGTGTGTATGTGTGTGTGTGTAATACTGAAAATATTTGAAATCTAAGTTGATCCACAATTTATGCTTTGTGGGAACTTCAATTATGTACTTTTTCTGTTTGGCTAAATAGATGAAAAGAGGGACTGGTTTCAAGGTAGTTAGTATTTTATTCATTGACTTTTTCAGCAGTATTTCACTAACGAGCCAAAATGTCTGAGATACCTTTATAGAGAGGCTACCTGGGACTGAATAGATTAAACCTTATGCGGATGATAGAATTTTTTTTTAAACCATCAGTACATTCATTTTCCATATAAACACCTTGTCCTTTTTCTTATACTATCACACATTGTTTCAATTGCAATATCATTTATTGATTGGACAACTCTGTGATTTAATTCCAAAGCATTGCACTGTTAAAAAAAATTAAGAATTGGATAATATGAAGTGTTTATTAATAATAATAATAATAATAATAAAACAATAAGATAAAATTTCACACTTTTAAGACTTTTCTCCATTAAATTAATTCTTTTAGAGGTAGTTTAAAAGAACTCTCATAAATAAAGAAAAACCTCTGAAGTTTAGGTCACACACCTGAACTTAAACAACAAGGAGTCCGGTGGCACCTTAAAGACTAACAGATTTATTTGGGCATAAGCTTTTGTGGGTAAAAAACCCAAGGTATGTACCCAAATCTTGAATGAACTTCAATGAATACTTCTGGTAATGTATCTTTTGGCCAGGGTATTTCCCCAGAGCTGTGAGGAAATTAAGATGAAATCTGTCATTGTCTGCGCACACTCACCCACTCATTGCCTGATTATGAAGATTTTGTACTGTACTCTTATAGGAAATTGCCTGTTCTCTTAGCTTCAGACTTGCCCCCTTTGAGCCACACTATGGCTATTTTCAGAACATGTCGTAAGTCCTCCTTGTTTGATTTATTTTATCTGTGACCGTTTACCTTCCACTGTTTTCATAGAGCCTTCCTAACAGACAGTAGAAATTTGATGCTGGATCATTGGGTCTGTCCTTTGAGTGTTAATTTTTTACTTACCATGTGTACTTGCATGAAAAATGCAAAAATTATTCCAAAATTTCAAGTCAACTTTTAAATAGCTGGTTTATCTATTACAGTGGTTTTCAACCTTTTTTCATTTGCAGACCCCTAAAATATTTCAAATGGAAATTCGGACCCCTTTGGAAATCTTAGACATTCTGCAGACCCCCAGAGATCCATGGACCACAGGTTGAAAACCACTGATATATGGCCTGGTCTACACTTAAAAATTAGGTTGACATAGCTATGGCACCTAGGGCTGTGAAAAACTCATACCCCTGAATGCCATAGCTATGCCAATTTAACCCCTCGTTTAGAGGCAGTTTGGTCAGTGGCAGAATGTGTCTGTTGACCTAGCTACCACCGCTCAGGGAGATGGAATTCTTACAGCAACAAAAAAACCCCTTCTGTCACTGTAGACAGTGTCTGCGCTACAATGCCATGGCTACAGCACCATAAGTGTGCCTCTGTAGGCAGTACCCATAGCGTAGTGGCCTATGAGTGAGTTTCTTACTGTTGTTCCCCTTCCCTCAATCTATGTCTGCTTGTCTGTCTTCAAATTGTAAACTGTTTGGAGAAGGGATTGCTCTTCATGAGTATTTGGAAAGTGCCTAGCATGTAGGCAGTATCACTGTAAATAAATAACAAATAATAGGAGGAAGAGAGTAGCTACCAATCTCATTCTGGATCAGGGAAACAGGTCTCTAGTTACTCCATAGTTTAAGGTTAAAAAAAAAGAGAGACCTCACTAAGTGTAACATTTAGATTAAATGTCTCTTATGCAATGGTATCTAAACTTACCATTCTTGTAAGACTGGCAAGTACATATTTTATTTGATGGGCACATGGGGAGGTCTCTTCTTTAATCCTGAAGCAGAAAGCACTGATACAAGGATAGGGGCTCAACTTATATAAAAGTAATTTCTGTTAGTATTTAGATGGGAAATCAGGGGAGATCATGTGCACACAAATATATATTTTATGTACAGTAACCAAATGTTCCTTAGATACAGTGTTCCTGTCAGTTAATTTCTAAATTGCCACCTGCAAAAAATCTAGTTTTCAGGTTAAAGTTATGGCCCCCACCAAAATCTGAAATGGTGCCCCAGTGAGCCAGGAGTGACCAAAGAGCTGCGGGAGGGTCATGGGCTTTGGCAGGATGCAGCCCCTGGGTGACAGTGCAGAGCCCGCCTTGAGCCAGGCACCACAAGCCTCAGCAGCAGCACAGAAGTAAGAGTGGTAATACACCATATATACCACGCCACTCTTACTTCTGCACTGCTGCTGGCAGCAGCGTTGCCTTCAGAGTTGAGTGCCTGGCCAGCACCAGCCACCCAAGCAGTGCTTAATTTGTGCCGAGGCTGAACCCCAGCACCTCTTTCAATACAAATTAAGCACTGCGGGGAGGCATGGGGCTAGAAGGTGATCAGGTTGGGGAGCTGTGGGTGCCAAGGGCACCAAAATACAAGTTTGCCTAGGGTGCCATTTTCCCTAAGGCTGGTGGCCCTGCGTAAGGTGTTCAATAATTAGAAGCATCTAAAAGTAAATTCACACAGTATATCATAGTGTGTACAACATGTCCATGTCAGGCCCCAAAAATAAAACTTATAGGGGAAGGCAACACAACAGGTTTAATAATTTTATCAGGGTGTCTGTGCACCTTTTGTTCAGGTGGTTTGGGTAAGTAATAGCTGACCCATCAGAGCCCATAAGATCACATAGAAGAGCCCCTGGGGTCAGATGCTCATTTACACTTAGGCCCCTCTGCACTGCTCTGGCAATCTAAAGGAAGTCTTGAAATGGGTATAAACTACAGCTGTATCCTCTTTGAGGCTCCTTTATACAGTCCTGGCAGTAGAGGGTTTTAGTATAAATGTGAATCAGGCCCCTTGTGTGCATCATTTTGTGTCAAGAGTACCAAGAAAGCGTTTGGGAAAGAAAAAAAAAAGAAAGTATACATAGGAATAGCTTGAGCATATAGGGACAGAATCAGGAAAGCCAATCCAAAGAATGAGTTACAGGTAGCAAGAAATGTCAGAGACAACAAGAAGGGGTTCTTCAAATATGTCAGACAAAGAAGAAAGATCAAGGACCATGGAAGCTAGTAATGGAAGATGATAGGAAGGCAGAGCTGCTCAATGTCTACTTTGCTTCAGTCTTCTCACAAATAACAACATGTGACCAGATGACTAGCAAAGGTACCAGAGACAGTAAAGGGGAAGGGATGCAGATCATGATAAGTAAAGAACGCATCAGAGATTGTCTGACCAATTTGAATGAATTCAAATCAGTGGGTCCGGATGCTATTCACCTGAGGGTGCTGAAGGAATTAGCTGTAAAAATCTCAGACCCGCTGGCAATAATATTTACAAACTAATGGATGACAGGAGAGTTCCTGGAAGACTGGAGAAGGGCTAATGTAGTGCCTAACTTTAAAAGGGGGAAAAGGAGGAGCCAGGAAGCTATAGACCAGTCAGCCTAACTTAGATAGCTGGAAAGCTAGTAGACCAATGTATAACACATTCAATTTGTGAATACCTGGAGGATGAAGGGGTAATCACTAGCATCCAGCATGGATTTACCAAGAACAAATCATGCCAAACCAGCTTGATTTCCTTCTTTGACAAGGTAACTGGTTTGGTGGACAGGGGAAATGCAGTGGACATGTTATACCTGGACTTCAGCAAGGCTTTTAACATAGTCCTAATGACATTCTGATAAGTAAGCTAGAGAAATGTCGGAGCAACAGAACTAACATTAAGTTAAACAACCACGAACAAAGAGTAACTATTAGTAGAATGATGTTGGATTGGAGGGAGGTCTCAAGTGGGGTTCCACAGGGATCTGTCCTGGCTCCAGTGATGTTTAATATCTTTATTAATTACCTTGATGTAGGACTAGAAAGCATCCTGATCAAGTCTGCAGATGACACAAAGTTGGCAGGGGTGGGGGCAGGATTGCCAATACTTTGGAGGATAGAGATAAAATTCAGAAGGATCTTGATAAATCAGAGAATTGGGCTATAGACAACAAAATGAAATTCTACAAAGACAAATGGAAGGAAATACACTTAGTGAAGAAAAATCCACAAACACAGAATGGGGTGCAACAGGCTCGGCAACAACACTGCTGGCTCTGAGAGTTGTGGTGGATCACAACCTCAACATGAGTCAGCAATGCAATGTTGTTGGGGGGAAAAAAAAGCAAATGCTATTTTAGGCTGCATTAACAGAGACGCAGCAAGTCACTGGAGGAGATAGTACCCCTTTCCTCGGCACTGATTAAGCATTAACTGGAGTCCTGTACATTGGTGACCAAAATTGAAAGAATGTAGAGAAACTGGAAAGGATCCAGAGGTGAGCAACAAAGATAACACTGGTCTACAATTTTTGAGAAGTCGTCTGCTTCAGAGATAAAATGTGATATTTATTATGTATTTTGATGTGCTGAACTCAAATATGACAATTGTAACAACTGATTGGCTACTGTTTCTAAGATATTTAAGTTTTTACATTTTATGTCTATGTATATTGTGTAGATAGTAGAGTTTTAATCATAAATTGTTTATGGTTGCTTTACATGATAATATTTCACCTGTCCTGTTTATGGAACACTTTAAAAATCAGCAAAAGGGTTATATAAATAAAATTTATTATGAAACAAAAGGCAAAAAACTATTATGTACATAGTTTAGTCCTATTCAGTGTCTGCTCGGCGCTTCTTGGCTTGTCTCTTGTATTCATTAAATGGAGCATCTCTTGTCACTGTCCAGCTATAGTCTGCAAGCATTGATGGGCTTCATTTGCCCTGATAGCCTGCCAGGAGATTCCACTGCTGTAATCTGGAGCCCAAGAGCTCTGCCTTACTCTTGGGTAGTTCCAAATCCCTGACAAGGTCATTCAGTTCACCTTGTGTTATGAGGTGTGGTTCAGAGAAGGAGGATGGGAGAAAATGTGGGTCTTGTGACATAGATGGTTCAGGACCAGAAGTTTCATCCTCTTCCTCTTCCTCGTCTGACTCAAGTGAGAATGATTCTGGTGCATCAGGAACCGGCAGTCCTTCTCCGTGGGGTACTGGCCGTATAGCTGATGGAATGTTCGGATAATGCACAGTCCACTTTTTCTTCTTTGACACACCTTTCCCAACTGGAGGCACCATGCAGAAGTAACAATTGCTGGTATGATCTGTGGGCTCTCTCCAAATCATTGGCACTGCAAAAGGCATAGATTTCCTTTTCCTGTTCAACTACTGGCGAAGATTAGTTGCACAAGTGTTGCAGCAGATGTGTGGGGCCTACCTCTTGTCCTGATCTCCAATTTTTCAGCCAAAATAAAGGTGATAGGCTTTCTTAACCATAGTGGTTATACTGCGCTTTTGTGATGCAAAAGTCACTTCACCACAAACATAGCAGAAGTTATCTGCACTGTTCACACAAGTACGAGGCATCTCTGCTCACTTTGGCTAAACAGAAATGTATCCCTTTGCAAAATCAAACACTGACAAATAAGAGAGCACGACACTGTATGATTTCTAGAGCTGATATAGGGCAATATGTTCAGCAGAGTGATGTAAGCTCCGTTATGATTGCATCATCCATGACTTCTAGGAATAACATGATGCAATTCATATCATGTATGACACAATAGCAGCTTCAGATTGCATCATTCATTGTTTTGCCTAAAAAGCAAGTACTGTCCAAACCCAGTCATAGATTTAATCATAGATCCAGTCAAAGATGTATTTTAGTCATTTCTGGTTTAAATTGAGATCCTTTCCCTTTGTAACTCACTTATCCTCCGCCATTCCCAAGTCATGGGTCGTATATACTGATCCAATAGCATATCTTGAAAACTAGAGCCAATCAACAATTTTAAGCATCATTTTCGTTCTCAGTGACCCAGAATTAGTAAAGTTGGACTACATTTATTTCAGAAGCATTTTGGCTGTAGAACAGTGTAATCAACAGAGTGGAATGCAAGTCATATGAGCAAAGGCTGAAGGAACTGGATACATTTAGTTTGGAAAAAAGAAGATTAAGGGAGGATATGACAGCAGTATTCAGATACTTGAAAGGCTGCCATAAAGATGGAGAAAGGTTGTTCTCTTTTGCCCCAGAGGGCAGGACAAGAGGCAATGGTTCAAACTACAGCACAGCACATTTAGATTAAATCTCAGGAAAAAACTTCCTAATTTTAAGAACAGTAGGACAATGGAACAAGCTACCTTGGGAGATTGTGGAAGCTTCTTCACTGACAGTTTTCAAAAGGAGGCTGGATAGCCATCTGTCTTGGATGGTTTAGATCAGTGTTTCCCAAACTTGAGATGCCGCTTGTGTAGGGAAAGCCCCGGCGGGCCAGGCCGGTTTGTTTACCTGCCTCATTCACAGGTTCGGCTGATCAAGGCTCCCACTGGCCGCGGTTTGGCGCTCGGGCCAATAGGAGCTGCGGGAAGCGGCACAGGCCGAGGGATGTACTGGCCGCCGCTTCTAGCCACTCCCATTGGCCTGGAGCAGCAAACTGCAGCCAGTGGGAGCCACAATCGGCTGGACCTGTGGATGGGGCAGGTAAACAAACCGGCCCGGCCCACCAGAGGCTTTCCCTACACAAGCAGCATCCCAAGTTTGGGAAACACTGGTTTAGACCAGTGGTTCTCAAACTTTTGTATTTCTGATCCCTTTCACACAGCAAGCCTATGAGTGTGACCCACCCCCTCCCCACTTATGTATTAAAAACACTTTTTAAAATATTTACCACTATTATAAACACTCAAAGTGAAGTGGGGTTTGAGGATGGAGGCCGACAGCTCGCAACCCCTCATTTAATAAGCTTGCAAATTCTTGAGGGGTCACAACCCCCAGTTTGAGAACCCCTGGTTTAGACACAGCTAATCCTGCATCTTGGCAAGGGGTTAGACTAGATGACCCTTGCAGTCCCTTCTAACCCTAAGATTCTGTGATTCTAACCCTATGATTCTTAAAAG
Organism: Gopherus flavomarginatus; assembly: GCF_025201925.1. Taxonomy (NCBI): domain Eukaryota; kingdom Metazoa; phylum Chordata; order Testudines; family Testudinidae; genus Gopherus; species Gopherus flavomarginatus. The sequence goes on along the minus strand of NC_066621.1, from coordinate 127,772,738 downwards.
TGACATGATCTTGATTCATACATTACATAAAAATGGGACTTTACTAACATGAAAAGGAGAGAAGAAATTACAATTAATGAATGATTAAGAGCCAGGTTTTAAAAAGTATTTAGGGGCCTAAAAATGTAGATAGGGTTCCTAGTGGGATTTGGCACCTATCTTCATCTTTCAGTGCTTAGGGCTAGATCTTTGAAGGCTCTTAAGTGTCAAGGACTACCACAAGAAGAATTCTAAGAATCCAAGAAACACTCTAAATAGAAGGGCCACTTCCATGAGACTCTGAGATGTCCAAATATCTAGTGTACTTGGTTAGGCAACTGCAGTTTTGAATCTTCATGAAGTGTTATTATATGTGTGAATTATGATCAGAGTTTGAGCAAACTACTTCAGAGACATTTTCTTTGTTCACAGCAGTCTATGATACCAGCTGTAGATTTGTAAACTTAGCAAATCACCTAAATGTATTGGAGTCAAACTGAGCTTAAGAGAAATGAGTCACCTTGGTTTAAAAAAAAGAAACGTGATTTAATACCAAAACTTATTAGGCACCCATGACACTAGTTAAATCAATGCCTTGATTATATTATGTTTGCAATTAAAGTGAAAACAACATAAGCTACAGCTGGTGCAGTAGATCTAAGCTTAGATCAGGAAGAGAAAGAATTCTTTTAATTCAGATGTGTTTAGCTGAGGTCCAGAATTCCAGGACCAGATACTCAACTCTATACCATGATCTCCTGTCACAGCTGAGGAGGGGGAGCACGCAGCAGGTGTTTGTGACTCCCTGATTTTGAGCCAGTTCTGTACTGGCTTTGTCCACACCATAGTTTAGAGCAGGCTTGAGATGCTAAAAAATGCAGAACAGTGTACTAAGTTACTGAAACAACTAATCAGCATATTACTTAGTGTCTTAAGACATGAGAGGAGTGGAAAAATACACTGATAGTCTTCAAAACTGTCAAATATCTGTAAAAAAAAGAATAGGTTTTGGGAATTCTTTATTAGAGCAGAATTATTATTGCTAAACTTGGAATGACATGGGGTTCTCCAATGAATTTTGGAAAAACAAAACAGACTGTGTCATGGTACAGTCAAGGTTGTGGCATCATAGTATATTTGAGCTTTGCTATATGATATACATATAATACACACACACACACACATATAAAATAATCTTGTTTTGTATAGTACACTGTGTTTTATAAGACCCAAATACCAAGATTTTAACTAAAAAGTAATAGATGTAGGGAGTGTCTATACTTATTTTCTATCAATCCAAGTACTTATCTAAAAATGCCAGTCACATGAAGAAGGTTTGCTCATGCTGTAGGTTACAGATAATGTTTATGAATGTTCAGCAGAAAATATTAAAACAAAACAAATTCAAATATACATATGCATTTGAACGTGTCGAATGTCTAATTTTTCCAAGTTATCATGCAGATTTTCTAGCTTTTAGTTTCTGTAAAGATTATGAATCTGGTGAACAATAAGCTATAATTGTAAAAAGATGCAGGATGATTGTGTTTGGAGATTTCATACTGACATTTGCCCCACAATGATTCCTTTGTGCCACAGCCTTTTGACCTCAAAGACAACTCTCCATCAGTTATCTTGTCTCATCTGCAAATTTAAATAATTGATACTTTTCTTGCGGATAGATGATCAATTTTTTAAGATAGCATAAGGCAGAGAACCAGCTCCTGCAGGAAATTATTACAAACATATACATTAAATGAAGATTCTCCATTAACAATTACATATTGAGATCTATCAGTGAGACAGTTTTTAATAATTTTAATATATGCTATGTTGATTTTGTATAATTTTTAAATGCTACAGCTCCACACAGTCTCACCCCAGACTCCTGATTGGCTTGAGAGACAGCATTCCCACTGGATATGTGGACTATATAAAGACCTCAACAGGAAGAAGAAGCTGTCTGAGCAACAGGCCATTGCTTGCTGATTGCAGCCTCGCCCAATCCTGCCTTGCCACCCCACCCAACCTCACTTCCCTATCCTGCCAACCTGGCCCTCTTGGATTAGATGTCCCAGCTACCAGCCCCTGTGAGAACTCTAACCATTGCCTCAGACTGCTTCTAATATTGACTGACCTCCTGGTTACTCCATGTATCACTTCACCATGGCTCTGGACTGCCACAACCCCACTTCAGCCACTGGGCATTACGTGTACAAATACATAACAAGAAGACAAAACCCCAAAGAACACACTTACAAATTTATCTTGTTAAAATGACTTGCTAAAATATTTCAGGCATAACATATCAATTAAAAGCCAAATCAAAAATTTCCTTTTTAAAACCCCATAATCACTATTGGCATCATTAACTCCTTTGGTGGCTACCTCAGTAGAATGACTGCAGTTTGAGAAAGATGGTAGTTCAGTATAAAGCTAACCTGAGAATTGGGTTCTCCAGCTCTACGCTGACTCAGATTGGCAGAAAAATGCCTTTATGCACCTGTTCTGGGGATAATTAGGACATCTGTCTCCAGGTCTGTCAAACTATTAAAATGAAACTTTGCAATTCTTCATCTTGAAAATGGGATGTTCAAAGAAAGTGTGTGTTTGTTTTCTTTTTGTCTGTTTTTAAGTTTGATGTAAAATGAAGGTATCCAGAGGGAAAACAGCCAAGTTTAAAGATTCAGAGTTTCTCAGAGAACTTCCACAGTTAAATAGGGATTGCTCTAACATTGTGCTGTTGTACTTCAAAGTATCTTGGATTCTTGGAAATACTGTATCTTCCAATGTGAATGACAACAGTTCTCACTCAAATGGCAATCTGCCATCTCTGACTCGAGTGGTTTTCTTAAACTGTTTTTGTTACACAGTGGTTTTGCATTTGACATCCTGTTATTATATCAAAATAATGTGGCTTCCTGAAGATATTTTCAGGGTTAATGTGAAGAGTCCTTTCAGCACATATCCTGTAATATCCACTTTAAAAAGCTCTTCCATAGAGGATTATGAAACAGAGCAATTGTCGACAGAGCTACTAGTTCAATTAATACTAAATCTTAGTAGCTTTAGATTAATGTCTTCAGAGTGCTGTCCATTTACTTTTCTAGAACTTTATTTTTGATTATGAAAGTCATTATATGGCTTTGGATTAGGGCTTGACTTTTAAATATAGACTAAATTAAAAATAGACAAAATGAAGACTTCTGTTGGTAGTAGTGTTACACCCTAGAAAGAAGCTCTTAGCAGGATTATTTACAGATGATGACCTGTTTGAGAGCATAACAAAAGTTCTGACAAGATTATAATGAAGTCTCTGCTCTGTACAACATGGCTGAAAAGGATCAAGAGTAGGGCTGTCCATTAATCGCAGTTAACTCGTGATTAACTAAAAAAAATTAATCATGATTAAAATTAATCACAATTAACTGCAGTTTTAATCTCACTGTTAAACAATAGAATACAAATTGAAATTTATTAAATATCTTTGGATGTTTTTGTACATTTTCAAATATATTGATTTCAATTACAACACAGCATACAAAGTTTACAGTACTCACTTTATATTATTATTTTATCAAAAATATTTGGACTATAAAAATGATAAAAGAAATTGTATTTTTCAATTCACGTCATACAACTACTGTAATGCAATCTCTTTATTGTGAAAGCACAACTTACAAATGTAGATTTTTTTTGTACATAACTGCACTCAAAAACAAAACAATGTCAATCTTTAGAGCCTTCAAGTCCACTCAGTCCTACTTCTTATTCAACCGATCACTAAAACAAACAAGTTTGCTTACATTTATGGGAGATAATGCTACCTACTTCTTATTTACAACGTCACTAGAAAGTGAGAACAGCGTTCATATGGCATTTTGTAGTCGGCATGGTATTTATGTGCCAGATATGCTAAACATTCGTATGCCCCTTCATGCTTCAACCACCATTCCAGAGAACATTCTTCCATTCTGATGCCACTCAATAAAAAAAAGTGTTAATTAAATTTTGACTGGACTCCTTGGGGGAGAATAGTATGTCTCCTGCTCTGGTATACTCGCATTCTGCCATGTATTTCATATTAAAGCAGTCTCGGATGATGACTCAGCACATTATTTGTTTTAAAAATACTTTCACTGCAGATTTGACAAAATGCAAAGAAGGTACCAGTGTGAGATTTCTAAAGATAGCTATGGCACTTAACCCAAGGTTTAAGAATCTGATGTGCCTTCCAAAATCTGAGGTATGAGATGTGGAGCATGCTTTCAGAGTCTTAAAAGAGCAACACTCTGATGCAGAAACTACAGAACCCAAACCACTAAATAAGAAAATCAACCTTTTGCTGATGACATCAGACTCAGATGATGAAAGTGAACATGTGTCAGTCTGCACTGCTTTGGATGGAGCAGAACCTGCCATCAGCATGTATGCTTGTCCTCTGGAATGTTGATTGAAGATGAAGGGACATATGAATCTTTAATGCATCTGGCATGTAAATATCTTGCGATGCCAGCTACAAGAGTGCCATGCGAACACCTATTCTTGCTTTCAGGTGACATAGTAAACAGGAAGTGGGCAGCATTATCTCCCGTAAATGTAAACAAACTTGTTTGTCTGAGTGACTGACTGAACAAGAAGTAGGACTGAATGGACTTGTAGGCTTTAAAGTTTTACATTTGTTTTTGAATGCAGTTTTTTTATACATAATTCTACATTTGTAAGTTAAACTTTTGTGATAAAGACATTGCACTACAGTACTTGTACGAGGTAAATTGAAAAATACTATTTCTTTTGCTTTTTGCATCACAAATATTTGTAATAAAAATAAATATAAAGTGAGCACTGTACACTTTGCCATTTATTTGGTGTATGACCTAGGACAAGTCAATTCACCTATCTGTACCACTGTTTTCCCTCCAACCCTTTTTCTTTCCCACTCCACTACCACCCGTCCTATGCTACTTCTAGTTGCCATCTTACCTCCAGGCATATTGAGTTTTTGCACTTTTTACAGAACCCATCAATACCAATCAGCGGAAAGACTAAATATTCATCCATTGGCATGAAGACTGAAGTGCTCAACACCAAGACAAAAACCACACTTGTTTTTTGGAATGTACGGACAATATACATAACAGGGAAGCTAGCTCAGGTCACAGCAGTGATGAGGCAGTACAGCTTACATATCCTGGGTGTCAGCGAGAGCAGATGGACAGGATCAGGAAGAATAACAGTCTCGGGAGAACGTTTGCTGTTTTCTGGACAGGATGATGGACAACACCATGAGAGTGTTGCCATCTGTAAGGGTCCGGTGCTGGGGCTCGTCCCTCAGGCGCGGCGGGGAGCCAGGGTGCCTCCCTACAGGCAGCAATCCGTGTAGCCCGAACCCCTCAGCAGGGGCTGAGGGAATAGAGGGTCTATAAACAAGGCAGAATCCCGGCCCTTCAGCAGGGTCGGGTACACACAAAGTTTATAAGCCCAGGCCCTGGGACAGGGCGGGGCAGTAAGCAGTCCAAGCTCAGGCCTTTCAGCAGGCTGAGCAAACACAAAGTCTATAAGCCCGGCCCTGGGGCAGGGCGGGGCAGTAAGCAGTTCAAGCTCAGGCCCTTAGGCAGGGGCTGAGCAAACACAAAGTCTATGAGCCCGGCCTTGGGGCAGGGCGGGGCAGTAAGCAGTTCAAGCTCAGGCCCTTAGGCAGGGGTTGAGCAAACACAAAGTCTACATAGAAGGCCTCCTCAGGCCAGGGAGAGGGGGAGTCTGCCACCCTTGGAAGGGTGGCAGGGGGGACGCAGGCCCTCCCACTCCACTGCGTCCCAGCCCAGGGCCCTAGCAGCGGCAAAGACATGCTGCAGTCAGTGGGGAATCCTGGCCGCAACACACTGACATTGGGTCAGGGTCCCTTGGAGCCAGACTGGGGTCAGCTACCCCTGGGCCACTTCCAGTCTCCCCCTCTCTAGGTACCTGTCCTCCTCTGGCGTTGTCCGGCGGGTCCCAGACCATGGGTTCCTCTGGATACTGGGCACGAGGCAGGTCAGGCCAGCGCTCCTCCGGATAGTGAGCGCGGGGCAGGTCAGGCCAGCACTTCTCCGGGTAGTGAGCACAGGGCAGGGCAGGCCAGCGCTTCTCCGGGTAGTGAGCTTGGGGCAGGTCAGGCCAGCGCTCCTCCGGGTAGTGAGTGCGGGGCAGGTCAGGCCAGCGCTTTTCCGGATACCGGGCCCGAGGCAGGTCAGGTTAGCGCTCCTTCAGGTAGTGAGCATGGGGCAGGCTGGGCCCGGTGGGAGCTCAGGCACCAGCGTCTGTCCTCTCCGACAGCCTGCGGCCAACTGAGCGCTGAGGCCGGGCTTTTATACTTCCTGTCCCACCCCTTGACTTCTGGGGGGGCGGGGACAGGCGGCGGTGACTCCGCCCACTGAGGCACCTGTTCTGGCTCGTCCCTCTCAGGCACGGAGGGGAGCCAGGGCGCCTCCCTACACCATCCTTTTGAAGGAGGGAGTGGAGCATTCCCTGCTTGAATGGAAATCCATCAGCAGATGACTTGTGAGAGTCAGACTGATAGGGAAACATAATATCACCTGATTCAGTGTTATGCTCCGTCAAATGAAAGTGATGAAGAAGTAATGGACAAATTCTACCTTACATGACAGGTGGAGTTAGAGAGAGTACCATGCCACAACCTAACTATCATCATAGGAGACCTGAATGCCAAGGTCGGTAAGGACAACACAACAACAACAGAGCAATGGGAAGACATGGGTGTGGCACCATGAATGAAAATGGAGAAAGGCTTGTTGATTTCTATAATATGAATGACCTAGTCATCGGTGGAACCCTATTTGAACATCGTGAAATTCACAAGCTGGCATGGTGTTCTCTAAATGGCAGAGATAAGAACCAGATCCACCATATCATGATCAATGGCAAATGGCGATGCTCACTGACAGATGTGAAAGTGAGAAGGGGTGCAGATGTTGGCAGCAACCACCACCTTGTGACAGCCTCCATCAAGCTAAAACTGAGAAGTGTGGGTCCACCAAACAATGGACATAGATATTATAATATGGACTAGCCACTTGAAATACAGAAAGCCTTCGTTCTGCAGTTAAAGAACAGGTTTCAAGCACTTGCAGACCTTGATGAAGAAGAGGGGAATGCAGATGAGGAGTGTGACGTTGCACTCTATATGCTTTATGGAAATATGCTTACAAATATGACATAACTAGAATATGCTTTACATGAAATACCCCTTGTTTGGTGTCATTACAAAGCTTGTAATCTACTAAATATGTTCATTCTTTTTGTTTGCATGTATTATTTCTATATCTGGAGTTAGGAGAATAAGATACAAACTTGTAATACAGATGTGAATATATTAAGTGGAGGCCATTAAGGGTGCTCCAGAAACAATCAGTTCTAAATGCCCTTCGTTACTTGAAAGCCTTCCTGTGTACTTCTGGGCCAGCCCATGGGGAATGGCAACTAGGGGTCTTACAGTGATATGTGACCATATCACCTGATAATGAAATCCATCTTAAATCTGGTAGTTTTCCATTTTTCCAAGAAGTGGTGGGGACCCAGAGAAACAAAAGATTCCCACCTTGAGCCAAAGCTATAAAAAGGGGTGGAGCATGTCAAAGGAGGTGACCAGTCATGAGAAAACCCTTGCTTACTACCTGAGATGGCTGCTGGAACTAACAAGGACTGGACCGGGGGAAGAAGTGGGCCCATACTAGGAAGGAGTCTAGTCTGTGAAAGAAACTTATTGGAACATCTTTGAGGGTGAGATTTACCTGTATTCAGTTTCTTAAATGTATTGGGCTTAGACTTGTGTGTTTTGTTTTATTTTGCTTGGTAACATACTTTGTTGTGTCTGTTATTACTTGAAACCACTTAAATCCTACTTTTTATACTTAATAAAAATCACTTTTGTTTTTTTAATGAACCCAGAGTAAGTGATTAATACCTGGGGGAGCAAACAGTTGTGCATATCTCTCTATCAGTGTTATAGAGGGCGGACAATTTATTGAATTTACCCTCTATAAGCATTATACAGAGTAAAATGGATTTATTTGGGGTTTGGATCCCATTGGGAGCTGAGTGTCTGGGTGCTGGAGACAAGTACCTGCTGAGCTGTTTTAAAGTCTGCAGCTTTGGGGGCGTAGCCCAGATCATAGCTGTGTTGCAGCAGGCTAGTGTGTCTGGCTTAACAAGGCAGGGTTATGGAGTCCCAAGCTGGCAGAGAAAATGGGCTCAGAGGTAATTTCAGCATGTCAGGTGACAATCCCAAGGGGATCGCTGTGACTGAGCCCGTCACAAGGAGATCAACAAGAATTGGGACAAAGTAACAGCAATTTATTAACAGAACAGTGAAGCCTGTCTAGGCTACAGGGAAAAGAGAAGGAAGGAGTTGATTCCACCCAGCATATGGAACACCATAGAAACCAGACAAGCCCTGTAGAAAAAAGTTTTAGACACAAAATCCCAGAAGCTAAAGGCCAAATACCACGAGCAGTATAGCAAGGCACACCAGGAGGTCAAACGCCTTGTGAGAGAGGACAAATGGCATTATACTGATAATCTGGCAACACAAGCAAAGGATGCAGGTGCTCGTGGGAACAAGGAACCATCTACAAAATGATGCGGCTTATCAGTGGTAAACGGCAGACACCAACACACACTCTCATCAGGAACAAAGAAAGACACCTACTAACAACTGAAAAAGAACAAGAAATGTGCTGGACAGAGCATTTCAAAGAATTACTGAACAGGGAGACACCTAAAGAGGAAGCAAACATCCAACAGGCAGAAGATCTTGATATCAACACAGACACCCCAACTAAGGAAGAGATCATTCAAGCCATCAAATCCTTAAAAAATGGGAAAGCTCCTGGCAAAGATAACTTGAATGCAGAATTGTTCAAAGTAAATCCTGAATTTGCAGCATCTATCCTGGCCCCTCTATTTACATCAGTCTGGGAAAGGGAAAAATTGCCAGATGAGTGGACCAGTGGGGTTATAGTGAAGATACCAAAGAAAGGAACTCTCAGTGATTGTAATAACTGGCGTGGTATCACACTTTTATCTGTGCCAAAGTACTGTGTAAGATCATAGTCTAGCATATATCAGAGGCAGTTGATAGCATTCTCAGAAAAGAGCAAGCTGGTTTTCGGAAAGGGTGTGGATGTACAGATCAGATCTTCACTCTACAAAACATAATAGAACAGTGCTTAGAATGGCAATGGCAACTCTACGTAAATTTCATAGACTTTGAGAAGGTTTTTGATAGCATTCATAGGACCAGCCTATGGCGCATTCTGTGGGCATATGGAATTCCTTTCTGTATAATCAATGTCATCAAAAGCTTCTATTTCAAAAGCTTCTATTGATCACAGTGAGCTCAGTTTTGAAGTCAAAACAGGAGTACGTCAAGGGTGTGTCATGTCTGCTGTTCTCTTCAGCATTGCCATCAACTGGGTAATGCAGCGTACAACAGAAGACATTCCAAGAGTCATTAAATGGACACTCTTCTCATCCCTTGAAGACCTAGACTTTGCAGATTATGTTGCTCTCCTATCACATACCGAACACCATATACAAGAAGAAACAACTCGACTCAATGCATTCAGGCAGCAAATTGGACTGAAAATCAACTGAAATAAGACAGATATCATAACCTTTAATATTGCCTCAACATCACCAGTACAGATAGAGGATTATGTTCTCACCAATGTAGAAACTTTCACATACTTGGGAAGCACCATCAGCCAGGATGGTGGAACAAGCCGGGACATCCTGAACAAAATCAATAAAGCCAGGAACGCCTTCAGGAGCTTAAATACAGCCTGGAAATCATCAAAATACAACACCAAAACCAGACTCAAGATTTATGAGAGCTGCATACCTTCAACACTACTTTATAGTGCAGAATGCTGGGGAATGAGAAAGTATGACATGTCCAAACAGTCTTCATTCCATACAACCTGCCTCAGAAAAATCCTCCGTGTCTTTTGGCCCAGAACAATCTCAAACCAAGATCTATTGACACAGTGCAGCCAAGAGGATCTGAGCACCATCATTGCCAGGAGGCATTGGAGATGGATCAGTCATGTGCTTCGGATGGAAACTGATTCCATCCCCAGAGAGGCAAAAAGATGGACTCCTGAAGGCAAGCGAAAATGAGGCCACCCAAAAACAACATGGTGAAGAGCTCTGGAAGCTGAGCTGAAAAACCTGGGGGCACAGAAACAGACAGGAGTGGAGGAGCTTCATCACTGCCCTAAACGCCAGAGGTGTAATAGGAACATGATGATGATGATAGTGATGATACATCTTGTATCTCTGAGGTTTATCCTAAACCTGGGTTTCAAACATGGGCACATAATATGTTGCAGCTATATTGTTGAGCCACTTTTGGATTCTCTCAACCCCTGGACCATGTAAAATATGCACATAATTGCTCAACTGTAGTCTAGATGCAGTATGAGCTGTTTTGCTTATTAATAGTTAAAGATACTATTTGGCCTTATACAAACAGAATCACATTTAATATGATCCACATTTCGTTTTTGTAAGGACCTGATACAAAGGTTTTGACAAGACTTTGTTATTTTTATAAGAAATGTGTGTTTAATAATAAATTCATTCTCCATGCCAAAATGAATGGAAACACTGATTGAGTTTCCAGGAAGCTCTCCTGTAACTTTAAACTTAAACTTTTCTATGAACTGTAGTTGCAAAAGTGACGCTTCAGCCAGCTGTAGCAAAATGCAGAACGTACACAACAAAGTGTTCCCTGGCAATTCTGCACATGCACAGACAGGTAATGTCAGGAGAGTGTGGGATTCAAAGGCAGGCATGAAAAACATTGGACCCGATCCAATCTGCACAAGTAAATGGCAGAACTCTTATTGATATAAATGAGTGTGGGATCTATCTCCTCTTTCCATGAATATAGAGGTATGGTTCAACAGCAGTGATAGGAGTCCCAAGAGACCATGAATCTTTGTAATGTAGTTAAAAAACTGGGAAGAGTAGCAAGTGGCAATTGAATTGGCCTCTGATCTCGCTGCAGCACTGTGCAAGCCACAGTGGAGGGAGACTTTTCTGTCAGAAACCAAAGAAGGTCTTTTTGTATCACTTTTCCTGCTCCATCTCCACACAAAGAGCTGAATAATTAGGGCATGTGCAGTATATAGCTGTAACTTTTGCCAAGACATACTTGAACTAAAAAAATTTTTTCTTTAATATTCTTAAAATTATACTAAAATTCTAGGCATAGGAGATGGCCAGGTTGATCTCTGACCTGTATTTGAGTTAAGAAAACTGACATTTTATTAAAATCCTCTAGATATAAATTATATTTGGTTTTGTAAAATCTCTCTTTTTTTTAAATTTATCTACCTGACAGTGTCCCTTTTAAACAGCGATTACTGTCATTTCAAATGTGTGCAAAAGAGATAAGGGAGGTGACTAGAAGCTCATTATTAACATGCTGGCATCAGTTTAATTGGGCTTTTTTTAAATTCTCGTGATGAGGCCTTGTTTATGACTTCTGGAACTGCAGATAGAAGCCAGCATCTGGTGTTTGAGGATGGTAGAGATTTACACCATAGTATGTGTAATATTTCTACTGTAAATAAACAAAATGAATAATTAAGTGAATAATGAGGTGTCCTGAATGAAGCCTTTTCTGACAATACCTATAGAAAATCTAAGGCATGTTTTGCACTCCTGCAGTGTGTTCTCTGTTGGGCATCTTGAGTGTGTCATTGCTCGCATGGAAATTAGTAAGGAAATTTTCCAAGCAGAAGCTGGAAATACCATGAATCAAGGTAATCAAATATAAACAAGGAACCTTCCATGCCATAGTACAGTATCGGCTCACAGTAAAAAGCGTAAAACATCAGACTATCCGAGTTCATTTGTGAACCATGATTTTTTGTATTTTAAAGCAGGTTTCCAAGAAAGTTACATTGAAAGTGTGATACGTTCTGTCCTGGTGTGAGATAGAATGTGCTAAAATACCACGCATGAAACCATGTATAGATTCCTGAATCTTTCAGTTTTCTTGTTATAAAGACAATCCAAAGAGTTAGTTTGCCCTACAAGCTAGAGAATGGTTTATATATTATCTGATGGCACGTGATAGTTGTTTGCTGGTGCCCAGTGCTTCCATGTTACCTAAGATAATATTATTTCTGAAAAGAAAAATACCAACTTATTGCAGAAGATTAGGGTTGGAAGAGACCTCTGGAGGTCATCTAGTCCAACCCCCTGCTCAAAGCAGAACCAAAGCAGTTATCTGAGCTCCAGGGGTAAAGCTTCTAATCGTTCCCAGAATATCTAGACTGAGTAGCACATCTAGAAGGATGTTCTACCATAAATTAGCAAATAAATACAGGCAATTACGATTAAGTCTAGAATTTTGCAAGGAATTCCAATTAATGCTAGTGAAGTTATGCAAATCACTGGCATATTGTTGATGTACGTGAGGGTGTGGTGAACTCACTGCTAGGTATGGTGCCTCCTCTTAGCTGTTCTGAGGGAATAGCTTGTGAGGTCAAGGCCCCTTACCTCAGTTGCATGCTATCTCTTTGCCCCTCTTTCTGAGTCTGTAGCCCCTTTCTCACTCCAGGAGCTGCTGTGGCCTCTTCGTGACTCAGCCCTCCAGCCAGGTCACTCTACATGTTTCTCCCTTCTGGGGTACCAAAGTCTTCCTTCAGTGGACCTCTAGGCCAGTGATCCCCAAACTTGGGACGCTGCTTGTGTAGGGAAAGCCCCTGGCGGGCCAGGCCAGTTTGTTTACCTGCCACGTCCACGGGTTCAGACGTTCGTGGCTCCCACTGGCCGCAGTTTGCTGCTCCAGGCCAATGGGGGCTGCTAGAAGCGTCGCGGGCCAAAGGACATGCTGGCCGCTGCCTCCAGCCGCTCCCATTGGCTTAGAGCAGCGAACCGCGGCCAGTGGGAGCCGCAATCGGCTGGACCTGTGGATGCGGCAGGTAACTGGCCTGGCCCGCCAGGAGCTTTCCCTACACAAACGGTGTCCCAAGTTTGGGAAACACTGCTCTAGGTGGTCTTCCCATTCACTCCCTTGTAGTGCTACTCCCTCAATGGCTGGCAGGGGAGCCACAGTCTACCCTCTACTCCAGGTTCTGGCTCAGGGACCCTCTAACCAACAGTCAAGACCTGTTCCCTTCTAGACCTTACTGCCTTTCACTGAGCCCTGTCCTATTTTCTTGGCTTCCTCGCTCTCTAGGTTTGCCAGCCAAAACACACCTCTCTTCAGCCAGGGAGTGACTTCAGACTTTGCCAGCAGCCCCGTCTGCTTCCAATTTCCTGTCTTTATAAATCCAGCCCAGCTCCTTCCCTCTCACTCAGTCAGAGAATTACTTGGCCACCTGACTCTCCTCAGCTCTGGCCCATTGGGTCAATTAGCCTTCTGGTCACTCAGCATTAACTCTTCCTGGGCAAACATCCCATCACATTGTATAGTACAGGGAATATTCAAAGATCTTACAAGAGAGGAATGTTGTTCTTTTGGTAAAGCAGAGCACAGGGAATCAGATAATCTAGATTCTATGCAAGGGGTGGGCAAACTTTTTGGGCTGAGGGCCACATCAGGGTTCCAACACTGTATGGAGGGCCAGGTAGGGAAGGCTGTGCCTCCCCAAACAGCTTGGTCCCCACCCCCTATCTGCCCCCTCCCACTTCCTGCCCCCTGACTGTCCCCTCCGCCCAGAACTCTGGACCCATCCAATCCTCCCTACTCCTTGTCCCCTTACCACCACGCCCATGACCCCACCCCCATCCAACCCCCTGCTCGCTGTCCCGGCTGCCCCGATCCTCTATCCACACCCCTGCCTCCTGACAGACCCCCTGAGACTCCCATGCCTATCCAACTGCCCCCCTGCTCCCTGTCCCCTGACTGCCCCCCAGGAGCCCTGCCCCTTATCCAACCTCCCCACTCCCCGCCCCCTTACCATGCCTCTCAGAGCACTGGGACTGGCAGCCACACCATCCAGCTGGAGCCAATCATGCCGCTGCACAGTCTAGAGCACTGAGGCAGGCCAGCAGCTCTCGCAGCCATCCTGCCCAAAAGGATATTGCAGCCTCGCCACCCAGAGTGCTGGCAGCATGGCGAGCTGAGGCTGTGGGAGGGAAGCGGGACAGCAGGGGAGAGGCCGGGAGTTAGCCTCCCTGGCCGGGAGCTCAAGGTCTGGGCAGGATGGTCCCGCAGACTGAATGTGGCCCACGGGCCATAGTTTGCCCACCTCTGTTCTATGTCCAGCTTTTTCACTAACTTCCAATTTGATCTTAGGAGAATCAAGTACTCTCTCTGTGCCTCAGTTTCTTCATGTGCACACTGAGGATAACAAGACTGACCTGCTTTATTCACCCTTAGATGAAGAGAACTATGAAAATGCAAATTATTAGGACAAATACCTAAAAATAATAGAGATTAGAACAGAGAACCAGCCATAACTTTAAATGTCATTCTAGTTGTATATTTAAATAAAATGTTTATTAGAATTGTGCTTAGTAGAACATCTCTCCCAAGGCTAGATCTCCCTCTTTCCATGAAGAAAAAAGAAGTAAGTCATGTTGTGTTAATTTAGATAGAATATTGGGTCCCAAAAATGTTACCATTTCCAAGCCACTGTCAAACATTAAACAATGTTCAGGGTTTGAGATACAGAGACCTCAGCCAAACCCCTTTTAACCTTTTATTAAAGTTAAAAAAAGAAGGAAAATCAGTTAGAGCAGATTTGAAATTTAAAGTATTAAATAAGGGTTTCATTTTAACAATTTGCATTGTTCCCTTTCACTGGAGAAAGTTTTTAGAAGGATAGTCTCTTAGATGGTATCAAAGATGGTAATAACTGTCCTTTTGGGGAAAAGAGTAGAAATTATCTGAGATGGGATGGAGCTGTTGTTATTGTTAAAATCTGATCCAATTTCATCCCAGTAGATGTTTGGAATTCAGCTGAAGCCAGTAGATGTGGTCATGTCATCTGGGTCCCTCTCTCTGGCCTGGTCAGAAAAGGACATCCCTCAGCATCAGGACGATGAAGGTCCGCGATCCCGGGAGACAATGAGGGTGGCAGCCATAATGATGAAGCTCTCTGCAGTAGCCAATTTTTCTCCCCACAGTCTCTTTCGTTAAGAACCCACAAAGGGGATTATAGGTGGAATACCTCATCCTTTCATTATTTTGTCCACCAATTAGGCCTAGTTTCCAACACACCAGTTCTTGTTTGCTGATTTCTGGTTCCACACATTTCTTGTTTACCGAGCATGATCTGAACGTAGTCCTTGAGATATATCAGTAGGCCTTTTGTTTGGACTAGTTCAGTTTTTCTGTCTCCCTTTCATACCTTTGCTCATCAGCATTTGTTATTATAGGTAATTGTGACATCTTACAAACTTTCACATACTTTTTACAATTGAGCTCACATTTAGGGTAATTTTATATCCAATTATTACAACAGTCACCTCCCTGGACTTCTAGTGGGATTCATGAGGAGGTGAATGGAATGGAATGTGCTTGCTATGCATATTACTTCAATTCCATAGCAATCCACTGAAAAGTACAACCTTTTCTTTAGAGTCCTCCTTTCTAGGGGCATCCGAAAACTAGGGGAGTTCAAGCCATGATGGAGCAAAGATAATTCCAATCATCTATTTCAACTCTCCATGTTAGAGGCATCTGTATTTCACCAGTGGGCAATGTGATTCATATGTATATTTAATACAACAACTATATATTTTGAACTCTAAATAGTATTTTCATATAAGGATTGGAAGGCAAGTTAAATTACTTGCCAGGGTCACACAATGAATCACTGTCAAGGCTGGGAGTAGAACCAAGCAGTTCTGACTCAGCCCCATGCTGAGTCTACCATAAAATGCTCCTTCAGTCACATATTGAAATGTCAGTGTGTTAGTATCTACCAAGGAGATATGTGTAGTCAAAACATGAGATCATTAATATTTGTTCATCCTTACAGTATTTGAGTTTTCTGACAGCATCAGTCTCCCAAGGTGAGGTCTTCTCCCACTCCACTTCTTTACCATACCACTTGGGCAACAAAAACTTATTTACTTTAACACTATTGCCAAAGAAAAATAAAGACCATAAATTGTTACAAATATTCTAGCTTCCAATAATACAAAGCTGTCATAAATCACATTCCCAACAGCAAAAGCATGTAAAGCAAGTCAGAAAGCATTATTCCTAAAATAGCAACACAATAAGACTCAATGAAAATGACAATCCTTTAATAAAGTAGGACTTAAATCTTTGCCTCATAAAACCAATTCATACTCTTGAACAGGTCAGAAAGCCCATAGACATTATTATAACTACACAAAGAGTAGTTTGTCCAATAATTACACTACTAGCAAGGACAAACTATTTTTAGAGCTGTCATGTGTAATTGCACCTGAGCTTTATTTGTCTTCTGATTAAAAGAGGTTTTATTTCAGATCAGTTAACTTGAATTTTATGCTCATTTACTAAGTCGCATGTTCCAATTCAATTTATTTTAAAGTAGATTCTTTGGGGAAAATCATAAAGCTGATTTGAATTGATTCTTTGGAGATTCAGGATTAAATGAAGTGCCATAAAATTGGCAGACAAAGTGAAAAAATAGAATTGAATTTTATACTTGTATTACTCGATGGACATCGACATCTTGCTTTTTCCTACTGCTGAGGGTTTTGATATACTGTATTTCAGACAATTTAAACACTCCTAAGAATTAAACTCCACTGAAGTTTTGGTTATTAAAGAACTTGCAGAGTTTTTCCCTTGAAAAAAATTAATTGGAATGCAAAGTTATGACTGAAAGGATCATTAAGAGACTAATAGGCCACTCACACCAGTTTTTCAGCAATGTAACTGCAGATTTCAGTGGTCTTATTCTTGATTCCGGACAAGAAAATCAAGTCCTGTATTTGTAATATCAATAAAGTGGTGATTTGGCATTTGATGCTAGTTGTTTTGCCTGAGTAATGAGTGCAGGATCATAGCTTTCACTGTACCTACAGCTCATTTCATTTCCAACTCATGGACCAAAATTTATTTGCAAAACTAACTAGCCATTTTGGATGTCTCCATATTTGGTACCCCAACGTGAGACACCTTAAAGAGGTCTGATTTTAAGAGGGCAAATGCTCAGTGCTTTCTGAAATCAAGCTCCCTATAAGGTGTTTCAAGTTAGGCACCCAAAATATGAGGGATCTAAAATCACTAGTTGTTTCTGAAAATCTTCACCATTGTGTATTTGGAAATTAATGTCAAACAAGTAAAAACTTTGTTTTCCTGTGCCCTTGTTAATTCTGAAATCTTTGTATAAAATTTGTGGGTATACTCAGGAAAATGAGATCTATTGCTTTACAGAATTTATGTTTTTTCTTTTAATATTTGATGCATTTACGGCTTGGGAAATTCACAGAAATAATGGCAGGGGAGCTTGATGTTTCAATTTCCTGTCACATAAATTACTGGAAAGATGTTCATTATTCCATCAATGCAGCGTGCCTCAAACCTAATCAGAAACAGAAGTTAATATATAAAGGAAGGTATAATGGAACACTCTATTTAACTCCATTATTTCTTTTAGATTTACATTTGGTCATATATTAGAAAATACTGCTCCTTTTTACAAGTAAATACATATCCACGGACAGGGGCGGCTCCAGGCCCCAGCATGCCAAGCATGTGCTTGGGGCAGCATGCCACGGGGGGCGCTCTGCCGGTCGCCAGGAGGGCAGCAGGCAGGGCTCCGGTGGACCTCCCGCAGGCATGCCTGCGGAGGGTCTGCTGGTCCCGTGGCTTCGGTGGAGCCGTGGGACCAGCGGACCCTCTGCAGGCATGCCTGCGGGAGGTCCACCGAAGCTGCGGGACCAGCAACGGGCAGAGCGCCCCCCGGGGCATGCCGCCCTGCTTGGGGCAGCGAAATGTCTAGAGCCACCCCTGTCCATGGAGAGAGAGAGAGAGAGAGAGAGAAACTTTGATTTATTCTTGTTTTCTTTTATATATTTTAAAAAACATGCTTGAGTCACAGAATTATTTTGTGACATGATCAGCTTTCCAGTAAATATTAATCAGGAGCAGACACTCTTATTTGCTTAGACTATTTTAAAACTTGGGTGCATGAAGTTAGAAACATAAGCAAGAAACATAAATTTATGTTTAAGTACCCAACTAAAATACCTCCATTTTTCACCAATGATAAGAATGCACAGCTCCCGTTAGCCTTATTGGAAGTTATGGCTGCTCACCTCTTCTGAATATCACTTTACTTTATTTAGGTGCCCAAATATCAATTTAGGAGCCTATCTTTAGGCACCATATGTTTAGTAATGTTACACCTAACATGAGCTGGACAAAACAAGCGGAGACTAAATATTGCTATTGTTTACATTGGTGTAAATCAGGAATAACCGACTTCAGTGAAGCTTCTCCAGTATACCTGAGAGCAAAATTTGACAGCAGGTCTTTAGTCATTTCCAGTACATACAGGAAAGTTACCTGTTGTAAATCTCTTGGAACATGGAAAGTTCTATTTAAATGCTAATTATTTGATTCTATGAGATAGAATATAGTTAGCTGGTGTAAACTCTGACTCACTAGAAATTATTTACCATATATCATGATTACACAAAGGACAGTGTTCAGTGCAATCAGATGGTGACAGAAGCAGCCTTATGCCCTGTTTTTACATCAAAAGCTGAGTACCTGTAATTACTCTGTATTAAAAATGGAAGGGTTTCATGTGAATAAGAAAATTAAAAAGAGAAAATGTAAAGGACCAAATAGAAAGTTACAGGAGATCACATTTGAAAGGAAAGAACTGGATTTTCGTGTCCAGCTGGTTCTCCCCACTTCATCATGCAGCACCTCTTCTCTCCTCTACCATACAGACCAGTAATAAAGGGGTAGAGTTCATCCAATTCACATATTATCATGTGTGCCATCTACGAATGGATTATGGCAAGATGATAACCTCCCATAGTAAATATTACAACCAGCTTTCATTACAAAGTCCTGAAGCATTTTAGCCCTTTTACAACCTTGGCTGGGAAATTGGTTTAGCCTGAAAGCTGCCTTGTTAACTCTGAAAGTAAATGAGAATGTTCCTGCAAATTTCAAGAATTTCAGGTAATTACAAAAAATTACCCTGACCTACAATTTTAGCTGTTGAATGTTTTTGTCTCCTTTTAGCTCAATAACAGATTGTTACCATCCTTTCAAACTGCCCTTAAAAAGGTAAATCTCCTTGAGAATGCAGGTGCTGCCTATAGCTGAAGAAAACAGATAACAAATAAACAAACTTATTAATGATTTTTGTTGTGGATAGTTCCTGCTCCCATTGATTTTAATGGGAGTTATGGGTCCAGTTCTTCTCCCGTTGATCTTAGTGGATGTTTTTAGTTAGTTAGTTTTTCCTATCTGTTTCAGAGGGAGCATGATAAATTGCTATTTATTTGTGTGAACATGTTCTGCTATATCAGCTGGTTGCAGCTTAGAAAAAATGCCTGTAAGAATCCCAACCATTAGTAGCATTCATCCATGAGCTCAGGTGCTCAAATTCTATTTCTGCTGAAGGTTTAGGAGCAGAGTTCTATTCTTGCTTCTGAGGAGACTAGTTTGTTATGGAGAAGTGGAGCCTGGCTTGAATCCATAGGCATTGTCGGAGCTAAGCCTCATTAGCTGTTTGAATGCATTACAAAACTTTTAAATAAATTAAGTTGTCTTGAGATTTAAGAGCTTTAAAATGGCTTCTCTTACTAATCTTTGTGAAATGCCTAGTGTCATGGTTATGGTACTAACTGCACCACTCTTCCTTTTCTTGTCTCTCTCTGTACACCAAATCAGATGTTAGGATCTGCCTACAACATCCTATGTCAACCGCTTATTACTGAGCAAGCCCAACTGTAAGGGCTCAAGGTGGTCTGGCCTAGTGGTCGCAGTTGGGCTGAGGTCTGCCCACCAGGCACAGGAGTCACCCGGCCATAGTTGAAGGTATAACTAGACCAGGTCCCACAAACAAGAGTCAGAATCAGGCTCACATCGGAGACTGGAAATCAGAGGTAGTAACAGGTTAGTATTGAGAGGCAGGAATCAGGGTCAAAATCAAGCTGGAGACAGAGACTGGCAATCAGGAGACAAGATAAAGTCTGTATAGCTGCCCAGACAACTTCCTGGGGCAACCCCTGGGGTTAATTAGAAGCACCTGGCCAATCAGAGGGCCGCAGAATAGAGTCACTCTGGGTCTCTTGGGCAGTACGTCCTGTGGCACCTACTCTCCATAGTGCTCCCTGGCTGTGTTTCTACATGGCTTCCTACTGTCATTGTGGGAATATCAGCTACCCCAAGCTCTGCAGATCTGGTTCCTAGGCCCTAGTTCCTTACATCAACAGAGTTTGGACACCTGCTTGATCCTCTCTTCAATAACTTGATACTGGTGATAAAGTGGCCTTCAGCATTCTCAAAACAAGTATGTTTATTATCCCATGGAACACAGTGTTAGAGAAAAAGAGTTCAAAACAGCCTTCGTGTATATTTTGTCTCATCTTCTCTTACAAGTCACTACAAACCAAGTTAGATGGCCTTCCCTTTTTGAGTACAGGAAAAGAACAGACTCTGCTTATATCATTTTAGGAAGACAAGGAGCTCTTGGGACCCAGCCTGGTCCCAGTTTGTCTTGCAGTAAGTGAGTTTAGATCAATTTCTCCCTCTCTCAGAGGAGCAGCCTTTTTTCAAAGCCCCAACTTCCCTGTGTTTGCCTGAGCCAAATTACCCTATTGCTTTGTAACAAGGCCTAGGTATGAAGTCTTCCTTTTTTCTCAGACTCATTTGTCCCAGTCGCTCAGGGCAGGCCACCTAAGAGAATGCCCATGTGATGATTGGTCCATTGTCTGACAGTTAGACCCATTCAGTTTTAATGACTTGCAATCACTTGTCTTATGACTGTGGAGGATGGTGCTGAAACTGTCTGCTGCTCTCTGATATTCTAATATCCCATATCAGAAACCCAGTACATAAACCATATATTGTGGGTACAGATCAACATGCACCACACAGATCCCCCACATCTGTCACATCTATAATTTCCTTTGAGCCTTCTGTCTGCTCAATGAAATCATATTTTGCTCAGAATTTGAAACATAAATAGATTTTACTGGCTACTAGAGCTGGATGAAATTTTGCATAAGAGAAGCTTTCAATGAACTTTTTATAAATAATTTCCTTTCCAAAAAAGTTTATTTCTTTCAAAATGTTCTGATTTTTTCAGTTTGTTCCCCCTTTTCTAACAACAAAATGGAAAAAATGGGAAATGGGAATAAGAGGATTGGGGGGAAAAATCTGGAAACTGAAAAATATTTTTTTTTATTTTATAAATCTCAGAAAGTTTAGAAATCAGAGCATTTTTCAAAACTTTCCACAACAAATATTAACAATTTTTTAACTAGTTACCCATAGGCAAACTCACTGGTGTTATTTTAATTCATGTACAGTGCTAAGGTATTGCACCATGGAGATAAGTGCTTTATAAGCGCCAATAGATAGATCAACTGGATAGATTTTGGCATTACAATGGCGGTTTTCAAGGACAGAAATGGTAAATTGGCTAAGAAATTGCCTTTCTTTGAAAACTAAACATGCTACTCAGTCACGGGAACTGACAGAGAAAAGAAAAATCTGATAGAGAATGTATTCCACTACAGTAAGTCATTGATGAATTCAAAGCAGAGATAACTAGGGTACTGTATTGCTTGTGTACAGTGCTCTATCGCTGAACAGTGTTTTCTTATACCCTTACAAAGACATTTGTTGATGTATTCCATGCAGATAGTGCACTTTTGCTGCCAGATTCATTCCAGAACAATTTTGAAATTACTTGGGGATATGGATGTTGGGTTCCAGCCATTACTAACTTGGCCAGTTTCACTCACTTCTTTAATTTAATAACCTGGTGACCCACAGGCTCCATTTATTTATTTATTTGACCTGTTTCTTTGTTTACCTATACAAAAAACAATTCAAAATATATTATTGAAAAACTGGGAAATTTCAAAAACAAAACCAGTTACAGTTGATAGGTAATCATTTTGTTGCCACTTGTCAAAACATTTACAAAAACCAAGAAATTAAAAGCAAGGAAGTTAATAGTTAAGTACCTCATAAATCTTACAATGCCTGAATAATAAAAATAAACACATTATCTTATAAAGAAAACATGTCTGTTTTATCACAATACAACCTTAACTCTGACCCATGAATATTTGTGTTGTCTTTTAAATTTAAATATATAAATATTTCATTATTATAACACTGCCAAGTGGAAAATATAATCAACTGATTTTAAAATAACTAATATTTCCCACTAGACAGTAACTTAAAATAAAATATTTAAGTATACAAAATTTTAAAATATATATTTAAAAAAATCCAATTGATCCAAAGATACGGAGACTTATTTAGTTCAGAAAGCATGTATGCTACACCTTTTTAGGTCAAGTACAATAAAAAGCTGGCTAGATTCATCTCTGGAATAATACCACTACATTCAGTGTATTTGCACCAAGGTTAATTTTCGCCCAATTCCTTCTAACTCTGAATCTGAGTAAAAAATTTTGATGTAATTTGTGACATGTTGAAGGGACAAAACACGTGATTGGATGGATTACAGTGTAAATGGCTACAGAGAATCTGAAAGCAGAACTAAAGAATGCAAAAAGCAGCATGCCCTTTTGAACTAATTCTAGAAAGTACCATATGATTTATCTGATTGATAAGCAAAGTTATTGGACTGAAAATAAGAGATAACAGTTAGTATTATGAAGAAAACTGAATGTGTTTATTATGCTCAGTGTACAGACGTAGGAGAAAACAACTCATATGCATGTTTGAAAACTTTAGCTAGTTCTTACAATTTTACATAAAGAGTCCAAGCTGCCCTCACTAACATAAGTACACAGTAAAGTGCATGGGTGCTGCACCATATAATTGAGGGCACAAATGGACCAAGATCTCTGTCCGGTTATAAATTTCAGCAACAAATTATCTGTAATTAATCCTTGGCCATTTATCATTCAGTAGAAGATTTTGCATTACTTTCAGCAACTTTAATGGGAGCCTGCTCCACAACTGTGTTCATGCAGTGTTTATTGGCACATGTTGAAAACAGTCATTAACACACACTGAAGAGTATCAGATAGGATGTATGCAGCTATCATTGAGCTGTTTTGTCTTTTGTTGCTTCACTCCCTTTTTGTGTTTTTTATTTCTGTTGCCATTGAGCAGCTGGATGAACATACAGAAGAGGCCGACTGAAAGAATCCCTCCATCAAACAGTACTTAGAGTGGGAAATTTATGGGACTTAACAAGACAGAGGATGTGCATAGAGCATCCCAGGATAGAATGAGATGGCAGAGCACTGTTCGTGCCTTATGCAATGCTTGACAATGCGTGAAGGATTGAGATTGAGATTTCTGTTGGAGAAATCAGCACATTTTCATTAAAAACCCCACAATACCTACATTCAAGACTGTTTGACAGCTCCACTAGGCTGTGCTTAACCAGGAGTGGTAAATACTGTGATCAACAACCAAACGCTTCTACACCATCCTGTTCTTTAGAGTGCAAAATCCTGAACACTTTAGCTCAGTCAAGAGGACATTTGCCTTAATGAGGACTGTGAAAACACTCAGAGCCAAACTGTGATGGGAATAATGTGGAGGAGCATGTAAGGAGACCTGACCCTCACCTGAAGACCTGTCATGAATATAGCCAAACGGTACACAGTGCCCCAAAGCCAATGGATAGAGACACTGATTATTCTCCACTACCTCCCCTTTCTTTTTTTTCCTCCTCCAGTTTTCTAGGTTTAAAACACTAGATACAGGTAAGTATAAATATAATAGCTCCATGTGATCCATAAATAGATAGGTATGCAGATGTTATGTGTGAAATAATATATACGTGGGTACAAGCTTACCTTCAGAGGATGCTGTATGGCAAGGCAATCACTCACGATCCTAACCCCCACTACCTAGGAGTCACCCTGGATTACAGCCTAATCTATCAACCACATCTGAGGCAGGTGTGCCATAAAACAAAATTTTGCATCAATATCACCCAAAAGCTAGCAGATTCTAGCTGAGGTTGTGATGCTCAAATGCTATGAATGGCAAAGCTGGCTTTAGTTTATTCCATGGCCAAGTACCGTGCTCCTATTTTGGGAAGAAGTTTGCACATGGATCTCATCCATATCCAGCTAAATGCACCTATGAGACTTGTAACTGGCACCCTGAAGTCCACTCCGCTTCCAGTCCTTGCAAACATCCTTCTTTTGACCATCTGGCAAGAGATGGCTATGTTGCACAAGTACAAGAAAGCTTTCCCTAACCACCAGCTTCTGCTCCGTGACATCATTGTTCACCTGCCCTACACTCACCTTAAGTCCTGCCAACCTTTCTGGGTAGCTGGAGACACTCTTCTGTCATCCATTTCAACCCAGAAGATTCCTGGTGGATACAATGAACAGGTGCTGATGTAAACAATAAGTACTTCATAGATCAGGGTAGGGTGACCAGATGTCCCAATTTTATAGGGACAGTCCCGATATTTGGGGCTTTTTTTTATATGGGCTCCTATTACCCCCCACTCCTATCCCAATTTTTCACACTTGCTATCTGGTCACCCTATATCGGTGTGGACAAACTTTTTGTCCTGAGGGCCACATCTGGATATGGAAATTGTATAGCGGGCCGTGTGTGCTCACGAAATTAACAATTCATGTTCAAACAGGGACAACACAAGTTTGTTTCAGAACAACACTATTAAAATAATTCTGTTGAACAATGCACTGTTAGAAAATTACTGAGCTGCTTGTTGACTTTACCACATAGTTTTGTTCCTGTCTGAACACAAATTGTATGTTAGCTAAAACTTTTCAGTGTACTGCACTATGTAAAAGTTTGGTAGTTTTCATGTTTATTGCTGACTTCTTTACGATCTGTAATTAACTTTGTTGAATCATCAGCATTTCTCCATGTGACCGTGGCAATAACCACAATATATTCAAATTATTTTAGCTTTGAAGTAAACCATGATTAAGCAATGTTGTTGTTAATCAATTTAACTCTGAAGAAGAGATATTCAAATAAACTTTATTTAATAAAGATACATTTTAGTGGAAATAAGCATAAAACATTACTTACTATTATAAATATACTATCGTAATGTATTACAATAATTAAACCAAACTTACCCCCTTTCCACATCCTCTTTGATTTATGTGAACAATGCAGCTGGTCACCCTTCTTTACAATGAAATCAAAGTCCAGTGACATTCTGTTGTGGAAATCTGCAATACCAAGCTGAGATGCTGGTCAGTTAACTGGGATCTGTAGCAAGAATTGTTGTAATTCTGCAGGGAAAATGTTTGTTCGCACATATAGGTGAGCTGAACAAAACAAAGATTGTGCTACCTTGCGGATATTTGGGGACTTTGTTTCACTCAAGGAGGCATACAACTCATACAATTCAGAAAAACTAGACTTCTCCTTCAAGGTGGAATCGCACTGGAGATCAATGAATTCCAGTTGTAATTCTTGCAGTCAAATTGCAGTGGGAATGACACCAACTCCAGTATCTTCTCTACCTTCTCGAAGTCAGAGAAGCTCCCAGCCCTGTTCCCCAGCCAGAGCGCCAGGTAGGCAGAGTGGGGTAAGCCCCCGACCATGCTCCCCAGCCAGAGCGGGACAATGGAGCTCGAGGGATGGATTAAAAGCTCTGACAGGCCTGATGCGGCCAGTAGTTTGCCCACTCCTGTAATAGATGATCACGCTATTAAACCCCCTGGTTCCTTGCTCCACTGAAGACAGCTGGTGACCATCAGCCATGTTAGGATGTTACATAAGGTGCAAGTACCTGATGCACAAATGGAGCATCAAGGATTCACCACAGTGCCAATGCAAAGATCTCCAGACCATCAAACACATTGTGAACAAATGCGCCATCTTTTCATTTTCAGGAGATATAGCAAAGGTGCCCTTTGCAGCTCCCGAAGCCCTTGAACGGATTTCAGACCTTTTTACTAACCTGTAAATGTGCTTTTTCCATATGAAAGAAATACAAAGACTCATGGAGGCTTAGGGGTTTTGTCATATAAACACAATTATAGTCTCACGCTAATGCTATGGTAACATTAATTATACGCTGTTAAGTCCAAATGTACGGCGGAAAAGGTAGTGTGAAGTTTTGCTGTGTGGGTAGGTTGTTAGGTGGATTGAACACATGGATATTTCATGCAGAATTGTTATACTCAGAAAAGGTGTGCAGGGGTTGCTGCCTCCAAATTCTGGAGTTCTTATTCAGTGTATATGCATTCCTTGCTCGGGCAGCATCCCATTGAATTCAATGAGCAAGGGCCTCAGGATTCCATTTTCTGTATATACATATGTATGAATTCATGTTTCTCAACTATTCAGCAGGGTGTTCCTTTAAAATAGTTCCCCTCCTAACAGCACCTAAATGAAGCAAGTGGCATGCAGTGTGTGCTGCAGGTGGGTCAGCAGGAGCACTTCTATAGATCTGCACTGCTCATTCATTTTTGATATTGTACTGCGTAGTTCATCAGATTTTGGAGTGAGGGTAGCAATTAGCAATAGTTCTTGTAAAAAAAGAAAAATTAATTGGCACTAATAATCCTCCTTTACAGCAGATTCTCAGCTTAAGATAGAGCTTCTTCACCCTCCGCACACAGCCTGCCAAAATAAGAGCGAGTGTCACTGCTGGATTCTGTTGAAGAAATTGTTTTGGCTGGAATTTGACAGGCACAGATGGTATCACAAGCTGTAAGTTCCCTAGTTCTCTTTGGCTGAACAACAGCTCAGGGCCTTCTCACAGTTTGCTGAGTAGAGAACGTGAGATCACTGATTTGTTCCACACTATATCTCCACTGGTTTTCTTAGACTAGCAACAACTGGCATATTTCAGCCTGCTTCTAAAAAATACTCAGCTGCCAATTTCAGGCTGACAACCTTGAGGTCATCTTTGTTTCCTCCTTCTCCTACATATTCTGGCCATTATAATGTCTTGCCAATTCTTAGGCCTGGTGTATATTTAGATCGACCTAGTTATCTCATTCTCGGCTGTGAAAAATGTCATGCCTTGAACAATGTAGTTAGGTCGACCTAACCCTTACTGTAGACACAGCTGGATCAATAGAAGAATTCTTCTGTCAAACTAACTACCACCTCTCTGAGGGGTGGATTAACAACACTGACAGAAAAAACCCTTCCATCGATATAGGAAGCGTCTACACACTGCACTACAGCGGTGTAGCTACAGCTCTGCAGCTGTGCTGCTTGTACAGTAGAAATAGCATTACTCTTTTACACTAACCCTTTCTGTATGTCTGGATGGTTAAAACAGTTGCCTGTGCTCCGATTATTCCCACCTTGACTAATGTACTCACTTCCTCTCTACCCTCGCTGGCTCTGACACTGCTTCTCTCCAATCTGTCCAAACCTATTTAACTGAGGGAGGGAGAGACTTGGAGCACACAGCCAATGAGTGCAGGGCAGAAAAATCCATCTAAATGTGCAGAAGTCCCTGCTTTGGCTGCTTCTGTAGCTGCTTCTTCTACTAGTAGAAGTCTCTTGCTACTTCCTCTCCTCAGTTTTTCCCCCCAAGGGCATGATAGAGTGGAGGGGATGCACCTCCAGAGTCCTCAGAGTTGGGGGTGGATCTCCCTGGCACAGTTCAGGATCCTGGGCGGGGGTGATTGGCCCCATTTTATTCCCTCCTTCTAGTACAGCAGTTCCTGCTTTGGCTGCTTCTGCAGACAACCTCCCAATCCCATTGTGCCAAGCCACCACCTTCCTAAAAAGTCACAAAATTTTGCTCACCATTCCTTTCCCGCCAAATGAGCAACACTATGTCCATCTCTCTCTCCCAAGACTCCCTGCTAGAGTGTGGACCTCACCTTCCGATTTGCTGGCTTCTCTCCACACACTCCAAAATGGAATCTCAGAGCATGGTCTCCTGACTGACTGACCTCTTGTTCCCCATACTCTGGGCAGAACTTTCTTGAACGTTGGTCTCTTCCAGCTGGACAGGTTCTCCATGCAGTGTAGCTCCTTCCAAAGTAATAACACAACCTGCGGTGTGGTGCCTGAGGCAGCCACCTATCCAGACCTGGCCTAAAGCTGCCCTTGTTCAGAGTAATTCGTATCTGATCACATTTCCACATTTCTCTATAGCTGTTTTTCTGTTCTGCACCTAACTTCCCAGCCCTGCAATCTTCTCCCTCCACACAGGAAGAAAAAAGAGGCACTCATGACAATAACACAGAAAGAAAAGCTTGTAAATACATCGTAATGGTTAGCTGGCACAAACAGGTATGATTCCATTGAAGTCCATGGAACTGAGCTTTTTTATACCACAGCTGAATCTGACCCCTTTTCTCAGGATATTCATTCTTTTCAGGCTTAGAGAAGTCAGCCAGTGTCAACTACTTGCTGTTGCTTTTTTCTGTCAAAGCACTTCTGCATCTCTGTGCTTACAACAACCTTTTTGTTGGGAACAGTGAGTTTTGTAATAATAATGAGCTTGTCTATGATTCTCCATCAATCTAATTCTCAAGTCCCTTTGAAGTTTGTCAAGCTCTATGGTTTACCAATCTGTACTTGAGGCTTCTCACGGCAATTGTGAAACAGATGCCAAGTTGCTGTATAGTCAGAGTATTTGTTTATTTCTCCATTACCATGATCTGCCAGAATCTCTCTCTGTTGGCATCATGATTTATTTCCAGCAGCAAATTGTAAGCCTGTCTTCAGCTAAAGTCATATAGGGTGGGATTTTCAAAAGTGTCACTGATAGTCACTTGAACTCATGCTCCTAAGTCACTCTGTTAAGGTATTTTGGGAGACAGGCCTAGCAGAAACATACATTGCTTTTGAGGTAACTTTAAGCTGGACGAGTGTCCATATGATTGGGCCATCCTCCTTAAGTCCTGTATAGACAATCCCATTTATCAACATGAAAATGAATTTTTACTTGACCCATAGGCCATATGTTTTGTCAACATACAGCATACATTTACAGGGTTGCTTTTCTTTGTATTTCTAACAATATTTGAATACAAACATTTATGTATACGGTATGTTTTGTTGTGCTGAATGTGACAGAACAATATTCAAATTTCTTGGCCAAAACACACCGTATACAATAATTCTGAAGATAAACTGACAATTAGTCCCTCTTTTACATGTGTTTCAATGTGAAGGGACATTGCCATGTTAAATAATATATATCCTAATAAAATCTGCTTTCCTAGGTTTCTAGGAACATGTTAGCTTTTTAAAATTGAAAGCATGTTTTAATTTTCATTTATTTTTATTGCTTTTTCACTTGGTTTACTTTTTACATTTCAGTTAACATTGGCAATGAAAATAGACAAATCATTTGCACCTCTTTTTATAGTCAGTTTTCTGTCACTTTTACTTTCAGGTTTTAATGCTCAGCGCAATATGTCAATGTTTAGTTTGCAAATACTATACGGGACTGTTCATTTGAGTATAAATAAAACTTCTTCCACTGGAATTAAAAAAAAAATCTTGGAAGCATTGTTATTAATCTTTGATTACACGAAACTCCTTTTTACCTAAATTTTGAGCCAAATTTGCCTCTTTAGCAATGTTACTGGCATTGCAAAAAAAATGGATCAAAATATGTTAAAAATTGGGAAGAAGCTGATTTTTTTTTGTTGTATCTCTTTTAAAAGACAGGTAGTGTTAATTACAGTCTGGCTCACACTGGAGGTGATACAGAGCTACAGTGCCCCAGGGGGAGCTCCAGGTGGGGATTGTGTTTCCCCAGCTCTCTGGTCTGCAGGGGAAGTTTTCAGGCTGCACCATTCTTTCAGATCCTGCAAGCCAATGAGGAAAGTGTCAAGTCTATCCCTCGCCCTTCCCTACCCTTTGGGACAATTTGTAACCCTAGAGCAATCCATGAACTCCCCCGAGTGCAAGTGACTGAGCTCTTCCCACAAGTCCTCCCCCCATCACATGTACAAGGTCAGGGACATTCCCTTCCACCAGCAGCATCACTCTGGATGAACTGTAGGGTTCTAAGTTTGCTCTGTAAATGTGCACAATAAAGAAAAAACACACTCACAATATCATTCCTGTGTTATATGACTCCAGTGAAGGGAACAGTTCTGATAGCATGGATGTTTAACCTCGCTAAACCATTTCTGCAGTCATATAAAATGTATTTTTAATCCTGAATGAGTCTGTCTGTGCCTCATTGTGTCCACAAGCCATGAATAGAGTGTGGATGAGGATGCCAAAGCAAACAGTTCTTTGCATCAACATTAAGCGTGAATAAAGTAACTTCCTTCTCCCTGCGTTTGACAGCATTACACCTGTTTAGTCTCCTGGGCCCAGTCTGGTTGTGCTTGCTTCATTATAATGAGAAACTTCCAGACTTTCTAAGAGGGATGAGTAATGAGTCAGTAATTCCCGAGTTCTAGTCCCAGCTCTGATACTGACTCCTGGTATGGCAGGTCACTTACTCTCCCTGCCTCATTGTACCCATCTGTAAAATGGGAAGAGTAATATTTCACTGCCTCCCTCATAGGTTTTTTAGTATTTGTAAAGTGGTTTGAACTCAAGATATGGTGTGTTAAGAAATATTGTTGTTAAAATGTATTACAGAACACATCCATTAAGGAATATGTAGAAAGAATACACTTTAGATACCAAAGATGCAGGGCTGTCCCTAGGAGGGTTTGGGGCCCAGGGTAGAAGTGATGGATTTGTCTCTTCCAGGACCAACCGCGCCGGCTAATTGCACTGGCCTGCAGGCCTGCGCCCCCAGAAGCACAGGACCCAGAGGTGGGGGACCCAGGGTGGAAGTGACAGATTCGTCTCTTCTGGGACCGACTGCGCCGGCCAATCGCACGGGCCCGCGGGACCCAGAGTGGTCACCCTGATACACCTTACCCAAGGGACGGCTCTGCAAAGATGAATAAAATTTATATTCCTATGTTATCATGAATTTTTACCATATTTAAGTCTCAGAAATAATCTGAGTCCAAATTCTACCATTTTCAGACCCCCTAAATGTATAATCTGTGCTCTTGAAGCTAGTCTGCCAAGCTAACAGTCCAAACAATTCAATGTGCTGTGTGGCAGTGCCAGCTGGTATCAGAGTTTATAAATGAAAATATTTTGCTTTCATTTCAGTACAGATTGTGAGCTCTTCAGATTGTTATTTGTGTCCTGTGCAGTGCTGAGCACGTTGTGGACGCTTAATGGGAAGCAGGCCCAGACATGTCCTTAGCTAAACTCAGTCTCCTGACCCCTCCATCCCAATTTTAATTTATTTGTCAAAAGTAGAAAAATGAGATATGCATAAAAATCTTTTTTGTTGTTATTTCTACAAATAAAGGACTAGAATCCTACATTATGCTCTCAAAGCTCCCACTGACTACACTGGGAATTGTGTTTTTGTAAGGAATGCAAGATTGGGACCATAGCAGTTGGACCAGTGCCTGGTAGCATGGCTGTACTTAAGCATCATCCAACCTTTCTGATTTAAGCACCTTTTTTGAGATTTTCTTTAACTTGGATTTCTCACGTGGCCACGATATTCAGGTTTGGAAAATAACTACTGAGCATGCAAAGTAGGTCATTTCATACAAATTTAGTTAGCAGTGATGTTCTGTATTGTGCTGACTGCATTTTTTTTAAAAAAAGTCCTCACATTCCCACTGAATTTGACAGGACCAGTGACTGATCTTGAAAGCATTTAAGTATGTGAGTAGCTGTACTCATGTGAGTAGTTTCATTGGCAGTAATGGGTAAAACTACTCATGTGGGTAAGTATTTCCAAACTTGGATCCTAATAATGCAACTTCATAGATTCACAGATTCCAAGGTCAGAAGGGACCTTTGTCTGATCTCTGTAACACAGGCCACAGAACTTTACCAAAATAGTTCCTAGAGCATAACATTTAGAGAAAAATCCAATCTTGATTTAAAAATTGTCAGTGATGGAGAATCCACCATGACCCTCTGTAAATTGTTCCAATAGTTAATTATCCTCACTGCCAAAAATGTATACCTTATTTCCAGTCTGAATTTGTCTAGCTTCGCCTTCCAGCCATTGGATCATGTTATACCTTCCTCTGCTAGATTGAAGACTTTATTATTAAATATTTGTTCCTGTAGCAGGGTGGATCCCTGCTCCTGCCCTGCAGGTGTTAAAAGCAGCCCTGGGAAGGGGCTGTGTCTGGAGAAAGCAGCCTGTAGGCTGGGGCCCGAAGCCTGAGCTGACTGGGGAAAGTAGGCTCAGCTGTGGCCATGCTCCAATCAGGCCCAGCAGGCCCCTATAAGAGGCAGTGAAGCCAGAAGCCCAAGACAGTCTCTCTGGCTCTAGAGGGAGAAGGGCCTGGTTGCAGGGAGCTAGAGAAGGTATCTGGGGTGAAGCAGGGCTGGGGGAAAGGCAGAGGAGCTGGGAGAGCTCCTGCCTGGAAAGCCCCAGGCTGCCGCCTAGCATTAGGCCAAGAGGTACTGAGGGTTGCAAGGAGCAACCCAGGGTAGGCAAAGGCAGCAGGTCCAAACCCCTTTGCCTCTGATGAGTGGCTGATACTGCAGTCTGCCCCAGTGAACAGGGGCTAGGTGGAGACTGGGCAGTAGCCTATACTGAGGCAAAGTGGGGATAGAGGGTGGGGGTCCCCTTGGAAGGGGAAACCCTCAGAGAAAGGGGTGACTGCTTGGGGGCAGCACTCCATGTAAAAGGGGCACTGGGTCCAGGGAGGGACACGGGGCCAGAGGACAGGTGGATCACCGGCCTGCAGAGGGTGCTCCGGACTGGGACCGAGCTAATTCCCAGAAGTCACCAGCAGGAGGTGCCGTGGGGGTGAGTCGGCCTGTCTACAGTTCCCTATGTAGATACTTACAGATTGTAATCAAGTCACCACTTAACGTTCTCTTTGTTAAACTAAATAGATTGAGCACTTTGAATCTATCACCATAAGATGTGTTTTCTAATCCTTTAATCCTTCTCATGGCTCTCCTCTGAATCCTCTTCCTTGAATTGTGGACACCACAACTGGATGCAGTACTCCAGCAGCGGTCACACCAATGCCAAATGCAGAAGTAAAATAACCTCTCTACTCCAACTTGAGATTTGCTGTTGCATCCCAGGATTATATTGGCTCTTTTGGCCACAGTGTCACATTGGGAGTTCAATTTCAGCTGATTATTCACTGTGACCCCCAAATTTTTTTCAGAGTCACTGCTTCCCAGAATAGAGTCCCCCATTCCGTAAGTATGGCCTATATTCTTTGTTTCTACATGTAAACCTTTACATTTAGCCTGATTGAAACACAGGTTGTTTGTGTCCAGTTTACCAAGCAATCCTGATCACTCTTAATCAGTGACCTGTCGTCTTCATTATTTACCACTTCTCCAATTTTTGTATCATCTGCAAACTGTATCAGAGATGATTTTGTTTATTTCCACATCATTGATAAAAATGTTAAATACTGTAATGCCAAGAACCAATTCCTGCGAGACCCCACTGGAAACTCACCCACTTGAATCTAACTATAAACTTAATTCTGAAAAATATCAGTAATAATTCTCCTTTGAAAGGTATGTTACTTGACATATTTGTAAAATGATTTATATAGTGCACACAGAAATTGCATTAAAATAGTATGTGATTGTGTAATCAAACTCTGTATCATAATGCATACATACAAAAGGGCCAAATTAAAGTTACAAAGGCAGCCTTACTTCTGATATTTTTTAACTTTTGATTGCTTGCCTTTGCCACCCTAAAGATGGTTTTTCAATATAGTTTTTCTGTGTAATTTTATATATATATAAAATATATATTCTGACAAACCTCTACTTCCCCACTCATTGCTCCACAGATCTATTGTACCATCATCATATTTTCCATCTAAATGTAGGGGCTAATCAAAACACAGATTACTGAAAGAACCCTATTGATTTCAGTAAAATTTGGCCCTAATGCTGTAAAGCTCTTGGAATGGGGACCATGGGCCAAACTCTGACTTCAGTTACATTGATTTATTGTAAATCTGGAATAACTGTTTACACCAAAGGATTTACTCTAGATGTACATCATTTTAACCAAAAGCAGAATATGACCCCTTAACCTTCTCTTCGCCTGTAAATGACCAGACACAGCTTTTATTCTATATAAACAATGGCAAACAGCAGAAAGAGGACAAATTATGTTGTCCTCCTCAGGTAAAACTCACATTGACTAAAGTAATTACTAAGTAAGAATTTCAGGGTTTGGCCCAAGAACAATAATCTGGGAAAGATGGAGATCATGGGAAGCCAAGAGAAAGTAAGTGCATCAATGAGAAGATGGAGGGAGAAAGCAGCTGAGAGTTTGTTAGAGCAAAACAAAGAGGGAGAACGTGAATTCAGCCAGCTGCTAAAGCAGACACGTTGATAAAGAAGAGAAAATTCTGAAGATCTGTTAAACTCCAATCTGCTTCTGTGCTAATAAGATCAGTTCCTCAAAGAAACCAGACATGTAACATACAAACAATTAACTTGCAGTTCTATGGGACAATGATTGCCAGTCTGCTAACTCCCATTTTATTTAATTTTTAATACAAACCTAGGTTCTAAAAGTAGTGAGCCATTTGGAGCTGAAAAAAGGATGTGTGGGGCATGGAGAAGGCTGAGGAAAAACACAAAGCTGCATCATTTTAACAGCTCTGCTAATATTTCTGGTGTTATACCACTATTTGGTCATGATAATGAAATCTAAATTTTACTCTGTGGGATTGCTTTAGCTAACAGGTCTCCATTTTGGCCCCTTTATAAAATAAAGTGTGATATGTCATAGGAGCAGTCATCCTTCCCATTCCTGTGATCCATCAGTCTGAACTTTATTTGATTTGTGTGTGGTTTTGTTTTAAAATTGTTAAAACTGGCATTTGTTAGAATCAATTTTCATTCATTTAAACTGCATAAATGTGTTTTTACAAAACCTTAATTTTGGGGCAAATTTGATCTGACACTGTCTTTTTAATGTGACACTAGTAAGGGCTCATGCAAATAGTTGCTTTCTTGTAACACTGAACAAGGAATTTTATTAGACTAAAGAAAATTGAGCAAAACTTTCAAAAGTACCTAAGTGACTTAGGTGCCCAAGTCCCATTTTCAAGAATAAGTTAGCCTCTTAAAAACCAAAATCTCATTAAAAGTCAATTAAATTTAGGCTTGTAAGGACCAGATTTTTTAAAGGTATTGCTAAGTGTCTAAAGATGCAGGTAGGCACCTACTGGAATATTCAAAAGCATCTATCTCTAGCATTAACTGCCTAAATATCTGGCCCTAATATCTAATTTGCTCCAGAAAATGAGACTGGAGCACTTACATGCCTTTTACCCATTGTCCCTAAAACCACTCTGCCTTTCTCTGCTTCACTGCAAAGCTTCTGTGTGAAACCTCAGCCAGCTATCCTCCAACCTGGCTTCCTCCTTTAAAGAAACAGCATACATAGCTTTCCATAAAGAGCAATGGAATAGTACTGTACATAAATAATTGTTAGAGCTAACTAGAGATAAACA
The DNA here is from genome assembly GCF_025201925.1 of Gopherus flavomarginatus. NCBI lineage: Eukaryota > Metazoa > Chordata > Testudines > Testudinidae > Gopherus > Gopherus flavomarginatus. Next base: position 127,737,107 of record NC_066621.1, on the reverse strand, counting down.
ACTTGCATTGCCCACTTCGTCTCTTGTGTACCTAACAGAGTTCATCAGTGGAGGAAAGCAGGAAAATTGGAGGGTTTTTTCCCGCTTAACTTGCATGTACACTATAAGGAAGAACCCACAACAGGAGGGAAATGGTGCATTGCCAACATCAGTGGCATTCCTATGCCTGTACCTGTGGGGGCCTTGGCTAAATAGGCATCCTGGCCCTGGAGGCTTCTACCCAGATCCTGGTCTTAACTTGCTGGGAATGTGGCCTTCATGTCCCTAATGAAAAAAGCCAGGGGACCACTCTGTGTGAGAGGTAGCTGTTGGTAGAGTCCCTCAGGCAGCAGGTAAGAGAGCTACAGGAGGAGGTGGCTCATCTGAGTAGCATCTGGTTGCACGAGGACTTCATCAACAAGATGCACATGGAGACATCTGGGTTAGAGGGTGCAAGCTGAATAGAAAACATTACAGCAGGATCAGAGGAGGAAGAAGAAACAGCTGCTCTGTGGGGAGGAGGCTGACTTGAAGTGACCTTGGGCAGCAGATGATGCTCCCCCTTTTTCCCCCGCAAGATTCCCCATCCATTGAGGTCAAGAACTACTATGCTGTATTGGCAACAGGAGAAGAAAGTCAGACCCCAACAGCAGCAGAGATAGAAGAGCCACTTGCCCTAGGGTTGCTAGGTGTCCAGTTTTAGACCAGCACTGTAGTCAGTGGGAGCTGCGGGGGCGGCTCCTGCTGGCAGGGACAGTGCACAGAGCCCCCTGGCAGCCCCTCTCCCTAGGAGCCAGAGGGAAATGTCTCCACTTCCCAGGAGCTACCTGAGGTAAGTGCCACCTGGAGCTTTAACCCTGAACCCCCTCTCACACCCTAACTCCTTGCCCCAACCTTGAGCCCCTTCCCACACCCAAACTTCCTCCTAGAGTCTGCACCCACACTCCAAACCCGTCAGCCCCAGTCCCACCCCAGAGCCTGCACCCCTAGTTGGAGCTGCTCAGTAGCACTACAAGCAGGGAGAGTCCTAGGGCAGCAAGGTGAGTCCATGACACCCTGACTTGGTACTGCAGGCAGAGAGTCCACCCTGGCTGTGACCAGCACCCAGTGAGCCAGCACCATCCCTGTGTGGTGGTGATGAGTCTGTCCTTGGCTGGTACCTCTGAGTGGAGCTGGGGCTCAGTGCAGAGAAGAAGGAAGGGAGCTACCAAGACAAAGGAAAGGGGGAAGGGCCTGTGAAGGAGGGAGCCAGGCATAGCCTCAGCCATCTGTGACCATTGGCACTCTGCATGCCCAACACCTCCCCATCTCATTGCCACACCAATACCCATCTCCCCAATAACCCTCCCAAGAAAAGGCCCCATAAAGCATCTTTCTTTCAAAACCCTCCCACAAAGTGCCACATCCTCTCTCAAACCCTCCCCCGCTCCTGCTCATCGTCCTTACCAAGCCCATCTCCCCACCTCTTAAAAACCACCCTACTCTCCCATACCCATGATCCTCAAACCACATCCCTCCCTCTTTATCCCTGTGCCCCCTGCTCCTCCACCACACCATAGTCCCTCATACATCTGCTGCCCCCAGCACCTGAGTCCATCTACCCTACTGGCTGCACAACTATCCTCTCCCCTCTCCAATTACGCCAGTCCTTGAGGGCTCACCAGGCACCTCCCACAGGGCCCCTCACCCCTTTAGCCCTGGGGCTTGCTCAAGGGCTGAGGGAGATTCTTAGGAGCGGGTGGGTGTAGGGGTTCAAGGGAAATTAAGAGGTAGAGACCTTGAACAACACTCACACCACTGAACATCTGATCACCGGTGCATGGGAGGTGCTGGGGGAAGGGGGAGGAGCTGATTGTGTGGGGCTGCCGGTGGCTGCTGAGCACCCACTATTTTTTTTCTGTAGGTGCTCCAAGGCTGGAGCACCCATGGAATTGGCACCCACATGTATAGGAATGGCAGAAGATTATAGACTGTACTATGTTCATAGCTGCCCAGGGGATTAGCAGAACATCTTAAAAGCTCTTCACATGTTATGAATCATCTGAGTACTTGAGAGCCCTCCTTTTCTTTCTGAGTCAAGAAGTTTAAATTCTTTCTTCCAGAAAGCTGTGTCTCTTTGATGATGCTTTCCCTGCCTATGATGTGTTTGAAGTGCCAGTTGTTTTGTAGTTAAAACTAATATAATCATGCTGAGGTGGATTAAGTTTATGACATTTTTAAAGACTGAATGAGATCACGGTGAGATTCTGGAAGACAATTCATTTTGTATAGTATCAGTGTTACAGACTGCTGGCATTCATGCTGTAGCTCGTATGTTACATACATTGTATGATTACACATGGCTAGAAAGAGGTACAGTAAGCAGGTATCCATTCTCTCTGAAATGTATGAATGTCTTCGTATGTCACTTGATTTTCAATCTCTGCAGTCTCTTGTTACGGTGTAGTATATTGCAGATGAATCAAATTAAACATTTGAAGCCAAGCTGGATCATTAGACTATTCAAACTGCAACTAGAAACTCACAGAAGCCTTCTCCAGGCAGGTGTTTATTTGGGCTTATGACATATGTTCTCACTGCGGAAAAGGATGACAGAGCTAGGTACACTGCTTCTGTTCCTTCTTGGCATCCTGGCAATAGGATTTCTCCTGCAGAGGGGTAAATCTGGAAATTAAAATAAACCTGTCCAGCAATGAGACTTAAAAAATTAAAATCAAAGTGGGATAGGGACATTATATGACTGACAAGGCCTGCTGAATTAATAACTATGATAAGGCAGGTCCTTACACCTTTAAGTGAAAAATACAACAGCTAAGTTTTTTGTTTTAAGCTTAGCCTAAATTTAAAAAAAATGCTGTGATGAAACACCTCAAGCAACTGCTCCTTGCGGAATAAGAAGTGCTTCCTTAGAAGCCTGAAGACACCACAATCAAGGATAGCAGTGCTTACCATTTGCAGTGTTTTCATCTTCAGAGCTTTACAAACATTATCTAATTATTCCCCACAAAACCCAGGAGAGTTAGGCAAGTATTATAACAAGTCTGTGGCCAGCAAGGAACTTCAGAGTTGTCACTGATTTGTATCATGGCCACTTTTGGCAACAGCCAGGACAGAACTCAGAGCTTCTAGCTTAAAAAGCACAGCCCCCAACCAACCACTAGAGGTTAATGTGAGACTCGCTGTTAGCAGTACCCATACCACACAGTGAAGCAGTTCTATATATTCACAAGCCAGTTCATTATAGTATAGCTAACCTCCTCTTGCAGTTGGGGAAACTGGGGCACGGAAAGGGTAAGGGGCTGATTTTCAGATAGCGCTGAACATCCACAACTCTAAAAAGTCATTGAGAGATGCAGGTACTCAGGCTGTCTGAAAATCAGGCCCCAAGGTGAGTTATCAAAAGCCACACAGGCAGCCAGGAATAGAACCTTGGCCTTCCAGCCCTGTGTTCCAATCATACCGCAGGCAGGAACAGAGGTAACTCTGCTGGTAGCAAAGACACTGAAGAGTGTTAATACAGCCTTATAGAAAGTACCATCATGTTCTCGCTCTTCTTCCACAGCACTGCACTAGTGGCTGGTACTGAATCGCAAAGGAGCTGTCTCAGAACAGCTCCTTCTTCTCACCATATCTGGCTCATAAAACTAGAATCTAAGGGATGTGTCTACACTGTAATTTGACACCCACAGCACCTTGGGTCCAGCCAGAGCTTGAACATCTACACTGCAATTAAACAGCCCCTTAGCCTGATCCCTGTGAGCCCAGTCAGCAGGCACAGGCCTGCCACAGGTTTTTAACTGACATATCCTAACCGCACCTGGTCATCATCAGTGTAAAGTAGGGCCATCCAAACTTGCCCTGAGTCAATGGTAAGTAACTTGCAAAGAATGGAAGGTCAGCACCATGGGAGAGATCCTGACTCAAGTCACTGAGGGTACGTCTTCACTACCGGCCATATCGGTGGGTAGCAATCGATTTCTCGGGGATCGATATATCGCGTCTCATCTAGATGCGATATATCGATCCCCAAACGCACTCCTGTCGACTCCGGAACTCCACCAGCGCGAACGGCGGTAGCGGAGTCAACAGCGGGAGCCGCGGATGTCGATCCTGCGCCGTGAAGATAGTAGGTAACTCGATCTAAGATACTTCGACTTCAGCTATGCTATTCGCGTAGCTGAAGTTGTGTATCTTAGATCGATTCCTCCCCCAAGTGTAGACCAGCCCTGGGAGTTTTGCCATGGATTTCAGTGGGGCCCTAGTTTCACCCCTAATTTGCACAAAATGAAGCAGAATACTGCTGTCCATGTGAATAATGCAGAGGTGCAGCTCAAGGAGTCTACAGCTGTCAGCATGCAGTGGTCCATCTTGATCTGAACAGGCTGACTTCCAGAGACTCTAAACCCCAACATACTGTCTACCCAGCTGGTATAACATATTTCCTTATGGAACCTTCAATCACAAAGGCTCACACGGTTTAGCCTAGGATGGTGAATTGCACATGGTTAACTCTCATCTCTGTGGGCCACAAGCCTCAAGTCAAGATAGACCCACTTTGGTACCAATAAAGTCAATGTAAAATTTGCTGCTTGGCTTGAGATGAAGCACTGAATGTTTGGATCAGCAGGAACGGTACTGACCACATCTATCTGGTACACCTGCTGTATATGGACTCTGCATGCTGTGTAGTAGTATGTGTAGGTTGGTGGGTCTGTCCGCCAACAGATTGTTTTGTCCCCTAGCAAACAATCACCATGCCCAAGTCTGTTTTAGCTTCTGTGCAGGCTCTTCTGTTCTTCTGCCACACAAACACAGAAAATACGGGAAAGTTAAAAAAAATGGTAGCCCTAATGTGCACTGATACTGCAGGGTCCTCCACCTGCCAGCACCTCAAGATCACAACCCTTCCTTAGGCTCAAAAGGAACACAGGCCCTACCTGCCATTTTTCAGCCTGCTGCTGCTCAGAAAAGTATTCCTCTCCTGCCTCCTTCCTCTCCCCTGGAACACAGCTGAGTCCTCACATATCTTCCAGCTGGGAATCAGAGCCAATCATTAGCTCCTGCTTAGCTGGATCCATTGGTTCCCAGCACCTATCTGACGCTTCTCCTCAGGCCAGGGCTTGCAGTTCCCTGGCTCCGCAGGCTCTTAAAGGGACAGACCACCCTGCTACAGGGTGTCATTTGTTAATTACCACTAAGAGTATGTCTACACTACTCGCCTGATCAGCAGTTCCCAGATTGATCTATCAGGGATCGATGTATTGCATCTCATCTAGACACGATACATTGATCCCCGAACGCGCTCTCTGTCAACTCTGGTACTCCACCAGAGTGAGAAGCGAAAATGGAGTTGACAGGGGAGCAGCGGCTGTTTATCTGCACCGCGAGGACGCAAAGTAAGTCAGTCTAAGTCGATCTAAGATATGTCGACTTCAGCTATGGTATTCTCGTAGCTGAAGTTGCATATCTTAGATCAATTCCCCCCGCCCCAGTGTAGACTAGGCCTCAATCTGAGACCAGTAAGAGGCAATGTACTGATATGTGGGTTGCAATTTAATCACACATGTCATCTAGATTCCCAAGTGAAAAATGGAAAACTAAATTTTGACAGAGCTGCTTTACATGAGCAGTCTGAGAAGGAAAACACAAGTGTAGCTGAAAGACACATGCAAGGACTATCCAGATATGTGGACTCTCTACTCAGACCTAATGCCACCAGTACTCCCAGCTATCTCCATGACACCACTGATTTCCTGAGGAAACTACAATGCATTGATGATCTTCCAGAAAATACCATCCTAGCCACCATGGATGTGTAGGCTCTCTACACAAACATCCCACACACATGGAATACAAGCTGTCAGGAACAGTATTCCCAATGATGACACAGCACAACTGGTTGCTGAGCTCTGTGACTTTATCCTCACACACAATTATTTCAAATTTGGTGACAATATATACTCCCAGACCAGTGGTACCGCTATGGGCACTCGCATGACCCGACAATATGCCAACATTTTTATGGCTGACCTGGAATAAAGCTTCCTCAGCTCTCGTCCACTCATGCCCCTTCTCTACCTACGCTACATTGATGACATCTTCATCATCTGGACCAAAGGGAAGGAGAGTTTGGAAGAACTCCACCACAATTTCAACAGCTTCCACCCCACCATCAACCTCAGCCTGGACCAATCTACATGGGAGATCCACTTCCTAGACACCACAGTACAAATAAGTGATGGTCACGTTAACACTACCCTATACCGAAAACCCACTGACTGCTATGCCTAACTTCATGCCTCCAGCTCCACCCTGGACACACCACACAATCCATCGTCTACAGTCAAGCACTGAGGTACAACCGCATTTGCTCCAACCCCTCAGGCAGAGACTAACACCTACAAAATCTTCATCAAGCATTCTCAAAACTTGATACCCACACAAGGAAATAAGGAAATTAATCAACGGAGCCAGACGTGTACACAGAAGCCTCCTACTGCAAGACAAGCCCAGGAAAGAAACCAACAGAACTCCACTGGCCATCACCTACAGTCCTCAGATTAAACCTCTCCAATGCATCATCAGTAATCTACAGCCCATCCTGGACAATGATCCCTCACTTTCACAGACCTTAGAAGGCAGGCCAGTCCTTGCCCACAGACAACCCGCCAACCTTAAGCATATTCTCACCAGCAACCACACACCGCACCATAGCAACTCTAACTCAGGAACCAATCCATGCAACAAATCTCGATGCCAACTCTGTCCACGTATCTACACCAGCAACACCATCACAGGACCTAACCAGATCAGCTACATCATCACCGGTTCATTCACCTGCACGACCACGAATGTTATATACGCCATCATGTGCCAGCAATGCTCTGTGCTATGTACATCCAGGGCTGGCGCTTCCATTTAGGCGACCTAGGTGGTCGCCTAGGGCACTAGGGTTTGAGGGGGGCGGCATTTTGCCACCCTCGGTGGCAATTCGGAAGTGGAGGGTCCTTCCGCGCTCTGGGTCGGCGGCAGGTCCTTCACTCGCTCCGGGACTTGCCGCCAAAGTGGCCCGAAGACTGGGAGCCGCGTAAGGACCCCTGCCTAGGGCGCCAAAAACCCTGGCACAACTCCTGTGTACATCAGCCAAACTGGACAGTCTCTACATAAAAGGATAAATGGACACAAGTCAGATATTAGGAATGGCAATATACAAAAACCTGTAGGAGAACACTTCAACCTTCCTGGCCACACAATAGCAGATTTTAAGGTAGCCATCCTACAGCAAAAAAAACTTCAGGAGCAGACTTCAAAGAGAAACTACTGAGCTTGAGTTCATCTGCAAATTTGACACCATCAGCTCAGGATTAAACAAAGACTGTGGATGGCTAGCTAACTACAAAAGCAGTTTCTCCTTCCTTGGTGTTCACTCCTCAACTGCTTTAGAAGAGGGCTTCATCTTCCTTGATTGAACTAACCTTGTTATCTCCAGACTAATTCTTGCCTGCATATTTATACCTGCCTCTGGAAATTTCCATTACATGCATCTGATGAAGTGGGTATTCACCCATGAAAGCTCATGCTCCAATACATCTGTTAGTCTATAAGGTGCCACGGGACTTTTTGTTGCTTTATGCAAGGCAAGGTTATTTAATGTGGAAGGCAATATTGTGCATGGTAACCAAAGGAGGTAATAAGAGGCAGAAACTAAACAAATTCAAGTTTGCAACAAGAAAAGAAGTAAAGTGGAAAGTGGTGAGCATATCATTAAGGTGTCAGGCCGTGAGTTGGGCCAAACGGTACACCTATTTCTAGCTGTTATAATCTAGCTAAGGAAGGATTAGGAGTCCTGCAAAAACTTCTGTTCATAAATGAGAAATTAAATGTCTGTGTACAGTGGATTTGTAGACCCTGCAAAAAACTCAATTACTGTGGGCATCCTCTAGCTGGGCCTGAGACAAAAACTAATACTTTACATTTATATATAAAGCCTTTCATCCTGGAGCATCCAAACATGCTTTTGAATATTAGACATGCAGGTGAATTGCTCCACCTGCTACTGAAATGCTGTCCTACTTTGAGTGAGCCATGGACACTTCTTAAACACCGTACAGCAGTTTAGGAGAAGAGGTGAAGATGTGTACTACAGTCAAATGAAACTACAGTGAAAATTTTGGTAAGAAGAACGTAAGTACTGGGCCAAGCTCCCCTACCACTGTGAAAATTGCCATGGGATCTGTAATGATCACAAGTGGACAGGAGCTAAGTTGTGTGTCTCACAGAAAAGAGCACCTCCAACAGCTCAATGTCCTCTAGTAACATGTTTGTGCCCTGGCTCAGGTTCAGGGCTGAGGGGAAAGGGCCTCTTATTCAATGACAAATAGTACTTTTGGTAACATTAGGGTTCTTGTAAGTTTCCAGTCTAAGGGCTGAATCCTGCAAACCTTTACTTCCATGAGTGGCTCTGATTCACTCACCCAGTCTCACTAAAGTCATTGAGCTAGGATTATTTGTAGGAGTAAAAGTTTACAGCATCAGGCACCACATGCTGCCATAGTCCAGCCTTACTTACCTTGTGAGAGCTAACAAGATCACAACCAAAAGTGGTATGGCTACAGCCTTAACAAGTAAATACTACTCCCAGAGTTGCATTGACATCACTGGATGAAGCTGGCGCACCATGCAAACATATGTGAGTGACAAGTTGCTATGGGATGGACCACTTGATGATTACCTGTGTTGTTCATTCCCTTTGGGGCACCTGGCATTGGCCACTGTTGGAAGACAGGATACTGGGCTGGATGGGCCTTTAATCTGACCCAGTATGGCCGTTGTTATGTAAATTGCAGTCATGTAATTAAAACAGGCATAGACAACATGATGACAGATGAAATTTATGCAAGTTAATGCACATTGGAAAGAATAATTCACTCTTCAATGTGAACCACTACTCAGCATATCATGGTAGTCAAAAAAGCAAACGAATTGTTAGGATGCATTGGAAATAGGATAGACAGTAATACTGACCACATTTTAAGATATATTAATCAGTGTCCTCTCTTATTCATCCCCATGAAAACTACACAGTCTCACCCAGAATACTGTGTTCAGTTCTGAACAACTTGTTTCAGAAGAGATACAAGAGACAAAGGAGAAATCCAGTCAGGAGCTGAAAGTGATTAGAGGAGTGGAGATATTTCCTTGGGAGGAGAGATTGAAAAGATTGAGACTGTGTAGTTTTCATGGGGATGAATAAGAGAGGACATCAAAAAGGTATTGCACATAAAATAGCAAATGATGTAGAGAAGGTAAATCAGGAACTTCCATTTACCCTATCTCATAATACAAGAACAAGAGGATATTCAATGAGGTTGAGAGGCAACACATTTTGAAACCCAAAGGAAATATTTTACACAATGAATAATTAACCTGTGCCACTCACAGCTACAATATATCATTGGAGCCAAGTGCTTAGGAGGATTCCAAAAAAGAATGAGTTATAAATCTTCATGCTTTAGAGCATAAGGCAGTTGCTGGGTGGGGATGGACAGGTTTTTCCATAACTGTCCACTGTTGAGTTTGTTGCATTTCCTCTGAAGCAAGTATATGGACAATGGGTCTGACCTGCTATGTCAGTCTATAGATTTGCATGTATGTTACTTTTGGCACCACTCAACACATTCATAGAACAACGATGTTTGTGAATTATGAAATAAAATAATTGTTTTTCTCTCAAATTTCTATGAGGATTTTCAGAGCACTGGAGAGGGAAAATCAAACTGTTAACATTTAAAAAAAAATCTTGGTTAAATGTTAACTAGAAAGGAAGTCAAGCCAAAAACAAAAACAAAAAACCCCAAGTATTTATCTGTCTATGATCTCTAGTGCTGAAACACATCAACCAATCATCCAAGTATAACAATATTTTGTTCTTGTTTGCCATTCTTCTATGTTCAGCATCTCAGAAAGTAGGCCCATGAAAGCAACTTATATTACAAGTATCCTTCGACTTCCTTCCCTCTGGAGCACCTGGCATTGGATGAAAGTCACACACTAACCAGACATATTGATGATATCAATTCTTACTATAAAACACAGAGCCCCACCTATCTTTGTGTGTGTTAGTTTATTTTCTTTCCTATTTTCAAAATTTTAGCCAGATCCTCAGCTGGTGTAAACTGACATAGCTCCACTGACTTCAGTGGAGTTTTATCAATTCATACAAACCTAGGATGTAGCATTATTCCTCAACTATCAATATTATTGCTGGTATGTTGCTCACATTGTACAGCAATTTGCACTTTCAAAGGGCCTGTAATAAGTAAAATAAATTATAATAATCACTTCAGTCTAACTTCTAGGAAGTTAGAAAGCTCTTGGGTAATTAAAACAGAGGGATGAGATTGTCAGTGGGAGGATATATGTACTGTTTCTTTAAATCCAAGAAGAGTCTAGGAAAGGTCCTGAGAACAGGCTCTACAGTGAGCATGAGACAGAACAGCTCTAAGGATAATGTTTGCTTCCTTATGTTAAAACAGTTCTTTGTTCAGTGTTCAGAGACAATGATCCTTTCTATGATTTTATCACGACAGTCCTTACGGCCATTGTGCATGTGGGGAAACACCTTTGCCTGCCATACTAAGCAGTACATAGTTTCAGGAGCACACCCTTCCATTCTCGTCTTTGACTGGACTTTACTGCAAGCTTCAGACAAGGCTGACCATTTTCTCAGAAACTGACCATATAAGAGAGATATTTAATCCTCTTTTAGCAAACCTGTTTGGCTTGCTTGAGGAACAGGAATTTTAGTGACTTTATTGGGAATGTCTGACCTCTGCAAATACTGTTCTGACCCTTTCCTTCTTAAGGAAGGAAAACAGTGTTCTTAGCACATTTTGCCACATACCATCCCTTCCTACAGCACATTGAAGCGTTCACCCTCTTTCTCTTTCCCTCCCCATACTTCCTTGGATATTACAATCTCTGTTGGATATAGACTCCCTGATGCTCACACTCTGACTGTGATGATGTCTTTCATCTAAAATGTTAATGTTATCCCTTTTTGACCCAAGCAGTTAGCCAAATTCAGACTTTAGGAGGACAAACTGATGATAGGATGCAATCTTGTTTATTTACAAAGAATATCTAAAGTCCTGTTTCCCTGAACACAGCAGGTATAAATGCTATAAAAAGGGAAATAAAAACAACCCAGGAAACTACAGACTAGTTAGTTTAACTTCTGTGCCAGGGAAGATAATGGAGCAGGTAATTAAAGAAATCATCTGCAAACACTTGGAAGGTGGTAAGGTGATAGGGAATAGCCAGCATGGATTTGTAAGGAACAAATCGTGTCAAACTAATCTGATAGCGTTCTTTGATAGGATAACGACCTTGTGGATAAGGGAGAAGCGGTGTATGTGATATACCTAGACTTTAGTAAGGCATTTGATACGGTCTCGCATGATATTCTTATAGATAAACTAGGAAAGTACAATTTAGATGGGGCTACTATAAGGTGGGTGCATAACTGGCTGGATAACCATACTCAGAGAGTAGTTGTTAATGGCTCCCAATCCTGCTGGAAAGGTATAACAAGTGGGGTTCCGCAGGGGTCTGTTTTGGGACCAGTTCTGTTCAATATCTTCATCAACGATTTAGATGTTGGCATAGAAAGTATGCTTATTAAGTTTGTGGACGATACCAAAGTGGGAGGGATTGCAACTGCTTTGGAGGACAGGGTCAAAATTCAAAATGATCTGGACAAATTGGAGAAATGGTCTGAGGTAAACAGGATGAAGTTCAATAAAGATAAATGCAAAGTGCTCCACTTAGGAAGGAACAATCAGTTTCACACATACAGAATGGGAAGAGACTGTCTAGGAAGGAGTATGGCAGAAAGAGATCTAGGGGTCATAGTGGACCACAAGCTTAATATGAGTCAACAGTGTGATACTGTTGCAAAAAAAGCAAACATGATTCTGGGATGCATTAACAGGTGTGTTGTTAACAAGACACGAGAAGTCATTCTTCCGCTTTACTCTACACTGGTCAGGCCTCAGCTGGAGTATTGTGTCCAGTTCTGGGCACCGCATTTCAAGAAAGATGTGGAAAAATTGGAGAGGGTCCAGAGAAGAGCAACAAGAATGATTAAAGGTCTTGAGAACATGACCTATGAAGGAAGGCTGAAGGAATTGGGTTTGTTTAGTTTGGAAAAGAAAAGACTGAGAGGGGACATGATAGCAGTTTTCAGGTATCTAAAAGGGTGTCATCAGGAGGAGGAAAAAAACTTGTTCACCTTAGCCTCCAATGATAGAACAAGAAGCAATGGGCTTAAACTGCAGCAAGGGAGATTTAGGTTGGACATTAGTTCCTAACTGTCCGGGTAGTTAAACACTGGAATAGATTGCCTAGGGAAGTTGTGGAATCTCCATCTCTGGAGATATTTAAGAGTAGGTTAGATAAATGGCTATTAGGGATGGTCTAGACAATATTTGGCCCTGCCATGAGGGCAGGGGACTGGACTCGATGACCTCTCGAGGTCCCTTCCAGTCCTGGAGTCTATGAGGTATCAAGCAACAAGAGGTATTGCCTTTGTTTACTGTTCCATGTTCTTTTCAAGTCAGCACTTAGCCCAAAAACACTCTCTCTCTCTCTCTCTCTCTCTCTTAGTTTTTCTTAGTTCAACATTTCCAGAGCTTATTCTGTGACTCAGTCTCATGCTTCCTTGCTGCCTTCTCTCTCAGCTTCTCTGGTATTTCTACTTCTATTTTACAGACACGCAAACCAAACAAAAAACAATCTCCAGTGAAACCCCTCCACCCCACATGTGCCTTGTATGCACTCTTGTTTTGGGCTGGGCATTATTCTTGTTTCAGCTACAAGATTCTGTACAGGAATTTAACACCTTCTTACAATTAATTTAAATGAAAGGTGGCGATTATGCCCAAACCATAAAATTAAGACCTAATTCATAGTTTATAAGATAAAGCAGGTTGTGTAGAGATGACACTGATACTGTTAACCTGTTACAATTTATTTTCATTTACATATCACATCTGATCAGCAGGGAAGTATATATAAATCTGTGTAGTTCAAACACTTTTCTGGCTCTCACCTCTTTCACATGACAGGGGTCAGAAGCCAGTCATTCCAATGGCTATTATTATCTTCCCTTTCCCAACATAACAACATCTAAAAATAACCCCCATAAAACAATACAATCAATTAACAAAACACCTAAATGACAACCTGAACCTCTTGACACGTAAGTGGATTTTTCTGTCTCTTACTGGATATCTGCCACTACCTATCTCTGAACCCTGATGGCTTTCTGATGACATGGCCACCTCTTGTTCTCAAAACTCCCCATGCACCCTGGCTCAAAGAACAATTTAGCCTTTCATATTATCTTGTTTTCATATGAGAGCCCATAGACTTTGGCATGTCACAAAGGCGTTCCTATTACTGTAACATATAGTATTATTTACAGTAAATCTTCTGTATCTTGTACTAGGTAACTGATGTCTTCAGAGAACTTTTACATGGCTAATGGCTCTGTAGTTCCCATCGAGCTATTTTGCCTGATGTTACTTCTGTAGAATGGTTTTGGAGTTTGAACCCACTGAAACGAGCAGCTCAAACATTACTACGTATGGATTCCCCCTATCCCATGCAGCTGACCACTTGAGCATTCCCCAGTGACTGTTACTTTAGATGGGAGTGTGTCATGGGGTTTTTCCCATCACCTGATAAAGAAGAGCAAGAACTACACTTATAGTCATTCTCTGTACCTGTGGGGTGACTGAGTGATTGCTGGCTAGAAGGGATGGCACTAGGTAAGGATCATTAGACATCTGGACCTTATAAGAACCCTGAAAGAGCTAATTGAGGGAGAGATGGCAGGGAAGGCAGGAGGCTGCTGTAAAGAGAGAATAACAGAGAGCAAGACAGGTGCTTATAAGGGAAGTCCTGGGGATGACAGACTTTTTTGAGAGAAGTCTTGGTGCAGCTGAAGCCCCGAGTCCCAGCATGTTTCAAGGAGGGGGCTGACACACCTCCAGGCAGGGCTGAAGCTGCATGTATTTGTTATTGGAAAGATTTGAATTGTAAAAGATAAAGAGTTCATTTGTACTAAGTTTTATTCTCTTTCAAACTCTGATACTTATGTTAAATAAACCACAAAAGGCTGAAAAGCTTTGAATATGTTTATATATCTATATACAGATATGCCTACAATAATTTTATTTGACAAAACACATTCAAAACTTAAGAGAGTTGTCCGAAAGTGTTTTAATGCTAATATTTGCATCCATTTTATCTAAGTACTTTCTCAAAGTTTCAGATGTAATGTATTACATCTTTCTTGGAGGTTATTTTTAGGTTATACAGTGGTTTGATTTTATTTTTCATTTAATGCACTAAAAATATAAGCAATAAGCCCTGGGTATATTTTACAGCATTGTATGTATTCACTGAACAGGGGTACTTGCGGGGTGAAAAATGTTTCTCTGGAGTCTGGACCTTGACTAAATCTTGATCAAGAAATGTGTACCTTGACAAAAAAATAATTGACTACGCCTGTTATAGAATATGAGGATTTGTCATGCATTGTTTTATCAGTATTGATTTACACCAAAGTCTGCATTCCCTGTGCATCCAAAAAGCCAATCCATTTATTTATTCTAATGTAAGTCTTAATAAAACAGCCCCCAAAAGGCACCTATCATAAAAAGAAACTGCAAAACAGCAAGTCTACTGGCAACTCCCACCAAACAAAACTTCTCACCCACACAACCATCAGGCCCTCATCACTGAAAGCCCGAGTCTTCCAGCATGAGCTGAAGCTCAGTCAATTCTGCCTAGATATTTATCTGTTCTCTCTCAAACACAAATGAATTTATCTTCACTGCACTTTTGTGAGAGAGGGTATTATTATTGTCTCTGTTTTATAGATGGGAAACTGAGATACAGAATCAATTTTTAAAAAGCATCTAGATGACTTAGGAACCTAAGTCACTTTTGAACTTAGGTGGTTTTTGAAAACTACCTTAAGGAACTTGCCCAAGGTCACCCAGGAAGTCTGGAGCAGAGCCAGAAACTGAACCCAAGTCTTCTGAGTCCCACTCTAATGCCTTAATCACACCACCATGTGTCACAGTTACAGGATTAGTTGCACTTCTGTCCGCTCTCCGGTCTCTATGAGTGCACCTCTGAGGTGTCAAACCTCATGCTTTTACATCTCCAGGGGTGGAATTTTGCAATTCTCCCACTCTTGGACCAGGCCCTGGGCTACAGAACCCTGTATATGCATTATGTTCACTCAGCAGCTCCAACTGGGGTTCTTCCCTTTGGGAGTGTGGTGTCCAGTGGCAAACATATGACCAAACAGCCTGCTTAGAACCAAAGTGTGGATTATTTTAAACATGGGGAACAAAGCATCAGAGTAAAGAGGATTTTAAAACAGTCAGTCTACATACATGTATCTTGCTAAAGCCCTACCATCCTGTCATGGTGACCTAGGCAGTTCGAGCTTCTTCAGACATTCCCAGTGATTGCCTGCATCCATTTCCCTGAAAAACTGCCTGAACAGCCATGCCCATCTCCTGAGAGAGTCTCTTTTTAAATAAGCCAGTGTTGCTTTGTTCTTGTCAATTCTCAGGCTTTGGTTCTGCTTGTCAAAGCCAGTTCTGTAACGTGGCTGGAGCCAGGAGGTAGAATGTTGAAAGTCAATAGTTTTGGCATTGTCTCTTGACAACCCTTAGATGTGTCTGCTGGGGGAGGGGGCTTATCTTGGCCCATAGTTTCACTTTCTGCTTCATTTTCTTGCAACCTGCAATTAAATGAAACAAACAGTCATACAGTAAACAACCCAATAACCAGGTCACTATGCAGCATTAATAAATTACAGAGCAGGTCCACATCCATCCGATCCTCCTTCTTCAGGTTAGTTAGACTGTTGCTGAGTTAAGGGTATATTATGGTATAATAAAACCCTGTTTTACTGTTACACTATTAAAACAATTATTTTTGATTTTTGATTTGTGGGTCTATATTTACCACAGCAGCCACCCCAGAGGCACTTTTTGACATGTAACGAAACACAAAGAAGAGAAAAACAAACCAGAATCCATTTCCAAACCAAACTCTCTCAAACAACTGGCAAACTTTCCATTTCTGAATCATCTCCACTTTTAATCTCCTTTGGTCATCAGTAAGGATCAGCCTGGCCTAACCTACTACACAATGTCATTATGTGCAGAATTTTGTAAGTTGAGTATTCCATCGACCATTTGCCTGTATGAATATTTTGTTGATAGGCTGAAACCATCATTGATCCTTCTCTTTATTCAATATCAAATCCCTGCCCCACCTTTCAGAAACAGCCTTAAAACACATATGTCTGCATGCATGAGGATTTGATGTGATGTAGTGTGGCTGGCAGGTCTTCTGAGACTCTTATTCTGCTACAAAATCAGGAGTGTTCCTTGCCCTATGGAGAAGTCTGGAGCACTGTGGCATTTTGTAGGTTTAGCAGGTCCTGAGGCCATTTAGGATCTGGTAGGAACCTATGTCACTATAATTCTCTAGAACTATTGTGGGCCAGGTTCTGTTCCAGCATGGAGGAACACAGCTGTGCTAAGGGGAGGATTTACCCTACGAAAGGGCAGGTGGCAGAACTGGTGCCACCTTTCCCAGGAGTTCTACCATAGCGGCAGCTTTAAAATCCAGCTGCGGCTGGCTCCCCAGCAGAATGGAATTGCAGGTAGCTTGCACGGTTGTACCCTCACTCCTAGTGGGCTATGCTCCATGGGAGGCCTTCAGCCTATATAACCCAATGATGAAATAGCCACAGTAACTTTTCTCCCCTAAAAAAATTAGGTCTTGGGTAATATTTAGCTTGGAAGAGACTTCCATTCCCTTTCTCTCCCTGTTGCTTCGGAAAGGATGAAAGTCCCTTATATTTGAAACTTTGTTTTCCTTTTCCAAGTCAAGTAAACAAGTAGATGCCTGAATTTAGCTCATTCCCTTTTCTCCACTTCTCTGGGGTATCACTGACTGCGGGACTATGATAGCACCTACCAAACTTGTTCAGCTGAGACATCTAGTGTGCTGAATGGTTAACCACATGTTGCTATTTTAAATGTTACTGGCAAATGGACCCCAGTTGTAGGTTTCACTTCCAACCAGAAAAGCAGTGGGAGATTTGGCCCTAAATATACTGTACTGACTACACAGAGCAGATTGACAGTGAAACATTAACCATTAGATCATACAGCTGTGATGAAAACATTAATAAAGCCTTATGCTGTTAGATTAAACGTTAGACATAAAATAGGGATAGAGGGCCAAGTTTTCTTCCTGCTTACACCCAGACAGCCTCACTGAAGACAATGGGAGCTGCATCTGTATAACTGAGAAGAGAATTTGGCCCATGTGGATATAATAGAACAAACTTCAGTTGAATTGCCTGGTTTTTGGGGAGAGTAGAATGTTGCTTATTGTATTTACTACAGTGTTTGTTTTGGGAGCTCAATTATTCTTGCTAATTCTGTTAGAACTGTAATACACTGTCTCAGTAATGGAAAGCATATGAAAGCAAGCAGATGGTGAAAGCAGAAAACTGAACATGTCCTGATAATGTGGTACAGCAAGTTCATCTTTCATAATCACAGCATGGCAATCACATACACTGTCACATTTTTAGAGCAAAATTATAAGAAAATACCTAGTTTCCTCACAGGGCCATGGAAGATTATTTTTGATACTTTTGTAGAGATGAAAGCTAGAGCTGAATGTTGCTGAAGTGGGCCCATAGTTTATTATTGCTAGTAGACAAGTGACATAACTGATTCTAGTCAAAATGGTTCCACTGCAGCTCTTCTTATCTGCCATATCACTACAACTGTAGAAAGATTTTCCATCCACTGAGCTGCAAATATGCAGCCATCCCGCATTCCAAAAATCATGTAGACAGCTTTGTGATACGGGTGCCAGCACCATGTGTGGCAGCTAAATTTTGAAAGTCAAAAATATGTATTTTTTCTTTTTTAAATACCAAAAGCTCCCATTAAAAGGTTCTCGCTCCTTGCCTCTTCGCATGTGCAGAGTTCTCAAAGATACCCATTTCACTCCAGCATTTCCTCACCTTTCATTTCCAGACACCCTTACAGGAACACACTTAAGCATGGAGGGCAGCATGCAGTTTCTTCTGAAACAGCCAATCCCGCTTGTTCAGCCAGTCAGAGGAAAGCAAACTATCCAAAGCCCATTAGTCTGAAATGAGGGGATCTCGGGAATGCAGCTATTGGGTGACAGCACATTGTGCGACAGAACATTGTGCTGCCACTAGCCAGCCAAGCTAACACCAACTCAAGCATCTCAAACCACAACACGGGTTGAATTTGGGCCAAACTCACCACTTACACAATAAGGTGCAAACACATTAAAATCAATGGGGTAAAATCATCCTTGTAATTCTAGTAGAGTCAATGAGGTTACATCAGGGATGAATCTGCTTCTAAAACTGCATACTGCTGAACTTTAAGGAAGTTCTATTTTTGGATCAACATCTGGATCTGAACCTTGTGGCCAAAGCCCACCTCTAGTTGTATCTGTGGTAGGGGCTTTATGTGACTAGAAGCAGAGCAGGAAGACACATTGCAGCAACACAGTGAGAAGAAATGTTAATGTACAATGGAACAATAAACAGGGATCCAAGTCTATCCATTGCTTCTGTGAGGAACAAGGGGATGAGCCAGTGCTTGTTCTCTTTAAAATAAATAACTGGTTGCAACATTGTTATTGCATCATACAAAACAAAGTATGTTAAATAATGGGAGTTCCTGAAAACTATTTCATATGCATCTGGTTCATTCCTGGCTTCAAGAAACAAAGGCAAAAGAGTCTGTTTAATTGCTTCATCCCTCTGAGTCCCCTACACTCTCTTCTTCCTGAGGAAAGTTGTCTTCCTTTATCTTTTTAGTAAATGGGTTGCTGGTTTAGCTTCCCAGGAGATACTGTATTTTGTTTCTTCTGTATTACTCAGAGCATCTCTGGGAACAGGCGTGTGGCATCCACTCAGCAAATCTTATTGATGTCAGATAACCTAATAACTTCATGCAAATGCTACTCTAAATAATACCTCTCCTTGGGGATGGTTTGTTATTCAAACCTCATGGAAAACAGTCCATAGCAATAGTCCCAACATAATGAGTATTTGCACTGGGGGTGATAAATGGATATTGAGATCACCCAACATCTCATCCCTCAATGCCCCTCATATCACACACAGTGATGCCTTTGGCCACACACAACCTCTGTCAGTCCTCTTCTGTCCCACTAACCCTGAACAGCCACCTCAGCCCCTCCAGCTGGAGTGCAACCCTGCTCTTTCTCTCAGGAACCCCACAGCCTTTCAGTAGGGAGCACCCTTGCCTAGGGAGCATCCATCACTTGCTTTGGACCTCTCATGATTCCTCTTAAACCAGCTGTCTGGCCCTGGAGATGTCAGGAGGCATGTTCCCTCATCACTCCTCTGCCTTCAGCCCTCTCTAGCCCTAAGTTTATGCCTTGGGGACACCAGCCAGCAAACATATCTTGCTGCTCTCTTGCCTTCACCCAGACACCACATACGGTCTCTGCCAGCTCAGCTCAGCTCAGCTCA
The DNA here is from genome assembly GCF_025201925.1 of Gopherus flavomarginatus. NCBI lineage: Eukaryota > Metazoa > Chordata > Testudines > Testudinidae > Gopherus > Gopherus flavomarginatus. The sequence goes on along the minus strand of NC_066621.1, from coordinate 127,717,468 downwards.
GGCAGTCCTAACTCCTCAGGTACATTTTCTCCTGGGGCCTAGGGGCCCTCTTGTAAGGCCAATTAATTGGCCACATTGGTGTGCTGATAAGGCACAGGTGTACTGGCCCTGCTCCCTCTTAAAGGACCAGTGTCACTCTGTGACACATTTAGGGTCCACTTCTGACACCCTTACTCACATAGACTAGTATCTTAATGCAGAAGCAATCCTGTTGATTTCAATGGGACTGTTCCCAAAGTAATGTACTATTCAGTGTAAATCTCAGGGGACAGAGAGGTCCCTCTCTGGGAATTAGAAGATTAAGGAAATAATGTGAACCCAGGTGGCCCCAACCCACTACACCTGGAGTCAGTGTGAGGCAGGGAGCAGAGAGTTAAAAGGAGGAACCAGCCCAGTTGGGAGTGACCAGGAAGGAGAACAGAATGCTATTTCTCCTGATAGGAGAGAAGCTTAACTGCAGCCTTAAGACAGAGCTCGCTAACCAGCTGGATCACCCCTCCTAATATGTAGGTTGGAAACTGGTGGAAGCACAGACTTTTTGGAAGACCAGGCCTCAGTAGAAGGGTGGAGTACTACTGAAGGTTCATGGGATGACCCTGTTTTGAGTTGTTTGATTTTGTTCTGGATTAGTTACCTTAATGCCCTGAAGGGGGTAGGACTGAAGGGTAGTTTGGCTGGAGGGCCAAAGCATCACTACACTGGACTTTATAGAGACAGAGACATACCAGTAAATTGTGCCCTGAAGGGCTACAAAGGGGTACCACACGAACAATGTGGTAATAATAAGTTTATCTGAACTAGCCCTTAATTCTTCCTTGATATTGCTTGGGTAGAAACTGGCACAAAATTTTGTATCTGTGGATATCTGGTCTCTCTTGTCTCTGTGTCTCCCATAGTGTTATGTAGATGTGTTTTACCTTTTTATAAATACATTAGAAGGCTTGCTTATAACTGCTTAAGCTATGAGCAGCTGCAGAAACACCAGTTACTTTAGCCTGGTGAGACTGGCCTCTGGGGGACAGTGATACTAAATTTAGAGTTAAAGGAAAGGGGAGGGAGGTTGTTGGGAGAGTGGACTCTGCCCAGTTTAAACAACTTATGTGAAGTGGCAGATTAGTTATATATTTGTTATAGTCAAACTGGGAAGTATAGAGAAATACTTTTAGGGGTTAGACAAGAGAATCTAGAGAATTAAGTTTAGGCTAGAAATTAGGAGATCTGAGCACTATTCTCAGCTGACTCATGGTGTGACCTTAGGCAATTTAATTAACACTCCAGAATTAACAGAAGCTTGGGTAAAAGTGATCATGAAATCATAGAGTTTGCAATTCTAAGGAAGGGTAGAAGGGAGTACAGCAAAATAGAGACAATGGATTTCAGGAAGGTGGATTTTGGTAAAATCAGAGAGCTGATAGGTAAGGTCCCATGGGAATCAAGACTGAGGGGAAAAACAACTGAGGAGAGTTGGCAGTTTTTCAAAGGGATACTATTAAGGGCCCAAAAGCAAGCTATTCTGATGGGTAGGAAAGATAGAAAATGTGGCAAAAGACCACCTTGGCTTAACCACAAGATCTTGCATGACCTACAAAATAAAAAGGAGTCATATAAAAAATGGAAACTAGGTCAGATTACGAAGGATGAATATAGGCAAACAACACAGGAATGCAGGGGCAAGATTAGAAAGGCAAAGGCACAAAATGAGCTCAAACTAGCTATGGGAATAAAGGGAAACAAGACTTTTTATCAATACATTAGAAGCAAGAGGAAGACCAAGGACAGGGTAGGCCCATTGCTCAGTGAGGAGGGAGAAACAGTAACAGGAAACTTGGAAATTGCAGAGATGCTTAATGACTTCTTTGTTTCGGTCTTCACTGAGAAGTCTGAAGGAATGTCTAACATAGTGAATGCTTATGGGAAGGGGGTAGGTTTAGAAGATAAAATAAAAAAAGAGCAAGTTAAAAATCACTTAGAAAATTTAGATGCCTGCAAGTCACCAGGGCCTGATGAAATGCATCCTAGAATACTCAAGGAGTTAATGGAGGAGGTATCTGAGCCTCTAGCTATTATCTTTGGAAAGTCATGGGAGACGGGGGAGATTCCAGAAGACTGGAAAAGGGCAAATATAGTGCCCATCTATAAAAAGGGAAATAAACACAACCCAGGAAACTACAGACCAGTTAATTTAACTTCTGTGCCAGGGAAGATAATGGAGCAAGTAATTAAAGAAATCATCTGCAAACACTTGGAAGGTGGTAAGGTGATAGGGAATAGCCAGCATGGATTTGTAAAGAACAAATCATGTCAAACCAATCTGATAGCTTTCTTTGATAGGATAACGAGTCTTGTGGATAAGGGAGAAGCGGTGGATATGGTATACCTAGACTTTAGTAAGGCATTTG